>NC_057768.1:48911100-49531100 GCF_010389155.1 Erigeron canadensis | reverse complement strand
AAGCTTCTTAAACGCATTAACCACGGCATTGGAAGCCTTGTGAAGCACCGAAGATGAAGACGAAATGTTGATGAGTAGTTTTTTGGATTTTGAATATTTGTTTTTGAAGAAGAACAAGTGCTTATTATTTTGTGTTGGTGGTGGAAGCTGAATGTGTTTATTATTATTATTTTTGATAAGATCAAGTTGGATAAGGTATCGGACCTTGGTGCAGCATTGATGTTGTCTCCGAGGATAGGACCGAAAGCCATTAGACGAACAGGAGCTAAGATCATCGAGTAGGTGATCCTTAAGCAGTAGTATAGAATTGTTTGACAATGATGCCGCCCCCGGCATCATGTTATTTACTATCCTGCTTGAATCACTAGAAAATGAAGCTCTTGCTGCCATTACTTACTTACTTTTAAGTAAGGGATATGATATATATTACAGAGTGAGAAAGTGTGTGTGAATGGGAGATTATTAATAGAGTGAGAATAACTAGTAGTGTACGGGTGATGAGTGAGGGGGGGGGGGGGGGGGGGGGGGGTAGCAGGTAGGAGGCCGGGGGGGTAGCTTCTGATTGAAGATCTCAAGAATAGGGTCATAGAAGCATCATTTGGTAATAATGACCGATGAATGATCGATCAAATTGACAGATCGATTGGTGGTGAGCGATTGCTTGGATAATAATGTTGCCACTTCAAATAAGGAGCTGATGAGTCGGCCGGCCGGCTTCTTAATTATTTGAATCTTAAGTTTACTTCTTTTAATTTAATGGTATGTGTATTTATATATTAAGAAGGGCCATTAGTGAACTTCAAAGTATCTCCAACCAAGTATTTAAATATCAAAAATACTATTATTATTAAACTAAAAATATATCAAAAACATCCAAATGATTAAATTTAATCAAAATAAAACAATTAACAACAATAACAACACTCGATCCCTATATACGGAGTATAGAGAAGGTGATACGTAAACAGTCTGGGTAGAGAGACAAAATAAAACAATTAAAAATATAAACAACATTATTTAATTTACAATTGTACCCACTTTTTCTAATCCCCAATTACATAACACTAGATGTATGCCCGCATGATGCAACGACAATAGTGATAGCGATGACGGTATAGTAACGGCGGCAGCCCAAAAAACTATGCTTAATATATGATGTAGCAACTGTTGGAAATTTTATGTAATAACATAGAATATCCAAGTTAATAGATATGTTAAAAAGGAGTTGAAAGAATAATTAACTAATGTGAGTGTGTCCCACATTGGTAGAAGAATAAGCATTAAGTATGTTTATAAGGAGGAGTGTTGGAGGAATTATAATTCCTTATAAGGGGTTACACCCCAAGTGAGCTAGGAGGGTGCGAAGCACCCGACGCGCCCGTGCCCGTGCCCGAGACCGGGACCGGGGGCGATGAGGCGTAATGTGGCGTTTTAGTGGCGCACTTTGCACTTAGCTCGCTATTGAGCCGTCTTTATTTTTGGCTAGTTCAGTATGGCTCGGTTATGGCTTACATGGCTTGATTATGGCTCAGTGGGTAGTTGTATATGGCTCAGTGGGTGGTCTAATTCCAGGCCTTGCACCTGGCAGGACACTTGACTTAGCCTTAAGTGTAACACATGTTGTTCAATCATGCAAACCAACATGTGTCCCACTAAAACATCCACTAACCAGTTTATATGTATATAAACTATACTTAGTGGTGTTTTGGTAGTACAGAAAACTGCAAAAACACTCTCTCAAACTGGATCATCACCCAGATTTTCTTTCATTTTCTTCATTTCGTTTTGTTCTTGAAGGTATAATTCCGGGTTGTGGTTAACTCCGGCAGTACAATCTGCTTTGGCTGTTGTACCCTGGGAAACTGTCGGTTCACTTGGGTGGCCCGAAATCAGTTTTAAGGGACCTTGGTTTAACCATTTCCTCAGCCCGTTTTTTGCCTTTCTTTCTATTTCTGTTATGTTTTTTATTTGTATTCTTGTATTGTTAAGTAGTACTTAATTTACTTGTAATTTAATTGTAGTTCCGAAGATGCCGGAACTAAAAAGTTCATTGTTGCAAGGTTTTTAGAGTTTAAAATGGTTGACTCTAAAACTGTTATGGCACAGGTTGAAGAATTGCAAATCATAATCAGTGAAATCTTATCAGAAGGAATGGTTCTTGGTGAAACATTTCAAGTTGCTTCCATGATTGAAAAGTTGCCCCCAAGTTGGTTGGATTTTAAAAATTACCTTAAGCATAAGAGAAAGCAAATGACTGTTGAAGATCTTGTTGTTCGTCTTCGAATTGAGGAAGACAATAGAGGTGCTCAAAATGGTGGTCATATTGAAGGTCTTGCTAAGGCCAACTTTGTTGAACATGGACAAAGTTCCAAAGGAAAAGGTAATTTCAAGGGTAAAGGGAAAGGTCCTATTAAGAAGAACAAAGGAAAAAGGATGGATTTGAGTCCAAAGAATGGTGGTGTAAAGAAGAAGGTTAGTTTGTTCAAAGGGAAGTGTTACAATTGTGGTGAATCTGGTCACCGAGCTGATCAATGCAAGAATCCAAGGAAGGAAAGGGCAAATATGATCGAAGATAACATGGCTCTTGTTGTTATGATTTCTGACCTCACGACTAAGTTGGAAGAGGTCAATCTTACCACCGATGGAATCAAAGGATGGTGGGTTGATACGGGTGCAACCCGTCATGTGTGTCCGGATAAGACTATGTTCCATAATTTGAAAGAAATATTCGGTGAAGAAAAGTTGTATATGGGAAATGCCGCTACCGCCGATATCAAGGGTGAAGGCGATGTGATCCTCAAGTGGACTTCGGGGAGAGAACTCAAGTTAACCAATGTGTTGTATGTTCCCGAATTGCGCAAGAGTCTTGTGTCGGGTTGGTTGCTTAACAAGAATGGGTTTCGTTTAGTGTTTGAAAGTGATAAGTTTGTGTTAACTAAACGTGGTTTGTATGTTGGTCAAGGTTATGCCCTTAATGGGATGTTTAAGCTCAATGTTGTACCTATTAAGCAAGTGAATGAAAATGCTTCTACTTCCGCTTATTTGATTGAGTCTTCTAATATTTGGCATAATCGTCTTGGACATGTGAATTTTAATTCAATGCGTCGTTTAATTAAGTTAAATTGTATACCATCTTTTAACATTGATTCTAATTCTAAATGTCCAACTTGTGTTGAAGCTAAACAAACCACGGAATCTTTCAAATCTATTGAACGAAACACCGAGCCACTTGATTTAATCCATACCGATGTATGTGATTTTAGATCGATTCCTACTCGAGGTGGTAACAAATATTTCATTACATTTATTGATGATTGTATAAGATATTGCTATGTATACTTACTAAAGAGCAAGAATGAAGCAATAGATAAGTTTATCTTGTACAAAAATGAAGTTGAGAATCAACTCAACAAAAAGATTAAAAGATTAAGGAGTGATAGAGGAGGTGAATATGTTTCTCCATTTGCTGAAATTTGTGCTCAAAATGGTATTATCCATGAGCAAACAGCTCCTTATACCCCACAACAAAATGGCATTGCTGAAAGGAAAATCGAACTCTTAAAGAGATGATGAATGCCATGTTAATAAGCTCGGGCTTAGGACAAGATATGTGGGGAGATGCAGTTTTATCGGCAAACTATCTTTTGAACAAGATACCTTTCAAGAAAAAGGATGTTACACCTTATGAGTTATGGTTTAATAGAAAACCATCGTATAAGTTCTTGAAAGTGTGGGGGTGTTTAGCAAAGGTGGTGGTTCCACCACCTAAAGTTCAAAAGATAGGACCAAAAACTGTTGATTGTGTATTCATAGGATATGCTAAGCATGGTAGCGATTGTGAATCCTCAAATCTTGCTGAACATAGTAGTGCATATCGGTTTCTAGTACATGAGTCTAAGAACCCGGAAATACACAAAAACAGTATACTTGAGTCAAGAAATGCTTCATTTTTTGAAAATGTGTTTCCTCGTTTGGATCGAGGAAAATCTTCTACATCAACTCCGGTTGATAAGATTGTTCCAGATGATCATCAAGATCAATCAGAGGAAGAAGAAGTAGAACCGCGAAGAAGCAAAAGGCAAAAGATTGAAAAATCTTTCGGGCCTGATTTTGTTTCTTATATGGTTATGAGTGAACCTCAAACATATCATGAAGCGGTTACTTCACAAGAAGCGCCTCAATGGAAAGAAGCCATTAAGAGTGAAATTGATTCTATTTTGCAGAATCATACTTGGGAATTAGTTCATCTTCCACCTGGTTGTAAACCACTTGAACATCGTTGGATATTCAAGAAAACGATGAAATCTGATGGCTCTATTGATAAGTACAAGGCAAGACTTGTGGTCAAAGGATATAGACAAAAGAAAGATCTTGATTACTTTGACACATATGCGCCTGTAACTCGAGTAACTTCGATCAGATTGGTGCTTGCGATTGCAGCATTGAGAAATTTGGAAATACATCAAATGGATGTAAAAACCGCATTTCTCAATGGAGAGCTTGATGAAGAAATATATATGGAACAACCTGAGGGTTTTTCCGCTCCTGGCCAAGAGGACAAAGTTTGTAAACTTGTCAAGTCTTTGTACGGATTGAAACAAGCTCCAAAGCAATGGCACCAAAAGTTTGATCAAGTCATGCTCGATAATGGTTTCAGGATTAATGAGTGTGATAAATGTGTTTATGTCAAAGACATATCTAAGGGATATGTTATACTTTGTCTATATGTCGATGACATACTCATTGTGGGTAGTGATGATAGTATGATCAAATCTACCAAAGACATGTTGAAGGCGAGATTTGACATGAAGGATATGGGTTTAGCAGATGTCATTCTTGGAATGAAAATTACTCGAACCCAAGATGGTCTAGTGTTAAGTCAATCTTACTATGTGGACAAGATCCTTGAGAAATTCAGTCCCGAGGACTCAAGAGTCGCTCAATCTCCAATAGATACCACGCAACATCTATCGAAAAATAGAGGTGAAGGTGTTGCTCAATTGGAGTACTCAAGGGTAATTGGCAGCTTAATGTATCTCATGACAAGTACTAGGCCTGACTTAGCCTATGCTGTTAGTAGGCTAAGTAGATATACTAGTAATCCTAGTTTGGAACATTAGAAGGCTATGACTAGGTTACTAAGATATTTGAGATATACAAAGAATTATGGGCTGCATTTTGGTCGAGATCCAGCTGTATTGGAAGGATATAGTGATGCTAATTGGATATCCGATATAAAGGATTCCAAATCCACAAGTGGATATGTATTTACTCTTAGAGGAGCAGCTATAACTTGGAAATCGTCCAAGCAAATGCTAATTGCTAGATCCACGATGGAATCTGAATTTATAGCATTGGATAAAGCTGGAGAAGAAGCAGAATGGCTACGACATTTCTTGGAATATGTTCCAAGATGGCCAAAGCCATTAACGGCTATTTGCATACATTGTGATTGCCAATCGGCTATTGGTAGAGCTCAAAATACAATGTATAATGGCAAGTCAAGACATATTCGTCGTAGGCATAATAGTATACGACAACTGCTCACAACAAGGGTTATCACTGTTGACTATGTTAGGTCAAAGGATAACATTGCGGATCCGCTAACTAAAGGTTTAAGTAGTGAGGCAGTTTATAAGTCATCAAGAGGAATGGGACTAAAGCCCATTGAGTAAATTTGTACGAAGGAAAACCTAACCTAGATGTAAATGGAGATCCCATGATCTAGGTTCAATAGGACAACCTAATTGTACGAATAGAGGAAGTCATTGTGGGGAGTACCCCAAACATCAAAGGGAGTTTACAATCACTGTGGGGGGAGAACCCACCACAATAAAGTGAGTTGCAAATTTTCCTAGTCCATTCCTATATCAAATCAATGATATCATAGAGGTTAAGCTTATAGCTTTTAATGATTGTGAGCAATCACCTATGTTAGAGAGAAGTGTGGTCGCTTCGAATGGAATTGTGGGGGCGCAATTCCTAGAGCTCTCGCAGAACCAGGATAGTGTTCCATGACCATAACGGACACGAAAGTGAGGGGTTAACCAGACTAGGGAAAGTATTGTGTGATGTGCAATAACGTCTACGTAAAAAGGAGTTAGTTCAAAGACATCAAGTTCTACTAACTGCTAGGAGACTAAGTGCACTCACAAAGGAAAGTTCAAAGGGTAACACCTACTTATCCTGCAATACTTGACTGTCGGAATTTATCTTTAATAACGATATCTATTAATGTGGGGGATTGTTGGAAATTTTATGTAATAACATAGAATATCCAAGTTAATAGATATGTTAAAAAGGAGTTGAAAGAATAATTAACTAATGTGAGTGTGTCCCACATTGGTAGAAGAATAAACATTAAGTATGTTTATAAGGAGGAGTGTTGGAGGAATTATAATTCCTTATAAGGGGCTACACCTCAAGTGAGCTAGGAGGGTGCGAGGCACCCGACGCGCCCGCGCCCGTGCCCGAGACCGGGACCGGGGGCGATGAGGCGTAATGTGGCGTTTTAGTGGCGCACTTTGCACTTAGCTCGCTATTGAGCCGTCTTTATTTTTGGCTAGTTCAGTATGGCTCGGTTATGGCTTACATGGCTTGATTATGGCTCAGTGGGTAGTTGTATATGGCTCAGTGGGTGGTCTAATTCCAGGCCTTGCACCTGGCAGGACACTTGACTTAGCCTTAAGTGTAACACATATTGTTCAATCATGCAAACCAACATGTGTCCCACTAAAACATCCACTAACCAGTTTATATGTATATAAACTATACTTAGTGGTGTTTTGGTAGTACAGAAAACTGCAAAAACACTCTCTCAAACTGGATCATCAACCAGATTTTCTTTCATTTTCTTCATTTCGTTTTGTTCTTGAAGGTATAATTCCGGGTTGTGGTTAACTCCGACAGTACAATCTGCTTTAGCTGTTGTACCCTGGGAAACTGTCGGGTTCACTTGGGTGGCCCGAAATCAGTTTTAAGGGACCTTGGTTTAACCATTTCCTCAGCCCGTTTTTTGCCTTTCTTTTTATTTCTGTTATGTTCTTTATTTGTATTCTTGTATTGTTAAGTAGTACTTAATTTACTTGTAATTTAATTATTGTAATTCGAATGTATCTTCAATAAAATTGTTGTTTTCTTGAATGGTGTCCAACAACAACTTTGAATTTCCCATTATAAGAAAATAAACTCTATATAAATTACTTATTGTCGACGGCTCTAAACACTGTGATTAATAAAACACCTAAATGAATAGTTACAATTTCCATACAATTAAAAGCGTACATCAACGAAAAGTCTAAACTATGTTATCTTAATTTTGTCTACGTTAGAAAGCCCTTCTAATCAATATTTAATAGAACAAAAACAAACATCGGTTGCTATATACATATTAGGAGAAAACCTTGCCTTTTAAATAACCAATAAACAAACATCTTTTAAAAAATACATTATATTTTGATGAATTTAATCTTTCAAATTCAGCTAAATATTTCATTCCAAAGAAATCCAGCTAGTTGCGTATTGGCAGTGGCCACTGGCCAGTAGTATCAGTGCATCGCAATTCATGAGCCATCAGTGCATCACAAAGAGCCCATCACAAGTCATGGGCTTCTCAGTTAGGCGTGACATCCTATCTCGCATTCCATGTGAATCAAGTTTGTAATCACAAAGAGGCCATTAAAAGTAATGGGCTTCTCAGATGGGCCTTGACATCCAATTTCACATATTCCCATATGAAGGAAGGAATCAAGTTTTTGATAAAAGACCGTCACCCCTGGTTTATAACCATAAAAAGTAACTAAGTAATACATAATGTCGTTCATTTAGACAGGGAAGAGAAATAGAGAGATGATGATGATGATGTTGGTGGCGATGTCCGTTGCTTTCGTCAGAGCAGAAAGAAAAACTTGTGAAGTTATAAGGGATATATAGCATTTTTTATTATATATATATATTTTTATTAAACTTGAGAAGCATTATATGTATATAAATTCTTTTCCTCCCTTAAGCTTACGTATCTAACAATTGGGGGTGGGTATGGATCAGTTTGGTTCGGTTTTTGCCTAAAACCGAAACCAAAACCGATTCATTCGGTTTTTAGAAAACCAAAACCATTGGATTTGGTTTTTGTTTGGTTCGGTTTCTCGGTTTTCCGGTTTAGTTTGGATCGGTTTCGGTTTTTTTAATAAATTTTGTTTTTTAAGTTTTTTTTAAATATTATGTTATAATTTTAACTTTCAATTGTTAACAAAAAAAATATGATATAAAAATTCAAATACAGAGAAGCTTTTTATTAAGTAATTATATATTTTAGGTGTTAAAATTTGTATAACTTTTATAAAACGAATTATTTTTACTGCACGTTTTTATTAAAAATATACAATTTGTATAGATTTGTACAATAAAAAGATAAAAACATTAAATTATTAACATATTTATAAATTATAAGTAATAAATATAAATGTAATATGATATAAAAATAAAATAAATTAAAATATACTTAGTTCGATTCGGTTCGGTTTTGATCGGTTTTTTGGCATATGAAACCGAAAATCGAACCGATCCGTTCGGTTTTTAGAAAACGAAAACCAAACTAATGGATTTCGTTCAGTTTTCGGTTTTTTCGGTTTGGTTTTGTCGGTTTTTCTCGGTTTTTGGTTTTCCGGTTCGGTTTTTGCTCACCCCTACTAACAATCATATATTCACCTTTCTCATATATATATATATGTATGTATGTATGTATGTATACATATACGGAAAAATGATCCATACTGCAGACTTTACCTAAGCTTAGGTACTGCCATTTTAAAAAAAATTATAAATTAAACCTTTGAATTTGATAAATATACATAGCCCCCCTGAATTTTACATATCCCCCCACTTGAATTTTACATAATCCCCCTGCTTTACCTAAGATAGGTACTGCATGTTTTACTTAACATTTCCCGTACATATATATATACATACATATTTAGTTTAATGTATAAATTAATTTAATTGGGGGTTAATATATATATATATATATATATATATAAAGAAAAATGCATATATGAATGTGGTTGTTAAATACCTAAGTTTGGGCATATAACCTATCACATACTAAATTTTTAATATTTATTGTATAATAGATAAATGATTGAACCCATGTTTTTTTTTATGGATCTAAAATTTTAAATGTGAGAGGTTCTATACTAAACCTAGATATTTAACAATCACATATTTTTATTTCTCACTATATATTTATATTATTTTATGCTATAAAAAGGTCTTAGACATTAAAAATATAATAAAGTTTTTGGTTTCACATAATGTAATAGCTAAATGAAATAAAGTGAAATAATATTATTTATACTTTTATAAATTGTTAGAAAATAATTAGATGCAAAAGTATTAAATTATCTTTAATATATACCCATTATGGAAAAAGTTTTTATAAATTATCAAATTTGCTATTAATGAATTAATTTACACTATAAACCTTTATTTTAGTAATTAACACTTTAAGTCATTATCTTCTAAAATATTCCACTATTACTTTTACATCAATCTACACCACTTAACACCGCAACCCTCAATAATACCGTCACCAACACTACTAGACCGTCGCCTCCGTCACCGCCACTGCTTTGTGCGGATACCATGCTAATGTTACTAGATATAAACGCACATATCTGATGAAAAAGATAAATCATACATTTGATCAACTCAATTAAAAAATGTTTAATATAAACTAATTTATATCATAAATATTCATCCTTTTTAGTATCATTAACGACCACCACACACAAAGCCAGTGAGAGCCAAGCAATCCGGTATTATCTCACCGGCCGACTATTAGTGTTTAATAAAATATTACTATAAAACATATGTTGTTGGGCATTAAGCAATCATAATTCTAATTCTTTTTGGTGAATTTGACAAAGTCTTGTACTAATTCATTTATCTTACGAAGATTGTCTACAAACATAAAATAACATTGGGATAAGTATCCTGGATTGTAACAAACTTTGGACGAATGTCTATAGTAGGAAATAACTAAAATTTTGTATATTGTATGTAAACAACTTTAAAAAATGTCTATTGTATGTAAGAAAACATA
Organism: Erigeron canadensis; assembly: GCF_010389155.1. NCBI lineage: Eukaryota > Viridiplantae > Streptophyta > Magnoliopsida > Asterales > Asteraceae > Erigeron > Erigeron canadensis. The sequence goes on along the minus strand of NC_057768.1, from coordinate 49,521,001 downwards.
TGTGACAACCATATAGAGGTGCCACTTGTCTGATTTTAATTGGCCGAATACATTTTTTTACATACAATAAACATTATTTTCAAGTTGTTTACATACAATACACACAACTTTAGTTATTTCCTACTATAGACATTCGTTCAAAGTTTATTACATTTCAAGATACTTATCCCAATAACATAAATTAAGATAGTCTTACTAATGAAGTTGTTACTTAGACAAATATTTTTTTATTCTTGTATTTAATGTATGACTTGAATATTTGTAATCATGATAGTTGATGAATTGTAATAATGTAATATATATGTTTTTGAAATGGATAACTATTGACAAATATAGTGATGATATATATAGCTAATGGCAGCCACATGAGGTGGCCGGGGAGACATCCAAATTTTCCGTATGAACTCGAGGGTTTAAAACTTAACCAGGATTACCCCTCATTTTTTTGTTTTATTTTTTGAAATGAAACTACACGGTGGATTTTAGCTACCTAGCGTTATATAAGTTCCCCTTTGTAATATTAATAATTAAGAAGAAAACAATTAAGCAGGGTGTTTTATTGAGGATAATGTAATTAATAAACCAATTTGTGTTCTTCCGAATGGAGTAAAGTAACACATGTTGGAGTTCTTTCTAACACGAATAATTCTTACCAGAAAGAGAAAGAAAAAGAAAGACTTAAAAATTCATACAGCGACAACGAATGTGGGTATATAATCATGTAATTGTTGTACCCGTAACTATTTAAAATTATAAAAAAATTGAATACTTAATTATAATAAGTGGCCAAAGCTTGTGTACTGCCCAAAATGGAATACCCCTTTCATAATTACCATTTTTAAGTCATTTTTAAATTAATATAGTACTGATTAATCTCTTTATAGAAAATAAAATACTATTAAAATAAGATTCTTGGATTTTGCAGATATAAAAAGATGAATATCACTCGTTGGAAGTTAACTTTTCGTACTACTTTTATAATGTAAAGTGATAGTGCCTATCCAACTGCATATTTAGTGAACGAGAGAAAGTACTCGTGCGTTGCGGTAATGAGATAGTGAGGTTGATAGGTCATAGATTATGATAGGTTATAGAAAGTGATATGTCATAAAGTGTGATAGCCAAATATATTAGCCGTCCGGGCTCCGCCATCGGATTAAAAAATTCGTTGAAAGTATATCGATTGACATCTCTAATAAAAGAGCAAGAAATTTTAAGAACACCCATATAATTTTTATAATTTATCGATGTACGGTTTTTAAGATAAAATTTTTTGAATAAATTAGAGGAATAAAATGATTTATGGATGTAAAAAGAAAATAAGTGGTTGAGATTTGAGGAGAGAGAGAAAAAAAATGATTGGTTGAGATTTCTTCTCAAGGTATTATGAATAAGTGATATGCGTATTTTAGGGTTTTCACTTATTTAAAGTTAAAAAAATGAAGGGAACAAATGTTTTTTATATTATAACATAACATATAACATATATAGATATACATATGTTTATTAAAGCATACTCTATTGTTATTCACGAGAGAAAGTACCCGCATCTTGTGGCGGTGAGATGATGAGGTGATAGGTCATAGAGTGTGATAGCCAAATGCTTTAGTCATACGGGCTCCGTCATCGAATTTAAAAATCCGTCGAAAGTATATCGAATGACATCTCTAATGAAAGAGCATGAAATTTTAACAACACCCATACAATTTTTATAATCTATCGATATACGGTTTTTGAGATACAACCGTATATCAAAATGATTTATGTAGGACAGAAAAAAAATGAGTGGTTAAGATTTGAGAAGAAAGAAAAAAAATGAGTGGTTGAAATTTAAGGGTATTATAGGTATAGAGGAGGGGTTATTTAAAAACTCATTAAAAAAAACTTAAGAACCATTCTGAACCACATATTTCTCTTATCTTTCTCCTTCTTCAATTAAATAATAAAATTTATCCAAATCATTCAAAATGTTTTATCTCAGAAACCACAAATTGTTAGATGAAAAAAAAGCATAGGTAGTCTTAAAATTTCGTCCTCTTTCATTAGAGATCCAATTCGATATACTTTTGACGATTTTTTAATTTTTGTGTTTTTCCCTTTGTACTTGTGTACCTATACATGTGTAAGATCAATGTTTTCACATGTAAATTAGTAAATGAACATATGTACACAACAATGAAGGTTAAGGGCGGAGCCCGTTAATCCTCGGCAAAGCCATGGTGGCCAAGGGCGGAGCCCGTTAGTCCATGGCGAAGCCATAGCGGCTAAGGGCGAAGCCCGTTAGGTAGATCACCCATCACCGGTCACCCCTATGACTTATCACCCTCTATGATCTATCACACTATGACCTATCACCCTCAATGGCCTATCACCCCCATCAGCTTTGGTTTATGAATATCCTTAAGGGCGAAGCCCGCTCCGAATCATAATTTTTGTTCAATCTACATATGTGTAAGTTATGTGTAAGTACCTTAAAGAAAACTAAAATTAAAAAGTTGTCAAAAGTATATCGAATTGTATCTATAATGAAAGAGGACGAAATTTTAAGACTACCCATGGTTTTTTGTTTCGTCTAACGATTTACGGTTTGTGAGATAAACAATTTAAATGATTTGGATGAATTTTCATATTTAATTGAAGACAGAGAAAGAAAGAAAGAAAGAATGTGTGGTCCATAATTGTTCTTGATTTCTTTTTTTTTTTTTTATGAGTTTTTAAAATAACTCACCCCTATAGGTATATTAGGTAGAGATGTTTAACTTAGTGAGTAAGAATATGAGTATATAAGGTACTTCAAATCATCTTTTGAGAATTTGAAAAAATGTGTTCCTCCATTATAATGTAATTATATATTATAGATATAGAGATATAGATTATAGATATAAATATTCTTCCACAAAATCCAAAAAGTGGTTTGATACAACGTCAAATTGGATTTATATATATAATATATATGTTATTTTTGGTAGAAATTTATATTTATACTTATATTTATATTTATATATTAACTAAAACAATAGTTACCAAACCTCTCTAAAGCTCTCCCAAACCTATTTCCGAACCTCCTTAAGCCTTTATTTTTTTTCAAACCAACCACATTAAATTGAATTAAAATCAAATTTTAAATGAAAATTATATTAATATTATTAGTATCCCGTATATAAATATTATGGTATGAATATCAATATATGTTAGGCAAAGATATTGCAAATCCAATAATTACTTCTCATCAATTATCAATTACCAATATAAATACTATAATATGAATATCAATATTGAAAATATAATATCAAACAATGGGGTAATTTAGTCGTAATTGGTGTAATCTAGTAATAGATATTTGCAAACAATGTATATATTCATTATAGCTCGTGCATCACGTGAGTAAAAATACCCCATGGAAATATATATTGCTTATGCTGTAAGTTTTTTAAATATTTTACTTTTAAAATTAAAACGATATTTAGTTAAAATATATATACAGTATAACACTAGATTTTAGACCCGTGTCCAACACTGAACATGAGGTTTATGATATTATCAATATTAGATCTACATATATTTAAGTCATAAAAGTTTATAATTTTGAAGATATAAGGTTTTAAGTGTTACACTTTGTAAGTTGTAATACAATAATCATATGTTCGTCACTGTCATTATTAGTTGAGATATATTGATGAAATTGTTTGTCGTATTCATTCCACAAGTCACATGTTATAATAATTTCTCTATTATATAACTTTTTGAAACCAGTTGTACTCATAATGTGATATTATTATGAAAGATAATTAAGAATTAATATATAAACATACTTTTTATCATGTATTTGACATTTAAGTATATGTATGTGATCATGATGCGGACCCATAACACGCATGTGTTTATTTTCAATCACTTGTCCTATGATAATTACATAACAATTAGAATTGTTTTCATACTCTTTGATAACAATTAGGTTTCTTGATTTGAGTGACAATGATAACTTTAAACATTAATACGCAAACCTAATATACAAATATATATATAAATATATATATATATATGTGTGTGTATGTACCTTTTTTATTTGAGAGATATAATGCATCTTGAATAGAGTTCATATTAACTTCGATTTAGTATTCAAGTAACCCTGTGTTGTAAATCGTGTTCTGTTCTGTGACCGTTTCATGTTTTGTGATTCCTATTGTGTTTAAGATAAGGATGTTATATATCGTCATCTGTTATTATGTTTTTGGATATGTATCTATAGTTCAAATTGTGTTTATATTAAATATTAAACTATATATTAATATTTATAATTTATAAAAATCTAATCTAATATTTGTTAATAAGTCATTAGGTTTTGAAATATTTTTTTGTAAACAATATTTAATATATTGAAAAAAAATTTAACTAATTAAATGATTGTAAATTTTAAAAAAATTTCTCAAGTTGATGGTTAAAATTAAATATAAATTAAGTATTCAGGGCTAAAAAGTGTAATTTATTAATGGAAAACAAAAAAATGTAAATTAATGAAATTTTTTCTACAAAATAATATAAATACTAATGTAATAATATATTTAGATAATGATTATTAGGATTTTAATTTATAGTTAATCTAAATAATGACATAAGCAAAAGTTAATTTGATAAAATTGAACAATTTAATTGGTTAATAAGTCATTAATTCAACTGTTTTATAGTATATATTAAGATTAAGATTTAGATTATGTTTTTTTCTCTAAATTATTACCCGTACTTCTAAAAGCATTGTACCCACCAACTAAATGAACACTAAAGTTCTACAGCGGAAATTTTTAAAAGTGGGGATATATGTCGGCCATCCTGCGTTGGCTCTTGGTCAAAAACTTCATTATTTTGACTACTAAGTGGTTTAAAATTCGCCTTTATTTCCAAAAAAAAATGTTTCAAATTTAAACTATATATACGTTTAAATAATGAGCTCTAAGTTCTAACACACACGGTATATAATTCGTTTGTATATACTCATCCCGTCATATTTTAAATGTCATAATTTTGATTTTCGAAGTCTTTTTTTTTTAATCTTTAACCGTCAATATCTTTGTTTATATTATATAATATTTTATGAATTATAAGTTATATTAACCAATTAATATATTTTATATTAAGTGTTATATATCATAATAAAAATATTCATGGTCAAAGTTAAAATTGAAATAATCAAAAAATTAAACTAAAACACTTAAAATGAAACGAAAATGGTATGTTTTTATGAAAATAAATTAAGATAATTTAATGATACCGGGACAAACAAATAAATTTTGAATACCCCGTGACCCCGTTCAAGGTCACAATATAAGCACTAAATTAAGTAAATTACAATATACGAGCATACAAAATTTATGATTTTATAATTTTTCATCAAATCAGATGGCGCCATTTATTCAAGATTAATTTGAAGGAAAACTATTGATAAACTAAATATTCTATTTGAAATAAGGTCTGGTTTTCAGAAGAGTTTTTTAATTTAAGTTTTATTATACTTTAAGCATATTTTGGGTGTCATAAACACTTAATTTTCACATATTGTGGGTTTAAGTGTGTTTTCTCTTCATATCTCCGGGTGATAGGGTTTCTCACCAAGAAATCAAATTGAGAATCTATGATGCAAAAAGACTTTTTGATATGAACTAAGTTAAAACAACGTATGCTAAACTTTTGTTTTTCATAAATAATTCACACTTTTTAATAATAAAAAAAAAAGTATTTATAATCCTAAATTGAATAAATCTGATAAATATAATTTACATTTGTTATCACTGGTACGGTACCCGCGTTACACGACGGTGTTCAGGGCGGCGACAGTGTGGTGGTAGAGGCGATGTCGAGTGATGTGTAAATAATTGATGTAAAAGGAATTGATGTAAAAAGTTAATTGAGATATTTTTAAAAATAAGGACTAATAGTGTAATATATCATTAATGGTATATCGCTTAATTGATTATTCACTTATATAGTTTGCTGGGTAATCATGACATCAAACACATTATCAATGGTTCCCGCGCGTTGTCATGATTACCCAACAAACTATATAAGTGAATAATCAATTAAGTGATATACCACAATGATAATGTAGCTTTAATAGCCGCCAACGTTAACTAAAAAAATACATGTATTGGGCAATCAATTGAAATGAGAAGCTAAGATGGTTTAGATATGAATGCATTTGAATTGAAATAGAAGAAAGACAATTTTATACATTCACATGGTTAGATTTTAACATTTTAGGAGATAGAGTATTATTTCTTTTATATAATAGTATAGATTGACAATCCTTTACGTATCATTTATGACATTGTCAAACTCATGTATGTTTATAACAGCTTAAACTTTAAAAAGTTTTTAAATGTATAGGGAAAAGTTAATGTAAAAACTGATTACATATGAACATAGTTATTATTACTTATTAGTATAACCTGATTTGTTTGTATGTGAAAAGTTTATTCACTTAAACATTTACATATAAACATCAACTTATTTAGAGGTTCTAATGGTTCTTTCAATTCAAATAATTTTCATATAAACGTTTTTCTATCTATATATATAGTTTCAATCCACTTAGATCTTAAAACACTGTATAAATTGATAACGTAAGAGCATTAAAAAATTGTTATTATTTAAGTCATGAGTCACAAAACATTGATTAGTCAAAAGTAACAAAATTTGTCTCTCTTTTAATGGGTTTTGCTAAATACAGCCCTTAGGGTTGTAGTCAAGGTGCATTAAATAGTTGTACACTTATCATAAAATTCAGGGGGTGGGCTTTTGATATGGTAAGATACAAATTTTTTTTGCACGTTAAATACAGACCTTAGGGTTGCGTTTTAACATTTTCCTTTTCTAATTCACGTATCCATTTTATGTACACAAAGATTCATACGAGAACTCTTTTTTTGCGAGAGTTGCGAGTACTTTAATATTATGTATTGTATACTTGATATGTTCATATGTAAATGATACAAGTGAACAAATCCGTTAGACATATGAATAAATCAAGTTATAGGTAGCTTTACATGTATTTTAATGAAAATAAAATTATCATATGAATATTTATTATGTTTTATATGTGAATGAACATGATACAGTCTTGATGTCGTACTGATATTACTGGTACCACTTGGGACTCGGTAGCGCTTCACGGGAACGGAATTTTAAATTTTATTTTCATCATAAATATAAGTTGGGATGAAAGTGGGTCTGTTAGAGGCTGCCCAATATCTCCGTCCCCCACTCGTTCCTTAGGGACGAACGAGTTCACACCATTGGGTGGGACTCGTCCGTCACTCGTTCTACTCACTCGTCCCTTCCTTTCATTCCTCTAGGGATGAGCTTTGATGCTTTTTTTTTCTCAATTATTATATTTTAACATATATATGTGTGTGAGTGTATATATATATATATATATATATATATGATAGAATGAGTCCACCTAAAAAAAGTCCAAAAAAAGTTCATGTAACTTACACATGTGTAAGTTAACTCCGATCACCACCATGATCATCTCCGACAACCATCATAATTTTCCGGCCACCGCGTCGCCGGAAAGTCTTAATGTTTTACAAAAAAGTTTTGTATATCGTAGTAGATGATGATGATGGTGTGTAAGTTACGAAAATTAATTGACTTTTTTTAGGTGGATCATTTTATCCTACACCTATATATATGTGTGTGTGTGTGTGTGTCTATATACATATGTGAGTGTCTATATATATATATATTTGACTGTGTGTATGACTGTATATATATACATATGTGTGTGTATTTGACTGTGTGTTTTGTTTTCCGGTCGGCGATTTAGACGGATTGAGATGCAACCGAGAAGATGATACATATACCCATATATATATATATGGGGGAAGGGAATATGAGGCTGTTAGACACCTAAGTTAGGTGAAAAACCCCTTACATACCTTTTTTTAAATCATAAAAATCATGTGGGTCAAACATTTATTCAAAATATTAAAATATTGGTATGTAATGGATTTTTCACCCAAGTTGTATGCATAACAACCCATACTCACTTTTTCTCTAAATTTAGTATGTGGGAGAGATTTCACCCAAGTTAGGTGCATAACAACACCACCTTCACTTTTCCTATATATATATATATATATATATATATATATGCAGTTGTATCTATTTTTATTATATTATTTTTTCGTTTTCAACCTTTATATTTTATCATTTTTCAATTTATGTCCTCATACTTTTATGTAACCATAAAATCTATTATTATTATTATTATTATTATTATTATTGTTATTGTTATTATTAATAGTTATTATTATTAAAATGTAAAGTAGTAAGTATATATATTTAAAGATGTATAATTAAATAAAAGATGGGTACAAGACTAGTAATTGAGGGATGAGTGTATTGGGTATGATTTTGGGAAATTAGTTTTTGGAGTGTTTTTTACGGATATGACGCTGATTGGGACTAGTACTTGAGAAATGAGTCCCTAGTATTGGGTAGCCACTTACCGTCAAATCTCGATACCAACGTTGGTGATTTCGAAACTTACCAAAACATGGTATGGATCATGGTCCCATATTTGAATTTCAACACCATTCCGGTAACATTTCCTAGTATCACAGTCAAAATCCCACGGACCGACAAAAGTGACATACCTTTTACAATCCCACTTACGATTTGTTATATATTGGGCAACTTCTCATTACCGAGATCATGACAATACTAGAACGAAACAGGACTTAGAGTACCCGTATAAAAGTTGTATTGTATGTTAGCACAATAATTTTTAAGGTTAAAAGTTGTATTGTATGTTAGCACAATAATTTTTAGGGTTTTAAGTTGATTTTTAAGAATTAAGTTGATTAATATGCATTCTCCATTCTTAAAATATATCAAGAGGGAATAGTAAATTATAAACGCGGAGAATTAAATTTATATATAAGAACAAATGGAAAAGAATATATATCTACTAACTACTGTACTAAATAATATATATTAATTATTGATGATTGATCATGCCTATCCACTCAATTAACTATTATAAGAGATTCTAATGCATTTCACACTGACATTTTTTCGTTTCGCTTTCGGTTCGTGACGTAAACCAATTAAGCTGCTGAACTTAGTCGGTTTCAATTTCTTTGAAAATTATAATCGAAATGCATATAGATACATGGGATACAGAACTCAACATCAATATTATTCAACTTAGTTCAAATGGACCGTCCTTTATGATTCCTTTAGACAATATATAATTAATACTGTTAGTTTTAACTAACGATGGGGTTGACGGAAGTATTGTAATGTGTATCTATATAAGATGTCGGCCGTTTTTGGAAAGTCAAAGAATGAAATATTTGTTCAAAGATTTTAGGAGTAAAGTGAAATAAAATCTTGTGGTTGTTTGTTTGAGAGAGATCCTGGTTTGAGACGAAAAGCACCCACCACTTTGTTTGTTTTATCAGACAATTAAAAAGGTTCCTTTCCCTTTGAAGAAGACTACTCTACTATTTTCCCATTCCTTTGTTTTTATTATTTTCTACTCATATTATTATTAATTCATCACTCTTATAATTATTAAGTACTATACGAGGGCCGACTTAATTAAAGCTCATCCACTCCAAACTGATCTACATTATTTATACTGTAGAAACAAGATATCGGTTACAACGGTTACGTATTAGATGCTTAGGAATATAAATCGGTTAATTAAATAATTAGTAGCTAGTGACGTGTGAATCTAATTGACAAAGTTTTTACTCCATATATTTTTGTTTGATTTGGTGTATAGCGATGGTTGTTTGTCTTTTTCTTCTTCCGCTTATTTTTTATTATTTAGGCATATGATTGCCCAATGACTCACTAGATCAACGATAACAAACATATATATGTAATCGATCATACACATAAATCGATCATAAACTCTAGAGAAGTTCATATATATGACCTTTTAACATGACCAAAAAAAAAAAGAAAGAAAAAAAAAACCCACTGATATAAAGTATATGCCATCATCTTGAGAGCTGCCCGAAAACCAAAAACCGCAATCATTAATTGTTGACTTGACACTCGTTAATTAACATCTTTAATTAATTACCGATATATAGGACTACTCTGCGTTTATTAAGGTTAACTAATTAATTAAGATATGAAGATGATTTATATGACTGATCTACTACAAAAACAATATTCGGTAGTTAACACATATATTCTACAAACCATTTAAAACATTTACGTACTTTCTTGATTTTTAACGATTTAGTTTAAGCTGAACAACTTATTGACTCTAAAAAGTAGCTAGTGTGTACGTATAGTAGTATATATATTAGTTTTATATTAGCTTAGGATATACAAATTGACTGTTTTGTTTTACATTTCAGGTAGATTATTTATAAGATTTGAATAGAGTGAAGTGAAGTCAAGAGTTTCATAAATTAGTGTCACTTAATTTGAATTCAGTACTATTCCCTCATTTTCCCTCTTCAATTTTTCTCTTACAGGATTAAGTTAATTAACTTTTAGTTACAAATCATGAAAGAAGGTTATCACGGTTTAATATAAGTTAAACCAGGATTGATGTTTTGGTTTGAAATTTAGTTAACCCGGACCAAATCGACCAGCTGTGAACACCCCTATATATGCCTAATTACTAGTCGTACAAGTGTAAAGCAATGATTTTAATGATTTTTTTATATCCGTTAGTCCAATCATGATTGATTAGCTGAAAAGAGTTAATTAATGCTTATATATATATATATATATATATATATATATGTCATCAACAAATTATACCCTTGCCTCTTGAGGTTAATGGTTCGATCTTTAATTACTCTATCTCTATGTTTCTACGCAATGCCAAAAATCTTTTTTTATTTTATATATAACCTGAAAACAACCTCTCTGCTTTAGGTAGGGTAAGCTTGTCTACATCTCAACTTCCCCCATACATCATCGTAGACGGCATTGGGCACTATGGTCAATGAACAAAAGTAGAAGTTGACATCTAAGAGATTGATTCACGTACCAACATGAATTCAACATACGAAATTGTCACTAATAGACAGTTTTGACTGAGACTAGAATATAAACTATATTAATTAGGAAATGGAATGTTTGTGTAAGAAGACTTAATTACACCATTTCACAAAAAATAATACGGAGTAGTAAAGAACAAAATAAATAAGTTATGATCGGAATCGAACCTTACTTATTGACTCTCTTTTCAAGGGGACCATTATGTCCCAAAAGGTGTCACTTTTACTACTCCTATACCACACTATAAGTTGAAGACACATTTACTGAGGTTGGGAAACCCGAAACCAGTGGACCGGTAATGAGAGGAGACTTGTTAAATTAGACGATAGGCTAGAAGGAATTATGGTGTCCACCTTTCCTAATGACATCGTGATCAATTCCATCATCAAACTATGAAACTCAAAAGCTTTTTGCTATAGTCTATGTGTATGATGGAACTAAAGTGGTTAGGCTATATATATAACAAGAAAATTCATCGTTTTTCCAGGTTATAATAAGTCCTTGGATTCAATATGTAATGGGTTAAAACTTAAAAGTACGTCATACTGGACGAAATGACAAATGTACGTTGCATTGAACATATATATATATATATATATATATAATACGAGTACATATGAATTATGCCTCAAGTTCCTAGATGACAAACAGCAAGACCTTAATTAATTAGGCAAATATTAAGGACCACCAAACAACTTCATAGCCATAATTTGGGGTCATCAATTAGTTTATCGAACTCTTCGATACGAAAAGAGGGTTACTGGTTAAAACATTAGAGCAAAATTAGCTGATTCCCGAAAATACTGTGCTAGTTCTGAGGCGTGTAACATCTAAGTGTTAAATATAAGACAAGGAAATACCTATATATAGTTGCAAGTTCCATGTTTAATGTATAAAATTCCCAATGACCAATCCTCATCTGTTAAAAGTCTTATAAAAGTTGTTAAAACAATCCTTTCTTAATTAGGGTTATAATTTCTTCGATGAACAATATTGTTTATTATTTTTGTTGTTTCTCAATAACTACTTTAAATACCAAAAATGGTACTGTAGTTCTACAGGGAAAGTAGCTAGGAAAAAAAGTTGAAGTCTTTTTTGAAATAAAAAAACTTAAAGGCAAAAAGGTACGATATAAATAGGGAGCATGCATCTGTTGGTTGGGCCATGGTGGATAAGTATAAGGAACAAAATGAAACATTCAAGATTTCGATATATACTTTCATCCCATGATCTTTCAAGAAACTTTTGATAACATAATTCCTGACCACCATATCACTACTTATATATATATATCAGTCATTCTTTTCTCAGATTCCAAGGAAAATATCCCCACCATGTTATAACATTCTAGCTACTTTTATCATCGATTACACATATATCCTAGCTATTAGGTAGAACTCGCTGGGGCAACATTGTCATTGATCAACCATTTTGTGTCCTTGATCAATAAAAATTGCCTGCAACCCTCAATTGAAATAAAGATAAAAAGAAAACGATCGAATTGAACTTTAATTTGGTGGCGACTTTAATTTCATTCTAATTAATCTACTACTTTAGAATTATGAAAATTTGTTTAGAAATATTTTAGTACATACGAAATTATAATGTCAAAAAGAAATGAAAACATGATTGCCAATTAGATCACGTACATGTTCGACTAATTAAATTCCCAGTCACTACACAGGTCAGCCTAAATTAGCTGGTTGTCAAGAAATTAAAAACCTGGTCAGATGATGATCACGAACGGTCAGTTTTTTCGAGGCATATTGAGTGTTTGGCCGTTTTTACACTATGTGATATGAGATGATTTATCTCCTATAAAATGAAATTTGAACTTCAACACCGAACTTATAATTAGCGATCTTTATGTACTACGTATGACGACGTACCTTAAGGGTCAAGTTTCGAAGTACTTCATTGTTGACAGTTATAAGGCATACATAAGCGTAACATTACCGGTACGTTTAAGTATCATCTCATACGATTAAAAAAGAGGAAGAAAAACGAGCAAACGATTATATACCATATCGATATGTGATGCATGATCAATCACACTTTCAATTTAACTAATTTGTGTTTAGATAGCACTCCCTTGGATGATACACACAAGTAGTACGTATAGTAGAGACATTCTTTTTAGAGTAAATCGATCTACAAGACTACATATAATAATGGGTTCTATATATTATACACTAGCTATGAAACTAATATAAGTACGGTATATTAATTAACTGACATTTTTCAGAAAAAAGAAAAGGTAGAGCACTACAATATTGTGATACGTATAGCAATAAAATCTGCCATAAAAAATCCCAGATCTTTTGCTTCAGATTCTGATTAGTCTACTACAGACTGACTGACTCATTAAACACTTGTGTATATGTGTTTTGAAGAATGATCAGTATAAAAACTTTGAAAGACAACAACATTCGTATATGTATATCCTAGCTAGCTATATATGTATATGTATAAAAGTAAGGGTCATGTATAGTAGCTATATACCATCATCAATTCCAATCATGATATAATTTCTGTATAAAAATCCCATGATGTCTCTATTAATTAATTGGTGATCATGCTAGCTAGCTAGGTAGCTGCATGCATTTCCAAAATTGTTACCGATAGATGGATGGAAGAGATTGGTCCAGCAGCTAGTAGCTCCACAAATGATCACAGTCGGAAGAATCATCATGGTCCCCTGGGGGACTACTATGCTGGGGAGGGGGGCTCATCAGCATTCCTTCCGCCATATCCGCTAACAAATTCGGCATATCGAATAGTGTATCAACATCCATAAAGACCTCTTCATCATTATTCCCGCCGTCCACCGCCGCCGGCTGCTCATCATTATTAGCAGGGGCTGCAGGGTGGGGCGACTCTAACACATCATCATCCCTTCTGCTGCTGCTACTATGATGATGACCAAGTACATTAGAAGAAGAAGATTTCAGCATTATCAGCTCTGCTGCAGCTCCTGCGGCGCTCCTGATCATAGCCGGCTCAGGCAAAGCCGGCACTTGGTAAGACCCAACGAAATCAGGGAAGTTCAAAACCGCATCATTCCCTTTTAATGACAAGGCAGCCACGTCATATGCGGCCGCAGCCATCTCTGGGGTGGGGTATGTGCCGAGCCAGATACGTTTGCTTTTACGCGGCTCACGGATCTCAGACACCCATTTCCCGCTACGGCTCCGTATCCCACGAAACGTGGGATGTCTCCCCGGACTACGGCGGCTGCTGGGAGAGCCGCCGCCGCCTGCTGCAGAAGCATTACTACTACTGATCATAACAGTAGTGGGGGGTTTGGGAGGTAATTGGATTTTAGAAACAGGTGGGGGTGGGGGTGGGGGTGGAGGAGGCGGGTCAGACATCTATCTATAGATATATAGATAGATACAACCTTCAATTCAATATATGTAGTAGCTAAAAAAGTGTTTGGAACATAAAAAAAGTTAAATCATCATAAGTTTATTAATTGGGGGTAGAGTGTTAGCTATAATTGACATACATATATTTGAGTGGAAATTAATGAGATATATATATATAGATAAAAAAAAGTTTTCATTATACGAGTGAATTGAAGGCCATAAAAACCGCGGGGAATTCGTGGGCACCGAGTGGATGTACGAGAGGAGGCAGCAGGGACATCATAGCCTGCCTCTAGGGTTTTAATTAGTAGTGCTAGTGTGTAATGAGACTCGCTAGTCTTGATTGTGATGTTTTTTAGTTAGCCGAGTATTAGCTGGAACATTTGTATTATTTATAAGCGCTTTTTGTTTTTGTTTTTAAATAAAAAAAATATACGAGTAATTAATTCATTTAATTTAATCAATTGTATTTTATACACCGTTCCAAAAAGATTTGTTATTTATTCTATTATAATCTATCAATATAATAACAATGAACAGTATTTACTCTGATTACTCTAGTTTTCGCAAATCAATGTTCCTATCAACAAAAATGTTTTTTTTATTGCAGATTTTATCAGGTTGAAATTGACGTGGATTCTTTTATCATAATATCCATTTAATTATTATTGGTAAGTAATGCTATTTATATTTATATTTATATATATAGTATAGTGTGTTGTTTTTCTTACCAAATATTCTATGGCATATTATATCAAAATCTAGTCATACTTGCAATCTACGAATGATTGAATAGCATTTTAGCGGTTATACTTGTTATGTTAGTTGATTCATTAGTTAATATATTATATAGCTATACAATTAAGAAGAAGAAGATGCCTTATGAATAAGTATTTCGTATTAGGTATTTATCTAATGACAAAGACATCTAAAAAAAGAAAATTTTGACATTACATTGCACTTACAAGATATTCTACATATTCTACTAACAGAAAGTATTACATGACACATAATTTTGGGTACTCATATTCGTCGTCTTCATTTTCCGTATGAGGTCTTTGAAATGATTTATTAATTTGTGAAATATACGTTTGACAAATCATATTATTTTGAATATCTTGTCAATTGTCAGAGTTATGCACTCATATATGATAAACTAAAAATAATACCCGCACATTGCACATTGCCGGTGGTTAATGGTGCAAGTCTGAAGGCTTTTCATACCCTCAACACAACTCAACGTCCTTGTTGAGTTATGACGTGCGCCACTTGTAACACGCCACTTTATCACACCATAATATTTTCCGCTTTGCTCGCAGGCTCACCGCTTTGTTTTCCGCTTACTCGGGCAAACTTCCCAGAAGTCACCCATTTGACATTGTTGTCACTCGAGCACGCTTAACTGTGAAGTTCTCCTCACATCTACAGCCAATACGCCAAAAACGCGTTGTGTTATGTAAGGCCAATGATATTACTTATAGCCAAGGTTGTAAAACTCCTCCGAGTTGGCCAAATACCCAAAATAAACTCCTGATTCCCCACGTTGCCGAGTCGAGTCCGAGACATGAGTTCTCCAACCTTGATACGGATAAAATAATGATGAAACGTAAATCTATCAACTAATTTAACGTTTAATTTTCAAGTTCGAATTATTATGTTAACTTTTCTAAACATATATGTTTAAATTTGAAGTTTGGAATATATTTTTAAAGTTATATTACATATAACTTCAAAAATAGTTATGTTTGTAAATAAAATTCCAATCCGAGTTCTCTCCGAGTCGAGTTCGATTATCCAAAAACTCTTGACTCCCGACCTCATCGAGTCGAGTCCGAGTCACGAGTTACTCAATCTTGCTTATAACTATGGATGAGGGAAGAACACCACAGTTAAGCGTGCTCGGGTGGCAACAATGCCATACAGGTAACCCTTTTGGAAAGTTTGTCTGAGCAACCATAAACAAAGTTGTGAGTCTGCGGGCAAAGCGAACAATATTGTGTATGGTAAGACGGGGTGTTACAAGTTGTATCAGAGCAACTATTGCGATTGTCAAGAGTGTATGGCGTACTTCATAACTCAACGAGGACGTTGAGTTGTGTTGAGGGGTTTGAAAGCATACATCACTGACATAAAAAGGGAACCTGACTATATGTAATATCATTGCCTTACATAATACAACACGTTTTAGGCGTATTGGCTCTGAATGAGAGGAGAACTTCATAGTTAAGCGTGCTCAGGTGGCAGCAATGCCAAATGGGTGACCGTTCTGGGAAGTTTGTCCGACCAACCAGAAACAAAGTCGTGAGCCTGCGGGAAAAGTGATAATATTATGGTGTGGTAAGCCGAGGTATTACAAAATATATATTTTTTTTATAGATAATAACAAAACTGTGTTTAAAAGTTTGCTAAACACAAGGTTGGACTCATAAGATCAACATGACCTTATCATAGACGTGTTTGCTATAAAACTGGGCATATTATATTTTAATTATTTCGATTATATTTTGTTAATGATGTTAATTATCACCATATAGTTTTTGCTAAAAAGTATTAATTGTCAAATATAAATTTATTTATAGATAATAACTCAACCGTGTTTAAAAGTTTGCTAAACACAGGATCGGACAAAATCAACATGACCTTATCATAGATGTGTTTGCTATAAAGTTTGATTTGGGTTTGACAAATCTTTTCTTTCTTTGAATGATAGATATGTATCTATAATAAATCATCGAAAGTAGTACTGTTGGCTGTATGGTCCATTTTGAATCAACCACATCATAAGGCATAAAAACTGATAACCTAACGCTTTGTTATCAATTTCTTGATTTAATTATGTTTTACCTAAATTTAGGAACCTTGCATGTGCCAAATTGTCATTATCAGATGCACTAGTCCTAACAATAGTGACCGTAACATGAAAAAACCCGTCATTCATTTAAACAATCTATTTGAAATACAATTTTAATTTTAATACTATATTATAAACAACATCTTAATTTAATGATGAGTAATCAAATTATTGAACAGAAATTGATATTCTCTTGTCCCCATTTCCGTGATTTAATTAATCATAAGACAATCGCATTTCTTTCTAAAATTTCTTTTCTATATAGTGAGTAAGAGCCAGATTGTATTAAATAGTTTCATGGATGAGACCGAAACAACAAGGTGTTTCAATTTCACATGTGGTTAAATTGTCTAATAAATTTTCGGCTGACAATATAACTTTTTCAGATGTTGGCAAACATATTGGACCAAAAGGGTACCTGTTTTATGAGATCGATCTTGTTTTGTTAAAGTTAATGCATCTAATAAGGGATTGGTGTATGACTGTCTGTGGAACTATCACCACTGGACAACACGTAGAAGTTGGGTCAACTCAATGTATTGGGAATCCTTAAAAGTGATGTTTCTTTTCAAAAAAATCTTTCTATTAATACTCTTTTAAATCTACTAGCATGGTATCCGCACAATACGGCGATAGTCGTTGCTGTGACGGTGCGGTGATGAAGACGATTGTTAGTGTTGGAGGCGATGTCGAGTGGTGTAAGTTATTGATGTAATAATTGGTATAAATAGTTAATTAAAATATTTTAAAAAATAAATAATTGATTGTGTAATTTAATTATTAATATCAAGTGGATAGTCTAGATAAAAATATTTTAAAGGATGCCATATGTAAATATTATATAAATTTCAACATTTTCATAATTAAGAACCTATATAATATAGTATAGAAGAACATTTTAAAGATTTATTTACATCATTCACGTTTTTTCACGTCATGTTAACATTATTTTTTGATTTATTTTTAATGTCATTATCTTTTCATTTCTTTTAGTTTTTCATTTTCAAAATTAATACTCCATAATAAATCACAATACTTTACAATATACTCAATCATAATATATATATATATATATATAAAAGAAAAATCAATCGATGTGTCTTTCACTTAGATGATTCCATTCGGCTTCACTTCTTCATCATCCCTTTTAATCCTTCATATATGACCTTACCTATGCTTATTTTCTCTTCACAATTTACAAAAAGCATACCTGAAGTTTGTTCGAAACTACACTGGTCATACCTAGCTACAATTTAAAAATTACGCAAGACATACTCATCGTTCTCGAAAACTATCAGTGACGGTCGTCTATTTGGTCGTTAAACCAAGTCACATGTTGTGCATGTGAGGTATCAAAACCGTAATTTTATGCATACTTCAGGTAATATCTTAGTAATTCACCATAAAAATCATTATTAAGAATTTTAGAGTTTTATTCATACTTCAGTTATTAAGTTGGGTAGGTATGTAGTTTTATTTTTCAATAAAAAGTATATCAGGAAAAGTAATTGATACATGAATGCATTTATTATTATTATTATATATGTCATTATTATTTTGTTATTTGTGTATAGTGAATATAACAAGGATGAGAAACATGAAAACCACTAAAACTTTCACTTTATGGTAATGGGGGGAACCCTAGCCCCGGTACCACAATTGGATACCCATCGACCCACCCCGTATGAGCCATATGATACCAGTAAATACAATTTTATATTATCTTTATTATTATTTTATTGTTATTACATTATAAACCTATTTAAAAAGATACAAAAAAAAAATATAAATGTTTCGTATGGTTTGATGACATCCCCCTCAGATTAGAGGTGTAAAGCAATGTCAAAGACTCCTCACGGTTCTAGAATATACCTTAGATTACAATATGTAGCATTTTGGGTTTGAAGTTAAAATATATTCCATATTTAGCTCCTGACTTTTCTAGTTATTGTCTTGGGCATTAAGTCACTTTGATATATTTATATGTCTCATGTATGTATCGATACTATTATCAGAAAATCAAATAAAGAAATACAAATCTTAATTTTATATGGTATCAAAGCATTGATCCTATTTCTTATCAAAAACCCTAGTCGTTCCCATGGCAGGGGACGTTGAAACATCAGGAAAAGATGATGGCAACAACATTGTCGATTACAACTCACCATATTATCTTCATCCATCCGATTACCCTAGACAGATGCAAGTCAATGATGCATTGTCAGACAAAAACTATGCGGATTGGGTGCAAGAGATGGAAACTTTTCTATTTGCAAAGAATAAGATCGGATTTGTTGACGGGTCCATCAAGAAGCCAGACAAGAAATCCAAGGATTACATGCCTTGGATGAGGGTAGACGCAATGATCAAAGGGTGGCTTAACACCGCCATGGAAAAGGACATAAGAAACAGTGTAAAATATGCAAGCACGTCATCTGTAATATGGTCAGATCTACGTGAAAGATTCGGAAAAGAGAGTGCACCAAGAGCATATGAACTGAAAAATAAAATCGCTGATTCACATCAAGATGGTGCTAGTGTTTCAACATACTACACAAAGCTGCGTTCGTTGTGGGACGAGATCCAATCTGTTTTTCCTGTCCCACAGTGCACATGTAATGGCTGCACGTGTGACATTGGTAAACGATTGGTGGAACACCAAGAAAAAGAGAGGCTTTACGAGTTTTTTATGGGTCTGGATAGTCAATTCGGGGTCATTAAGACTCAGATTCTTGCTACCAAACCTATACCAGGCCTTGGAACGGCTTACCATCTCGTTGCGGAAGACGAACGACAAAGGTTGATAACCGAAGAAAAGAAACCTGCCATTGAAGCTGCTGCCTTTAAAACTTTTGTTCCAACAAAGCGTGATAATACATCTTCTAGTCAGCAGAAAACCAAACCATACTCAAAACCGTTGAAGCAAGATGAAGATGTCCTTTATTGCACCGAATGTAAACGAGATGGTCATGACTCGAATAGTTGTTTCAAGCGGATTGGTTATCCTGATTGGTGGCCAGGAAAGGCAAAGATAGATAAGAACAAGCCGAAAGCTTCCTGCATTGAGGTTGGATCAAGCCCCATTCCCGGTCTTACTATGGAGCAATATGACACATTCTTGAAATACTTTGAGAGTGGTGTCGTTACAGGTGATAAAGAGATCAAACCCGTTCCAGGTGATAAGGATGTCAAACCCGTTGCCAACATGACAGGTAGTATTGACGATAAAGATGATTGGGTTGTGGATTCGGGAGCTACCGAACACACAGCTTGTCGTGATGATATTCTTGTTAATAAAAGAAAAGATTTTGTTGAAATGCCTCTTATTATTCCTAATGGTGTTGCGGTTCCAGTAGAAGGGAAGAGTGATCATACCTTGCCAAGTGGAACTAAGATAAATAGGATATTGCATGTTCCTAAGTTTAATTGCAATCTTCTATCTGTTAGTCGTCTAACCAAAGATCTACAGTGTGCTGTAATTTTTTTTCCTGATTTTTGTGTAACTCAGGGGCTTCGTTCGAGGGCCTTGATTGGTGTGGGTGAGTGCAAAAAGGGTCTATACCGAATGGGGATCTTTGATAAAGGAAGAAAGGCTATGGTAGTTACTGTTGAAAGATGGCACAAGAGGCTAGGACATACATCTCAAGAGAAACTAGCTAAGGTTGATTTTCTCAGAGGTTTTTCTTTTAATATTAGAGATAATTTTTGTGATTCTTGTTCAAAGGCAAAACACACAAGGTCACCATTTCCCTTGAGTGAAATAAAGACAAAAGAATGTTTTGAGTTATTACATTGTGATACGGCTCGAGCCCTACGGTTTGAAGCCAACCTCCTGAAGAAGTTTTGGGGTGAATGTGTCTTAACAGTCGCTTATGTTATCAATCGATTACCCTCCAAGACCCTTAATAATAAATCTCCATATGAATTGTTATTTAATCAAAGGCCCGAATATGACCACATGAGAATTTTTGGTTGTTTAACATATTTTTGGAGCATTGAAACGAAGGGTGATAAATTCGAAGAAAGGGGGAGACCGGGGGTTTTTGTGGGTTATCCTCAAGGAATCAAAGGCTATAAGATTTATGACATCGAAAATAAAAAAATCATTGTTTCACGAGATGTCAAGTTTCATGAGGATGTTTTTCCTTTTTCGGGTTTATCACAAACTCAAAGTTATTATGACATTTTTGACCCAATTCCACTCCAAAGGGTCGAGGTTCCTAATCATCATGAAAATTATTTTAACCCAAATAAAATCTCAAATAATGAGGATGGTGTAAGAACATCAGAGTTGGAAAGTGAAAATACATCTAGTTCCTTTGAAGACACGAGTGAAAGGCCTCATCACAATAATGGTGGAGCATTTATAGACAACTCGCTACCCAAAAGGAATAGAAGTCAGCCCAAATACTTAAGTGACTATGTTGTTGATCTTCCTTCTTCGGTTGACCATGCACACACCACATCGACTCAAGACACCTCAACGGTACACCCTATTGTAAACTATCTCTCTTATGATAATTTTTCTAATGACCATAAAGCGTTTTTGGCGGCTATCACAACAAGTGATGAGCCGAAAAATTTCAAACAGGCTATGCAAGATCCGAAATGGGTTGAATCAATGAAGAAAGAGATTCAAGCTCTTGAGCAAAATAATACATGGACTCTTGAGCACTTGCCGGAAGGAAAACATGCCATAGACTCGAAATGGGTCTTAAGATCAAGTATAAGCCAAATGGAGAAGTTGAGACATATAAAGCGAGACTTGTGGCAAAAGGATTCACTCAGATTGAAGGTGAAGATTTCCATGACACATTTGCTCCCGTGGCAAAGCTTGTCTAAGTGCCTACGTTGTTGTCAGTGGCTACCAAAAAGAACTGGTTCATCCAACAACTTGATGTCAATAACGCCTTCTTACATGGTGATCTCGATGAAGAAGTATACATGAAGGTGCCTCAAGGTTTCTTTCTTGAAAACGAGACTAGGGTATGTCGTTTACGAAAGTCTCTCTATGGCCTTAAGCAAGCTTCACGAAACTGGTATCAAAAGTTCACAACGGCGCTGTTGGAACTTGACTTCTGTTTATCTAAGTCGGATCACTCACTTTTCATCTACAAGAATAACGACATCTTTGTTGCTAGTCTCATATATGTTGATGATATTATCATTGTGGGTAATGATTTGAAGACAATACAGGAGATAAAGCAATTTTTACATAACAAATTTAGCATCAAAGACCTTGGTGATTTGAAATATTTTCTTGGCATCGAAGTGGCAAAAACCGCAGATGGGCTTGTTTTAAGTCAAAGAAAATATACTCTTGATATACTGGAAGACAGTGGGATGGAAGGGTGTCGTCCAAGCTCTTTCCCAATTGAACAAAATTTGAAACTTGTCATGGATGATAAACAACCACGGGTTGATGCTGGTCATTATCGAAGGATTATTGGTCGATTGTTGTATCTTCAAGCTACTCGTCCAGACATTGCTTACTCGGTCAATACTCTTAGTCAGTTTGTTTCAGACCCACGACAGAATCACATGGATGTTGTGTTAAGAATTTTGCGATATCTCAAGGCTACTCCTGGTCAAGGAATACTTTTATCCAAGGATGGGGGCACAAACTTAGTTGCCTATTCTGATTCAGATTGGCTTAGATGTCCTCTCACAAGGCAGTCTCGAACTGGTTATATATTACTTGTAGGAGGTGCTCCGATATCGTGGAAAACTAAAAAGCAATCCGTTGTTTCACGATCTTCCGCCGAAGCTGAATATAGAGCCATGGCTAACACTGTTAGCGAGATTATCTGGATGCGGTGGCTCTTAAAGGAACTGAGAGTTTCCCAAGTGATGCCCACTGTACTCTTTTGTGACAATCAAGCTGCCCGAAATATTGCTAATAACCCGGTCTTTCAAGAACGAACAAAACACGTTGAAATGGATTGTTATTTCGTTCGTGAGAGAGTTGAATCTAAAGAAGTTTGTCCTATGCCGATCAACTCCAAGCTGCAACTTGCCGATCTTCTTACAAAGGGACTTGGAGCTGTACATCTTCGTACTCTGCTTGACAAGCTGGGTATTGTGAACTTACATGCTCCAGCTTGAGGGGGAGTATTGGAATAGAAAATATATTCCATACTTAGCTCCTGACTTTTCTAGTTATTGTCTTGGGCATTAAGTCACTTTGATATATTTATATGCCTCATGTATGTATCGATACTATTATCAGAAAATCAAATAAAGAAATACAAATCTTAATTTTATAAATCGGTAGTGTGACCTTAGGATTTCTAAGTCTAAACCGGTATCGATTGATGACTTCCTTTCATAAATCTTTTTATTTTTTATTTTGAAATAGGTGTTTTAAAAAAAATAAATATGTATATATATATGTGTGTGTGTGTGAATTTTAATATAGAATACTTACTCACTTTAATAAATGAAGTATAAATATAAATATCTTAATAATTTTTTATTAGGGTAGATTAGACGGATGACTCACATGCACGACACGTGACTTGACTTAACGTCCAAATAGAAGACTGTCATCAATCGGTATAGTCAGTGTAAGTTTTTGACAACGATGAATATGTCTCGCATGATTTTTAAATTTTAGATATACCCAGTGTAGTTTCGAACAAACATCATGTATGATTTGTGTAATTTATCCTTTGATTTTTTATACCTACTTTCTAAAGATACTATGAAGACACCTTTTAAAAAAAACCGACTTTGATCGTCCTGTTTGCACAGGTCATCCCAATTGCCATATTCATTATCATTGTTTTGTTATCATTATATTATATTATCCTAATTGGTTAAATGTGAATATAGTCCATATAGTTATTCAAAAAGCACAATTTTCATCCTTGCATTAAATTTGAGTTTTTTCCATCCATATGTTCTGTTTTAAAAGTTTATAGAAAGAATAAGTGGAAGAAAAAGAAATTTAAGAAGAATTAATATAATGTGTGATTTTTTTTTAACGTTTGTGTCACGGGACGACTAGCCGTTACATCCATACGGGCAGGCAGTCACTAGCGACCGATCCACGAAATCAGGGACCACAGGGGAGTGAAACCCACCAATTTAACCGCTACAGAAGACACGACATTAAATTGGAGGTTTTCTTCTTATTTTTCTTCATCGCCTCACTTGAATTTTTTGAGTGACTCTAATTTTATGCTTAAAAAAATTATTAAGTTGATCAATTAGGACGATACATTATTTCTCGTCATGAGCTGGGGTTATTTATTGACCCATGGGTTGTTATGTAACGTACTACTGTAAATCAAATGGGCTAGTTAGTTGTAGTATACTATATAGTATATGGATATGGGCTTTTAATTTGTATGCTAAAGAAAAGACATGAATGGTCCATTATCAGTAAAGCAGTAATATGGACATTATTATTGGGTATACATTTTCGATAAAAAAAAAAAGTTTTTTTAGCGGTTAAAAGATTTTTTTGCGTGCAAAATTTTTTTTTTTGGGTGAAAGAAATAAAAGATTGATGTTCCTTCTTTTCTTGATTCCATTGTTACTTGTTAGTTTATTTTTAACGTTATAAAAAAAATATCATACTTACAAATATGTCAGTCATTCAGTCTGTAAACATATCAAACTAATAAGGACTAATTATCATAACCTACACAAAATACTATAGAAAATAAGAGGTAAGATATCAAATTAGTAGTTATTACTTAATTATTAACTTATAATGTTAAGCTACTGTACAATATGAAAAGTAAGAGGTTCAAACTTTAAACACAAAATATAAAAAATACAGTAAAAGAGTTTACTACTCACTTATTTTTAATTGTGATTTATTAAAGGATCTATATTACAGTCTCACGGTTTCACTTTGAATGGGCTTTAACTAATGCCTCATACTTTTTTTAGCATAGGGTATTCCTTTGTTTTGGATAGAGTGTGTAATCTTAGTAATTACCTTACAATTTTTTTAAATTCTAGAAATTTAGCACTAATATGTATATTTGGAGGGTATGCAAGTGCATACCCTTAATTCATATTATGTCTGCCCTTGATTGTAGGTTAAATGGATAATATCATTATTTTAAGAGTTAATGTCGGTAGATATTATAAATTAATTTCATTAAAAATATTTCAAATATGTATTATAGGTATTCAAGTGGAGTTGTATAAAAATTGAATAGAGAGAATGGTTTTAGTTGAGAAAAAGAAAGAACAAATATTTTATAATGTAATATAAATTATTAAATTGATTATAATAATTTCTAGCTATCAGTTTAGTTCACGATTACATAACGATACTTATAGCCTTATTTTGCTATTCAACTTCTTTATAAAATTTAAGACATTAATTTGTAATATTCTTCGACATAAATAATTTTTTTAAAAGGTGTGAATCATTTGCTCGCAAGAGTTATCTAGCTTACGTTGTCTTAACCAGGTTCGTGCTAGAGAGCCCCTTCACCCTCAATACCTAGTAAGAAAATAAACTCACAACTAAACCGCGCAAAGGCACGATATTCAACTGGGATAACACATTGTCCCCTCTAAAGGTTTGGGAGGACTTTATTTATGAAATTTTTTGAAATGTCTTTTTCATGTCTAGAATTTGAGAACTCCAACATGTAAAGTTGGTGCTCAACCAATGCGCTATAATGAGAAGTACTTCGACATAAATATTTGTGTCGCAGTTAAACACTTACATACCTTTAGACGAAGTTATTTACACATCAATTGCGGTTTGGAAAAAATGTTAATATAAAAAGTGGAAAATGAATGGAAAAAATATTACCAAAAAATAGAATGAAAAAAAAGAAAGACTAAAACATGAAACATCGGCAAACAGGGTTCAATCATGCACTAGTGTGGCATTTAATATGTATATTTAAATAATACAATGCCATAAATTATAATAACCTAAAATGGAAAGACCCTTTTATAATTGTCGACCATTTGTAGAAAGTAACATATAAAGCTCAGAGTGTTGGATTTGGGTAATAAATAAATATTTCTTTCGAATTTAGTATCCAAGATCTTAAAAAAAGTTTGAACATTACTTTAAAACGTATTATCAGAAACGAGACAGGGTGTCCGCACAATGCAGCGATGATGGTGGTAACAACAAAGATGTGGCTGCGGCAATTGTGGCGATGATGTGCGGCGGTAAGGGTTAATATGGTTATTTAAGGATTGGAGAATCTATGTTGTAGTTTATTTTATTAAGGGTATTATAGGTATATAGGTAAAGATGTTTAAATTAGTGAATAAATAAGAAGGGTAATATGGTTATTTCAGGTTCTTAATTACTTAAAGGGGAAGGACAGTTTGCTTTATATAGTAGTATAGATGTAGTCTTTAACACGCATATAAATATTCACCCCTAAATTTTATAAAAATACATAACTATTTAATTCACCTTAACTATAGTCCTAATTAGAGCTTTGTTTAATACAATAACAATGGTCTAGATATAAGGCTAAGCATGACCATGCCTATTAGCAAACACCACCACCATACTTTAGGCATGAGCTAGGCATGAAGGTTTTAGGCAATTTTTGTCGCTCAGGTATGGGAGAGAGAAAAAGAGATAATGATTGATTTAATGAGGGATAAGAGAGGAAATGAATATGATTGGAGGAAAATAATGAAAGATGATGAGGCATGGAGATGCATGATTGTCATAAATTAAGCATGACTATGCATGAGTTAGACATGGAATGATGTGACAATATATTATTATTGGTAGATGACTAGGCATGACTACCATCGTCCTTAACAAAACTTTTTTTTCTTTAACGACACACACTTCAATTTTAATCTTAAAATATTTTAAATAATTTATGTATTTGAACTTTAGACTTCACTTCAAAAGAATGAAAACATTTACCAAATGAGCTTACAAAGTTTCCTTATTACGAATGAAACAAAAAATTTATACATTATGTGTATGAAAAGAATTGTGGTATTATGTACATTGATAAAATAGTATATGAGTATATTAAACTTAATTTTCTTTGATATGCATATAATATTCGTTTGCCTTTCATAAATTATTCCATACAAATATATATTGTATTCTAATTTTTGTCATTTGCAAACACCAATTCCTTCATTATTCGCATTTGCTTAATTGCTACGTCTAAAAACTTGATAAATCAATTGACATGATCGATGAAATGTGTTTATACTTAATAAGAAATCATATGGATCTCGTTACGTACTCTATTTATGATCACCAAAAATCACAAATTTGCTTCTAAAAGCCAAGGAACTTGGGGAAATTAAGACAAGCCACCAACTCAAGAAGACTATATATATATACAAAGGGAAATTCGTCAAGTGGCGAGATATGTCGGCCATTCTTGAGACGACTGACCTTTTTTGTCAAATGCATCATTATTTCCATCATTAGGGTATTAATTAGGATAAATAATATATAAACGGTGGTATGCTATTAGACTAGTCCTATATAAAGATATTTACTTGATTTGAATTCAAAACATTTGAAATTGTACGATGATTTGAAAGGCACAAATTGAAAGAAAATGAGGGACCGAAATAAAAATATGAAAAAAATACATCAGATTGTTTCAACCAAGTTATTCATTGAATCATTAAAATTAACAGCTTTTAGAATATGGGCATTGTTTTTTTTATTTATAATAACTTGATGTTGTGGTTGATTTGTGAAAATTATTCTTACTTAGATTGTAGTTAGACATACTGTTTTAAGATTAATGCTCGGTTGAAACTTCTTAACTATGTTGTATTATCGCAAGATAGATATATTTACTAGAAGAGTGTCTGCACGTTGCAACGGCAACGGTTTATAATCCGTAAAATGTTGTAACAGTAATACAAGTTGTTTAGGTTACTTTTTAATGAGATGTGACGATTAGACATCTAACCGTGGTTATCATTCTATATATAAGTCGAGAATTAAATGCGAAAAATAATAAGGAACCATTTCAAATATATTTGTTAGGGTTATTTAGGGATAGTTTGGGGTTATTGAAAAAAATGTTGAATTTCCTAAAATAGTGTAACACCCCGAGCTAGGCTCGAAATACTACCGAAAAGATATAGCGTATACATGGGATTATCGTAGAACATGAACTATATGAAAATAAAGGGATTCGGTAAAACCATCATCAACAAACAAGTACATAAAGCATAATGCAAATAGGGGCAAATGAATCCTTGATCCATGTAAGACTAAGCCCAAACTCTAGCGCAAGCATCCATCAACCATCACGTCTTGGATTCACAAGGTTACCTGAAAAGTGTACTAAACAAGGACAACACTAGGTTGGTGAGTTCGTAGGGGCAAATGACGAGGATCTAATGCCAAAGCCATTCACAATATGAACTAAGCTAATGAACAAGGAACACACTTACAGTAAGTCCTTAAAAGGCGCAAGTACTCAATATAGGTTGGCTCGCAGCGCAACCTGGACCCACATGTATCCATTGCACAATCATACCATAACTAGAACACACATAATGCACAAGAACACAGAATGTCGACATCAACAAATATCCATCAAGTTCTAAAATGTCAGACATGACCATCAATGTCCCTCAATTGTTCTCATGTCATCTAATTGTCATCAAGTACGTATAGCACCCGTTTATTGCACATGCACACATTGTCCCCCTATTGTCATCGATATTGTCATCAAGTACATAAGTACCCGTTTAATGTCATCAAGTACATAAGTACCCGTTTAATGTCGTCAAGTACGTAAGTACCCGTTTATTTGTACATGCACACATTGTCCCTCTATTGTCATCGATATTGTCATCAAGTACATAAGTACCCGTTTAATGTCATCAAGTACATAAGTACCCGTTTAATGTCATCAAGTACGTAAGTACCCGTTTATTGTCATCAAATACGTAAGTACCCGGTAATGTCATCATGTCCATCATGTCCATCAACTCAACCATGCACAATGCACATACATTTCATACGACTTTACATTTAAGGAATCTTAGATGTTTGTATACAGGGTCACCCGCAGCCTTCCCACCACATCTCCAACTCATTAAATGTATCATCGTTTTCCATGTATGTACAACTACCCTAATCATAAATAAATCAATCATACTCAAACAATACATAATCAATCAATGTCCATCAATGACCCTCACATATGTACTCACAAAATGAACTACGCAAGGTATTTAGAATACGCATAGTAAACAAGAACAAGTAATAATGATATCAAGAAGTATCTAACAAGTTCTATAATGCCCAACATGTTTATCAATGTCCCTCAATTGCACTCACTACACGTAATGTACCTGATTGTACTCAATTGTGCGTAATGTACTTCATTGTACTCAATTGCACCATGACCATCAATGTCCACCCAGGAACAAACACTATGTGTATATACTTCGTACGATACTACTTTGAAAGGCCTTTGATGCTTATATATAGGGTCACCGCAGCCTTCCCACCACATCTCCAACCTTTCGAAAGTATTACCGTCTTCCATATATGCACGACTAACCTAATAATCAACCAAACATGCACATACAATAATCATATAACAACCACGTATTTACACGTTAACAATTCCATCAATCAAACAATGTCATCACTCAAGACACTCAACATATGCATAATCAAGTCATGTCATCATCAAGGAAATCAAACGTATGCTCAATTGAACTATGTCATCAATCAAGGCAACACATAATTGCACAAACAAACAAGTAATCACACAAAGGTTGCACACTTTTCAGCCCGAATCTCAAACGAGTAGGGAGCTACGAACTCACCTTGATCGGCAATAGCAAGTTAATATCAAGCTACGAATGCCCAATGGTCGTCAAAAGTCCACAACCTAACAATATATGTCACAATACAAGACATGGTCAATACTAGTTATACTATACCACAATTTCCCCTAAAGATGTTTTATAAGTCATTCGAGAATGTTTAAATGACAAATGAAGAGTTTTGGTTAGACACGGTTCAATAACTTAGCACCAAAATTCCACTTGAAATCAAAGTGTTTAGAAATGTGTTTAACAAATTTTGTTAACCTTAGTATGTTAATATAAGACCAACAAACAAGTTTTGGATCATTAAAAGTCAACCGATAACCGAACGAAAAAGTTGGGGAAGGAACAGAAATACTGCGGCCGCTCGCACGGTCGGCCGTGTGAGCATCTGTATTATGGGAAAACTGCAGCCACAAGCACTGAGCGTCTGTCTGAGCGGCCGTGCTCCTACTGGCAGATTTTTTTGACTCCAAGATCGACTAAGAAAGCTCCAAAACACATTTTTATGCATAAATCACCATATTTTAACATCATTGAACATAACCCACATCATAATTTCAATCCATAACATCAAATCCTTGCTCAAATCCATTTTGACCCATTTCGAAACCCTAATTCGTTTTTGAACCCGAAATTGACCAAGAACTCATGGGTTTGTTTTAGAAACATGATTATTAACATAAAATGATGAATTTGAGATGAGTTAACTTACCAAATCTTCTCCCAAGTGTCAAAAACCCGTTTTTGAGCTATGATGGAAGGTTTCTTGCACTTTAAATTCCAAATATTTTTGATATGATGAAGAAATGATGATAATGATGATGATTCTTGTATAAATCTTGCTCAAACAACACTAATTGAAGAAGAAATTTAGAGATTGAGAGAGATGAGTATGTGTGTGTGTTCTTGGGTGTGTTTAGAGAGAAAGAGTGAAAGAGAAATGAATGGATGGGGAAAGATAAGAGTATGGTGAGTTGGGTAGGTCATGGGTTGGGTGAAACCCATGGAGGATCCATTTCAAGTTTCTAACTAGATTAAATGTCGTCTAACACCGCAAAGCCAATTAATCTAAACGTCATCTCAAGATGTAAATTTGATTAGCATGACTAATGACCTCAACTAGAACATAAGTCCCGAGTTGAACGAT
The DNA here is from genome assembly GCF_010389155.1 of Erigeron canadensis. NCBI lineage: Eukaryota > Viridiplantae > Streptophyta > Magnoliopsida > Asterales > Asteraceae > Erigeron > Erigeron canadensis. Next base: position 49,489,812 of record NC_057768.1, on the reverse strand, counting down.
AAATTGATCTATATGAACACATTGCACTTAAATGAACTCCAAAAGACGTAAATTATATTACTAACTAAATTGTTAGCCAAGTTGCACAAATAGTCAACGGGTCAAAAGTCAGGGTTGTTACAAATAGGGAGGCCGTTTTGTTTTATAATGGATTATAAAAGTGTATTATGATTTAATATAGGGATGTGTATGTAATATGCTGGACAATAAAAAGAAAATAGAATATAAAAAAAGTATTTAATACCAGTGATGAGGGTGGGTGAAATACGAGTTGGCTCGATTTACACAGAAAATGAGGTGGATCGCTAGATGACTCTTTTTCTCCCGACTCATAAGAGCCGAGGTGTGTAGTTGGTCTGAGTCAACGCAAGTCGCAAACTTATGATTGTTGTAATTCAATAATGCAGTTATATAGTACATATTATATTTATGGTTACATTATTTTGTGTTATATATATACATATATATAAATATATATTTGATCCTTTTAGTTCGAATTTGGAGATAAACCGTAAGTTTACAACTCAAAACTATTAAATATGTAATTTTTTTCTTCAATTCTATTTTCTTTCTAAAAACACTACACACACACACATATATATATATATATATGAATTTTTGTTCAGACTCTTACTAATCGAGTTACGAGTAAAAAAAATCATCTTTTCGAATCGAATTGACAACTATGACCCTCACCATGTTATGGTGGGGGGGGGGGGGAGTTGCTTTCAATCAATATATTCGTTAATCTGAAAAAAGAAAAGAAATGGAACTTGAGAGGGGTAAAAAGGAATTCTGATTTAAAAAAAAAAGCGTTTAATTAATACGTTAAACACTGTCAATCTTTTGATAAAAAAGCTTTTGCACTTAATGATGCCAAGTTTTTGAAAGATTTTTATCTAAAAAAAATGCTTTAAAGCTTTTCATCAAATTCAATTAGGACAACCCTATTCGTTAAGTCTTTTGTAAACTAGGCTATTGAAAAAACTTTTGCTCCAAATCTCCAATGATAAAAGGTTAAAAAATACTCAAAAACTATCAATTTCGATGTAAATACAGATAAAATAGAGTGTTTATTTTTTTCAATAGATTAAAGTTCAATAACATATTCAACAACAACAAAAAAAAAATTCTAATAGAAAAAACTTTTGAAAGTTTTTTTTTTTTATAGATTAGACCAAGGTTGTAGAACTCGGGGATCGGATCGGGACGTTAACGTACACACATGCAACAAATGTAAGGGTATGTATGTATGTATGTATGTTTAAGCAAATCACCAGATCTGGGATTTAAGACGTAAGGGATTAAAGGTGAAAACTCAACATATATTAGGATTTGTGAAAAGACCATCCTACCCTCACACTTGTTGCACATACCTTTGTTAATGACCAAAAACTCACGTCGTAAGAGGGAAGGACCACAATTTCAAATTTTTGCCAACTTTAAGGTAAACATAGATAATTTTTACAATTAAAGAATTGAAAATGAAAAACGTGTCAACTTCATAAACAAAAAAAATAATTTACTCAAAAAATCAAAAAAGTGAAAAAAAAAAAAGTAAAGAAAGAAGACGCATTTAATCAATTACTCAATGAAGATGCTCTTTGAGTTGCTATAATGGAGTTCATAATATGCGTTTGTATGATAGACCATTGGCACAAACTATTTTAGTAGAAAATGACAATCATTTTCATACCCCTTTCATTCTTTTAAATTTCAAATATAAAAATGTTGCTGAATGAAGCTATACCTTCAAATTTCTCTGAAAAGTGTGAATTAAATATCACAATACGGGGTCTATGCTATGTTATCTTAACCGAATTCACGCTAAAAAACCCTTCATCCAATTCATAATAGAAGAGAAAACCCCTTAATTGTCCACCCAAATAGACGACAATATATATATATATATATATATAGGGGAAAGATAATTTGAGACCAACTAAAAAAAGTCCAAAAAAGGACCATTGATTTTCGTAACTTACACACCACCATCATCATCTACTACGATATACAAGACTTTTTTTTGTAAAAACACTAAGACTTTCCAGCGACGGGCCCACAGAAAAATCATGTGTAAGTTAACTTACACGTGTGTAAGCTACACATGTGTAAGTTAACTTACACATGATTTTCTGGTGGGCCAATCGCCGAAAAGTCTTAGTGTTTTTACAAAAAAAGTCTTGTATATCGTAGTAGATGATGATGGTGTACAAAAATCAATGGTCCTACTTGGTCCTAAAATAAGAGGTGGTCCATATATATATATATATTTTGAAGGGATCAAGTGAGAACCAACATATACGGTGAGAACCGTGAGAACCATTGAAAAATCATCTCTAAGGGCTACGTCGTTCTCACGAACAGATTATTGAACGTTCACGAATAGATTAAGGGCTATGCCCATACCGTAACAACCGTCACCATCTCTTGGATCGTCGCCCATCAAATCCATACAATTCCCATATGCGTCCGGTGACAACCCCTTTAAACAGATGTAGGGCAACGCCCGTACTGTATCCATACGTTTTCTTAACACGTAACCCATATGATTTTTTACAGAATTTTTTTTTTTTTTTTTGGAATGAGTTTTTGTTAAAAGAAAATAAAAAACAAAAAAAAGTTTCAAAAAGTGAAAAATAATAATTAAAAAGATAAAAACTACACAAAAATAATTAAAGAATGAGAGAAACTAGTGGTTCTTACTGTTCTCTCCATATTTGTGGTTCTCACATAAATCTTACCATATATATATATATATATATATATATATATATCTAATAAAACAATAGTTATCCTAGATTTTTTAAAGTCATCCAATTCAACTTAAAGCTATTTTTAGATTTTGCCACATAAGATATTTCATATGTGTTATCTTTATGAATTTTTCCCATTTAATATATATACTACATTCCTTTTTTGTTACAATATCAATAAATTAAAATCACAACATATTGTGAATAAAATAATCAGTTTTTAATTTGTTTCCAAATAAATAATTGCTAGCACCTTTTTTACAATATATAAGTTTGTTAATTACTAACATATAAAACGTCTATATCAATATGTGTTTTATACTAAATCAATATAACAAGTTTATTTCACAAAATTGTTGTTGCTAATTGTTTGTATGTATTCTAATATTTTGTTTGTCCACTCATTTATGCGGTGGATTTGACTATTAAGAAAATTTTGAATATTTGATTTTTAAATATTTTCAATTATTTTATATAATTTTTTATCTAAACGTTGTTTATTAGAGATTTTATTGATTCAATACTAACAGTTTTGAAAATATAATTCAAGAACCACGCATCGTACGGGGTAAAAATCCTTATATATATATATATATATATATATATATATATATATATATATATATATATATATTAAGGGAAACCTTGTCATTTAAGAACTTGATTCTACCATAATCAAAACCCTAATGAAAAAACTTCCTTATCATTGGGCTATTAACTCAAAATAGCTATGCACTCAATTTAACTACAATTTATGTATAGATAACTGAATTAATTTAATTTATAGTTGTAAAAAATAATAGTAGCTATACGGCTATACGAAATTTATTTGGAAAGCCAATGCTAATAAGTATTACTCCATTAGTCATAATTTAAATATGGGTTTTGCTAAATGAAGCAGTGCATTAATTAGTTGTACACTTACCATAAAATTCAGTAGGTGGATTTTTAATATGAAAATGTACAATTTTTTTATACACGTTAAATAAAACCTTAAGGGTCTTATTTAGCATTTTCCATTATATATTACCGTCTGTTTTGAGTCTTTATATCGTATCTTGAACTGTAAATATATTTATTTATTCATGTTATTGTTATAAAATATATCAATAAATTGAATTTAAATATATATTTTATTGGTATAATTTTTATTAAACTATTTAAAAAATCAAACTAGGAATTGGAATGACGGCAGTATTATATTTTTTACACGTCTGACTATAATTCTAAGTCATCGGTTGGCTACATATATAGCGGTGTGTTCTCAAATTTTAAATTTTAACCTTTTAATGGTTTGACCTAATTAAATTTAAAAAGGAAAATTTTATAAACCATCTGTCATCGTATGCAGAATTCTAGTATAATCTTTTTGGAAAAAAGAAGACGAAATTACGAACCACATGGCCACCACCATGTCATTTACTCTTTGGTTAAGTTAAAATAGTATTTAATTCAATTTTATAAAGCATCAACTGGTTCGTCGACGTGATATTATAATCGAAGAATAAAAAAGCGTACTCACTGTTTTGCTAAAGTTGAACTAATTAATAAAGATTTCCAAAATCATGAACATTATATTCTTCCTTAATTAAGTATGCCTTTTGTTCTCTATTGTATAGCCCAACAGATTTCAATAGCCAAAAATGGTACTATCGTAATTGAGAAAAGGTATTAAAAATCATCGGCAGAAAATTAAGACACCGAAGCTTAATTGGTTCTTAGGCACCTACAATGTCAAACACAAACTAGCTATCATTTATATGCTAAATTTTATTTAAATGTTTAAATAACCGGTGAGAGGTCTATTAAATGTTATTTTAACTGGATGTGCATGATAAGTCTTTCAATGAACAAATTCTCATTTAAAATTTTGAGAAAAAAAATATATTATGTGAAAGCTCAAATTTGAGATCTTAGAGGGTAAAACTCCCCCTCGCTCATCACATGACAAACCGGTAGTCAATACGAGTAGTCAATCCACCTAAATAAGTTAGTTTTATAACTAATAGATAATCATGAATTTATTATAACTTATTTTTGTGCATATATTTGTGCATATCTCTGTACTTACTATTCTCCTTAATTTTAAGAATTTACTATTATTATTTGTAAACATCTTCATTATATATAGATATTCCACCCATCGATAGGGGTGTGGTTGATTTTATCTTATTTCTCAACCCTAATTATCTACTAAACTCCTGGGATCTTCAATGTCGACACATCTTCTTCTCAAGACTCTATCTTTTCCATGAATACCATGTTTCAAATGCTCATCATTAAACTAAGTTCTACGAAATATCTTTTATGGAAAAATCACATGCTTCCCTTATTCTCCTACTAGAAGCTTTCAGGCCATATTCATGGTTCTTCCCCTTCCCAGACACCCACCAAAAAAGTTGACGACAAGTCTGCTCCAAATCCAGATTTCTCTTCATGGTATGAATCAGATCAAAGGGCTGTTATTCTTCTTCACTCTTCCCTCACAGAAGAGGCTACTGCCGAGGTACTTGGTCTTACCACCGCCCGTGAAATTTGGCTTGCCTTGGAGACTGCATACAACAACTCGTTTGTGGAAAGAGTCCACCTCCTTCGGGATTCTCTGCGGCAAATGAACAAAGGTACATCATCGGTTTCTGACTATGGTAAGAAGTTTAAGGGTGTTTGTGATCAGCTTGCTGCAATAGGACATCCGGTTGGTGAGATGGATAAACTACATTGGTTTCTTTGTGGTTTAGGCGTCTCGTTTGAAAGCTTTTCCACTACCATTAGACACATCAAACCTCCACCGACCTTTCGTGAGTTATTATCACAGGCTGAAAGTGAAGAGATAATTTCTAAATCCTTGCATGACTCATATACTACTCATGCAGTACCCTTTATGGCTGACCATTCTCGTTCCAACAACACTACCAGGCATCGTTCCAATAATTTCTCTCGTGGTGGCAGTCACAATAATTCAAGTGGTGGTCGTAGCCGTGTGGGTCGTCGACCCCCACACTGTCAACTATGTCGAACTAATGGACATTATGCTTCTTCATGTCCTGACTTGCACTCTTATGCATCTCAGGCATCCTCGTCAGCTGCAAATATGGCGCAAGCATTCCATGCACAATGCCATGTTACTGAGAATACTCTTGATTGGTATGTTGATTCTACAACAACGACACACATGACACCTTTTCCGGGTAATATTTCTCATTCAGCTCCTTATTCGGGTAATGTACATGTCGATTTTGGCAATGGTAACAAACTCCCTGCTTCTCGTACGGGTAGTTTTACAATTTCGAACAATATTTTATTGCGTGATGTGTTGGTTGTACCTAATCTCACTAAGAGCCTTTTATCTATTAGTAAACTCACAAAAGATCATCCAGGACAGGGCAACCAAGCAAGTGATTGCTCAAGGAAGATGTGGGGATGGACTTTATGTGCTTAGAGATGAACCAAAAGCCTTAGTTGTTGTTTCCAGTGGTTCGCACAAAGCTTCTTTTGAATTATGGCACAACCGTTTGGGCCACATTTCCTTCGATGTTATTTCTATGTTGAATAAGTTGGGTGCTTTACATATTATTTCAGTGTTACCAAAACCTATTATTTGCAAATCTTGTGAACTTTCAAAAGGACAAAGATTACCTTTTGCTTTGAATTCAAAACGTTCATTACATCCACTAGACTTAGTAGATTCTGATTTGTGGGTACCTGCTCCTATTTCATCCGATGGATACCTTTATTATGTTATTTGTGTAGATGTTAGTTTTACCGGTTGTTTATCCTAGGGCTTATGTTTTAGTGTTTTAGTTAGGAATATAACAAACACAACTATCCAGGAAAATAAAGGTATTTCAAAGTGATGGGGGCACTGAATTTGTCAACCATACTGTTCGTACGCGTTTAGAAGGAAATGGAACTTTTCACAGGCTTTCGTGTCCATACACGCCACAACAAAACGGTTGTGCCGAGCGCAAGCATCGCCATATTGTTGAAACCGGGTTAGCTATGCTATTTCATGCTTATGTACCTACTACTTATTGGGTTCTTGCTTTTAGCTCTGCCACTTATATTATTAATCGCATGCCCACCAAAGTTCTGGACAACAAATCTCCTTTTCAACTTATCTACTCCAGCATGCCAAATTATGGGAATTTTCGAGCTTTTGGTTGTCTAGTATATACCTATCTGCGTGATTATTCGTCACATAAACTAGCTCCAAGAAGTACTCCTTACATATTTATTGTCTATAACTCTCAATACAAGGGATACAAATGTCTTGATCCAAAATCCTCTCGTGTTTATGTTACACGACATGCTCGGTTCGATGAAAATTTCTTTCCTTTTGCAGGCACTACAAGTCATCTTGGTTTGTCCACATTGGATTTATCCACTTTTCTAGAAGAAAATATTGGTTGTCCTCCTACAGAACCCCTGACTTGCTTTCCACCTAGTCCACTTTTGGCACCTATTACTTTAACATGTCAACCATGTGGGCTTTGTAGGGCACCGCCTGATATCTCTCAGCTTCCTTCAGAGTCAACAAGCCCAACCTCACCAAATTTAGATCATTCCACCAGTAACCCATCCATTTATGCTCTAGCAGCTCCTGACCCGGTCTTACACTCTACTGAACCAGTTACTCAAATCATTGCACCTACCGAAGGTAGCACTATCTCACCATATGATAACCCGTGGAAAGTCTGGTATCTCTAAACCTGTCCATCGACCTGATTATGCTACTTTATTGATACATGGTTTGCATGCTGCTTTGTTAACTACACATGAACCAAACAGGTACAAATCAACAGCCAAACACCCACAATGGATGGCCGCTATGCATGATGAAATAGTAGCCCTTAGGCAAAATAATACTTAGACATTGGTTCCATGTCCTTCTTCATCTAATGTAGTTGGTTCTAAATGGGTATATCACGCCAAATATAACTCAGATGGATCGGTAGAACGTTATAAAGTACGACTTGTGGCTCAAGGTTTTACCCATATTCATGGTATGGATTACTTTCACACCTTTAGTCCAGTTGTCAAAGCCTCAACAGTTTGTATTGTACTTTCTCTTGTCGTATTAGATAAGTGGCATTTGCTAAAACTTGATGTTAAAAATGCATTTTTGCACGACCATTTAATTGAGGCGGTTTTCATGGAGCAACCACCTGGGTTTATTAATTCCTGCTTTACACATCATGTTTGCAAGTTATCTAAAGCATTATATGGCTTGAAGAAAGCTCCTCGTGCGTGGTTTCGTCGTCTTAGCACATTCTTGCTTTTAAATGGATCTGTTTGTAGCCGGGCTAACACTTCTCTATTTATCTTTGTACGAGACTCTTTCATCATGTATTTGATGGTATATGTCGACGACTTGATTCTCACTGGTAACCAAGAATCTACAATTACTTCCTCTATCAATCGTCTTAATAGTGAGTTTGCCATTAAAGACCTCGGTGATCTTAACTATTTTCTTGGTTTAGAGGTTGCATATACTGATGATGGGCTCTCTCTTAGTCCGTCCAAATATGTTATTGATATTCTCACAAGAGCAGGTTCACTAGACTCGAAACCGATATTCACTCCATTAGCTTCTCATGAGGTTTTCACTTCAGATGGCTCCCCTTTTTCAGATCCAACTCTTTATCGCTCATTGGTTGGGGCACTTCAGTACCTGACCATTACTAGACCCGACTTGTCATATGCTGTTAATCAAGCTAGTCAGTTTCTTCATGCTCCAACAGATGTCCATTTTCAATGTGTAAAACGAATTTTACAATATGTCAAAGGCACCATCTCTTTTGGTCTACATTTTCGTCGTCTACAAAACAACAATATCGTATTCTGATGCTGATTGGGCTAATTGTCTTGACACTCAACGCTCTACATATGGCTATTCTATTTTTCTTGGTGGAAACTTGGTGTCTTGGAGTGCAAAGAAACAACCAACTGTGTCACGATCCAGTTGTGAATCTGAATATCTGGCCATCGCCAACACTGCTGCAGAGATTGTTTGGATTACGCATCTTCTTCGGGAACTTCATGCTTTACCTCCTGATGGACCTACGCTGCTATGTGACAATAAAAGTGCTTTGTTCATTACTCAAAATCTTGTTGCTCATAAACGTGCTAAGCACATCGGCCTGGATTATCATTTTGTTAGAGAATTAGTTGCTTCAGGTAAACTTTACACTAAGTTTATTCCAACCAAGCTTCAAGTGGCTGATGTCTTCACCAAGAGTCTTCCGCGTGCTCATATTGAACGCTTTCACACCATGCTATGTCTCAGTCCACCACCGTTTCGCTTAAGGGGATAATAGATAAGCATAAATCTATTATAACTTTTTTTTTTGTGCATATTTCTGTACTTGATATTCTCCTTAATTTTAGGAGTTTACTATTATTATTATTTGTAAACATCCTCATTATATATAGATAGGGGTGGTTGATTTTATCTTTCTCTACAATAACATATATTAATATTAATTATTCATTCAAGTTTGGTTCATAAACGTGTTAAACAATTAACCAAAAACTTATATTAAAAATTAAAATAAAAAATTAATTGTCTAATATTGATAGATGGTAAATACAGGATTAAAATCCTTTGATCAAACTTTACCCATCTAACATTATTCTAATAATCTATCAAAACATTTGATGGTTGGGCCATGAGGGATAAAGTAAACGAAACAAAATGGGACATCATATATTTGACCCTTCTGTCACTTTATTATCCCATAATCTTTCATGAAACAAGTTTAGGCATTTAACTTTCTGACAATATGATACGAGTACTACGCACATGATTGTGATCACCATGGTCCATGACACATTGACACGTACATCAGGTGAGATCACTTTATCAAAAATTAGGAAAAGTATAAATCTTTTTAAAAAAAAAATAAAAGTCCCACTAAAATCATAAATATTTGAAGGATGAGAGTCCAAGCCATAAACAGCACAAAATGGCGCACCAAAACTATTTATGTAACATTATATTATAATAATATAATATAAGAATTTTACAAATATAACTACACTAAATTTTCTTTTCAATTTTATTATTTGATTTTTTAATTGTAATCTTATCTTATTTTAATCTTCTAATTTAAATCTAATCTAAATCTAAATCCAAATTTACTCATAAATCTTATCTAATCTAAATCTAAATCTAATGTAATCTAAATTTAATCTAAATCTAAATCTAAATATATAATATAAGGCAGTTGAACTAATTACTTATTAACCAATCATATCGCTCAATTTCTTCAAATTGACTTTCGTTTATGTCATCATTTAAATTAACTGAAAATTAAATATCTTAATAAATATTGTCCAAATATATTATTAAATTTTTATTTATATTAATTTGTAAAAAAAGTTTCATTATTTTATACTTTTTTGTTTTTCATTAACTCATATTTATTTTTAGCCATCAACTTAGGGAGATTTTTTTTTTAAAGTTACAATTGGCACTCTAATCAAGAGTCCTGATTGTTATCAAAGAATATGAAAACAATCCTAATTGTTATCTAATTATCATAGAACATGTGATTGATAATAAACCTATTCGTGTCATGAGTCCGTATCATGATCAAATACATATATTTGAATGTCAAGTATAGGATCACAAGTATGTATATTTAATTCTTAATTATCTTTCATAATAATATCACATTATGAGTACAACTGGTTTAAAAATTTTCTATAATAGAGAAATTATTGTAGCATATGTCTTGTGAAATGACTACGAAAAATAATTCTATCAATATGTCTCAGCTAATAATGACAGTGACGAACCTGTGATTATTTTATTGCAACTTGCAAAGTATAACACTTAGAACCGTATATCTTCAAAATTATAAGGTTTTATGAATTAAATGTATGAAGTTCTAATATTGATAATATCGTAATTTCCGTGTCCAATGCTGGACACGGGTTTAAAATCTAGTCACTTTATTATGAGAAGGATATTTAGACTAATAATTTAAGAGAATATATATTATTATCCTAAAAATAAATCATTTACGAAATGACTAATTGTAGAATAAAAATATTAAGAATTTTAGAAAAATGTTAAAAGCATAAAACATAGATAAAAAAATTTATATCTTTCTATATTAAAAGTCCACCTTTAAACTTGTTTTAACAAACCCATGATTTTATTATAAATATAACGCAATAAGGAAAGCTAAAAAAACCCAAAACAAAAACAGGGGTAAAAAATTCACATGGAAAACATATATGTCCCACGAACATCAGCCAGCAAAGCAGGCCGGTTTACTTGTTTTACAAATCTGCTTACCACACCAATCAAAGAAACACTACTATGCATGCAAAATTTTCAGAGCGCGTTGGACAAATGCGTTATACACTACTCATATAGAGATTGATCATGGATCATAAAGACCGATTAAACAATCGGTCTATATGGCTACTAGTTTCTGTCATGGAAACCGGTAGTCAACCGTCTCTATGCTAAACAAAAAGACCGGCTCGATCTTTTATATGTATATATAAAACTATAAAAGATCCGTGTAGGAGCATATGCATATGCATGCAGAGGTAGACCACTTGCAGGGTACCACGTACTATACGACTAATTAATTTATCAATAATTCCACAAATTATGACAATCAGTAGAGGGCCCCTGCGATGGATAATCGGTAGTGATTTGCGGTGGCGGGCTCATCAACATTCCTTCCGCCATATCCGCCAACAGATTCGGCATCCCGAAAAGGGTATCTTCATCGACATCCACATGATGCAGCTGCTGCTCATGATCATGATCATGATCATCTACTATTAATAACGAGCTCCTTCGATCATCAGCGGCAGCTGCTGCTGCTGCTGACCTCATCAGTTGGGCTGCAGCCCCAGCCGCGGTCCTTATCAAAGCAGGCTCTGGCAAAGCCGGCACGGAGTAGGACCCGGCAAAATCTGGGAAATTCAACATGCAATCGGTGCCTTTGAGTGACAGAGCAGCCACATCATAAGCCGCGGCAGCCATCTCTGGGGTGGCATAAGTCCCAAGCCATATGCGTTTGCTTTTACGCGGCTCCCGTATCTCCGAAACCCACTTCCCGTTACTACGACTCCGTATGCCGCGATAAGTCGGGTGTCTCCCTGTAGTGGCGGCACCACTACTACCAGAGGTTGCTGTGACGGAAGAAGAGGCCCTCATTATGTACGTATACAGTACTGATTGATTGTTTCAATTAGATAGATATAGTTAGGGCCCTTTTGGTAATTTTAACATAGTATTATTGAATTGAAATTAAGTGGCTGGGGAGAACTGCAGGCGTTCTATTTATCGACTAATTATTCCACACTAGAATTGCCTCTAAATGGAAAGGAAAAAAAATCAAGTGTTTTCAATTAAGAGATAGTTAACTGTTTTAGATAGATATAGTTAGGGCCTTTATGGTAATTTTAACACACGATATATGAAATTTAAGTGGTTGGAGAGAATTGTGGTCCATTTATAGATACAACCATGTAATATTTATAGACTTACAAAAAGGTCCACACTAAAATTGCCTTTAAATGGAAAGAAAACAAATTTTGTTTAATTAGGAGTGTGAATGGGGTAATTGATTAAGATTAAATAATTATCTGGGATAGGTGTATCTTACTTATTAGCTTTGTACCCGCGCGATGCGGCGGGAAATAAGAAAAAAACGCCGGTCAAGTAGCGGGTACCGTGTTATTAAATGAATGTATGATTCACCTCAAGCGGTAGATGCCGATTTCTTCGGCGGGGATGGTGGGTTGTGGGGCGGCGGCGATGAAAAAAAAAAAGAGATAAGCAGGCGGCGGTGGATGGTGGTTTTTGGGGCGGTGGTGGATGGTGTTTGTGGTGGATTGCGGCGGTGGATGGTGGCATTTGGGGCGGTGGTGGATGGTGTTTATGGGGGGAGAAAATCAGATAAGGGGGGAGGGAGAGAAAATCTGGAATCGACTGAATATATGTGTGTGTAATGAGCGTGATGGAGAAAATGGAAAAAAAATAGGGTAGTGTAAGTTAGGAGGGCATAAACGACATTTCAAAGGTAGAGATGTTAAAAGGGAGTGGGATAGTTTGCTTATTAAGGAAGTATTGATCGATGTTTTAATTTGTTGGTACGTGGTGGTCTGTCGCCGGCGTCATATAGCTGCTAGCATACCTTTCCGGCCGTTTAACCTTTATTTATTTTCTTTTCAACGACGGACAAAGGATTTCGATCCAATTAGGACATGGATATATCTAATTTTGATGATGATGATCTTAATTCGAGACTATTTTTATTGATAAACCGATATTTTGACAGAATAAAATCAAAAGATGACAAAGTTTACCAAGTATCTTTTATTAATAGTTTGATCTTTTAAGGCCAAAGAACCGCTTCGAATCAAAGTTTCCGGTGATAGTGGTGTAGCTAACTTGGAGATGTGTAAACAAACTAACTTTATTTTAAATATTTTACTTTTATATGTGTAAGTATTATTAAAATATTAAAAATTAAAACGTCTATCAAAAGTGTATTAAATCACCTCTCTTATGATATAGCATGCTATTTTCAGAGCATTCATATAAAAGTTTTTCGTCTATATAAATTTCTAAATGAATTAGATGAATATTTATAATTCTGGAAAATTCAAATTATTAAATTATTTATGATTTTTTAAATAACCCACCCATGTTTACATTGTTAGTTTATAGTATCCGTAAAGTCCAAATCAGATCAAATTTAAAAGTAAAAAATTGTTTGTTGCCATAACAAGTCAAAATAAAACTATTTGTTCCGATAATAACAGAACAAAACAACAAGTTTTTGTTATTATTACGCCTAAACTAAATTAAAGGAAATTATGTAATTGAAGATCAAAAAAAGATAATGGTAAATACAGCCCCATAGATTATGGTTAACGTGCATAAAAAACACATTAAATTGTATCTTCATTACAAACCATTATAGTATTACATTTTGGAAATTTTCAAAGTAAAGGGAGGCATTTACGTTTTGGAAAGTAATGGTTTACACTTACAAATGATCAACAAAACCTTGCCCAAATAAAGAGCACGCGAAATTGGCTATATGAATTAATTAGTGTATGGTTTATACAACGAAGACCTTAATTACTTATCCTTTCGAGCTCTGGATGTGGCTGGTTTTGGTGTAACTAGGCTACCCATGACAATAACAACTACAGGAATGATTGTTCCGAAGTGGTATACACTCCCGTATGAAGTGATTGTTTCGTTCAGGCTTAATACCTGCGAGCAACACAAAAATTGTATGCATTAGAATGTCTGGACCAGAGCTGATCGATAACAAATATAAGTCTGCATCTGATCAGAATCACCAACTTACTATAAAACCAATAGAAGAGTAGCTTAAAACAAGCATCGTGTAAGCAAAGTTTGTAAGCATAATCATCTTCTTAAGCCCATGTTTACTGCTTGGAACGGATTGTTGCCATCTGTAAATGGCTGATCATACACAAAATATGAAACAAGGTTAAATTCTTATAATTTTATATTCAACCATATATAATTAAGAAAGTAGTTCATCAAGCTAGGCAGAAAGAATCAGTACTTTTGGAACCAGAAATCATCAAAGCAGACTGAACAAAGAATATGATGTACCCTGGACGTATACCCTGTCAAAGTAACGAATATTTGTTATCAACGCCCAAATTAGCCAGATATTAATTAGTCGATTAAGATAGCATATAATGGAGATGTGTGAGAACAAATTCAATCTTGACACTGCAAATGAACACTTACATGCCATATAGCACTAATAGTCTGTGTTGCTAGCAACTGAAAGAAACCAGGTCTTTTCCCTTTTTGAACAAGCCTGTCGTAAACATCTAAACATACATATACATGAAATTAACATCTATTCATATATACATCTAATCATGCATTAAAGTAAATAACACAAATGATCAAACGGGAAGCAAGTAGTAATATTCAAGACTCACAATGACGAAGCCAGCTACTAACATGTATATTCCACACGAGTGGTATCTCCACAGCGCTCTTTGCAAACTCAACACCCAAAATGTCAACATTTTTAGCCCTGTCCCATCGCGCTTTTGGGGTTAAAGAATTAGTCCATCCACTGAAACCCAGGCCCGAAAGAATCATAGACCCTTCTGAAACCGACCATATAAAATAATATTTCCAACGGGCTGTAAAACTGCACATGTACTGGTAGATCAAGCGTTCCATAAATGGCCAATTTTTATAGATAGGATCATTGAGCCTTGACACTGGATATTGGGGTTCTAAGTATAAGTACATCCACATGCATAAACCAGCTTGAAGAAGAGCTTTAATTGTTGGTTGGCAAGGTGATGGTGAAGGTTTATCAGACTCGACCCAAATCTAGCATAAATGTAAGATAACAGAGTAAATGGTTAAGAAGTTTAAGCAAGTAGAATAATAACATCCATAAAATGACTGATGAAAACTTGGTGGTGTACTTGCCCCTTTTCTTTCTGTCCAATCTAAATAATCTTTCATTTCGAAAACTGGACCAGCAAAGTGAATGCCACAACTGAGGCAGTATCCCACAAACTCTAGGAAAGAGGGTAACTTAATTAACCGATTTTTCTTCTGGGATTCGCTTAAGCCTTCCTCTCTTAACAACCCGTCATTATAGTTAATAGCGCAAGAAATCACTTTTAATGTTATAACCATCATTGATCCTACATAATATATAATCATATGATACCAATAATAATTTGCCTTTGAATGGAATAACACGAACATTTATTTTTTGACATATGTATGAGATAATTAATCAAGAGTTCTTACCGGTAGCATCGATACCTCCTTCTTTCCATGATTCCCCACTCGTGTAGTACGCATGGCTACATATTTGGCAAACAATTGAGAAAGATTAATAACATTGTTTTCAGAATTTTTTTTTAAATAGTATGTATCTAACAGCTAATTAATATGAAGAAAAGGATTTAAAATGATAAAAATGCCATAATCTTTATTATTGCTTTCAGGTTGCCTAAGGACTAATTACAAAACAGGTGAGACAATATTATCTGTGCAGGTAATATATGTTGCTATTTTGCATATATATATAACCCAAAAATATAGATTTATAGAACTATATGATTTTTTTTTTCTTGCAACAACTTTACTAATTGCTTGTAGTCTCAAAAAACGACCTTATATTATAAGGTCGTCAATCCACAATCATGTAAATGAATATTAATAGGTACGTACATTCCAATGAGGTAGCCCATTGCTAAGACGAATGTAATCAAACCACATTGTTTCCGACAGAGCACCATAGAACCATAACTAATGAAGATCAACACGAGGAAGTGCATATTGGAATAGAGGCCAAATGACAGGTAGGAAAGCACACCGCCGGTTAAAGCAGCGTACAAGTGTTTCCCTGTAGAACCACCAGGGACGAAACGGTGAAAGAAGCTTATAGGAATTGTGGCCACGAAACATATGAGGAATCGGAATATGGGAGGCGTTACTCCGATCAAAGAAGCCATTTCATCCATCTTCATATCTTTAATTTTATCCATGAAACATGGACACATTATTACAAGACACACAATAAATCAAAAATATAATTGAATCTTAAACAGAAAGGAGATAGTCATGCATGCATAGAAAATGGCAAAAGAAAGAGGATGCAGGGTTAGGATGACACGTGACTATCCATGATTGGATGGTGTGATCTGTTGGTCATTTTAGAGGCAGTTATAAAAGAGGGAATGTAATGAATTAATCATAATAACCCCATATAACAAACACACACACTATATAGACATAAAACAATGTTGATGGTTGAAGGATCCTATAGACTATAGTCATTGTCTTTTGATAACGTATACCTACGGATATGTTTAGGCTAAGGATTTACGTAACTTAATCCTTAGGCTACCAACCTATTTAAGTAACAACCTTCTCTTAGGCTACGGACTAGGAACTTAAACCGTAGGCTAGGACAACATGACGTCTATCTGACACTCCGTACTTCTCTTACACTGACTACATGAAGACAAGAGTTTGTTACACTAAGCGACAGATTCCTACAGCCATGGCGTCATGGTTTTGAGGACCAGGTCTAGATCCTTCCTTAAGCCCCTATAAATACCTCGCCTTGAATCTCATTCAAGGCAGAATGAAACACACACAAACACCCTCATATAAGCTTGGCGGCGTGCGATTATCTCCCTAATCTCACACCAGTTGGGAACCGCCAACAAGCCTTATTCAACCTTTAACCCTTCCTAAGCTAGATTAACCCCCTTTGAACTTAAGCTTATAAACTTGCTTAAACATCTTTTGATAACTAAGTTTTACTAAAGATGAAACTAAAACACAAAATGAAAAGAATTAAGATACAGCAACAAAATACCGATTATTTTACACAAACCAATTTACATGTTTGCAACTTACTACGAGGAAAACATTTTATATTTTGTTGAATGATGGCTAATCTTGAAATGGATGCATAATTGTTTACATTTCACTTTTGCCTTTGACAGGATGACGTAAGTTGTTACAGCTAATTATAACTCTTACTTTAACAATAGATTTTCAATAAAGAATGTGTGCAGACGGATGAAAACATATATTCAGATTTATATAACGTACTTTCAGACCAAAGTTGCAAGTAATTCAAATACATTTAAGGTGGACTATCTGACCTACTTGTTCCGATTCATATTTACTGATGTAGAAACAATACCCATATATATGGTCTGACGCTAGGGATATCTGGGTGGACAAAGATCGAGGGTTCCTTTAACCAAAACCAGCCTAATAACAT
This sequence comes from Erigeron canadensis, assembly GCF_010389155.1. Lineage (NCBI taxonomy): Eukaryota > Viridiplantae > Streptophyta > Magnoliopsida > Asterales > Asteraceae > Erigeron > Erigeron canadensis. The sequence continues at coordinate 49,472,252 of NC_057768.1, read as the reverse complement.
GCAGCTACAAACAAACACAGATCACACTCACCACACCAAAGCAATAAGACAATGGCAAACTAACCTTAAGCCTAATACGTGTGATATAGAAAAACCAAAAATGATGCCCAAAGGAAAAAATTTGGTTTTAACAAAGCCCATCCAATGTGGATACAGAATCTCGCAAATGCACTTTCCGATAAACCATTCATCACGTATCAGTCATACTATTCTCTAGATCAATAACCAAAAATGTTCTGATCTTTGATTAGTCGGCTTTTACCAATGCCAAAGCAGGTTCATTGCCTAACTGGAGAACTAGCTAGAAAAAATGCGACCCAAGATCCTAGCAGCAAGACACCCTCACGCATTGAAATATCCAAGTGCAAACAGATACCAATGCAAACACAGTAGGGCTAATTATCGGTCCTAGAAGAATAAAAATGTGACACAAGATCCTAGCAGCAAGAGACCCTCAGGCATTGTAATAACAATGTAATTTTTAAGGCAGACGTATAAAAGTTTAGAGCATTAACAATCACCATCTGTAAGGTTTATAACTTTAGTGAACGCCATATCAACTTCATAAATACAGAAGGTACGGCGGCATACTCATCAACCATCAGAGCCCCTAATATAAACCATTGATTCTGCCATCTAACGTGCACATCCTGAGTTGGTTGACGAGACAGTGAACCACATATCAACCAAACAATATAAAATTCAATTTGAGGTGTATATATTTCAAGCAATGACCCTATGTTCATGTGGAGACAAACTATTTTATAATTTACATCATCATAATGGTTGGATCATCTCAAGTCTGATCCGATTTTTAGGCCGAGTTTTACAACCCTGGTTAGATTATCTCAAGAAATAATGCCTCCTGTTTGCTAGCCAAACCAACTTCGTTGAAGGTCAAGTTACGCTCTGTATCACTGAATGCACGCCGAGGGTATGGTCTCACCTGTGTAAAATATATATAAGCAGCAAAAATTATATTTACTTGAAGAGTGCCTACCATAAAAGTTTAAGGTTAACTAGTCTAATGCCATTATCTTTGATTTATTAAGTTATGAAACTTTCAATGTCTCAGCGATCTGACCACCAAATATATTGCATAGATGTAAACTTTTGGGTGACTAAATAGATAAACGAGTGAATACCAATCTATATGTGCTCGGCTTGACCACTCTGCCGACATCAATGAAATCGAAAAGATACTGCCAGGTTAAGGAGAAAAGGGTAAAAATAGAGAACAAACAACCGCATGTCATCATTAATGTAGAAATTCTACCTGTAACTTGTCGCTCTTCAGAAATCGACGGCCAAGACGGCTTCCATCAGGCATTCGCACGAGAAGGGTCACGGCATTTTCATTATCAGATGTAGGTTCCTGAGGAAGTGAAGCCTCCTTAGCTGCTAACTGCCTCTCAGCTTCCTGAAAATAGGAAATACAAAATTCATGAATTTTTAAACTCAAGTATAGAAACAATGACAAAACACACATTTAAACGATAGTGTTTTTGATTAGCCAGATCTCTAGTATACACTATAATTGAAAGATTAAAATTAATGGTATAGCCGTTCTAAAAATTAAAAATAAAAGAAATTAATGGTATAGGTTTAGGTTTGCGTTTGCACCCTTTAAGATAAACTTAACAGATAAACTTTATACAAACGCATAAACTCTGTTTAACAATGGAAAATAAAAAGTTCATTGTTAACTACTAATACTTATTAGACATCAAGACTAATCTCATCTGGATTGCTCAAAGCTTCAAGCCAAAATGTGGTATTGCAGGATAGCTGAATGTACTTATAGAATCAGCATCTTAATGCATCTCCTAAAATTACATAATTGCTACCCAAACTTTCTTCTTCAAGAAATAAATATGTAACACTTGTGCAGGTTCACGCATCATAAAATTGGCGTGGTCATCATGCCGAGTGTGCCAAATTAGGGTGTTCTGGATTCTGGAATTGGCAAGGGCAGACACATATATTAAGCAAAATTAACACACAAGCTTACTGCAATCACCAAACTCACCACAATACCTTTTATAATACAATCGCCCCCACTACCACATTGTCATCGCGACGACTACCGCCGCATTGCGCATCCATGATTCAAAAAATAATAATATGCTTGTAAAAAAGAACATGTGCTTTATACACGGTATCTCTCTGCAACTTCTTTTTTTTTTTATTCGTATCTTTCAATTTCATATTTGTGGTAACGAACTAAGATTTTTAATTAGAAAGCACTAAATCAGATAGAGATTGAAAAGCTATGGGGAAGGAGAAAAAGGTCAGGGACTCGGGGTGCATTCAGGAATCAGACCCCACCTCAGTCCATCTCTTTGTCATCTACAGCTAATAGTTGAGTGCTTAGAATGAAGCCATACTCCATTTCTCCCCAACCTATTAAGAAAACATCACACTAGCAAAACCAACGTCTAGGCTTAAGAGCTACTCCCTCTGTCATCAATTGGTTTTAGGGCGTAACCGCATCTAAGGCTTATATGTTGGGCATGTGGGCTTACGTTGTTCTTAACGTTACCACTACTTTTTATAGCATAAGACCTCAAACATTACATATACACATCCACAAACTTTCCGGAGGTGTCAGGTCTTAGGGATCCTCGAAAAGGTTATAAGCATAGTCACATAAAACGCTCAACTAGCCGCGTATCTCGTATTGGTACGAAGTGTACCGAAACACAATACGTTAGCGATCCGATCGCCAGTGGTACGGCGAAACCAAATCGACACGGTACGGCGAACCAAAAAGCAAACAGAACGCGTCCCATTCCCCTTGATACGGCGAACTAAATCGAAAAAGAAAACGACTCACTTGAAGTGGTACGGCGAACCACTGCCGTTTTGACTTCCCTGCTTCAGAAAAGGGAAAAGGAAACGACTTGTTTTTATGGGATTTGAGATCTGGTCTTTGATCTTTGAATCTGGATTTTATGTGGGTTGATTATTTTTAATTTTAAGTTAAGAGGAAGTAATAGAGAGAGTTGATACTGACAAAGGAATGGAAGGAAACTAGAGCTCTCTATCCTTCTTTTAATAATATAAATTTTTAGGGAATAAGGGTTTTTAAAAAGTTATGGGCTATAGGCTTGTGGTTCAAACTAATTTGGGTTTAACTAAGTCCTCTTTAATTTGTTTTTGAAATGTTCTTATTTTATTTAATTTTATATTTTAATAATGTATAAATTTATAAATTTTGTTTACTTATGTGATGACTTTTTGGTACACCGAACCAAATACATGGTACACTGTACCGTTTCGTACCACTTCGTACCGAAATGGGTATACCCCCTCCGTACCGAATTCGTTACCAAGAGCGAATTGCGTACCCGTATCACGTACCCGTACCAAAACGTACTACGTTTTATGTGACTATGGTTATAAGCTCTTACTAGGTCATCTGCCTGAAACATAATATTCATAATCTCCACATAAACCCTATACATGAGAACTTGTTTTCAAACAGTTTACATGACAAAAAAATTGATAAGTAATTAGCATTTTTGGTGCACTTTGATGTGAAAAAATATTGTGCAATCAGAAAGGTTCACTCAGCTATTACCTGTTCTTGTTCCAATTTTATCTTCGCCTCTTCCTCCATTTTCCTTTCTTCTTCCATAGCAGCTTCTCTAGCTGCCTGCTCCAGTAATTCCTTCTGTCTGTCGGCTTGCAATGATGCAAGATATTCATCATCCTGCAAAAAGTAGATAGATATTAGAAGGGACACTAACTTAATCACACTTTGGGTTTCTGGGGATTACCTGTTGCTCCCTTATCAAACGTTGAGCAGTAAGGGAGGGAGATGGAGGACGAGGAACTGATCTTGTGTAAGGCCCGGCAGTTCTATCCAAACCATTCCGCATGTAATGATGTCGGGTAGATGGTATACGGTATGTATCCTCTTCAGGAACTCCACCAAACATAGCAGCTTCAAGCATGACCGCTTCGTCGTGTTCTTCAGACGAGATACCTCCCCACTTTTAATTAACAAGGACCAAAATCGATAAGTAATAATACATGAGCCACGATTGTGAATAAATCGTTAGATTTAAAGTACAGAATTTATGAAAAAGAGTAATACTTCAGATGGGAAGTCACTATCGCTTTCTATGGAACTATTGACATTCTGTTGTTGTGTAGGACCCGAGGTCGAGCTCAAATTCACTTCACCCATGTTTCTAGAAGATACGCGTCGACTCCTATTCCTGACTAGAGGTAGTTCATCTGCATGGTCAATTTCATCCTGGATGGATAAGCTCCCAGTGTCCAACCTATAGTTCCTTGCATATTTTCAACAGATTAGAGTCCCACTTGTCTTAACGGTTATATGAAAAATACATAAGTATAAGCAGAACAAAATCGTAAACCACTCTTTACCTTCCATTTGATAATGATGTCACTGCCACGGCATCTTCAACCTCGACCAACTTAGAAGCTCTTGTCACTGATGGTCCAGCTTCAGATTCTGGTTCATGAACGGTGTTCTCTTGTTCAGCTGACTGTGAGAGTACCAACATTAAGCATGTAAGTAGAGAGGATCATGTGAGGCTCACGGTCTAAGGTTTGATTTGAGGTGGCAATTTAAACCCATTTACATACAAGTGCTTTGAGATGGGTCATACATTATGTCTAATGGGCTAAACAGGTAAGAAAAGAAGTTAACCAAGAAAGAAAACAGATCAAATGTATCAAAAATATTCGAGTGTATGTTTAAAGCATATAACCTTCCAAATCCTTCCATCTTAAGAGAAAATGGCATAAAAGGTACTCAATTTATACCATCTCATATTAAGCTACTACTTTGTTTAATTGTCAATTTAAGGTAGTTAAGTCAGGTTTGGTTTGAAATATAAGGGCCTTAACTTGACAATCGGAAGTACCTTGAAATGAAAAACATTTTGTAGAGAGCCTTTTTCTTACATTTTCCCTATTTAGAATATGTATACATATATGTATACATATATATATATATATATTACGGAGTACTATCTAAATTATATATAGGTTTATAATCAAATTTGACACAATAGTTACAATAAATAGAACTTTGGAACAAGGATGTCATATCAAACCGACCTACCAGAAAGTACCCAATTTGTACCAAATCATTTGATCCATTACCCAAGCCGTCCAACTTGTCCATTGTCACCTCTAGGTGTATTGTGATGATGAAATGGAGCCCAAACCTTTAAGGATGCAGATAATGCAACAGAGATTTCAGGATCCTCTGACTCAGATTGCCTCTGAAGTGATACAGAATCATCTGGTTGACCAATTTCAGCCTCACGTTTAGAGGCCTCAATTGCAGCTTGGATCATCTGCTCTTCTATACCATAGTCAGGTAAATGACTAATTGCAGGAGCACTCGGACTGAAACGTGAATCATGAGATACACCACCCAAGACACCTTCGTTCTGTTCACCCAGCCCTATAGGATTAGAGGCTTGAAGAGACGGAAAATCATCGTCATCAAGACTCAGGGTCCCATGAGTTTCAAAAACGTTTCTTGGAAGGGTCTCAGAAGCATCCTCAAATGCTCCAGAACCAGTAACCCCTCCACCACTATCAATTGTTTGTCTGTTCAAGTTTGGGTCAAGAAGGGAGAACGGGTTCATGGTATCTCTGGCAGAAGCAAAAGGTAAGAATGGTTGTCTATGAGTTTCAATTTCACTTGGCTCATCTACGTCCATGAAATCTTCCTGTGCATCAGCTACATTGGTTCCATGTACTCTGCAAATAACGAAATCGTTGTGTCAAGAAGGCAACCGAAAAAGGGTTTATAATCATCGTTTGCTAATTTGGTATTTTGATATAATTATCATATTCAAAGGTAACGGACATGTTTGTATCGCCTTCACTAAAATGCGAATTAACTGCTTGATTAAGATCGCCACCATGCTCCTGATAACAAATAAAAACAAACAAGTACAGTTAGCCCAATGCAGGAAAAGGATATTGACTGGAAAAAGAAAATACAAACTATTTACCAGAAAAGCTTAGTTAATAGCGTAAGCAAAGTAGTTAATAGGTTTGAAGTAGGCTTGGGAAATAAGCAGTTATAAATAATATATCATTTGGCAGCGCTTTCATTTGTTTACTAATTATATATTAATTGACTTTCGTTCTAAAATGGATTAGACAGATGGATTGTTTGTGACCTCGTTTATTGAAACCTAAACGATCTTGCCGGTGCAAAATACAAATTTTGACAAGTCTAAAAAATACAAACAACCATTTCATCCAGCTTCGGTAACCAAATAACTTAATTGGGAACGCAATACCATTTTTTGTGACCTAAGTGAAAAAAAAAAAAAATGTTCGAACACTCATTAGTGACAAATGAAAAAATACATGGTTATTCTCACACATAATCCAAAAATAGTTCCTTTTCCAGAAAAGCATGGTTAATTATTGCCATTTTTACTAGTAAGAAAAAAAAGAAAAAAGTTCCAGTCTTGAGTATTTAAAAAAGATAACCAATTTTAAACTTCATAAATTAAAGAACTTGATACAATTTCTGATACATGGCAATGATACATTACAGTTTTTATCTTTTTTCTAGAAACATATATCTGAGGTTTTCCCTTGTCAGGTTAACCGGGAAAGACGATAAGATAATAAAATTATATACAAGAACCGGTACATTCAATTACCAACTCAATAAAACATCATCAATCAATGATACAATGAATGAAACAAGAAGAATCTAACATAAAACAGTAAAGTATGAATCTTGGTGTAATTAAAATTACATGAATAAATAAATAAAAGGAAACATTAGATAGATATATAATAATGATAATAATATTAAAAATGACCGTGAGTTTCTGGATTGCAAGCGGTTCAGATGAACCGGTGATACTCATGAAGGTTTGGATTGAATCTTGATCAGGTACTACTGTTGCCATTTTTTATTTATTTTAATCGCAATCACTTCAGAAACACAATCTCACTTTTCGTATGAATTACTAATATGTTTGTTGTACAATATAAAAAAACAAAACAAAAAAAAAGTTCCAGGATCAAATTTATTTTTTATTATTAAAGAAACCAAAGAGGATGCTTCTTTTCGTTCGAGTGAGACGGATATCTTTTGTATCTCTAGTTTGTCTGGGTTGCGTCCTTTTTAACCCTTTTAATTTTAGATTGTAATATTTGACAACTCTATTAATAGGATGAGTATCCTCAATTATACTGTCAAAATTATAAATATTTCTAACCAAACTTTAAGATATAATCCTCAATCTTATATTTTGGTATTGATTAGACAAATATACCCTTTAATTAATACAGTAAACTAACAACATATATCCTATCATTGTTTCTAAGTTTCTTCATTTTTTTTCTTATTTTTAAATAAAGTTATTCTCTTATAATTCAATTTATCAATGTCATATTTGTTTCGAATAATGATTTTGATTTTGAAAACATTTTCTCAATCTCAACACAATCTCGACAATGATAAGTGGGTTACTGATGACCGTCGAGGGAGGAGGAATAGTGGAGGATGAAGATGGTTGTAGTGATGAGTGGAGGTTGTCGATGGAGATGGGGTGTTGACAGTTTATTGAATGAGCGGTGGTGTGGGTGGTAGTGTCCGGTGGGTATTTTTTTCAAATGGAAGTGGCTAATGGGTAGAGGTGGTGATAATAGGATGGGGAGATGGTGGGGTGGGTGGGTGACTGGATGCAGTAGACGAGGTACAAAGGTGGGGCAGGTGGTGTTCAAGTGGGGGGCGAGTGTGGGCGGCTAGTGGTTTTTCCGGTGGGTAATGTTCCTGATGAGTGGTGTACTACGATCAAGGTAAAAGAAATGGTAAAATATAAATTTTTAAGTCAAGGGGAGATAAAGGTAAGAGAAACTCTTGTAAGGATAAATAATTATGATTTTCAGATTTTTAGTATAATTAGTTGGAGGAGACGTGTGTTTTTATTGAAGTTTTCAAAAAAGTAGAAAGGTCATAATATAAATTATATTTAATGAAATTAATATAAATGAATATATTTGTATATTTATTTGACGAGCATGATACTCGCGCAATGCGGCGGCATTAGTGGTGACGGCGGTCTGCTTTATTAGGGATTTTGGGTAGTTACGTAAAGAGAAAAAAAACAAAAAAGTCTAAGGGCAAATAAGGTATTTCAAAGACATAAATATTTAATAGGGGGGATTTGTTTTATTAAGAAGTAGAGATAAGATTAGAGATATTTATAATTTTAAAATTTAATTGAGGATATTTGTAATTTTAATATTATATTTGGAGAGATATGTAACTCTTCCTTGCTAATAAAGTTGAAAATCTTAATTTATTGAATTAGAATTAATGATTAAGATATAAAGATAATTTTAAATCTTAACATTTATTTTTAATCTAATGATCAAGATGTCTTCATTTTTACAACTTATTGCCCTTTAGTTTACTTATCATTAGTGCCAAGAATATCAAAAAGTTTTAAACTTTTTTTTTCTATTATAATAGTAGAAGGGTATTGGTACGAAACAAACGTCATTTCTAAATGTTGAAACTTAAAATTCAACAAAATAAGATCTGTTTTAATATAGTGTAGATGCATGAGTGTTAAAAAAATTTTCAAAACCGAGGCGTCGAACTAAATAATTAGGGAACACCATATTTTAGGCTAATCAAACCACTATTTACATATTTTTTTGGTTTGATTCCAAGTTCGTTTTACTATTACTTTTTATTTATAAATCTAACTCACGCCAATATAATAACTTACATGACTGTAATTGAATCACTTGAAGAAACAAAGTAAACAACTACTCGTAAAAGACTATTACATAATCAAAGATAACACCTATATGAATTTTAGACAACCAAACTAAGTCTACTTATTGTTAAAAAAATTTGATACAAAGAAAAGGAAAATGGTCATGTATAATATTACTAATAGTAGGAGGACCTAGAAGATTTGGAAACGACAACAAGGGCCAAATAAGTTATTTTAGAATAATATTATACAGTAAAAGTAAATATATGTATGCAGTTACGGTAAATGGGAGTTTAAAGTCGCTTGGTGCTTCTCTAATGTGGCACGCCTCTTTTTGTTGTGGTCTTCCTTTCGGCTGATAAGGTGGTCATCTACTGATTCATTACGTGTGCGTGTTATGTTATGTTTACACACATTAGATGACCGTCAACAATTCAACATGTTTGAGGTGTCCATTTTTAACGGATGAGATTGCTACAAGTTTCTTCTGGTTCCACCTTGTGAGTTATGTTGAGTTTCTTGAGAGAGGAGTTAAGTATTTATTATTATTATTATTATTATTATTATTATTATTATTATTATTATTATTATTATTATATTATTATTATTATTATTATTATTATTATTTAGCTTACAAGTGTTTAGTTTCTAAACATTAGTTAATTGAGTACAACTTATTAATTGGTCAAACATAAACAGATCAAAAAGCAAATAAAAACAATATAAATATTATGTTAGTTGTAGATACATATCTCTATATTAATTAAAAAATGATTGTTATGACATTATCATTTATAAAAATAATTTTCTTGTCACTTTTAATTTTTTTGGTATTTAGTTTTTTTTATTTAATTTACTTATGATTTTTTTGGTATTTAGTTTTTTTTATTTAATTTACTTATGATGTCATAAATATTTTCCTTTTTAAAAATTTATTGAATTTTTATTATTCTTTTTCATGATGTTAATTTTTTAAAAATGTTTTAATTTCTTTTAAAAACTCTAATAATTTATATATGGTATTTTAAGTTCCATCATCTAAATAATTTTGTAATAACAGATTTTTAAACTATCTTCATATTATGCGAGTCAATAAGTTGATTATAAGGTATAACATTTCGATGTTATGAGTACCGTTTGATTGTTTCAACTTTAGTGACGAATATATGTTATTATAAAATTTTTATTAATATATACCCGGGATAATTAGCTAGTTACTTTATAAAATAGAATTTAAAATTTAATTAAGATGTGATTATCATTTCATTATTAGTTTATATCTATTAAAATAATAGTTCAATATAGACAATCATTAAAATGTTTTAAATCAAATAAGTATCATACGGAACGCTACATGTATTATGAACAATACAATTTTGTAATTATATTCTTTATTAAAGCAATACAATGTGAATGTTAACTCGCTTGCGTGGCGGGTTACTATTCGTCCATATCACAACCCGTACTATTATTTAGATTTTGCCAAATTACATTCTGTTCGGTTTTCTAATGCGGATTACTTCTTGGTTTTTTTACACTTTACCTTTTTATGAACACACTTTGTACACTATTCGGATTTTGTCAAATCAAATTTGCTAGAATTTCAACTACAAGAATATATCAAAGATTTTTTCATATTGTATAACCGTTCGGGTTTTTTATTACGGGTTATTTCTTTGTTACATAAACATATCCATGACTATATGATTTTTAATTAATTGGATGAAGGTTCAACATAATAACACTATAATAATGTAACTGTTTAACTAGCTTGCGTAGCGTGATACTCTTTGTCCACGTCACAAACCGTACCATTATTCATATTTTGTTACATCGCATCATGTTCGGGTTTTTTTTACTATGGGTGACTTTTTGGTGTTTTTCACACTTTTTTCCTTTTCATCATTCAACCTTTTTATGGCCACACCCCTATTACTATTCTTATTTTATCATATCGCATTCTGATTGATTTACAACTAATATATCAAAATTTTTCCACATGTACCCAGTTCGAGTTTTCTACCACGAGTTATTTATTTGGTTTCTTGCATACTTTTAAACAAACATATCCATGAGAGAATAATTTTTAATTAACCAGTTAAAGGTTCAACACATATATACTATAATAATGTAACTATTTCAACAAGACAATCCAAACCTCGCAACGCGAGGCCAGAATTTCCTAGTACAAGTAATAACAATACTAAGGTTACAGTATCATGTGGTCGTTTACAAAACTTTATTATTTCCTATTTTTATAAGGGTATAGCCGTATCTATAATATAATTAGAATAGGAGGTTGGGGGTACACTTATCATCTCTAATCCTTCTTTTAGTCTAAAACTCCCTCATCATTAATCATCTATTTTATTATTAAATTTAATGTCAAACTTATTATTAATAAAACAATATTTTTATCCTTAAAAGGTTCACAAAAATTATATTATATATATATACAACTTATAAAAAAAACCCTCAGATATTATAAAATTCAATATATTATACCAGGTAACATGTTTTTAATTTTTAAAGATCTATCACTTTTATAAAAATCAATATATTTTGAACTTAAATTATTATTATTATTATTATTATTATTATTATTATTATTATTATTATTATTATTATTATTATTATTATTATTATATCTCTTTTAATTTAGTTTGTTGTCCATTATAAGTTTATTATAACTTCTTCAATAATAAAAAAATAAGACTACATTAGTTCATTTTAAAGATCTTAAGACAACACATGTTAACCATCATTTATGACTCTGTGTTGTGTATGTATGGACTGTTTCAAAGTGAAACAACCCAAAGAAAATCAAAACGTTCGAGATGGTCTTTGTTGATGAATTGGTATGTATTTTTCAAATTAGTTCATCTTGCAGATCTTAAGCCAACACATGTTAACCATCACCCACGACTCCGTGTTATGCATGTATGGACTGTTTCAGAGTGGAACAACACGAAGAAAATCAAAACGTTCAAGATGGTCTTTGTTGATGAATTAGTATGTATTTTTCAAATTACATACTTTACACTTTGTGTTTCTCTTTTTATTAAGCCTAACTCTAAATCGTTTAGTCTAAAATTGTTGTTTGTATTTGTAGTAAGTTTAGATATAACAAAATTCAATTTTTTTATTTAACTAAAGTTGAAAACAAATGGTAAACTGGAATCAATATTTATATGGAGTTAATTTTCATATGTTTAATTCTTTAGTTTTCGTATTGATTAAATTGTGATATTGGTCATAGGGATTTAATATACTTGAATTCCAATTTTTTTTACACGTCCATTCGACTGGTCTGAGCACTAGTAGGTAGAGGTGCAAATACCAGTTAACCGGTTCTGGTTATTTTTTTTAGTAACCGATTCCAGTTATTTTTTTTAAAAAAAAACCGATTACGGTTAATAACCGGTACCGGTTTGGGTTTTAAAAAACTATAACCGGTGTAATCGGTTTCGGTTAATAATAACCGGTTAACCGATACCGGTTAACCTAATAGGTTATTTGTTTAACCGCCCACTATCAATAATATATAAGCCAAAAGGGGTTTTCTTTTTCAACATAAAACAAGTTGTTCCGTCCAGATCTACCCACAAACACCACTGATAGCACCACTTCTCTTCATCATCATCTACCCCTCATGGCCGCCACATATATCGATGTATATATATATATGACTGGGCGGTTAGTGGAACACACATACACACACAGGCACACAGCCACATAGTAGGTAATATTTTTGATGATTTTGAAGAGGTGATTCAGTAGAGGATCTTAAAAAGGTGATCAGTTGGTTCTTTCTCCAGTTTCTGATGCTTTTTTCTTTCTTTTCAGATGTATGTGACTTCATTTTTCTTTTTATATCTCAATGTATATATATATATCACCCAGTAAGTGGTGAGTGGTAATTATAAAATAGAAAACAATCCCAATTATATATAATTAATCGATTAACCGGTTAAAAGTAAAAATAAAAACCGATTATCGGTTAACCGATTAGGAATCGGTTTTTGGTTTTGAAAGTGCAAATCGATTACTAACCGGCGGTTTTTCCTAACCTATAATCGGTTTGTACTGTATCGATTACTATCCGGTTACGATTATAGGTTAACTTTCGAATCAGTTCGGTTAACCGGTTTTTTTGTGCACCTCTACTAGTAGGACAACAAATATAGAACCCATCCGGCCGAATATTGCATAGACAAATGATAACCAGTCATATAACTTTTGGGCTTAAACTGAACTAGAAGTCTAGAAACAAGCCTAAAAGCACAGCTACTTTCGGGCCAAACACAATATTGGTTTTGGGCCTCGGACTAACCACGCTCTGCTGGTAACTGGTAAAGTAGTGGTAAGTGACTAAGTGGGTAACCCACTAATTAAGAACACTTGGTGGTGAGCTTGTATAGTTGTATATAGTGTATAGCAAACAAAAAAAAACACTATTCTTTGCAGCATCATCAGTAGCGGCTTAAGGTTTTCGGAGGCCTTAAACGAGATTAATCTTGGGGGCCTAGTTCATTACCATATAAATTAAATTTTAAAGAAAAATGGCGAAAAAAAGTAGCTAGATTTTTGTTACTTTACTAGTAATAAAAAAAGATGTATCTGTTGATGAAAAACCAAATAGGTGTCACTGTAATGTAAATTATGTAATGGTATTTAGTCCAAAATTCAAACATTAAGTCTAATATATAAAAAATTGAGGCCTTTAGAATTTTGGGGGCCTAAAGTGGTCGCCTAGTCTCATTGTACTGTCGAGCCACCTCTAAGCATCATGAGTTATGGTCCCAATACTGTTTACCACGATGTATGGAGGAGGTTGTTAGTTTGTTATGTAAAAGTTTTACCCTACCTAAGGTCAAAAGACTATTTTCAGGTCTTATGATAATAAAAAAAAACTTTGAGGCATTGGATATGTATTTAATAATGTACCATACTTGATATAAAGCATAGAAGATAAAAAGGTATGATGTTTGGTGTTGTATCAAATTGTGATGTAGAACGCGCGAAGTTTAAGACTTGTACCAAAAATTACAAAAGAATAATATGGTGTATTGGTTAGAAAAGAAATTATACGCAAAAATATTAAATCTGGTATTTTCATTTTAGGTGTAACTCCATTATAGACGACTTTTAAAATTAAAGATACGTATATTACTCAGAAATCAAACCAAAAGTTTAATCACATGTTTACCAGTTTTCTAGTTTAGGTTTATATTCAACGCAATGCCTAATTGGCATTTTCTTAACCGAAATTAACAATTAACCATCCATGAACATCAATAAAATTACCGAAGATGAGATGTATGGGTAGGATCGCATTAACAAGAGTAAATATAGGTTCATGTTAAAATAGTCTTTTGAGACATTAAAACATGTTGCACTTCCATATGCACTCATGATATTTACTTATAGAACTTCATAAGAGTGGGTGGATCGGTGGAGTACCTTATCACTCCTCTCCATCACCCTCCGTCCCTCCCTACTCAACCGGCACCTAATATAGGGAATGGTGTGTAATCCGATAACTGATGGGTTTCTTTTATGTGTCATTGGGCTTAGTATGTGTTTGGTATGGACCAGTCCAGTCCAGTAGAATAATGGGTGATATATCCACGTGTGTGTTTAAAAGGTCCAGTCAATGTTTGTTCTATTTTATCGAGTCTTCCGGTTTTATGCGAGTCTTAGGAGTTAGTTCTACTTTCATGGTGAACGTTAGTTTGTAGGCTATATATATAGCCAGTTGGTTGTTGAATAAAGTATCGTGAGTCGATGTGTTAATCTGTGATATCATCTTGAGCTCTTTCAAGTGGTATCAGAGCAAACTACACAAAAAGAGAGAGAGAGAGAGATCACTTTCACGAGAGTAAGAGAGAAGATGGCTGAAGAGTCGAGCAATTTTCAAATAGTGAGTGTGCCAAAGTTTGATGGTGACTACGATCACTGGAGTCTTGTCATGGAGACTCTACTCCGTTCAAAAGAATTCTGGACGGTGGTTGAAGAAGGGTACACGGCACCAAGAGCAGGAGTAGAGATGACAGCCGCTCAACGAGCAAGTTCAGATGCTAAGCGACTTCAGGATTTGAAGGCTCGAAACTATCTGTTTCAGTCAATTGATAAGCACATCTTGAAGACTATCACTCAGAAGAACACGACAAAGCAGATCTGGGATGCTATGAAGACCCGTTATCAAGGGAATGCACGGGTTAAACGGGCACAACTACAGCGGCTCAGAAGGGATTTTGAGACTCTAGAGATGAAGCCTAGTGAATCAGTCACTGATTACTTTGGAAGAGTTATGGTAATTGCAAATGACATGAGGGTGTGTGGAGAAGACATACCTGATGTCAAAATTGTTGAAAAAATCCTTAGAACGTTGACAGAGAATTTCAATTTTGTGGTGTGTTCGATTGAAGAAGCTAAGGATTTGGATGAAATGAGTGTCAATGAGTTGCAAAGTTCTTTATTGGTGCACGAACAGAAGCTTCGTCGAAAGGTTCCAGAAGAGCACGTGTTACAAGCCGATTTGGAACCCGGTTTTGGAAGAGGCCGGGGGCGCGGTAGGTTCGGTTCCATCCGTGGCAGAGGACGAGGAAGAGGTCGTGGCTCGTTCAACAGATCGACAGTGGAGTGTTACAAATGTCATCAAATTGGACATTTTCAATATGAGTGTCCCACTGGTGATCGTTCTGTGAACTATACGGAACATGATGAAAATGAAGAACTACTCTTGATGGCCATGGTTGATAGTGTGACAGAAAAGAAGGAAGGTACATGGTTTCTTGATTCGGCTTGTTCAAATCATATGACGGGAAGAAAAGAATGGTTCGTGCAGCTAGATGAAACTTACACTCACATGGTGAGGCTTGGTAATGACTACCGACTGAAAGTGAAGGGTTTGGGTAAAATACGAATCTGCGTAGAAGGAATAACTCAGGTAATTACAAATGTTTATTATATACCTGAGCTCACGTCCAATCTTTTAAGTATTGGTCAGTTGCAAGAGAAAGGAATTACATTTGTTGTTCAAGAAGGAATGTGCAAGGTGTATCACTCTCAAAAGGGTTTGATTATGTCTTCTAGAATGACAAGAAATCGGATGTTTCCTATTCATGCTATATCCAAACCTTATTCACCAACTTGTTTACAAGTTAGTGAAAATGATACTAATATATGGCATAGTCGATTTGCTCATGTGAATCACAAAGCACTAAGGACCATGCAGTATAGAAAGATGGTCAAAGGTTTGCCAACGTTTGCTGAGAAGACTAAAGTTTGTGAGACATGTGTTGTGGGCAAGCAACAAAGAGTAATGATACCAAAAAGAAGTGATTGGCGTGCAACTGAGAGACTACAGCTGATCCACACAGACTTATGTGGTCCAATCACACCAACATCCCGAACAGGTAAACGATATGTTCTCGTTTTCATTGATGATTATACTCGCAAAACTTGGGTGTATGTACTGTCATATAAGGGAGAAACCTTTGAAGCCTTTACACGCTTCAAAGCTATGGTAGAAACAGAAACCGAGGCCAAGATAAAATGTCTTCGAAGTGATAGAGGAGGAGAGTTTACATCGAAAGAATTCAATGAATTTTGTGAAACTCATGGCATCAAAAGACAACTAACGGCAGCCTACACTCCTCAACAAAACAGAGTGGCAGAACGCCGTAATCGCACCCTCATGAATATGGTTCGTTGTTTGCTAGTAGAGAAGTCAATGCCGAAGTATTTTTGGGCTTAAGCCACCAAGTGGGCCTGTCATGTATTGAATCGATGCATTAGTCGAAGCTTGGATAATCAGGTACCAGAAGCACGTTGGTCAGGATCTACACCAACAGTTGATTATTTTCGTGTGTTTGGTTGCATTAGGTATGTTCATATACCATCTCAGCTAAGAACCAAACTTGATGATAAAAGCCGAAAATTTGTTCTACTCGAAGTTAGTGTTGAATCGAAGGCATACCGGTTGTATGATCCCGTGAAAAAGGAAATTGTTGTTAGTCGTGATGTTCAGTTTGAAGAGAATGCGAAATGGGACTGGAGTGAGAAGGACGTGGAAATGGGAGACCTGATCATTAGTAATGAAAATGATGCAAGCAATACACCGATACATGAAGAAGACACAAGCTCACCATTGGAAGATCACGGCCATATGGATCCTACTCCAGCAGATACAACTAGTGCAGGTATAAAATCTAATAATGGTGTCTCAAATGAATTTATTAATGTTGACAGCAATGAATTTGAGACACAAGTCGAACCTTCGACAAGAGTTCGCAAAAACCCGGCATGGATGGAAGATTACCATTTAGGAGAAGGACTATCAGATGAAGAGATTGAAGGAGTGGGGTTTGCTATGTACAGTACATCAGATGATCCTACTACTTATGAAGAGGCACGTAAAGAAGCAAAGTGGGTGACGGCAATGGAGACTGAAATCAAGGCTATTGAGCAGAATAACACATGGGATCTTGTAGAAGCACCAATGGGGGTACAACCAATTGGAGTCAAATGGGTGTTTAAAACTAAATTTAATGCTGATGGTAAAGTCGACAATTACAAAGCCAGGCTCGTAGTAAAAGGGTATGCACAGAAAAAGGGTGTTGATTATAATGAGGTGCTTGGTCCCGTTGCTCGCTGGGACACCATTCGAACATTACTTGCTGTAGCAGCTCAAAGAGATTGGAAGGTTTTTCAGTTGGATGTAAAAAGCGCATTCTTGCACGGAGAGCTTAAAGAATTGGTGTATGTTGAGCAACCGGAAGGTTTCATCAAGAAGGGTGAAGAAACAAAAGTTTACAAATTGAACAAGGCTCTATACGGTTTGAAACAAGCTCCTAGAGCTTGGTTTAACCGAATTGAAGGTTATTTCTTACGAGAAGGTTTCAAGAAAAGCAAGTATGATCATATGTTATCCATCAAACGTGTCTGGCATAAGGTAATCATAGTAAGTTTGTATGTTGATGACTTGATTTATGCTGGAAACGATACTATGATGTGTGCAGCTTTCAAGAAATCTATGCAACAAGAGTTTGAAATGACGGATCTTGGAGATATGAGGTTTTTTCTTGGGATAAAAGTTCAGCAAACATCTACTGGAATCTCTCTTTGCCAAAAGAAATATGCAAGGGAGGTTCTAGAGAGGTTTCATATGTGGGAAGGTAACTCAGTTAACAATCCTATTGTCCCAGTAACACGACCTGATGTGATGTATGTGGTTAGTTTGTTGTCGAGGTTTATGGCAAACCCAAGAAAGGAACACATGATGGCTGCAAAACGAGTTCTAAGGTACCTAAAAGGCACATATAATTATGGATTAATATATGAAAGACATTCTGTTAACAAACTCGCAGCATACACGGACAGTGATTATGCAAGGGATGTTGAAGATCGGCGATGTACGTCGGGATATATATGCATGTTCAGCAAGGCTGCAATATGCTGGAGTTCACGTAAACAAGAAATTATTACTTTATCTTCGACGGGGGCGGAGTATGTAGTTGCCACTTCTTGTGCGTGTCATTGTGTTTGGCTGAAGTGTCTGCTGGAAGATTTGGGAGAAAAGATAAGTGGACCTTTGGAAGTATTATGCGACAACAGTTCAAGTATCAAGCTGTCAAAGAACCCAGTAATGCATCGAAGAACAAAGCATATTGATGTTCGTTTCCACTACTTAAGAGATCTGGTGAATCAGGATGTTGTGAAGCTTAAATTTTGTAAGACTGAAGATCAACTAGCTGATGTTATGACCAAACCTATGAAGCTTGCTACTTTTGTTCAAATGAGAGAATGGATGGGAGTTCAAGAGATTAAACCAGTAGAATGAGACATGCTTCAGGTTTAGGGGAGGATTTGATGGGTTTCTTTTATGTGTCATTGGGCTTAGTATGTGTTTGGTATGGACCAGTCCAGTCCAGTAGAATAATGGGTGATATACCCCACGTGTGTGTTTAAAAGGTCCAGTCAATGTTTGTTCTATTTTATCGAGTCTTCCGGTTTTATGCGAGTCTTAGGAGTTAGTTCTACTTTCATGGTGAACGTTAGTTTGTAGGCTATATATATAGCCAGTTGGTTGTTGAATAAAGTATCATGAGTCGATTTGTTAATCTGTAATATCATCTTGAGCTCTTTCAATAATCAATCGGTACCTGTTTGATCCCCAGTGTACATTGTACACCCTAAGAGCAAGAAACCCAAGGGCATCTATGGATTACTCATCAGGTACATTGAAATCATTAATGGTTCATGAGTTCAATATCTTGAAATCTTTAATTTTGGGGAAAAAAAAAAGAGATTAATATGAGATGGAAACTCTATTGGCCCCCGTTTAAAGGTACAATGGTTCAATGATAATTAATTTGATTATTTAGACAAACTACATAGTGTTCGCCATTACTTAGGTGCCAATAAGCCCATCGATAATACGAGTATATTTTTGTATCATATATATTCATGTATATTGCATTGCAATATACCCCTTTTAAGGTTCAGAAAAGAAAGTTGTCATTGTTTTCACACAATTATAACTACCACCAATGCTTCAAGAGTTTATGTCTAATGGTCAAATTTAATGTTTACTCATAAGATGTTATAAGTTTGAAATTTTAGACCATGTATTCAGGTTTTTAAGTATAACAAAAATAAATATTTATTTGATAAAAATTAAAAAGTAAGTTTTGTATTCAAGGACCAATTAAGATTTATTTTTCTTTTCAAACATCTAAAAACCCCACTTCCAAATATAGTCCTTGAAGACTGGTGGGCCGGATACAACAACAACAATGTTTCTACAACATATTTAACCAATTTTCATTGGGCTCATTGGATATAGTTAGGCCATCTCTTTAACCGAAACTAACTTGATAAAGGGTAGATAAAAAAAAGAATACGAAAAAAAAGAGGTGCATACGTAATAGACCATGGAATGGATCTACGCTAGCTTGCTTCTTGCTTATAACTTTGTCGTTTATTCCGTGTTGGCTAATTACACTCCACTAATTCTATGAAATTAAACTATTACTCGTACTATTTCAATACTTGATATAATAAAGTAATGTTTCCTATCCAGAAATATTTATTATTATATAAGTATAGACAAAATTTGGAGTCGGTAATAGATGATTGTTGGAAATTGTCTAAATTGGAGTTGTCAATAGTTTATTGGAAATCGTCTCGGGAGGTTTGCATCTTTCTATACAGTTTCTATACTCGATCATGACACACATAATAATTGGAGATGATTTGTACACCATCTGTTTTTGACCGTACACCACCAAATGTGTTTTAGAATGTTATACAGTATAATATTATATAGCACGATTGGTGGTGTACGTTCAAAATCTAGTGGTGTACGGATCACTTCCCATAATTATATATTTTTTTGAAAAGTACTTCCCATAATTATATGATACTTGTATTTCTCCGTGTCATTCAGAAACTATCACAATAATATGAGTTTAATACAGAGTAATAAAATTGAATACCAGTAAACCAACCATAGATGGATTAATATATATGAGAAAACTTATAGAATTTGAGGTTTGAGTTTAAATCTTATAGTCAAAAGTCAAAATAGGTTTCTTAAAATAAAAAGTCATCTGCTGAATTTACCATTAAAAATATTAATTATAAATGTGTAATTTCATATCTATATTATCTTATAAAGCATTTTGTCCTTTTTTAAAATCTCAAAAAGTGATTTGAACTACTTAAATTACTCCCTTCATTATTCATCAATTTAAACATCTCTACTTAATATACTTATAATTTCCTTAATTCTCAACCACTCATTTTTTTATTTTTTTCAAATATCAACCACTCATTTTTTTCCCTGCTCTAAATCATTTTATTATTCTAATTCATTCAAAATATTTTATCTCAAAAATCGGATATCGATAAATTATAAAAATTGTGTGAGTGTTCTTAAAATTCTATGCTCTTTCATTAGAGATCTCATTCGATATACTTTCGACAAATTTGTAAATCCGAGGGCGGAACCCGTACGGCTAAGGCATTTGACTACCACACTATATGACTTATCATCTCCTATGACAATCACCTCACCATCTCACCGCTGCAACATGCGGGTACATCTTAAAAAGTAATCATGTCTCTTTACAAACATAAAAGCATGCAATGTTTTCAAAAATCTCATATATAGAGGTGGGGTTAGTACCGGGACTCAAAGGTATTCGAAACCCTCCAATTCTCCAAAGGTTCCAATTCTAACATAATTTCTTATGCAAAATTTTATCTCCAAAGTTAAATTACTATGATTTTTTCCAGATCCATCTCAACTAACCCTCGTGAATGTAACTCGGCCTTTATATAAAGAGAAAAGTGAGTATGAGGTTGTTCCCCATCTAAGCTTAGATGGGGAACCCCTCACAGACAAATATTTTAGTATTTTTTTGAATTTTAAATAAATACATGGCCCCCAATGATTTTTATAATTATAAAAACCAAATGTAAGGGGTTCCCCATCTAAGCTTAGATGGGGGATAATCCCATACTGACTTCCCCCTTATATAAATAGTAGGCATATAACCCTTTCAGCTATGAGAACACATTTTCCATAACCATGAGACCATATATATATATGGGGAAATGTTAGGTAAAACATGCAATACCTATCTTAGAAAAAGAATGGGAGATTATGTAAAATTCAGGGGGGCTATGTATGTTTATCAAATTCAAAGGTTTAACTTGTAACTTTATTTAAAGTGACAGTACTTAAGCTTAAGTAAAAGTCTGTTGTACGGATCATTTTCTTTTTATATATTGCTAAAGACTTAGATTGATGATATATTCATCTTGGTACGTGGCAAAAGCTAAAAAAGATATATATGGTACATTTATATAATGGGATAACTTGGATGATGTTAACATCATCTTGGTTAGATAATGTTGCTCTCATAAACCATAAAATTTATTGGGGCTTTTTGACATGGGTAGAAGATGATGTTAGTGGGTTTATGAGAGCAACATCATCTATCGTAGATGATGTTTACATCATATAACATTTTCCTTTATATAAAGTCTAGGGTTATAGAGAGTAATCCCTCCAAGTCCCACTATAGTCATGTATTAAAAACGCCACAACTGCAAAGTTATGACTTGCCGGTAAAAGGGACAACACTAACCCTAATTAGCATAATCAAGTAATAATACTAAATTAATAAGTGACATATAGTTAGTATATAATTTTAATTAGTAGTAATTGACCCAAGAAAACAAGAGTTTAGTAGAAAAGATCCAATTTAAGTACTACAAAATTTGGGTCAATGCAGCAGCAGCATCAACCAGGCAGCTATTATGGGTTTCCAAAATAAGGAAACAAAAAAATCCCAACTAGACCAATAAAATAATAGACTTTGAAGAGGGGTCATCATGCCATCTCATCACACTTTTGATTAAAACTCCTTTTGGTACCTTTTTGTAAATGGGCCCCTTAATTAAGTAAGCATTAGATCTGTGCAAAGACAGGTAGGACCTGTGATGCAGCCCTCCACCCGGCATACCTTTATTCAATCCAATGCACTTAAGCTTCATTTTACTCTTTTGTGCTGTAATATCCATTAATCTAAGTCATTAAATCAGCTACTAAACTGACATTAAGTTGTTGAGTTGTCATTTATTATGTTTTCTTCACCGCCCAACTATCTTTTTAATTTCTATATACATTATCACACTTTTTATTTCACGAGATTGAGTATGTTATTATTGTTTCCTATTTTCTTTCCTTGATGATGATTCGAGAAATACCGTATTTAGAAGTAAATTACAAGGTTTTTTTTTATCCATTATAAGTACAGCCGGCAGAATATAGTAATTACAACTTGCAAATCATAAAAATTAACATATGTGAAGCTATCATTCGTTATTCTAAAGCGTTTTGTCGTGACAAATGACAATAGCATTTCTCTATCGGGTAAGTGATATGAGCCCGGAAAAGAGCATTTGCTCAATACATGATGTCATAGTTTTGAACATGACTCGTCGATCGGGGAGTTTCACCAGCTGCTTATTGCTTGTGATCGGTCCTTGGGGAGGGATTGTGCAGGATGGAAAGGAGCTTTACAAACCAAATCCTAATATAATTTGACTACAATGCATTATTGCAAATATTGACAGCCTAAACCAAATCTACATGGGCCATAAGAAGGGAAATGACTTTTTGGATATCACAATAACTTTAAATCCTATATACAGCTAATGAATGCAGTATTAATGACTTCTGATCACAAGTATTTTACTCAATAACTTGTTGCCACAAAAGGGGCCTAATTAATAAGAGCCAAGAATGACATGAATCTTGAGTTTTGAAATCCCAAATATGCTTTAGTATAACTCAAAGCAAATACTTAACCTACATACTATAAAATACTCACAAAATAATGATAATAATTGGATTAAAGTCAAAAGGAAAAGTTTTATGGAGTTAAGAGCTCACTTTGACTACAAGACATGATAATAAAAACTAACTTAAAAAGAAGTTAGCAGACAATGATTGCAAATACCCATGCTCTTGTTTTAAGACCTGAATTATTATCTTCAATTCTTGCACCTCAATCTCACATGGTTTATACTCATTGTATGCATCTGTAAGACTCACACATGCACCATGCACGTGCACATACAGTGATTTTTTTCTTGCCTGGTCAAGTGGTCGTACCAATGTACAGGAAACCTACCTAGTTAAAAAAAAAAAAACCAAGAAACTCGTGGCTCAAAAAAAAAAAACACACCCTGGGTGGTGCTCTATGTGTTACTATTATTGAGTTGAACTTGACTAAATCATCATTTCACTAGATGTTTCCGTAAGTGTAGGTTAATTTTGTAATATGTAATTATATAGTTCATGATCGAGTCATATGTCAAACAGTAGACTTTTAAGCAGCTGGTTATTATGATCAACGGATGAGATCATAATATATAACCCGGCCGTACGTTAAAACAAACATCCAAACATATATAGTCCGGATGGAATCCTGAGTTCAAATCTTTTCTAATACGAGTATAGTTTATGGATAATTCTAATACAAAATTTCCATTCATCCTGACTGGCTCCTTGTGCTTTCCTAAATATATAAGTATTAGGACACATATAATGGTCGTTTGGTACCAAAAAGAATCTAAAGCCATCTAATTCGAAATCAATGGTGATGCAATTAAGATTTTGTAGATGGATAGAGGAAATATATGTACAGCTCATGGAAATCTAGGATGACATCCTTATATGCAAAAACAAAAACAAGTGATATATAAGAGAATTAAGAAGGGCATAAGCAACATCCTCATGACTTAGTATTATTAACAGAGTATTCAGCAGAGATACAGGGAAAGATTCCTATATAGCAATAGTTAGAATTTGTAAACTGAAACACATCTGGAATTTTGGTTATTTTTTAATATGATCTCTCTATATATATGTCTTGATGTTTGGTTTCATACTTAAATAGTCAAACAGATTCTTGTTCTAGAATCTATATATACAAGAAGTAAACTGATTTCTCCATACTCCTTCACAACTATTGGATGATGCCATACTACATGTATATATATATGCTAATCGAGGGAATGAAATATTCAAATCAACGCATATGTTTGTCAGTAACATATTGGATTAGGCTAATTACTAATTTGTTATTCACAAAATGATTCACTTACAAAATACGGAGTTAAGTTTTACCAAATGGTTACTTATGCGCTTTCCATGTCTCTTTACATGGTTGGGCAGATCTTTTTATTTGATTAATCCATGGGCAAACTAGAGATATTTATTAATTTTCCATTTTCATACAATCTTTACAGGACATTATATTTGGTATATATATATAAACAATATAGCACAAATGCTAATTAAACATGGTTAAATCAAAACACAATGAGAAGTTTATGTAAAATATAAACAGTAGGAAAAAAAACACTATCATTTTTTTGCTTCCGGGTTAATAGTTTTAAGCCGATGTTTTTAAACCTATATATCGCACTTGAACCAATTTGAGAGAGGAAACATCATGTAAACTTCAAAGAAACTGAATGCAACCAGAGCTTAAGCAATAATCTAAAGATGCTGTTGAAAAAAATAAAATGAAAGTGGTCTCAAACACAAATAAAATAAAACTATCAGCATATAAATACTCTAGTTTATTTTTCTTATCACCAACAACCACTAGTACAGCTTTCTGAGCAACTAATAAAAAAAAAAAGCTTAAGTGAGCCAAACATTAAACTAACATTTCTCCGACTTCTGGCATGTCTCTATAAATACTTGTCCTCGTGCATACACTCAAATACATTCCAACATTTGCTTCTCGAGCTCACACACATTTTACCATTTCTCATTTCCTTCAACAATTAAGCTTAAGTAGCAGACCAACTACTAGCTATGTCGCCAGTTAGTCTCTACTGCATTGTATCGATTGCTGTCATCATGGTTACACATTGGTTATACAGGTGGTGGAATCCTAAATGTAATGGAAACCTTCCCCCAGGTACAATGGGCTGGCCATTACTAGGCGAAACCATTCAGTTTTTCGCTCCCAATAGAACTTGGGATACACCCCCCTTTGTAAAAGAGAGAATGAAAAGGTGATGAAACAATGAATTATGAGTTGGTTAATTATTAATTATTACTATATCATTGTCACATTATTATTGTTAATTTTTATATATATGTTGGTTGTTTGTTAAGATACTATCAGTAGTCTATATCACTAGCTACAATAATATATCCTAATGGATTACTCTATTCTAATATATATTATCTATTGGAGTAATATTTTCAGATATGGGTCGATATTTCGAACCAACTTAGTTGGGCGACCAGTTATCGTCTCAACTGATCCAGATCTTAATTATATGATCTTCCAGCAAGAAGGACAGTTGTTTCAAAGTTGGTATCCAGATAGTTTCACTGAGGTATTTGGGAGACAGAATGTAGGATCTTTGCATGGATACATGTATAAGTTTCTCAAGAATATGGTACTGTATCTATTCGGGCCAGAAAGCCTTAAAAAGATGCTAAATGAAGTGGAAAATGAGGCATCAAAAAACTTAGAGAAATGGGCTGGTCAAGAATCAGTAGAGCTCAAGGATGCAACTGCAAATGTAAGTTATTTTAATTAATGGAAACCTTACCCATAGAACTATACTTGTAACTCTCGATCAACTTTGTATTTATTTTTTGTTTTGTTTTTTATGGCAGTTGATATTTGATCTAACTGCAAAAAAGTTGATAAGTTATGATCCAGAGGAATCATCCGAGAATTTGAGGGAGAACTTTGTAGCGTTTATACAGGGATTAATCTCTTTCCCTTTAGACATACCTGGGACAGCTTACCACAAATGTCTACAGGTAAAGACCACAGTTTCGATAACTTGCACTAGAGTCCATAGGTGCCAATGTCTACCCATTTACCTATTACTGGGTCGACTTGGGCAGTGTGCTGTCTCTAACTGGTCAAATATTTTCAGCTAAGAACCTGAAATGAAACATGTCAAATGGTTGAAAATCATTCAAAACGTATGCAAAAACCTTTTAATTCAACTACTCTAAAAAGATTCTTGGCTAGTCGAACCAGATGTGATATTTACCCAACCTGCCCTACCCACCCATGTTGCCACCTTCAATGTCTTGCATAGATGGAGAGCTAGAATGAAGTTTTACTTTTTTAATAAGTTATAATCCTACTCTTAATCTTATGATTTCCTTTTCTTGAACATAACTAGGGAAGAAAGAAGGCAATGAAAATGCTTAAGAACATGCTACAAGAAAGGCGGGATAATCCTAGAAAAGTCAAAACTGACTTCTTTGACTATGTACTCGATGAACTCCTTCGAGGTGATACAATCCTTACAGAAGCAATTGCCCTAGATTTAATGTTTGTACTATTGTTTGCAAGCTTTGAAACAACTTCACTGGCCATAACAGTGGCTATTAAGCTTCTGAAAGACAATCCACGGGTATTGCAGGAATTAACGGTTGGTGCAAACAATGAAACTAAAACAGTTCATTTATTTCACTTATTTGTTTGGATATTTTTCATTGTAATTTACCTGTTATTGCTGTTGTATGCAGGAAGAGCATGAGAATATTCTAAGAAACAGGGAAAATAAAGAGTCTGGACTTACATGGAAAGAATATAAGTCGATGACATACACGTTCCAGGTGCATAGGAAGTTTAAACCTTAGATATAATATATTTAGTACGTAAACTATTTACACGAATGCGTAAAGGAGTAGTTTGGTGATACTAACTACATGATGTTGCAGCTTATAAATGAAACAGTCCGTCTGGCTAACATTGTTCCAGGAGTATTCAGAAAAGCACTAAAAGATGTCAAGTATAAAGGTAGACATGCTCATCATATGCCATTTCAACTACTGTGTTGCTATATCAATAGCAAAGTTTGTGAACAGACCTTGATATATATTTTGGAATGATTCAGATTATACAATCCCAGCTGGTTGGGCCGTTATGGTATGTCCCCCGGCCGTTCACATGAATCCTGACAATTATAAGAATCCACTAGAATTTAACCCAAGTAGATGGGAGGTATGCGACTATTTTATGGATTTTGTTTCATAGTTAAAAGTACGATGAAGCTGATGAAAAGTCTCCTTATGGTAGAAAGTTGAGAATGAATCTTGGTCTAATACACTTTTTTTACACCTTGATGTGCCAAAACCATAATCATTCTTACACTTTCTACCCTAAGTAGGCATTTCTCTAATCATTCCTGTAAAAAGTAAAGAATATTAATTGTTGACTACTCTTCAATTGTGTTCTAAACAGAGGATGGAACAGCGAGGCGCATCAAAGAATTTCATGGCTTTTGGTGGTGGCATGAGGTTTTGTGTTGGAACTGACTTCACTAAAGTGCAGATGGCCGTCTTTCTGCACTGCTTAGTCACCAAATACAGGTAAATATATCTACTTTAAATTTTAATGTATACGCATGTGTATATGTCATCATTGTGTGAATGATTTGACTCCAAAACATGGCAGATGGAGATTAGTTGGAGGAGGAGACATTGTACGAACACCTGGTTTACAGTTCCCAAATGGCTTTCATGTTGAGATCACTATGAAAGATGAACAGAATAAAGATCAAATATCTGGATCTGGTACGAATCCCTTATGTGAACACAATCGTATTGATATGTCTAGCTCTACGTAACCAAGAAATGAGACTCATTTAAAACACAATTTGGATCTTCAAGTTGCAGACAAGCTGACCACACCAAGTTCCTGAAACAGTAATTAAGCCAAGGACAATTTTGCTCGGAATTATGTAAAGCTCATTGCTATTCAAGTGGCTTGATGTATATATATTAGAAAAATGTATAAGTTTACATAAAGAAGAAATGAAAAATGTACAAGGTTCTGTATGACACACTTTCTATATACAATTTTTTTCCTACACAAGTTTGATCTTTATTGGCAAATAGTATTATATGAATCATGTTGCAGACATATCAAGTGTAGAAGATGCTTTGACAAGATCACTAGAGACGAGTGAAACAGTCAGCTCAGCTGCATATCTTTCAAAATGATAGAAAACTATGAATAAGTCATGCACATAATGTGTATATGTAGTTACTCATAAGTATAAGAATATTTTGATAAGCATCATATACTGGACACGGTTAACACTCTACAGAAAAATAGCTTTTAAAGATAATTTTCAAGCTATGATTAGCAAACTGAACTTCTTCTGATATAGAATGCGGTTTAGCCTAAAAATCTATGTGCCATCTGCCAATCAATTACAAATAAAAATCGGGTTCCCTTTGAATTGATCTGGGCCATATGGTCATCTAAAGCCATATCTTACTACTAAATACTTCTAAGTAGTTTCTGTAAACATAATTAAATTATAAATTAAAGGATGGGGAAAAAAACTATAAGAATCCTTTACATAAAACCTCCGGCAGCAGCTGGGTGGCTCTGATGGTGGTGCCCCGGGGCCAGGGGATGGAAATGCACCTTGATGTGTCATGGAAGGCGGCAACTGACTGTTAGGGGTGATTATATCTAGTTGGGAAAAAAGAATGATAGCGGCAATTAAACAAAATATTACACAGGGACAGATAAAATTGGACCTTCCTGAATGGGACATGAAACCGAAAAATAATCATGATATGATTCACTTGTACTTTTAAATTAACATTCTGTCAAGTATCAAAATTACTTACTGAAATCAACAGTAACTATAACTTCATATATGTTAGTGTATTACATGTACAACCAAATAATATATCCTAACTATGCATCAAAATAAAAAACATATATATAAAAAGAATGAATTTACACAATCAAAAATAAGAGTAAGGTCAAGACTCGAGAGAGATAGAAGTCTTCATATGTATCAACAATCTATATCATCCAATTACAAACACAATAAAGTCTTTCATTGGTTATCACAACGCCATCTCGAAGTAGGTATACAAGTCAGGTAATGGCACCAGCTACAGTGCTTGTTACCATTTTCTCCTTTAAAAAGCATCACGAGCCCAACCGTAAATCTGCAATGATCAATCAGTTATTGACTGTTAGTTATCAGCAATTACCACATAAATATCAGAACTCAAAGTCAAGTTGAAAACATATATAAGTCAGATTGGACACTGGGACAAGTATGATCAATTTTTGTCATATGATGAATAGCTAATATCAAGAGGTGTCAATTTTGACTCATTTACTTATAAATGGGTTACTTCGGGCTATATATTGCTATGCCTATTCATTTAAGAGGTCAAA
The DNA here is from genome assembly GCF_010389155.1 of Erigeron canadensis. Lineage (NCBI taxonomy): Eukaryota > Viridiplantae > Streptophyta > Magnoliopsida > Asterales > Asteraceae > Erigeron > Erigeron canadensis. The sequence goes on along the minus strand of NC_057768.1, from coordinate 49,442,710 downwards.
TGGGTAAAATTATTTTAAAAAATCTCCGAATATTGTTAGAACTATATATGTTCCGTAAACATATTTATTCACCAACTATATAAACCATAAAAATGGCAAAAACTGAAGTCAACACAAGCCGACCAATTTGGCAAGGACCGAAAAACCACATGCTTTGACCTGTTACCCAATTTGCCTGGGTAGCCTATTATGCCACCTCTAGCTAATACATTTGTCTTTTTGGTAAACCAACTACGAAAAAAATAGAGATTATAATTGGAGAAAACTTACCCAACAACCAAGAATATCACAGATAGAAGCCAAAAGACATATTGATAGACCGTGTACTTCGATGCGCTGCGAGCTTCAGCCGGAAGATGGCGGCGTTCTTGCCAAGCAAACTGGGGACGAAGAAGCAGTACAAATCCAAGGAGAAAACCCGTTATGAAACCTCCAATATGTGCAAAGTTATCAACATGAGGCAACATCCCGACAGCCAAGTTCACCAAAATGATGATCACAAGAGTAAACAATGCTGCAGCCTACAAAAAAAAATAGACTTCAGATTCAGTAAAGTTTAGATGGACTCACTTGTACAAAACTAAAAAAACCTACCTTACAAATTAGGTTAATGGTCAACCTTTTAACCTATAATTATGTTCAAGAGCTCTTCTAGACATTTAATAAATAATCAAACACTTTCACTAAACTTATGCCAAATTCAAATTCATTTCGTTTTACGATCCCTTCATCCTCAGGATGTGAAATATCAGGAAAAATTCTAAAGAATGAACGAAATTGATATTGGTGGGGACAAAAAGTGCCTTAGGTCAAACCTGATCCACCCAGTATTGTCCGTTAGACAACCCATCACCCACTTATTTTTTGACCACAAGGAAAGGATTTCAAAATCACGAAGACAATGGGGGTAGGATAGTAATTACCTTATTAGCGTAAATGGTCCAATTGGTAAGAAGCTCTGACAACATTGCTCCAAGAAGCCCAAATAGGGCACCTGAAGCTCCAACTGATATGTTGCTTGTTATGAAAAGTGCAGAAAGTATGCTCCCACCAATCCCAGATAACATGTAAAGGATCCCTACGCGAACTGTCAAATTTAAATAAGTTAGCACACCACCATAAAAAAAAGAAATAAACAAATAAAAAAATCGTCTAAGATTATACTCGTATGAGTTACTAAATTAGAGCAGTGCACTCAATTTAACACAGAAAGCCAACATAGAAACGTACTAAAGCCAAACTGTTGCTCAAGGCGAATCCCAATGAAAACCAAGCTCAACATGTTGGCAAGCAAGTGAACCACTCCCGCATGCAAAAAAATACAAGAGACTAGTCTCCATGCTTGATGATCATTCACTACCTTATCCCACTCTAGAGCTCCCAATTTTTCCAATCTGCAATCCAAGATAAGAGTCGTCAAAAACATGAAACTCACAATGTACATGTTAACATTGAGTAAAACCAAGAAAGCATCAACCAGTTAGACTAGCATCATTTGCATGGGTTTATATTCTAGTAGAGTCAAGTATACAAGAAAAAAAACAATCATTTATTATCAGATAATGCCTCATATGAGTTTATAAAGCAGACTTTGCATAAAAGAATATAATCAAAATTCATCATTTTTCAGAAAAAGCCAAAATCATGATAAAGAATCCACCTTTTACATAGGCTATGTAACAATTAATTCAGACAGCAACAATTAGGCCATAAGTGATGACAACATGCCAAATCATAATCAACATTCAAGGACCATTACTTTACTAATGGCCTAAAACCAAAGATCCAAACTTTCGCCTAAATAAACATAAACTACATGGGTATCCAAGAAAAGTTTTCGATTCAAATCCCGGTTAATGTGTCTTTTTACACGATTTACTTTCTTTCATATGTGTCATAGGTCCATGGACCAATAATGAGCCAGTTAACCACACAGAAAACACACAAAAGTTAAAACAAGATCCAAATTATAATCAATCAAGATTCATCTCTTTCATAAAAATCGAATCAAATGCGTATAGGGTAATAAATAATAAAGAAAGAAAGAAAAAAGGCTTACGTAGAGGAAGAAGGGCCAAAAAGTGGATTTTCTTTAAGCGGTTGAAAAGAGAGTCTACCAAGAAACTTGGCAACACACTTGCCATCAATGTTTGGATTATGGTTCTTGGGGCAGTTATTAACAATCATGATGATAAAGAACATTGCAACATTTGCGACAACAAACATTGGAACAAGCCATGAAGTCCATTGTTTGTCTGAGGATTCAGTGTGGTATGGGGATGATGAGGTGTAATAACTCGAACCTCTGGTGGTGTTTTTGTTGCTCTCGATATCTCTGCCCATGTTTTCTTGTAAAAATTTGATCGAGAGTTTGTTGATGTGAATATATATGGGGATTGAAGGAAGTAGCTTGGAAGGAAGGGAGAGGATGACATCCAGCGTTAATGGTTGGCAGGAGGAGGAGATGATCAAGATAGCAGCTGCTCATCTGTCGACTTCATGTGTTAGGTGATCCGCTTCCAAGACGCGTAAGGCGCAACACCTTCCCACTTTTTACTCCTTCCTTTTCTTTTCTTTTTTTTCTTGTTTTTCTACCGACTACTTTTATAAAAACTTGTAAAAAGTAAATAATTGCATTGTAAGGGATTAATATTATCAAGTTTTCTAGAGAGTCCTCTACCTATAATCTATATCTATAATCTTGTATAAAATAAACTGGCTTCTTTAATTTAAAAAATAACATATTTTTTTAATATCTCAAGCTACCTCTAACTAACCATAACAAATTATATCTCATGGTCTCTTGTATATATCTTTTTCTCTCACACACACTCAAACAACTTGTATTACCGTTATGGCGTTTCACACAATATAAATCATTTCCGCTGTAAGTGCGAGCGTCCTTCTATTATATACTAGATATATTCGTGTAATGTAGGATGATGGGTAGAATAGTATAACCCTTTTCAACGAAAAATAAAAATATTTTGATGCAGATAAGAAAATTTGGATAAATAAATAAATATGTTAATTCATAAGAATACTAAGAATTTTTTTTAATATTCATTGATTTATAAGAATATCAAAAGTTGAGGATTTTTTTACACTAACATAGATGTATATAGGGAGAAAAATAAATTTGATAACTAAATAGCTTTCTAGGGTTATAAGTATCTACCAATAAACTAAAACATGGTTGACATGTTTTTTAAACGACATGTGGCGTAATCTTTGATTAACATGTGTCCTTTTTATTCATTTATTTTGTTAAATTAGTTTTTTTTAGTTGTATATAGATTCAATTTCCTTATTAGACTTAGAATTAAACTCTAGCTATTGGCTTATTAATACAAAAAACATTGTAACCTTATTTGATAGATCGTCTTCTCATTAATATATTTTCTTTTTTCTTTCTCAATTTTTCAACTCCTATTACATATATTAATTGTAATAAGTTGTTAACATAAAAACTTTAAAATTTTGAGTTTACGATCCAAAATTACAAGGTTATTTGTCATCATCCACTATGCTTACAAGTTCCGATTTTGATGTGGTTCAAAAAATTTTAGGTAAATCCAAAACTCTAACTAAACATATATTATATTTATTATTACTGTTTATTTTTAACAACAATTTATTTCATATGCACGAATCATGTATGAGGCATATTCAAATTTCTTTATGATACAATTTATATAGTTATCGTATATCGTACGGGTATTAGGACTATATGTATATATAATGAACGGGCATAAAAGATTAATTGATAGATTAATAATTTTAGTACTATTATTAATTATAAGTTATTCATAAGTCGCATATTGTATGAATTATGATGGATGACTAAAGTTTTAAATTGACAATCTACGAACAAACATAACATGTTGAAGTATAAAGCAAGTGACCTATTTAATTAATAATTCATCAACTTGAGACAAAAACCTTTAATGAAAGTCCTTGGGACTGACATTAAAAAAAATTCTAAATATAATAATGCAAATTTTATGAATGCTAGGTAGAATGTCAGCAGCATAAAAATGGTTTAAGATATCAAAAACAACCATCATTCCTTAAGATGGATCTATTCTATTAGCTAAAACCTTTAACTGCGGATAATGAACTTAAACAACCATTTGCATTTTATCTTAGGATTAGACTACGAGTGTTATGATGTTATTATCATGACACTCTTAACTCTGAGCTAATGTTAAGTGCAAACTAACAGACATGTGAACCGAAAAGAGCATTGTATATACCAACACACCCGTAAAACTTGTTCCCACCACAGCATGATTTCTATGTTGTCGATGAAAAGGTCGTGGGATCCAAGCGATCCGGGGGACCACCATGGCTCCTCTCTTCTCGAGAATCCATACATCCCCTATCCGTGTATGGACAGCTAGCTCTCGAACACAAGTTTAGGTTCGGCCTCAATGGGAAAATAAAATGGAGCACCTAACAATGCATCTTCACCTACAAGATCACCCCTTTCATTCTGGGGTGACGGAGGGCTGATTATACTTTTCTTTTCTTTTTTTTATCAGATATTATACTCTTTTTCTGACTTTATATTTGTCCATCATGAAATAATAGTAATAATAATCTGTTTGATTCCTGGAACACACTTAAATTCACACATCATGTACATTTGTCCCAACTTGGAGTCTCTTACTGGTTAAGTCAACTCCATATCACCAATCAAAAGTGTTTGACAATAAGAAATGCATTACCAATTCAAACCTTTATTTTAGCTTTCTTGCTAACTTGCTTGGTCATACAAAAATAAGAGTCAGAGCTTAGCAAGCAAATTAAACTGGTCGTAAAGACATACCAAGTTACCAACAAGTTGGGTGAAACGGGCATTCGACAGTCTATAAGACTCGTGAACTAATTTAGCCAAGTCAGTCACCCATGTCTACAAAACATAAACAAAACAGAAACTTAAGATATCTGGCACAAGTCTGAAAAGATACGGTAGCCTCAAACTTCAAAAGCATAAATATTTTTTCTACAAAGGACTTATACTAATGTTCATGCTTTATGCTGCTTTAGCTGTGATACAAGCAAGAGAGAGCTTAGAAAGCAGACCACATAGTTGAAGATATGAACCAACTCCATCACAGATTCTCATATGGGCAAATCCAGTTTCCTGCAAACATATGAGAAGATTCAGTTTTGGTAAGGCCATATTGTCAAAATTCATAGATATAATTCTCCATTAAACTCAAAATCTTTGAAAACTTTGACACTAACTTGTTATTATGTCAATTTATCATTTATTTAACAGCTTGGGTGGATCAAATAATAAAAAGTTGGTTAAAAGAAAACAAGTCAACTGGGTCAAGCAGATCAAACACATCAAACACTTGGCAGAGTGTCCTTAATGTATACGGCTTATGTAAAAAAGAGATTTACATTTTCATGTTACGACTATGTTTTTGCCCCAAAATCTGCCCGTACAAAAATTTGTTGATACATTACCCAACCCGTCCATTTTGCCAGCTCTACTGAAAAGCCTTGTCCAATGCACGTGTTCAATCTCTACCCAGCTAAAATACCCGTGTATTGATTGGAAAAACAAAAACCCAGACATTTTGTCCACATTTCACCTATTGACTACCAAAATGTAACAGTTGTTGACAATGCTTATACTCTGATAACAGTCTTTATCTTTACTGTTTCAAAAACATCTGAGTTTTTTAACTTGGCCCTTTATAAATGATTACCCTCTGCTGTTATGGTGATATTGCAGAACTTTATGCAACACATATTCTACCATTTTGTAGAAACAGTAAAATTGTGATGTTGTGGTGGGTATTGTTAAAATTCTGCTTATGTATGTATTAATCTACACATTTAGAAACATAGGTCAATGATGTCCAACCATGGTTCATATGTCCACCCATCTGACCACAATTCTTAAATAGAAGGGTTCGAACTTTAAGAAGTTGCAAAAGTGTAGTTTTTACCTTCATGAACTCCAATTTCAAATATTCTGCCATGTCATAGTTCTTTATGATACGGAAAAGGGTTGTGATGATATCAGTGGGGGAATAGCCCAGATCATAGAGTTGCTTTAGACCAGAACATGCATCATCGAATTTTCCCTCAACAACATGACGAACCATATTTTTCACATGCAAGGGATGAGGCTGGTCACATACCTGAAATCAAACCAGGTAACAAGGTTTATGTGGCATTACGGGGTGGAGTGCAAGTTCAAATAATGTGAAGAATTTTGTAACCTTGAAAACATTTTCTTGGTTAACAAATCGAAATCCAGCAAAAGTAGCTTGCAAATTATTCAAAGCTTGTCGCATATCACCATCAGCAGTAAATATAATTGCTTCAAGTCCCTCTGGAACATATGGAACCTGCATCAATAATAAAACATGAACAGTTTATACTTCTATAAGAATTTGGCATACACATGAAGTATATAGTACGGTATACAAGATCAAAATAAAAAGCTAAGTAACTCAAAAGGTTCACCTTTTCTGCATCGACAACCACCATAAGACGTCCAAGAATCTCCTGATCAGACAACCTTGAAAATCGAACAAGTGCACATCTACTCTGGATAGGTTCAATTATTTTTGCAGATGTGTTGCATGCGAGAGCAAACCGGGTAGAGTTTGAATATATTTCCATTGTCCTCCTCAATGCTTGTTGTGCTCCAGATGTCATGCTAAAAAGCATTCCAGAACAGCAAGTATAATTTAATGAGCCCCAAAATAGATATGGTTAGTTCATGTGAATTCCATTATTTTACCTCTAACAAGTCAAATGAGTAAGTGTAGAAAATTAATGGAACGGGTAAAATAGGTTGAAAGTGTCCTGACTCCTGAAGTTTATGTAAATGCTTACAACCTCTTTAATCAGTTTTGTAAAACTAATACCATATTGGTATAATAAAATAAATTGTGGGTCTACCACAGGCGGAACTATATAGGGGCAAGGGGGGGTTGTGGCCCTCCCAAACTTTTGATTAGTAACCTTATATACTCAATATATGCATGAATCTGTAATTAAGTGCAACTTAGATCAGTTGGCATGGAACTTCCAATTAATCTTTTAGAGTTGGAGTAGCGTGGGTTCCATTCCCCTTGCCAACATCTTTTTAAAATTCTTTTCTTATTTATGAAAGCCTTTTGCCATTAACTAATCACTTTTTTCCTTTCCTGCAACTTTTCAAAAGTAATACACTAATAGAACTATAATCTGTTCTCTATAACAAATATATATATATATATATATGCATTAGTATATCATGCAATAAATATATGATAGGCAATTTCTTGTAATTATATAATAGACAAATTTAAAACATTAAGATAGGTGTATAGATGAAATTTCATATTTAATTAGTGTTAAATTGTTATATACTTGTAAAGTTTTTAGCTACAACTGACAGTCTGACAATAACTAACAAAAGCTACACGATATATAAAATGCAATCGTAAGCTTGTCAAATTACTCACTGAGTCCAAGTAAAACTTTACACATAAAGTGTTACGCATCAACTTATTTTGGCCCTCCCTAAAAAATTCAGTCAAGTTCCGCCACTGGGGTCTACCCAAACTGTAGGTTCAGGCCCCTTTAACTTACACTCACACACTCACTATTATATAGATATATATGAATATTAAATGTGTAAAAGAAAAGAGAGAAAACAGAAGTTATACGAACTAATTTTCTGCATTCAACAAATGAAAACACGGGGCTATATATAGCTTGCTGACATACTTAAAATAATAAAAAGTAAAACTACCTACTAGCCTAAAGAAACTGCCATGACCTTCCCAGTTTCTTTTATCTCCCTTTTACCCGGTCAAGACTAGTACCACTAGCATAAAAACATATCAGATAACTTGCTAAATAACCGAATATAAACTTAAAACATTAAACTACATATTAGACATTCTAATTAACAATGTCACTTTGACTTGTTGACCCGTCAAGATTATTCCAACATTCACCCCCATAATCTTGACGTCTCATTCTTACTACACTTCAACCTTTCTCTTATCACGTCTTTAGTTCGGTCTTTCCTTGTTTCTTCATAACACTTTATATTCGTTCACTTGCTTCAATTCCAATTTTCCTTATTAATCAAACCTCGTGCCTGCTCCATGTTTCTCTACAAATCAGAAATAATACAATAAACACATGCACATGTTGAATAAAGCCTCAAGTTTGCTGATAAATATTGATCACTTCAAAGTTTATAGGACTTCTGCTCCATTTCCTTTGCTTGTTTATTGTATCAGTAGCACCACGTAGGTACTCTTCAAAGTTCAAGGAGGTTTAAAATACACCCATGTTTGAACATTTTGGTAGTCAATGACTCCATATATATATATTTCTCTTTACTATGCTGCGTTCTTTATCAAGTATCAACCAGCCTCGGTAGTTACCCTCTAGTCACTTAATCTCTTCTTCGTTCTGCGCTCAACAAACTGGGTTAATAAACAAATCCAATGATTTGGCCAGAGTCATGGATCGTCTTTCAACCCAATTGATTCTCTAGAAACAAATCCTTCAATGTTGGTAACCCTCGAGCCACTACTGTCTCTGATCACAGCCCTCCTTGTTTCCTACTTTGCTCGTTTCTCATACAATTTCGGTTAGTATCACTTCTGGCCAAACATGCTGTAAAAACAGCCCAAACACAGTCACAAAACGACACCGAAATAGTCTCGAAACAGCCTCCTTTGTCTCATCATTCGACCCGAACAACCACAACGTTTCTTCACCCATTCTTTCTTCTTTCTAACAATACCGCTGCAGCCCGGTATTTTTCTGCTCTTGCTTCTTGCCCTTTCTATGACGCGTCTCTTGCTACTTGCTCTTGCCGCTTGCTTCTTGCTTGCGGGATCCCCTTTCTCTTCTTGCTAACATGCTTTCTTGCTTCATGGATTCGATACAGAACCCGTTGCTGCTGACCATCAACGATCAGACCTACATGCTTGCTGCTGCGCTTCTTTTCTGCCCTGCAGCGACGGGGCTGTTCTTTCTCTCGCCACCGACTCTCAAACCGCCAGGCTTTTCATGACCTTGCTCTGATACCACGTGTAGGTTCAGGCCCCTTTAATTTACACTCACACACTCACTATTATATAGATATATATGAATATTAAATGTGTAAAAGAAAAGACAGAAAACAGAAGTTATACGAACTAATTTTCTGCATTCAACAAATGAAAACACGGGGCTATATATAGCTTGCTGACATACTTAAAATAATAAAAAGTAAAACTACCTACTAGCCTAAAGAAACTGCCATGACCTTCCCAGTTTCTTTTATCTCCCTTTTACCCGGCCAAGACTAGTACCACTAGCATAAAAACATATCAGGTAACTTGCTAAATAACCGAATATAAACTTACTTAAAACATTAAACTACATATTAGACACATTTTAATTAACAACGTCACTTTGACTTGCTGACCCGTCAAGATTATTCCAACACAAACAACCTGTTTTGACTTGTATTACCAATGCCAATTCTAAAATAAAAGGGCTTCAATCTGTTACCAGACTTTGCCATTTAGCCAACTTTACTTCCAGTGAAAAAAAAAAACAAATGGCAGTACAAATTCAACATTGGCAGATCAGGCACCAAGAGAAAAGGGGACTTATAGCATAAAAAAAGTTGGGCAACAAAATCACCATTGAACAATTTTTGACGATGTCTAGCATGTTTACAATAAGTAAATGCTATATAAAGAGAATATAACAGTCTTGCATGTAAAAAATAGCTGTTGGTCACCTGTCAGCTTCGTCCAAAATAATTACTTTGTGCCTTCCAGGCGGTAATGTAACTTTCTTCTGCGCAAACATCTTAATTTTATTTCTGACAACATCAATGCCTCTGGAAGAGAAAGAACAAAAAACGATGAGATTCTAATATGAAACAACATTTTGAGAAAGGTAGAAACTCAATTAGTAATCTGCCGACCTATCATCTGATGCATTCAGCTCTAAAACAGCCTCCTTGTAATTTGGTCCGAGTAGTTCATGTGCAAGAGCTAATATGCTAGTGGTCTTACCGGTTCCAGGTGGACCCTAAAAAGGAAAAGCAGAAGTATGTTTCAGTTAGACAATGTGGTGTGCGCTCTGGGTACCAAAATGGTACATGGGACCAAAGGGTTCCCACCCATTTACCCTCTTTTTTTAAAAAAAGAAAAAACTCCCTCATATATCACTCAAGTATATTACTTTTATCTGGACAAACATCTTTACATATAGCTGCTTCCATACTATGAACTAAATCAATTGATTCTGAACTCTGATTACAAGCTGGCATGCTTCTTTAATTTCAGTTCATATATAAAGGATTGAAGAATGGTAAAATTCCAAAGATATCTGGTTCCTTGATTCTGATATATGACAAACAAACATCTGCCTTAAATTTCAAGAGAACCTCAAACAAAACAAGAAATAAATTGAAACGTTGATTGTTGAAGACTTGAAGATAAGAAAACCCAATATATATTATGGCGCGTTTAGTTGGGGAAAACACCCCTTGTTTTCCAAGAAAACATGGAAAACACGATCAAATCATAGTTTTCCAAAAATGTTTTCCAAGAAAACAGAAAACACTATTTTCCACTTTTCTATGGGAATTTAGAAAACACTTTTTTATTGTTTTCCACTTTTCATTTTCTAAATTTTGAAAACCTCAAATTTTGAAAATATCATTTTCTAGTTTTGAACGCGTTTTCAAAATTTTCATTTGTATTCTAGAGATGGAAAACTCCTTCCATTTTCTAGAAAACTAGAAATGTAAAAGTGGAAAACATTTTCCACAACTAAACGCGCCCTTAGTTTCCGAGGTCTAATAAATATTCTACAGGTAGATGCGGATAGCCGGATACCATATATACAGATAATTGTTTTATCAAAATTCAAGGTGTTATACATAAAGGCTCTTTTTTCAACTATAACGTACTTGATGTATTTTTAGAAAAGAGATTGTGCTTATGAAAAAAACTCACCAAAATAAACACCAGTTCGGTAATTGCATTTAATACTTTGGGTTTATTAGACATAGACACCATTAAAAATACAAAAAATAATAATAATAATAATGTCTAATTGGTTTCCAGAATGTTCCGCCCACATGTGGGATGATCATGAACACTTTCTACTTTCAGATCCAACTACAACTAGTTTCGCTACCGAATAAATCACAAGGTATCTAAATTTAAAGCCTTGTCGATAAGTATTCATCTCTTACAAAATATATACATTGCCTCCACTTCTTCTTCGGCTCTTCCTGCTTAAACTTACTTCAATATAAGTTTTATCGTTCTAACTTGTCAAATTTAGAAATAGCCTTTCTAACAAAATATTGATATATAATTCTCTGAATAAATAATAATGGCATCCCCAAAACCAATATCTTATATCCTAACACAAAAATAAAAGAAAAAAACACAATCACAAACAGTTGTATATCCATGCTTATTTGACAGTAGGAAAGAAGTTGCATCAAAGATATAAAATATTAGGATGGGATGGGACGGGGGTGATAAGACTTACAGCTAAAATCAGATTGGGCATGTTACCATCGTGTGCGATGACTTGAAGCCTGGAAACAGCATCTTCGTTTCCGACTATCTCTGCCACTTTCGTCGGCCGGAATTTCTCCACCCACGGGATCTCGAATCCATGGCTTGATAATGAAGATGATGAAGCTGCCATAGTTTGTTTGGGGAAATAAGAAACCCTAGATATGCACTAGTCCTCTTTCAATTTGGAGGGAAAATTGGAAATGGAGCCCTAATTTTTATATCCCCTTTTTCTTATCGAAACTTTTACTTTTTAGTCCCTGGAAGATAGATATTTCATTAAGGGATGCTAAATTTGATGTTTGTATAAAAAGTATGACAACGATCGAATATTATTAAAGTTAGATTACAACAAATAAATAGTTACGTCTTACGATCGGTTGATGTTTAAAAGCTGCTATTTTGGTATCTTGCTTGGTCTATCTTCACCTATTATAATACGACAATAACAAAATTATTATAATGAAGTGTCTTAGTAGTCACGCTATTTTCTCATTTCCATTCATTCCAAATGTTTTCTAAAAGAAGAATTGATGATGCTTTTAAAACTTAGCTTAATAATGATACTTTTAATATCATATATAAAATTTTGTATGTGTACTTCATTTACGAGTATTATTTTTCTCAATTACTTCTCTTGGTTTTTCAACATGACTTGATTTTATGTTTTGAAGGATTATAAGGTTGATTAATTAAGAGAGTCTATTATTACTCTATTTACAAAATTTCTAATGGTCGGTTGATTTAATAGCAAATAAGTCGTAGGTTGTCGAGTTAACAGCTCGAATAGGTTAGTGAGTCGACCGTGTATTTAAAATATTTTTAAGTTGTCGGATCCACCTATTGACCTAAAAGGTCAACCTGAACCCAACCTAAAAAACTTAAGTTGGTGTATTGGCTGATGACGGGTCAAGATTTCACAATCGTAATCCCGATTTTATCAAGTTGGTTTCAAATTAATAAAAAGGGTAGAAGCAACGAGCTCCTTATAATAACTTACAATTAGGAACTCAACCAATACAATACAATTGGAACGATGATAGTCTCCAAGCATCCTTACATGCAAAAGGATGGTTGATGAAGGTTGTAACCGGTGAAAAACTAGTTGGAGAATGGTTGTCCAACAATATGGCTTTGCCGTATATTCGTATAAGGATTGGTTGGTGATGACCAACAAACTTTAATGAAGGTGGAAAAAAAAAGTCAAGGCCCCGTTAAGAAATTGGTTAATCATCGTTAAGACCGACTAATCACTTGAAAGTAATTGACTGCTGACATAAAGCCATCTGATTTTTACGACCTTTATTATTATAATAAATTCATCTTAATTTGGAAAGTTAGAGTGATGAATATATAAAGAATATTATAAAAAGAAAGTCAAGGTTCAAATTGAGTTAGAGATAAATAGATGATACATTTAAGATTAAGTCTTATTGGTGGTTTTTTATAGTTACTAATGATATAGCAAAAACGTAATGTATTAAAATCTGAAACTTTAAGCTCAATTAGATTTCTTTCTAGGATAGTTGAATTGGTTGGACTAGTCAAACCTGCCGATTCAACAAGCTGAGTATTTTACCTTTTTATCATATTTTTATAAAAATATTAAAGTTGTTACATCCCAACAAAAATAATCAAAATATAATTATACCCGACAAGACAATAATACTAAAATAGTCATAGTCCAAATAAAATATATTTTAAAGATACAACAACTAATAAAAGGATTAAAGTATAGACACATAATCATAAATACTAAAAGAATATATATGGTTGAACCGGGAAAAAATGGCAAAAAACCAAAAAATCATCCGGATCAAGCAAACTAAAAAACGGTTAAAAACTGAGTTTTAAATACCGGTCTTTACACCAGACCTGATCCAACCATTTTATAAAACATTAGCTATATCTTATTTATTAAAAGGACAATTACCTTGATTCCCTTAATTTTTCGAGGGTGGGATGATTATTTCTTTTCGTTCTTTCTATAGGTTAATTGTAAGTTTAATTGGGGATAACATCATATAATTCTTTTTACAAACTTTATACTCAAAATGTTTAACATGTATAAAATATGAGAGGGTGGGACAATGATAGGTTATAACTAGCATTCAATAAGGGAAGTGATAAATCTATAAAAACTTTAACCATTTATGACAATTTTTGCATAATACAGTTGCACACGGCGTAATGAATTTTATATTTTTGTTGTAGATGACTAAATGTTGTTGTATGAATATCACTCATCATTCAATAAGTGTGGTCAAAAAAATAAAAATTTCAAAATGTTAAAGTGCATCCTAGACCTCCAATGATGGCTTTTTACTTGGGCAATCAGGGTTCGAATTTAAGAGACGCATGTTTTACCCCAAATAACATTCAATACTGTAGATGTCGTGCCGTTTGGTGATTTATTTGGGGGTTTTCTCGATGAACTAACACGCTGGTGGGTGTAAAGACCATGTATGTATATGTGGTGAATAAGCTCTAATAAAAAAGGAATGTTAAAAAAAAAAAAATGTTAAAGTGTGCGGCCAGTCAGAAATGTATAGATACTGAGATACAGACCAATAGACAACACCGAAGTTCTAGTTTACGTTTACCCGCAAAATCAGTTCTTCTTGTATGTCCCACCCAACCAGACTCGCACACCAAACAAACAGTCAAAAACATAATAAAATAAAATAAAATCCCATTAATTTCGAATCTAATCAATCTGTTCAGACCCTCAAAACCCCCCAAAAATTCCGTTATTCTTACAAATCCCCATCTGACAAATTCTCCACCTTTTTCGCATATACAGCCTATACATACATATACAATCATGTATTAGTTAACTAACTTACCAAAATTAACAATTAATTTATTAGGGTTTAATATTTTACTTGAAAAATGTTGGCACCAAGTCCATCTGGCAACATTCCAGGAACAGCACCGTTACTTTACACCGGAGAAGATGATCGCGGCGGCCGGAGGTCACTGCGGCGACAGAGTTTACGCGACGCAGCAAGGTTCCTCCGGCGAGCGAGTAGCCGGAGGATGATGAGGGAACCGTCTATGCTTGTAAGGGAAACAGCAGCTGAACAGCTAGAAGAGAGACAAACCGATTGGGCGTACTCGAAACCGGTTGTGATACTGGATTTAGTGTGGAATTTGGCTTTTGTTATTGTGGCTTTTGTTGTGTTGGTTTTGAGTCAGGATGAGGTTCCGGGTGTTTGGTTGCGGGTTTGGGTTGTTGGGTATGGGGTGCAGTGTGTGGTACATATGGTGTGTGTTTGGACTGAGTATAAGAATAGACGTAATCAGCGGTGGATTGGGAATGGGGATTCCAGGAATGGGAGCGAAAACGGGTCTCGAGGGAGTAGCAGCCAGTATGTTACGTTGGCAAATTTGACCGATAATGAAAATAGGTATGATTGTTTATATTTACATATTAGGATTAGGATTGCGATGAAAGCTTCGCCGTTGGGGACATGCAACATCAGCTGGTGGGGCGCCCCAGAGGGTGGGTTAACCTTGATTACCCAAAATATTTATTACTATTATTATTATTATTATTATTATTATTATTATTATTATTATTATGCCTAGATGATCTTATATTAGTATTAGTATCTCTAATATTTGACTGTATATAAAAGTTATGTGCAGATTATGTAGACGTTAATGATGTATGTTTTTTGCAGTGGGATGGCAAAGTATTTGGAATCTGCGAATACAATGTTTTCATTTGTGTGGTGGATCCTTGGGTTCTATTGGGTTTCATCCGGTGGGCAAGCATTGGCACAAGACTCCCCTAAGTTATACTGGTGCGTTTAATTTTAAAATGTGTTTTCTTTCATACTTGTTGGGTATAGTAGAGATTTAAATTTATATCTGGTAATTAATTGTGGGTTACTTGATTTTTGAAATGCAGGCTTTGTGTGATTTTCTTGGCATTTGATGTATTTTTTGTTGTTTTTTGCGTTGCGTTGGCGTGTGTTATTGGTATTGCGGTATGCTGTTGTCTTCCGTGTATAATTGCCGTCTTGTATGCTGTTGCTGATCAGGTAAACCATGGGCTTTTTGCTCTGCATGTTAACTTTTGGTAATGTCATGTTGCTACTCTGCAGGTATTAAGGTCTATCTACCAATATATAGCGTAGCTTTTTGTATTCTTGCTAAATTTGTCATCTTTTACCTTCTTATGATTAATTATTACTTTAGTTGTCTCCAACAATTTAACGCATCATTTCTCATCCGTGTTTGTAATAAATGCCGCTGCACATTACTAGATATATACGTCGCCCCATATCCATGCATGTTTGATTTTTGCATCATTTTCTTTTAATTTTTCTTCTGTTTACTTTTCTTAATGCTTTACATAAAAGTTGGCAAATGGCTGGTTTGTGAAACAGGTCATAAGGGTTTTTATTATATGTGTCAAAACGAGTTGACAAGAAAGATACTTTTGCTCCAAACCTTTAAGTTTATGATCAGCAAAGTTCATAAATACACTTTGGGCAGCCTATGACCTGTCATCTTATTAAGTAGCCTTTTGAGTTACCTATTAGAGATAAACATAAACTGAATCGGCCCATTTACAAATATACAGGTTGAAATTGAAACCTCGAATTTACATTACGACAGTATTATATATCTGTAGCTTTCCTATCAAAGTTATCAGTCCTTGTTAAAGCCGCATCACACTCTTGTTGGGGCAATTCAAGCTTTCATTGGCATTCTTGGAAGTGTAACGCTCTTTCTAAATGGAATATTATCTGGGTCTCAAAAGTTCGTTGCTTTTCTCTTCTGCAGAGTTGAACGTTTTCTGTCATAGGATTTGGCTCATACATGTGAACTTCGTGACATCATAATTTAATTAGACTACTTCAACACTATATCATAATATGTCTTAACTACTATATTCTTATGCTGATACCAAAAGGTTGACATAGTGGGCAAGATGG
Source organism: Erigeron canadensis (assembly GCF_010389155.1). Lineage (NCBI taxonomy): Eukaryota > Viridiplantae > Streptophyta > Magnoliopsida > Asterales > Asteraceae > Erigeron > Erigeron canadensis. The sequence goes on along the minus strand of NC_057768.1, from coordinate 49,426,185 downwards.
ACTTTGTGTGAACCCTGTGTTCTAACCGGACCAAAGGGAAAGAACCAGATTAACAATTGTTTAAATAAGATCTTGCATATGCTGCTATCATTAATCACTATACATCGTATTTGGTTGTTGTTAGTATTAGGTATTTTAACATAAGAATAATGAGTTTAAACTCAGTAGCGTGTTGAACTTAAACTTTTGTATTTAACATAGCAGGAAGGAGCAAGCAAAGAGGACATTGAACTACTGCCAAAGTTCACTTTTCGACGTGAAGATGGAGCTGGAAAATCCAATGACGAGATACAAGGGCTTTGTGGAGGTCTAATGACTGAGTGTGGCACTGATTCACCCATTGAGCATGTGCTCTCATCTGAGGATGCTGTAAGCTCTCTCTCTCTCTTTCTGTTACACATACACACACACACACACAAGCTGAGACACACTTTACCATTTACCATTTGGTTTGATTAGTGCAAAACCTCTGCAGTAAGTGTATAATCTAGAACAGAAAATTGTATACGGTTTACTTGATCAGCAGTTGCCCCAATAGTGTTGGAATTTTTGTCAAGAGGTGGCCATGTTACCCAATTTACTTATGAATTGGTTGCTTTGGTGTTATATCTCTGAGTTTCTAACGTGTAAAATTAGAAAAAATAGCTATAGAGGAAAATAGGAAATGGGCCAAATGTGAGCAAACTCAATCAAGGATTTTTTTTTGTAACTATGACCTTGTAAACCATTTTGAAGGTTCGGGACTAAAAAGTGATTTGTACCCATTTCTGCTCATACCAAAGTGTTACCAACTGATTACCCACCCCCTGCCCACAAAGTAATTTACAGAGTGACTTTAACCTAATTAACAATAGTTTCTTATGTTACCCCTATAGTCCTATACGAAAGCTGACACTCTCGGATCTATATCTGGTGATGAGTGTGTGAGGAATACTTTCTCAAAATAGGGAGAAAATGCAATATGTAGTTGGTACAAGGGACTACGCTCTTTTGTTGAAAAAACGGTTTCGTTTGTCCATCATTGGTAATTTTACATGTAAATGAATTCGGAGTACTAATAACTATGGGTGTGAACAATATAGTTTGTCACGATTTTATGGTGTAACTGTTACTATATTGTTGGTAACAACTCTGAATCTTGGTTGAAGGTTATAGTTTTCTTGCTATGTGTTTTATGTTGATTAATATAATTATAAAGTTAAATCAAAGGTTAAAAGTGTGAACAATGACATCTATTGAATTAATATTGTGGCTACTAAGTTTTCAAGGGTATCTAAGTTAGTTACAACCGCTTTTTATCTATATCCATATATGATGTTAATCAATTTTATAAGAGATTTTAAACTTGTAACAAAACAATGATGGCCCTGTTCATATGTTATATATTATTTTAGAAAGTCAGATTAAACAACACACAATAATTCTTACATTTGACCCTTACGGACCTTGAATCCAGATCTTCTTTGGTTGGTAGGCTAACTCACATAATGCTAGGCTAGAAAAACTTGAGCGATTCGTTTGATCATAAATCGAATAGTCATAGCCAACACATGGATTGTTTTGTACTTTTGTTCGATTCTTGTTTTTACTTTGGTTTCATTCCCCACCCAAACCTTACTAATGACTTGAAGCGGAAATCTCATGTTTAATGGTGAACTTGTAGGAGTGTTGCATATGCCTTTCTTCCTATGATGATGGAGCTGAGCTTCGAGAGCTCCCATGTTCTCACCATTTTCATTGCAGCTGCATAGACAAATGGCTCTACATCAATGCCACGTGCCCCCTCTGCAAGTACAACATCGTGAAGAACCGCAGTCATGGCTGTGAGGAGGCCTAGTAATTAAGACAATCTTGTATTGAATGCTTTTAATCCTTTAGAGTGATATCAACTTCTATTTGCTGGGTGCCTTTTTTTTGGTTCATAAATTATGATTCATGAAAAACTAGAAGCTTACGGAATTAGTGGTGCAACTCATTGAAGTTGTGCCAAACTTATATATTGTATAAATTGAATTGATTTGTGTGTGCATAGGCTGACTGTCTCATTGTGTGATTTCCATATTGAATCATTTATCATAAACGTGGGTTTTTTTTATATAATTTTTGTTGAAGTATGGTTGAATCATGCACACCTTACTTAATTCATCATGTACACCTTACATATTTGTGATATATTTTCGTCTCTAATCTCCCATTCTTTCAGATTTTAAGGGTTAGATCGATGGATTATCATGTATTGTATCGGTAGCTGCAAAATCAACTATATTGAGTTATTTTGCATCGATGGTTAGTTATCATCCTCAGTTTTACCTTTGGCATGAATTAGATCTACGTCCCTCAAGACAATAGGCCTTTGATGGCGTCATGGTGGCCATCCGACCTAAGGGAATTGGTTTCCTTTCAGTTATTGAAAATTTTCAATAAAATTACTTTTGGAACACTCAAAAACTTCGTACAAAGTTGTCGTTAAAATATTTTACAAATGTTACGACCTTAAATAACATAATCTATATTTATTCATTATATTCATTAAATTTGTTACAGATATTATTTTATTTTATCTAAATTTCATTCTAATCATTTATACTAGATTAAATTGTTAGTTCTTGCTAATTTATACAAAATATGCGATATATAATATACAATCTCTTAATTTATTTATAAATCTTGACTAGAAAATCCTACAATTTTCTTTTTTAGATGGTGTAATTTCATAATTCATATATTATTCTATGATAGGTTTTAATCAACAATGATAATTATGAAATTTGTTTTAGCCTAACTAAATGAAGGAATGGAAGCATAATTTCAAACATTAAAATTGATATAAATATTTTAAGAAAAGTAATATTTCTACAACATAAATTTACCATCTACAATGAATATATAGATTTTTATGCATAAAATACAACTGCATGTATTATTGTAGATGGTAAAAATGTGTTTGTAGGAATATCATTTTCGATATTTTAAACATAAAATAAAAATAAAAAAAAAAGAATTAATGTAGTGCTGAGTTGCTGACCGTTAAAAAAAAAAAAAAAAAAAAAAGGGGAGGGGGGATAAAAAACAAAAAAAAGGCGTGGAAAAAAGGGGTCTTCTTCATAGTTAAGAAAATCTCCACGCCGTCTGCCATCTCTTTGGCGCGTTGCTTGCTTGCATCATTTCATTTCATTTGGTTGTTGTGCAAGCCACACAACCATGTGAAAGCGGAGAATCCCAAAACAACACTCAAAATTTCTTTTTAAAATATCAGTACTATATATAAAAAAAAAAAATCATAAAAGGGGAATGGATTCTTCTAGTTGGCTGCTACACCGTTACCGTGACGATCGCCGGAAGCTTCTGGAATTCATAATAGGGGGTTTGATCGCTGATACTTCCGGCTCCGATATCGATTTTGATGCTATCAGCGCCGATTATGTCCTCCAATGCATTCACTCCCCCGGTTATTCCCCTCACCTTCACTTTTTTAACGACTTCTACTTATTTATTCTCTCTCTCTCTCTCTCTCTCTATATATATATATATATATATATATATATATATTTATAAATTTCAATTATGATGATTATTAACTTCTGTTAGCTAGCTATTATGATTACTATTATTATTAAGTACAAAGTAGTTGTATGAGTCCAATTATTTTGACTTTTATTATATGCACTAGTAGATATTGTTACATTAAGTTTTAGAGCAAATCAAGTGCTTGATGTTTAAATTATTGATTCCATTCCATTCAGTTGAAGTGAACATGATTGATAGTCAAATTTTCACCTTTTTGTTCAGTTTGTGTTATGATTTTTTTGGATTTCACTCTTTCTTTTTGTTATCTTAAAAAGTGGTTTATGTTTTTTAGTCGAAGATTCAAATTTCTACTGTTGGGAGTGTTCGTGGCAACCGTTATATGCTGGCTTTGTTATATACTACTTGTCTAAACTTTCTGACTTGTGATTAGGTGGAGTGCTTGATGTTTCTGAAGCAACCACAAAGCACATTGATGAATCTATGTTTCCAACAATGGTAAGGCATTAATCTGTCGTTCTGGTGTTACCAGAAACTAGACACGACTATGTATTGTTCTTGTTGTAGCATGTTATTACCGAAGCGATTTATGCATATGTGCTCAAAGTGTATGTTATTTTAGGTATCATAGGCTCCATTGGACTATATGTAATATTATTCTATGGTAAAATTTAAGGAAAATACTGGAAAGGTTATCCTTGCAAAACAGAACACCAGGTATTTGGAGTCTGCAATTGACAACCTATATAACTCATTTGACTGGAAAGGTTATCCTTGCAAAACAGATCAATCGCCGTTAATCATATCTTTCTGCTTGTACTGACTGGCCTATCATTGCATAGAGTAGTTTTTTACCTTCGATTTTTCTACTACTGGTTATGAAGTTTGCAGTCACTATTATGCTCTGTATGATGCTTTGGACACTTTTTTTTTATTCCAGTTATGTTGTTGGGGTGTGACTGAACAATAGCCGTATAAGGACAACTGTTTATCTGATTCTTCACATAACTATGATAGAGAGATCCTCTTCACTAATAACGTGACACCTTGTCTCTTACAGCTGATCAGCTTTATGATATTTATTTGAGTTTTTCTGCAGATACACTCCCAAACTGGAGATTCATTTTTTCTTCTATCTGAGCCAGACTCTGCTGGATCTCCACCTCGACGTGTACCACCCTCAGTTGAAACTAACCATAGTCAGCATGATAGATATTCATCTATTCCCCCAGTTTCTTCCAATGGTTCAGAACCAACTGTTTCTGGGCAGGATTTTGAAGTGAATGATTCATATGCGGTACCCACAAGTTCGAAGTCTACACAGAAGACAGTTGTACCTTCTCTAGGACTCCCTACGTTAAGAACAGGTATTTGTTGGGCTACATATTAAATCTTGTAACAATCGATATGATAGAAACTACTGCAGTTATTTCATACTTACACCTTTTGAAGCAGTATAGTTCAGTTTTTACGTATTATCCTTTTGTTTTGCTTTTGCAAATAGCCTTCCCATCCTCTCCTTTAATCTGTGAAGTGTCAGGCCTTCCTTTTTTTGAGTGACTGATACATAGTTTTAGTACCTTTTAAGGGTTATCGGACGATGACTTGCGGGAATCAGCTTATGAAGTACTGCTCTCATGCATTGCATTTTCTGGGTAACTTTTCTCTTTCTTTATACACACAGAGATATCTATAATTAACTTTGTTGGGTTAATAATCATATGTGATTCTTTCTACCATGTATGTTATGTGTATCTTTCATATCTCTTTTGTTCATTGAAACTGTAGGATTGCGATCCATTCTATGGAGAATCCAAAGAAAGATAAGGGCTCTAGATTTTTGACTGGTTTAAAAAATAGGAGAGATAGAAGACATCTCAGGTCCTATTCTGTTGATAACCAATTTGAGAACATTGACATCATTCGAGTTCAACTGCAGGTGAGCCATTTCTCTCTTTGTCATCATTGTAAGAAGAAAAAGAAAAGTTAAGAATAACGCATGTGAGACTAATCGAATACGTGTCACGACAATGTTTGTTCACCAGTTTAAACTCAAAAACATGATTGAGTTTAACTTTTCTAAATGGAACTTTGCTGTCATTAGTCTAAAGATTGGCACTAAGGATACTACACAGTTTATTAAGATATATTATCAATCAAAGATAGAAAGAGAAATATTTGTCTGGCATCCTTTGCACATTCTTCTGATGTCTTAATTAGCCAACATTAATCTTATCTGAACAGTAAGTCCCTTTTTTAACTAGATTTCAGAGGCAATGGATGAATGCATTAGGCAAAGGTTGATGCAGTTTTCTATGAGAAAGTCAAATACACAAGTTGATATTCCTGAAATCTCACTCGAGCTCCTAAGTGGCGTACAGCAGAATGAGTTTCTAATCGAAAGGTCTTATACACAATGGAGGAAACGTCAGGTATGGCATGTCTTCCTATGCTTTCTTGACGAATGGCGTAAGGTTTGAATGTTTGTTTTTAGTAGCCTAGTAGGTTAGCATAAGCATTAATGCATTACCATGGCAAAAGGTTAAGCTGGACAATCACTGAAACATAGTTAAGAATTGGTCTACCATATTTATAAATGCCTCTTCTATAAGCACCTGAGTTTATGATCTTCAGTTTATGTTATTAAGCTAATGCTGATGACTAAAGCATAAAAGGCCATTAGTAAACTATCATGCTTGTTATTAACTTATTACTACAATCTTGCCTGGTTTGGATGGTTTTGTGAGTGTCTTTAGCTGTGTACTTGTCGACACAAATGAATATGCACTTGTCAATGAAGATTAGGCAGACAGACCATAGAATGTTCCATGCAGATTCTCAATTCCGAATTTTGAGGGTATGTTTGTTTCTAATGAGTATGAGTTGGCCACCAGGGTTTAGAAAGTGGTGTTTATCTGATATTTAAGGTCTTGACTTTTCTAGGCTATATAGAAACTCGCCATATGATTATAAGCCGCTAAGTGTCTGGTTTTACTTGTGTTTACGGAGGGCTAGGTCTCCTTGTGGGCTTGTGGCCCATGAGTCCATCTTTGTCTGCAATATATCCATACCCCTGATGGTAGTATCCTTCCATCAATTAAGTTGAATTGACACTGATTTTTTTTTTTCTGGTTACTGAGTTTCATTTATCATAACTGAAAATATATCCTATAGGCAAATATTCTGGAAGAACTCTTCTCATCTGTCAATTATCCTGAAATGCAAGAACTTGGCATTTTACTTGACAAGATCAGAAATCCAGAGGTTTATTTTATTTCTAAATTGGTATATTTTGACAGGTCTGAGTTCATCGCTCTTATATTCTAATTGTATGGCAACTGTAGGAATGGAACGTTATCATGACACCTGCTGATCGTGCCGAAGTTTTACTAGCTATTAGGCAGGTGGCATCTTTACTTTCATCTACACGAGCCCAAGGTGGATCATCTTACTGGAATGCTGGTTATCACCTAAACATAAGGCTCTATGAGAGACTACTGTTTGGAGTATTTGACATTTTGGATGAAGGCCAGCTCATTGAGGTGTATGCTCATGCAATTATTAATAATTAAGCGTCAACTGTGGTAGTTTGATTTCAATCTTGTTGCTACCGGCCTACGATTTCTGTGGGTATGATTCTTGATATCTATCATTTGATCTTGTTATAGGAACATGCTGATTATTTAAAGCTTATCAAGTTGGCTTGGGGTACATTAGGCATCACTCAGAAGATACATGATGCTTTATATGGATGGGTGCTTTTCCTGCAGGTACAAGTTCTAGGCTAAAGTTGTTTGTCATTAGTTTTCTGAACGAAGCATCTACTTTACACAAAATTGTATCACTTCATAAATATGTGTGCTTTTCACTTTTGAACACTAATATAATATGTTTGCTTGGAAGTTCATCGAGACAAAAGAAATGCTGCTACTCGAACAGGCAAACCGTCAAGTGCAGAAACTTTTGTCTACTAAATATGAAGAAGGAAACGAGAAACAATATACAGACATCCTAATGTGTAGGGTTGTCGACGATGTTACTGAAGCCACGTTGAGTTTGGTGCCAGCAATACTCCTATCAATAAAACTCTGGTGTGAAGGTAGATTGCAAGATTATCATCTGCATTTCAGTGAGGTCATTTCCTGTTTCTTAGTCAAGCTATGTTAGTTTATCTATATTCACTTCTGCTTCCTGCTATCCTTTAGAGTCATGTATGTTTTATCTGGCTATCCCTTGCACACTTTCTTTTCTTCCGGAGATAGCGGCCTGTATTTATTGTACTCTTTAGTTTTACTTATTGACTAGTTATACCCTTTTGAATATTCTCTCTTCAGAAGCCGGTTTTCTTTCGAAGGCTGGTTTCCATGGGGTTGGCTGTTGGAACGGATATTCCCGGGACAGACAACAAAGACAAGGTTAGTCCATCAACTAAACAAGGCCATTTTTTTCAATTCTTTAGTCAAGAAAGGGAGTCAGCTTTGCTTGCTTACAGCTCAGGTAGCTGATTTTTTTTTGTCTGTGGTTAGAATTTTCATTTTGTAACCAGTTGGGGAAATAAAGTAATGGTTCATAGACTCTTCTGATTGTCTCAGAATCTGCTAAGATTTTTTCCTAAAAGCTTTTGGATTTTGAAAGCGAACAAAGCCAGGGGATCTCGATATTTTAAGTCCACCATTCTACAGTGACTCCTGAATTTCAAAATATCGCCGATTCACATTTTCCAGTTAGATATTAGTAAATATTAGCCTCCTTTTTTAGACAAAAGAAACTATTTCTATCAAGTTTATTGAAGTTTATCCACGTAAGTTGAAGGATACACCATTCTACTGTGACACCTGAATTTGAAGTGTTTAGTTCACCAATCTACTATGATATAGAAAGCAAACAATGCCGGGATATTTCTATGTGTTTAGTACACCATTCTAGTGTGTCACATGCTTTGATCAATACGAGTACTTGCCCATCAACCCTGGGCTGTTAAGTTGTGTCGTCAGATTCATTTAAAGAATGATTGCTGGCTTGCTGCTTGATACAGTATAACTCTCTTAAAGCTGAATATGATGTGACCGATATCTACCAAAAGTTCACGTGCTTTACTGCCGAGTAGATACTTATTTTCTCACATGTGCAGGAAACACATTCTGATGCTACTGCAGAGGCTGTTGTGCGCAGGGTTAAGTTTTATATTGAGACATCTATTGAAGCCGCATGCAGGCGGGTTGGTTACTATATAACTATTCCCTTTGTATAATGGATGTATGATCTTAAATCATCTTATAATAATATTATAATGCTATATTGATGAATGTTAGGTAGAAAATACTATACATCTCATATCTAAATTGGAGGGGAAGCATCCATTGGCTTTACTTGCAAGTGAACTAAGAGTGATTGGTGAGAGAGAACTATCTGTGTTTTCACCTGTTTTGTGCCAATGGTGTCCAGATGCAGGGAAGCTCGCTTCTGTATATTTGCATCAGTATTATGGAGAAAGACTGGTTTGTTTTCTATATTTATGTTGAAATATTTCCCTATCTTTGTGCAGAGGAGCAGACAATAATGTTTTTTTATTTTTTTGCAGAAACCATTTTTAGATGCTGCTGCATCCCTTTCTGAAAATGCCATCTCAGTACTTTCTGCAGCACATCACTTGGAGCATTACTTAATTCAAGCTTGCAACTCAAATGATGAAGAAAATGGTGTTGGGTTATTGTCCTTTAACGAATTTGATTTATATCAGGTTAGTGTATTCCCAAACCCTAATGCATGTGAATTTAATGGTTCATGTTCCAAATGCAATTTTTGGAAACAGACTTTCTCATAGCCTCACTAGGCCGAGTGATGGTGTAACCATTCTCAAATTGTGGCATCATAAAAAGTTATTACATATACTAACACTTTAAGTATATTTAAGAATTTTGGTGGTTTTTATGTGTCTGTTGGTACTTTTTTTGCTACTTCAAAATAGTTGCTGAAAATTAGTGAAGAGAATTCACTAGATTTTTTTTATTCTTATATATTATGCTATCTTCTTGTAGAGTATCTTTAAGGCATTTGAGTTCGTTTGGATCAGTATGTGACCAGTCTCTTCTTCCTTGCTAAATTTGTGCAGATTCACAATATAAGTCGACCGATCATTCTTGATTGGCTGATTTCACAGCATGAACGCATACTGGAATGGACGGGACGTGCTTTCCATCTTGAGGTTGGGGCTGCACTTTATTAATCCAGAACATCTGTTTGTTATTGGATACATTCCTTCAATTGAGTTTAGCGGAGTTTTTTTGTTTATGTCTAAGATCCTCACTATGTTACCAAATACACGGCTTTTTGGAATGAACAAATCTAATTATTTATTCTGTGAATAAAACGTTATATGTGCTATCACCATTTCAGTAATATATATATTTTTCCTGTCACAGGTATGGGAACCTTTATCGAATCAGCAGAAGCAAGCAGCCTCGGTAGTCGAAGTTTTTCGGATTGTGGAGGAGGTATGCAGAGGCCCTTTTGTATGTGTGTATGTCTATGTGCGCACTTAAATGCAACAAATTTTATTTATTTATTTATTTATTTTTTTTGGGGGGGTTAACACTGTGTTCCTCACTTTAATTTTCGTGTGTGGCATTGGTTTTGCAGACAGTGGACCAATTATTTAGGCTGAGTCTTCCAATGGATATCTCACACTTACAAGCATTGCTTTCAATAATTTATCATGCCTTGGATGGCTATTTGCTAAAAGTGGTTAGCCAGTTAGGTACCACACATCTATGTACCAGACTGCATGTTTTAAACCTTACTTCGCTCTCATTGTTTTGGTTGATGGTCGATCACCTATCATTTATTCTATCTTGTCTTGTTTATGGATTAAATAGATGTGACACCAATCTAAGTTGTAACTACCATTGAATGCAGTTGATAAAAACAATCTATATCCTGCTCCTCCTCCTTTAACTCGATACAAGGAGACTATATTCCCGATAGTCAAGAAAAAGGTGGTTGAGAGTCTACTTCTTGATGAGGAAGTGGATGACAAGTTGAAAGGGTTGACAGGGGTGAAGCTCTGTGTCAGATTAAATACTCTGCAAGTGAGTCCAATCCCCTTGAATTAATCTCACTTTTTCATGATGTATATTGTATTCATTCTGAAGATTTTTTGGTTTTCAATATTGAGATCTTATGTGCTGATATGTAATGGAGAATGTATTACATTTGCTTTCAATGTCACATGTTCAACTTTTGAATAATAATGTGATTTTGTTGATATGCAGTATATGCAGAAGCAAATTAATATGCTGGAAGATGGAATAAAAAATTCATGGGGGTCCAAGATGGCATCTGGATATAGTAGAGACTGTAAGCTATACTGAAATGTTCTTTATACACTCGATTTGTAAAGTTTCTTAAATACATTATTAACATTTTCTAAACTTATTTCTGTCCTATCCAGCTATAATATCTTCGGTTAACGATAGTGAGTCAGTAGATGAACTATTTGTAGCCACCTTTGATAGCATTAGAGATTCAATAGCCGATGCTATCAGAAAAATTTGTGACTTAGTTGGTGAGTTGATACCCTTGACCACGTTCTTATTTTTTTCTAGTAAAACATGCATTTTTTTTTTTAATATCATGGTACTGTTTTCCCAACTTATAGGAGTTAGAGTCATTTTTTGGGATTTACGAGAATCGTTTCTTTTTCGTTTATATCATGGTACTGTTGAAGGAGCTCGATTGGAAAATTTACTTCCACAAATTGATAGTGTAAGTACCTATCGCTCCCGCTATCTATATGTGTGTATGAACCATCTGTGTGGTGTATGCCTCTGCTCGGTTTAGTCATTAACCACAGTTTCCGAAGTTTTCTTCAGAACATAATTAGTATGATGCGCATTTTACAGGTCCTGAACCGTGTATGTAATCTAATTGAGGATACACTTCGAGACATGGTGGTGGCTAGTATATGTAGGGCTGCTCTGGTATGTTCTTTTTTTTTAAAGTTATCAGAGAAGGTCTTCTTTTAAGATTTTGGTCGATTTTAATTTTCATCTTATAGGATGGCTATGTATGGGTACTGCTGGATGGAGGACCTTCATGTGCATTTTCTGATTCAGATATCACTATTATGGAAGACGACCTCAATATGTTGAAGGTACACTGCTGATTTGTCTCTCAGAATCTAAACAGATTTATAAATTAGAGGAACAATAAACAAATAAAAGTTAAGATCTATATGTTGTACGTAAAGCTCAGCTCTGTATTTTATCTAATTTTCAATACACACATTATCAGTTCATTCAAGTATATATTCTTTTGTAGCATTTTATCTAAGTTTGTCCCACTGAAAAAAGGTTTACACTTGTGTTAATTTGAAAAAAGGTCTATGTATGTGTTAATGCTCTTTCTGGATCCAGGATCTTTTTGTTGCTGATGGAGAAGGTCTTCCACGGTCACTAGTGGAGGTGGAATCAAAACTTGCCCATCAAATTTTAAGTCTGTTTTCACTAGACGTATGCATCTTTTATCCCAGATTTGTAAAGTTTTAAATAAATTGTCAGATATTTACATATGTTCTTTGTTTCTGACAGGCCGAATCAGTAATCCATATGTTGATGATGGCAAGTGAAAATTTGTCCACGGGATTTGGATCTGGAGTCCGTGGACAAAGATCTTTAGACGATGCTAACACCTTGATACGTATTTTATGCCACAAAAAGGATAAAGAAGCCTCCAAGTTCTTGAAAGTTCATTATCACCTGCCTGCATCTTCAGGTGCCTTTTTTTGTGTTATTTAACTTATTTCTGAAATATGCAAAGGGGAATTTGAAATTTATATATATTCTATCAGATTATCTAGATCCTCCATCATATGAGTCAACTCCAAAATCGCCTATTGGAGCAGAATTTTTGAGAAGTACATCAGTCAAATGGGGTGACAAAGGTAGTAGTAGCTTTAGATTGTTGAAGAAGAGGTTTCAAGAAGTGCAAGGAGGTTCTTTTAGATGGAGCTAGATGTTCTTTTATATAATATATGTACACTGAACTTTCGGCTGCTTGAGGATGTTAATTCTCATTAGTAATCATATAGATCGTGTTATGGTATCTAAGCATATAGTAGTTAAAAAGGGTAAGAGTGCCATATCTTGCAATTTTGATTCTGAACGCATTCATCATTCATTCATTGTAACGTGTACAAGAGAACATGAACACACAAGTTATAATAGAGTTTAGTTTGTTACATTGCTTATATACAACCTATAAGTGTGTTAGAACGTTAAAGATTGTCCATAAAAATATCTGAAAACACGTAAAATTGAAGTATTGATAAGAATCATGTCTCCTTAGCTGATATAGATAACAAAAGACTGTCAGACGCTGTCACATTCACTAAAGATAGCCAGGGACTATTCACTTCTGTTGTATCACACATATACGAAGATAGCCTAGTTATAGCGTTTATGAACCGTGTGGTTTCGACCTGAATATCAAATGTAAATATAGATAACAATCTAAATTGCTTTATATAGTTAGTATTAGTAATTGTGATATAATGTAGAAATATAACTTGGAATTACTAATTGTTATATATAAACTCATTAAATTAGTTTACCACCACCTTCACCGCTAGAGGTGAACAAAAACCGGTTTCTACCCAACCCGACCCGAAACCGAACCCGAACCGGTTTTTCGGTCAACGGAACCAAAACCGGGTTTGAACCAACCCGACCCGGTTTGAAACCGGTTTGGGGTCAAACTTTGACCGGTTATTGACCGGGTTTGACTCGGTTTTTTTAACCAAAACCGAACCCGACCCGAACTCAACCCGGTTTCTAACCGAAAATAAAACCCGAAAACCCAAACCGGTTTGTAACCGTCGGGTTGGGTCAAACCCGAACCGGTTTGGGTCAAACCCGGTTGTTGACCAGTTTCGGGTTCGGTTTCGTTTTCGGGTTCGGGTTCCAACCCGGTTTTTTTGTACACCGCTATTCACCGCCACTACTACACCGCCGGCGTTATCATCATCAACGCCGCCGTATCATGCGGATATACGTATAGTTAGGTTGTTTTTTTAATATAAAAAATCTATAAAAGCTTTTTGTGGTAAATATAACGGCCTCGTTGCATGTCAACTTCGAGATGTTGATACTTGAGAGTAATAATTTTCCATGTGTTAGACATCACTTAAATATCACACTTGATACGTAATACGTTGTCAACAACTAATAAATCAACCCCAAAAGTTGTGATTCCCAAAATTAAATGCATATATGGCATTCATTCATTCGTTATATATATGGGCATATGATAGGTACCGAGGGAGTACCTAAGTTTGAATATTGTCCCTTTTATATACAACGGCTTAGTCTGTGCATTTAATAAACTTCATGGGAAAAAATCGATTCTTTTTCCTTCACAAATCCGTTTTACGCATCATTTCCCCACGATCACACACAACCAGCTGCCTGCCTAGCTAACTAGCTCTCCGGCCTATATATATTATATATACATTTTATATAATAAAATTAAATCTCGATTTCCTACACCAGCTAGACTGAACCCAATAACTTCGATGGGACATATATATATATATATATATATATATATATATATATATATATATATATATATATATATATATATATGGAAAAGGGAATATAAGGTTGTCCGACACGTAAGCTTAAATGTGGAACCCTCACATCTTAATATTTTATAATTTCTTATTTAATGAATTAATGCATGGCCCCCATGATTTTTATGGATAAAAAAAATAATATGTGATTGTTCCACACCTAAGCTTAGATACCCGACAGCCTTATATTCCCATCCCCATATTATATATATATATATATATATATATATATATATATATATATAATATGGGGATGAGAATATAAGGCTGTTAGGTAGGTGTGAAACATTTACATATTATTTTTTTAATCTATAAAATTCATGGGGGTCCAAACATTTATTCATTAATCAAGAAATATTAAAAAATTTATATGTGAGGGGTTCCACACCCAAGCTTAGATGTCAGATGTCGGACATCCTTATATTCACTTTTCTCTCTCTATATATATAGATAAAAGTGAGTATGGGGCTGTTATGCATCCAACTTGGGTGAAAAACCCCTCACATACCAATATTATAATGTTTTGAATAAATGTTTGGTCCCCATGATTTTTATGGTTTAAAAAAATGTATGTGAGGGGTTTTTTACTCAACTTAGGTGTCTAACAGCCTCATATTCTATTCCCCATATATATATATATACTGTATATCACTACAAGAAAAATGCCTATTAGTGACGACTTTGTTTAGCGACAACTAAATTTTGGTCACTAATAACCTTATTTGGTTACCATAAAGAAAAAGTGGTCACTATATTTGGTCATTAAACATAATTAGTGGCCAAAAATGACATTTTTTTGTCAATAAACAAAATTAGTGACGAACTTTTAGTGACAAAAAGTGACCACTCAAAAATTTGGTCACTAATTTATCATAATGACCAAAATTTGGTCACTAAACTAATTTAGCGACGAAAAGTGCGAAAATTTGGTCATTATGATAAATTAGTGACCAAATTTTGAGTGGTCACTTTTCGTCACTAATTTTGTTTAGAGGACAAAAATGTTATTTTTGCCACTAATTTCGTTTAGTAACCAAATTTAGTGACAACTTTTTTTTAATGGTAACTAAATAAGGTTATTAGTGACCAAATTTTAATTGTCACTAAATAAAGTCGTAACTAATAGACATTTTTATTGTAGTGTATATAAAGTTATATAATCCACGTGTTTGACAATTTCTAGCTAATTTTTATTATAAAAAAGTGTTTGGCATGATAGTTATAACTGCAATTTTAAGAGGCATTTGTAACTAAACAAAGCTTTTAATACTTTACGAACTTTTAGTTTAAACTAAAGGACTTAAAAAGTTAATCTCAAACATATATGTGCTAGCTTATTTGTCGCATAACATGATTAACACTATTTGAACTCCCTAGCAGATTACCAACCGCCGGCAGCACTTTGACCGGAATCCCAGTGGCTACCTGCCCAAAACTCATCTCCGGCAACCGTTGCACATGATCAAAATCCACCGGCCTCCGTTGTTGTTGTTGTTGTCGTTGGAAGATCGAACCATCCAACTTGACCATCACATTAACAACACCATGACCCCTTGAACCATCTTTTTTCCTCAACCTATAACTCATTCGCCTTGCCGTCCCCACCGGCGAAAACCCATCCACAATATCACTCGCGGGGATTCCACACCACCCTAGAAATCTTGGACCCAATATCGCCCTATTTGTATACATCTCAAGATATATGCATGAATATTTATTATTATGGTTAAAAAAACTAGCATCATAATTAATAGCATCAGAAAGATCAAACTTATCACCCCAAGTGGGATTCACTCCACCTTCATGGTCCACCGTGGTGGTGTACATGTGGCTCCGATGACCGGCGGAGGAAGGGGTGGTGGTGAGGGTGATGTAAGGTTTGAGATGTTGAGAGAAGAGAGATGAAAAGATGGTGGGCTTTTTAAGACCTTGAGCTGAGAGTATAGTGATCTCCATTAATTTTATTATCGTATATATATAGCAATTAGCTAGTAATTTATAGTAGAATGATCGACCTTAAGGGGCCGGGGTGTAAAAGTTTAACGGATGAAAAAATATACGGAATATTGAAATTATATATAATGTGCATCGATGATCAGTGATTGAAGACGGACGCGCGGTAGTTGGAGTGGTGGTTCTAGGGAGGTGCACGGAGAGTGAGTAAGCAGTTTCCTTTTTCTGCTTTTTTTTCTTCTTAGTGTTGTTACTCTGTTTATAAGTGGATGATTTGACATGTATTCACACCTATTTTCCATCCACATGACGCAGCAAATTTTTGGAAATTTCCCAAATCTATCCATAGAAACTTTAGCCTTTAGGATAACACGACACCATACTAAGGCCGCTTTTTATCGTAACACATTTCGTTCTCACTTTTATATCAGTTTTCTCTCTTTGATACGTACTCAAAAACATTTTTATCAAATAAGAATTAAAGTCTCACACACATTTCCAAAAAAATAACATCACAACCGATTCCCATCCATCAATGATAATAAGGACGAGCTATATGATGACTACCATATTGAACGACCTAAACATACTAGTATATATTTCCACAGTTTCAAAATAAACTTCTAGAATCAAATTTTTTTTATCTCAGTTTTATTATCCTTTGTTTTGAAAGAGATCGATCGAGTTTTAATTTAACTGAAAAAATACATTTATATATATTAACAAATTCCAAAATAAAATCATGAACATTTAAATTGGGTTGTAAGAAATATATCATTTAATTTAAACCGGTCATTTCATTAAACTAATATGTACAATAATTTATTCTATAAGGACAAATCTTTTCATTCGAACATCAACATGTATGGTTTTTGGAGTATTCAAATTTATATATCAATTGTTAAATTTTTATTATGAATCGTGTAATTTCTTATTTTTACTTTTAAAAAATTAACTTTTTGATCAAAGTTCAACTATAATTTTGCCATTTTTTTTTATTAAACTTTAAAATTTGTGTGTAGTTAAAATTAATGCTATATCGTGTATGCATCAGTGTATGGTATATTGGTAACTAGCTAGATATTTCTAAAAATCATTACTCGTACTTCTAAGTTATGCGTGTAATAAAGAGTTAACGTGATGTGAATTAGAGAGGTAGCAACAACAGCCAATTCAAATTCGATGTCCTTTTATTTTTTGCAATTTTGCATAACCCTCTATACTAACCTGCGAAGGATATTCTTGAATTTTTCAAACTTAATTTTGGCTTGATTTAACTTTAAAAGGACAGAATGCAAAGTCAACGTATCACCCCCTACCTAATGCACATTAATTGATAAGACTACTTCAACGAGAAATTACATTTCAAAATATCTCTGTCCAAACTTCACAACACATAGGTGTATGGCCGGCTGTTGACTTGTAGCTAGTTAATTTAATTTGATTGGGGACTCAAACCAGTCCAAAGTTTCAATTTGTAGTCATTAGTAACTGGAAAAGCATTCTAGACATGCATGTAAGAAATGGCTGGACACAAATTCTAGACATGTATGTTTGTAACAAACTTACATTTTATGACTTTAGGAATTTGGTACAGGTACCCAGGTACAACTTGCTAAACTCTAAATGGTTAAAAGAATAAAAGGTCCGCTCATATCAATCGCACATCATCGTTAAACTTGCACCTCAGTTGTTTAGCACCAATATATACACACAAAAACATGACATCTTGAGCTCCTAAATTATAGCCTAATAATCTCAATTTTAAAATTTTTTGACTAATGCACCTATTTTTTTTGCATGTGTCATGATTTTATAGCATTTTCCAAAAGTTATTAAGAAGATGGTCATGGACTTATATTATACATGTCAATATGTGATTGTGATGCAGCCAACAAATATATATACTCCAACTCTCCAAGGCAGTAAACGGTTCTTTTGGAAAAAAAAAAAGAAAAAAAAGAGAGAAATGTTCGGTTTAGATTTTTTTTTATTGTTTTTTTTTCACTTTTTTTTAATTAACTCGATGGAGAAAAAGGTTCTTTTGGGAAAAAAGAAAGAGAATGTTCGGTTTAGATTTTTTTTAGTTAGATTTTTTTTTTTAATTTCTTTTTTTCACTTTTCATTCTTTTTTTAATTATCTCGATCCATAAAAAAATATGAAAAAAAAGATAAAATTTAACTTGAGATGGTGATCTATACATATAAGGGTACGGTACGAGGGCTTCGCCCATAAGGGTAACTGGTGAGAGTAATAGGTCATAGAGGGTGAAGGGGTAATCGATGATAGGGTAATCTACCTAACGGGTTTCACATAGGTGAGGCTTCGTCTATAACTTACGGCCTACGCCATTTGGAAAAATATATTTTAAATTTTTTTTTACGAAATTAGTTAAATAAAGAGATAATGAAAAAAGAAAAAAATAATAAAAATAAAAAGATTAAAATTAAAAACAAACCTTCTCTTCTTAAGATATTTTATCTTTATCCTATATTCATATACTCCAAACTGATATGACCTTTTAATTCTGTATTGTAAAACCAATAAAAAAAATGATAAATTCAGTGGCTTACATGAGTTGAACACGAGACCTTTGTGAAAGCCAAAACTTTAACAATGATAGTTACAGGCTTACAGCCAACCAATGATCCACATCAATAAGAATAATATAATAAACCATTTTCAACGTATTTAAACATAACAAATCTGCCAAAATAACAAGGATTAATTACTTGAAAAGTCACTCAACTTGTCCTAAATATCTTTTCTAGGGTCTGAACAAAAAAAAATTTTAATGTAGAAAGAAAACCTGACTAAAATATGTATAAGGGGGTTTCCAACAAGTTCCCGGTTACAAATTAGTTTTCAAGCATATTTTCTTTTATTTTAATCGTTTATTTCATGTGTGGCATATCCATGTCATTTTCAATTAAAAACTAATCCACATCGATTCCCACTTGCTCGTTTACCTAAACAACTAAAAAATATATATTATATGGGAATAACATAAATAATGTTAACAGCAAATATATATATGTTGTTTAGTCATTTTTTTAAGCCCATTTTCTTTTCAAGCCCGCTAAAATCATTAGGCGCCAAAGTAACTTATCATTAGCCGCCAAAATAAAAAAAAACTTCTTATATTCCTCCCTAACATATATGACTTTCATTCCTCTCTGATTCCAAATACAAATAATCATTTCAAGTAGTTAAAAGAATGGTTTTTTTTATTGATTTTGGCGAGGATTGCTGGAATGCTATTAATTCAAGAATAGATGATCCAATCATTGGAGAAGAGCTCATACATTCAGGTTTGATCTAAATAACAATTTTTTTATACTTGAACTAAGGATATTCTTAATTGTAAATTATGTACTTCTACTTAATAATATTGTTACAACTAGGATAAATTTTGATTTTGATCAGATGCAATAAATAGTACCAGTGAACCTACATTGATTGATGACATCGACAAAAATGGATATAAAGTTCATGATGAGGAAGAAATCATTGAAACGGGTATTTTTCTTATCCACGTCATGTTCTATTCTTAGTTGTTTTGTGCTTCACTTGTTGTATTTTTAGGTAAATTTGATTATATCTGGTTTAATTAGGTGAGATAAATGATGAAACACAATATTTTGTCGACATAGACGGACATCTTTCACATGAGGATAATGAAACCGATCCAAACGATGTTTTCAATCAATCTTTTGAGGGCTGTATAATCGGAAAAAAATTTAATGATGCAGAAGATGCTTATAATTTCTATAACGAGTATGGTCTGTCTAAAGGTTTTGGTATCCGAAAGCATTACCACAATAAGCACTCGGGCACAACGGAAATATACCGACACATATTTGTGTGTAACAAATAGGGTTTCAAGTGTAGAAAGCAAACAACAGACAATGTGAAACCACGTTGTATTAGGCGTACAGGGTGTAAGGCGATGTTACAAGTGACTCTGTCAGAGCAAGGAAAGTGGGTTGTGGACAAGTTTGAGGATGAACACAATCATCCTTTGGATAATCTGTCACAGGTACCAAGACAGTGGTCTCACAAGGTCTTTCATCGTTCCAAAGAATGTAAGGATCTTGTAAAATTGATGTCACAACAAGGCATCAGACCTAGTGCAATCACGAAAATAGTGAATGCATATAAGGGTAATCTAGAGGACAAACTAACACGAATTCAGTGTTCTGCTATTGTTGGTGAAGAAAGGAAATTCAACTTAGGCAAAGAGTATCATGGAATTATTATGCATTTTCAAGAGAAAGCTAAGGTGGATAAAGATTTTTATTTTGCAATAGATTTGAACACCGATGGGACATTTAAAAGTGTGTTTTGGGTTGATGGCCGATCAAGATCCGCTTATAACCAGTTTGGTGATGTTGTTGTTTTTGATGTAACTTACAAGACGAATACATTTGGCTTGCCATTTGCTCCGTTTATTGGGGTTAACCACCATGGTCAAACTATTTTGTTTGGAGCAGCATTGTTAGAAAATGAAACCGAGGTGACATTTACATGGTTGTTCAAAAATTTTCTAGAATGCATGTATGATTGTCCACCTATTTCTATCATTACCGACCAAGATATGGCTATGGGTAAAGCAATTCAAAAGGTGTTCCCCAACTCAAGGCATCGATTTTGCGCTTGGCATATTAGAAAGCATGTTATAGAGCACCTTCAACCATTACGCTCTCGACTTTTTGATTTTAAAGATACCTACAATAAGTGGGTAAAAAGCCAAAATATTAGTGATATTGAAGCAGGCTGGGAAGTTTTAAAGGAGAAATATAACATAGATGATGATACTTGGTTGGGAAAGATGTATAAGTTACGTCGTTTTTGGGTTAAAGCATATCTCAAAGACACATTTTTTGCTGGAATGACAACTAGCGGGCGAAGTGAAAGCATTCATTCATTTTTTTTTATGATTATGTGAACTCTAAAACAATGTTAAATGATTTTGTAGTGCAATATGACAAGGCTATGAGTTCGCGAAGAATGGCGGAAGAAGATGAAGATTTCAGAACAGTAGACTCACAACCGACATTGCATAGTGACCATCCGATTGAAGTAATGGCAGCAAATGTTATACTCGAAATATCTATGAGATCTTCAAAAAAGAATGGAAGGCTAGTTTTGATTGTGGTCATGAAAAAATATGCAAAGATGACAAGTTGGTCACATATCGTGTTGGTTACTTAGCAGGTAATAAAGAAGGTTGGAAAACGGTTGAATGTAAGGTTGGTTCCCCGTTTTATGCTTCTTGTTCGTGTGCAAGATTTGAGACATCTGGTTATTTATGCAAACATATTCTCTATATTATGAAGAAAAAGTTGTTAACTTCCATTCCCGATCACTACATATCACTAAGATGGACTATGAACGCAGCTTACAAGGTTGGAAGTATTGGAACGAAAAAGAAAAGTGTTAGCTCTGATGCTAGTAATGAAGTTAGTTTCATGACTTTATGGTCTATTAGAGCAAAGTTTAACAAAGTCATTGAAGATGGTCGAGATTCCCCGTCTCAAATTGAAAAGCTTGATGCATTCTTTGATGGTTTTCTTGAAGAGCAACATAGAAGAAAGAACAGTCAAGCTGAGATGATTTCTGGAAGTAATTCTACAATACCAATTGCCAACCAGATGGACATGCCACAACGCTTACTTGCGTCTGATCCTATAAATCGTGTGAAGACGAAAGGGCGTCCGAAGGTAGCCACAAGGCAAAATCTAGTATAGAATTGTCTATGGATGAGAAGAAAAAGAAAAAATGTGGCTATTGTAAAGGAAAGGGTCATAACTCTACCCGGTGTCAACAGAAAAAGGTATACCCATTTCATATATCAAAACCTTAAATCATATGTATTGTTTCTAATTGCAATTTCTCCTTTCTTCTTAAGATGGATGAATTACGAGACGGTGATAGGCCTGTTAATAGTCACTTACGAGATAGTGATGCTGCTGATTAGTCCAGTTTTTGGAGACCATCAGATAATGGTAGAAGCATGTCATAAATGGAGTACATTATGGTGATTGCTGTTATTTGATGCATTTTTTTGTTTTTGGGATTAGTATTGCAATACGGTGATCAATCTTTTGTAAGAATATTATGTACTTATGGTTTTATGGTTTTGAAATGAAGTACATGATGGTGATCACTGATACTTATTTATGTTCTTAACTTCTTTTGGAATTTGACTATCTGAAGTACATGATGGTGTTGATGATTTTATATATAATATTTATATGATGTTTATGAAATAAATTTCTCAATAAGTAGTAGTCGGCTAGTCGATATCCACTATAAAAGTCATAATTTGAATGTGGGACCCATAGAAGGTTAACCGACTTAGATAAAAATGGGTTTAAAAGTCTTTACAGTATATAAATTGTCTACTGTTAGCAGTATATTATATATTCCCAATTTTTTATTGATGCTAACTTACATAATCACAAAATAAAAACTCAATTCGAGGAGAGCGGCAGGTGACCGGAAACCACCACCACCACCAGCACCAGCTAATGACGACACCACCAAATTCAAATCCGGCCACTAAAACGAACGAGATACAAACGATCCCGCAACCACCCATTCTTCTTCGTTTGTGTTTGTTTATTTCCCGCAGCCACAAAGTCTCTTTATTTGATTAAATATGTGGGTTCTACTAATGTGAAATACACAAATACAGAGGAATGTGTAATTGTTTCTTTGTATGAATCGGGCCACTGAAACGATCCCGCAACCACCCATTCTTTTTCGTTTGTGGTTGTTTATTTCCCACAGCCACCAATTCATCACCGTTTTGCAAATTTCTTTTTTCTAAGATATGTAATTATTTATGTGTAAGTATTTGAAGATCTAAATATTTCTTTGAACATAGCAAGATCTGGATTGTAAAGAAAAAAAGTTGGAGGTCGAGAGAGAGAATTGATAAAGAAAAGGTGGGGTTATATATATATAATATATATATATATATATATATTGTAGTTATATGCAGACATAATAAAAAGAATATTTTGGCACATGATTTTATGAGGACATGGAAGGTTATTTGGCACTTGACCGGGTAAAAAGTTAGTGTATCCGGTACAGACCCTTTATATATATTTTAGTCGGGTTTTTTTCCTACATTAAAACTTTTTTTTTTCAGACCCAGAAAGGGTAGTTGAGACAAGTGATTTTTCAACGAATTAACCCAAATAACAAACCCCAAAAAATCCTTGGAGATCAAATCATTTGCTAGTCATCATTTCATTTATATAAGTATCTATATATACATATATCGAAAACTCGTTGTTTGAACATCATTACATAATAATCTTCAAAATGCATAAATCCTCAAAATATTATCATCGTTGAATTTGAACAAGCAGCTGCTGATGCTAGTTCATCATAGTGATTAAAGAAATTTTCATCATCATTATCAGTATAATTATGGCATGAAATCCTTTTTCCACCTTTACAAACTCCAAATTCAAGTTTAATCTCATTTTTAGTTTTACTACCACTCCTTCTAACAATCTTAAAACTTATCCTTTCCCTTTTTGCCGCTAACTCACTCGCAGCTTTTTTACCCTCATTTTCTAAGTCACTACCACCAGCCACCACCACCGCCACCACCGTTTTTTCTTCTTTTTCACTAATTACAGGAAAATCCGGTAACCATCTCGGAACATGCTTCAACACTTTCTCGCTGTCACCAAACAAACACTGCGAATCCACGTCACATCCACGTGGCAACGGTTTAGCAAACGGAATCTCTCGATTCCGATAAACAAACTTTCGAATATCCAGAAGCATCGATGAGTCAGCAAGTGGATACAACCGTTTATTAATATTTCCGTTACCGGTAAATCCGACGTCATAATGCAGGTCTTCAAGTCCACGGATGACGTCATACAGGTTGCATTGTGTACGGCCGGTAGATACGGCGGAGATGACGGCAGATTTGGCAATTGATTGGAGGTAGCTTACGGCGATGTTAGTTAGGGTTTGGAGTGCGGTGGTTTGAGCGGCAGCGTATCCAACGGATTTGCAGATTTGCGTGACGGCGATTTTAGAGACGGCGGTGTGGAAATCTGATGATTGGAAAATATTAAGTTTAGATTGTGATGATAAAGTTCTGGTTCTGTTCTTCTTCATCGGTGCGAGGTGATTTCAAAACCCTAATTTTTATGTTCAGCTTCAAATTTGGGGGTGTTGGTGTTTCTGAAACTCTTAATATGGGCTGTTTATCTGTTGTGACTAAGTTCTTAAATGGGCCTATGCATACCAAATTTAGCCCAAACGTTTTTACCAAAGATTATATACAGTAGTTCCAACTTCCAACCAAAGATTATATGAACGGTTTTTCTTACTTGTTTTGTTATTTTAAGTAAACTAGAAATCATTGGACCAAAAAGTATTGGAAATTTTTTTTATATGTGTTGTCTATATTTTAAATTCTGGTATATTCAGTGGGCTTTTTTTGAGTTTATTTGAATAGATAATTTGATTTGAATTTTTTGGTTATTATTATTATATTTTTTTAACACAATTTACACTATGAACTCACAAGTACTCTCCTCAATGAAAAACTTATATATAAAGACATAGGTAATAAGTAAAACATTAATTAATGAAAAATCATTGTATAGAAGAAAATTTTTGTATTGAGAATCAATAGCTAATTTATCAAATGTATAAAGCAAAAAAAGGTATTAATGTGTTTTTAAAAAGTGGCAAGCATTTTAAGACCAAAAAAGGTAAAAAAGAATATTACATAACCAATTATCAATATATAGATTGATACGTAACACTTAGAGGTATTGGGATTTAATTTTTGTGTGAGTAAAAATGCTTCTAGGCAGGGACGGAGCCGGAATTTATTTTGTAAGGGGACAATTTAAAAGTCTCTTGTTATATTTATTAAAGTCATTTTTGTAGGAAAAATTTTTAAAAAAAAATTGACCCTCACATGAGAATTAGAAAAATATGGACTCTTAAAATAATTTCGTGTGAGTGTAAGTTATGGGAACTTGAACATTGGTCTTTGCAATTTTGGTAAATATGCAGAAGGAAGGGTTGCATTATATTAAACAACATAAATTAAGTTTATCGAAATCAATGATATGTAATTTAGCCTCTACATAAATTTTTACTTTACTATTGTTATTACCATTATATAATAATTTGAAAAGAAAATATCATTTTCACATACAACTATATTATTTATCAATGTATGATACATTAACTCAAACAAATAAAAACGCTTTTTTCAACTTATCTTTTTAAACTCTATTAAAAATCAAAATAACTCAAGATTTTTACTTATCAATAGAGGATTTTATGTCAAAACTAATGCTTCCAACATAAGTAACATACTTCCAAATAAGAGGCATATGACAATGATGGTGATATTTGTATGTATTTTCTGTTTATTTATATTTTTTAAGAACAAAATTAAAAATATACCTTTAAAAAATTACATTGTACCAAAATTGGAATGGGGGCAGTTGCCCACACTGCCCTCATTGTGGAGCTGTCCCTGCTTCTAGGAATAAAGATAGAGGTGTTTCCAAAATAAATTTCTTTTACAATTGTAGTTAAGTATATAAAGAGACATGCAAATGATTCCAAAATTGTCGTGAAAAAAAGTAAATAGGATTGTTAATCTTTGTATAATGCTCGTGAGGTTGTACTAATTTGTATTTTCGGAACAGATTTGACATGTAATCAATAAACACATTCGTCAAATATTAGTTTAACAAGTGTCTCAAGGTAATATATTAGACTCAACTAAAACTTGCAAAAGTTGGTGCTAATATATCTTGAGTTTTAATAATAATACCTTTTATAAATGTCATATTTGTATCTATAAAAAGGTGAGTATGATGTATTTAAAACTTTGAGATAAAAGCATGGGAATGTATCCAACTATGATAAAAAGACTATGTAATGTACCCTACTCGACTTGCTATTCAGTGTAACCAACTATATTTTTTGGGTTATTTAACACAAGCAACATGCTACAATAGGTTTCCATCCGGTTTCCATCATCATCATCATCATCCTCACTAGTCCAACACTCGTCAGACAAATGGTAATTCGCCAGAAAAATTAAAATCGCGATAACTTTGTTGTTTCTTTGAATTAAGACTTGAAACTACCACCAATCGATTCAATATTTAATCCCGCACAAACCCTGACCAAAATGCAAGTTTCAATCAACTCGGCAAATGGATAATTTCCGGAGAAAATATGAAGAACATGGCTGCCGGAATCTGCACAAAACCTTGCCGGAAAACTTCAAACGCCGATAAACTTTCGTTTTTTTCAAATTAGATCACGAAATTACCACCAAAATACTCAGAATCAAGCCACGAACAAATCCTGACCGGAAATTAATTCGATTGAGACTTGCCGGAACATTCGATGTCGCCGGAAATTCAACTATCCACATGGAAATGAAGCCGAAAGAAAAGATATTATTTGATGAGCATACAAAAGCATCAAAAAACCTGTCATTGATGAATCGGATCAACATAACTCGCCCATCCAAGGGAATGAACCACTAATCTTTGAAAATGAATGAGAACATATACACATGAATGAATTAAAGCAGTATGGAAAGACTTCTGTTAGTGAACCAATGATTCTTGATATTAATGATGGAAGCAATTCAAAGTGAGCTGACGACCAGGAGAACAATTTAATAAAGTTTGATGCAATAGTTCAAAAACAGGCGAGTGGTTATTAGTGAAAATAAAGTTTATGCAAATAGCAAAAGGCAATCACCAGATTCTCCAAGTGAAGTTTCTTAGCCGTGAATTTTTTTTAATAAAAAAGTAAAAAAAAAATACAAGTGGTAACTTGCTAATTGTTGTGTATCCGGTTGCTTGCGTTGAATAACCCAAAAAAATGTAGTTTGTTACACTAAATAGCAAGTCGATTAGTAAGGTACATTACATATCCTTTTTCTCATAGTTGGGTACATTCTCATGTCTTTATCCCTAAAACTTTTGAAATTTAAAATACTTAAAATTAATTAATAGGGTCTTACTAATGACATTTTTAACGTATCTAAAATAGTTTTACTTATATTATAAAATTCAAAGGGTAATCTTAGCATTTTTATGCATATTTGTGATAAACTCCAAAGTTATAGTTAGCATTTCCAAATTACTCGTACTATATTACCTCTATACCATACTAGCTCTATATTTATGATGATTACACATAGTACAATTAGATTAATTGTGATTATATATGGTACAATCAAAGGTTGAGATTAATTTAAAAAATTATTAAATTACCGATACTTTAATTGCTAATAACACAAAATAGTTAAAAAAAAAGAAAAGAAAATGTCACAAATGGTCCATGTCGTTTGTCATATTTGCATTTTGTCCCCTATGTTTTTTTTCCGTTGCAAATGGTCCCTAGGTTTTTCATTTTTATTACCAGGATTCCTTAACACTAACATCCGTTAAATTTGGCCGTTAATAATTATCTTTTTGCCAACCATAAGAACTACCATCTCCAAAACACCCTCTTCCTCATTCTTCTTCTTCCTTTTACAGGACATCACCACCTCCATTTCTACCCAAACATGTTTAATCCATATTAACATACATATATTTAATCCATATGTATCTATATCCTTTTCGAAGAATTATTTCGTCGATCATTATCAACACCTCTTCATCATTCCAATCCAACAACAATCTTTACATACACTGATATATATATAAGTATACACCCGCATCATATTTAAAAGAAACCAAAATTACGGTCCTTAAATTACTTCCCATAGTTTCACATCACAAATAAAACTAGTATACAACAATCAATATAGATGTAATAATAAAATGATATAATTCACCTTAATTTTTCAAACTTTGACTAAAGAAAACTAGAAGATGAGGAGAAGGTTTCCAAATCATCACGACAAAGGTGGTAATCACGACCCAACACTTTTATCTGATAAACACTATGCCACCTCCATCGCCATCACCCTCACCACCACCACAACCAAGCCATCGCGCACCCATTAAAGCATTAGATTCTGTTGAAGTCGTCGGTCATCGCACCCAACACTTTTATCTTTCACCCAACACTTGTACCTAGAAGCCCCCGACCATTTCTCAAACAAAAAACAGCGATCGATTGTAGGCAGTGGAAAACGTGGTGTGGTGGCTCGTTGATTGTAGCGGGTGTAGGGCGGAAGTAGTGGCCGGTTGTAGTCTGTAGTTGCGCACGGCCACGACCGGTTGTGGCAAGTGGAGATCCCAATTAGCACGCGGCTCATTCGTATGATGTCAAGATTGGTAATTTATGCAATGAAGAAGATGTAGATATGAATTAATTTGTATAGAGATGGGTTCCATTTTTCTAAAATTGATATGGGATCTCTTTTCATAAGTGTAGATTATATATATATATATATATATATATATATGTGTAGATTATATATATATATATATATATATTTATAATTTATCATTAACTAAAAAATGTTTTTATCATAAAGTCCTTGTGTTTACGAGATGGACCAAAATGCCCTTACGTAATATGCATGTGAGGGATTTAACGACTAAATTTAACAGAAATTAATGTCAGAGATTGCTGGCAATGAAAATGAAAAATCTAAGGACAAATTGCAACGAAAAAAAAGCATAAAGGGTAAAATGTAAATATGACAAATCACATAGACCATTTATGATACTTTCAAAAAAACTTATGTCAATTACATAAAAGAAAGTAATGTCAAAAGTGGGATTTGAACCCACGCACTCTTTTGAAGACCAAAACTTAATCTGGCGCCTTAGACCACTCGGCCATCCTGACTAGTTGTTTCGTTATATTATAACCATATTTTATATAGATTTTATATAGATTTTGTGTTGTATGATCTGAAGCTTCCCTTGCCCAATGTATAGGTGGAATTTTTGAATTTTTATATTTTAACTAGTTTTGTCACTCGGGTGTTGCCCTAGGAGACGTAATGTATAATAAAAACATATCGGAAGATTTGAGAATTGATCAACATATTAATTTTTTTTTTGAAAGGTGAATTTCGCTGAAAATTTCGTGTCGCTATTCGACAGCGAGAGGTCTAGCATACATTGTCTTAACCGGATCCTAGCTAGAGAGTTCCCTCAAAGTAGAAATATCTATTTCAAATACCCGATGGGGGAAAAACCCCTACTAATCCGCCTGAAGACACGATGATTAATAGGAGTAAACCATGTCCCTTCAGACTTAAACTTGGGTAAACCCAAGCCAAACCCTCATAAAGAGACTTTCTTATGTCCCCCAAGGCTTGAACACAAGATCTCATGTATGGGAGGATGGTCTTTCAACCATTGAGCTAATGTTAAGGACTTGATCAACATATTAATGATTCTGCAAAAATAATCTTGTATTTTGGTTCAAATCATCGTAAAATAGAATCCGTATGTTTAGATACGAGTTTTGTTAACCTTTTTAATTTTCGAGTTGTGATAAATAATTTTTAAACACATATTAAAAAACCCGTATTACAAATTAAAATAGTTGATAGACTTAGAAGGTTATGAAATACATAAACAACCCAAATTTATAACAGCCAAATGAAATTTATATACTGTATTTGAGTTTATAAAACAACTACCGTACTACGGAGTACTAATTAATAATGGAATGCGTTTATTTACTTTTGGATAAAAAAAAAGGGTAATTTATCTTGTACTAAAATTTTAAATACGTGTTAGAATCTTAGGCTGCTAGAAAAAATATGTAAACACACATAAAGTGGCCATGTGTTGCTAACTAGAGGTGTAAAAAAAACCAGTTAACCGAACCGATTCGAAAGTTAACCTATAATCGTAACCGGTTAGTAACCGATACAGTACAAAACGATTATAGGTTAGGAAAAACCGCCGGTTAGTAATGATTTGCACTTTCAAAACCAAAAATCGATTCCTAATCGGTTAACCGATAATCGGTTTTTATTTTTAGTTTTAACCGGTTAATCAATTAATTATATATAATTGGGATTGTTTTCTATTTTATACTTACCACTCACCACCTACTGGGTGATATATATATACATCGAGATATAAAAAGAAAAATAAAGTCACATACATCTGGAAAGAAAGAAAAAAGCATCGGAGACCGGAGAAAGAACCAACTGATCACCTCTTCAAGATCCTCCACTGAATCAACTCTTCAAGATCATCAAAAATATTACGTACTGTGTGGCTGTGTGTATGTGTGTTCCACTAACCGCCCAGTCATATATATATATACACATCGATATATATGGCGGCCATGAGGGGTAGATGATGATGAAGAGAAGTGGTGTTTGAGGGTAGATTCGGACGGAACAACTTGTTCTATGTTGAAAAAGAAAACCCCTTTTGGCTTATATATTATTGATAGTGGGCGGTTAAAAAAATAACCTATTAGGTTAACCGGTATCGGTTAACCGGTTATTATTAACCGAAACCGATTACACCGGTTATAGTTTTTTAAAACCCAAACCGGTACCGGTTAACCGTAATCGGTTTTTTTTTTTAAAAAATAACCGGAATCGGTTACTAAAAAAAATAATCGGATGCGGTTAACTGGTATTTGCACCTCTATTACTAACTACTCATTCTTCACCCATCCGCCCACCTACTAATTTCTCACCCACAGAATTTCTATATTTCGCTCATACATTTGATTTTTCTTCTAGAATAATTTTTTCTCTCTTACGGCTTTCTTAAATGAAGGGATTTCATTTCCATTGAATGTTACATATAGATATAGATTTTCATATAGAGGTATGTATACGTATTATTATTGATATTAAATATATGTATGTTTTGTTGATAATTTGAATTAGTTTTCATTGAAAACGTGAGGTCGTCAACAGTCAGAGGAGTTCGTTCGCCGGATCCGATGTTGCCACCGCATCGGCAGCTGATGCAGAAGCAAATGACTCCGAATCAAGGAAGGAGCCTGCTAGTTGTTAGAGGCGGTGATTTTTGCAAGTGGTGAAAGGAGGCCGGTGTTTGTTCCTATATATTGATTGTTACTCGAGGTGATTTTCTCGGTGATTGTCATTTACAAAAGAGACTGGGTATTGTCGTATTGGAGTAAATATGAAAGGATGAACAGTATTGGAGTAAATATGAAAGGATGAAAAGGTTCATGGAGTAAAGGTTGTGTCTATTGTATGATTGTATCCTATGCTTATCTGTATATACGTTGTACCTTACGCATCATTTGTTGTAAAAACCAAGGTAATTTTGATTTTTTTTAGAGTTTTAAGTTTTGTTTTTAGAATTTATGCATAAGTTACTCTTTTAGTAACTTGCTAGTTGCTACGTACATACATGAAATTGTGGTACTATCATTTTCTAAACAACATTAATTCCTTAAGTTTCCAACATAAATATATCACTACTCACATGATGACAAGCATAAGAACTCTCATTAATCAAATTATAGATTTTTTGAAGTTTCCTAAACTTAACATAACTCTGAAAATTAGGCACATAGTAAAATGTTGTACATACTACATAGGGCACATAGCAAATGATAATAACTATTTTTAAAGAGCATTTATATTTATTTACAACATTTTCTTCTATGCTAAGCACCACCGGCTCTATTATAATTAAGGGTTAACAATCGTTTTAATTAGACCCCCAGAAACTTAAGGTCTCGATTTTTGTATATAGTAGGTTTAGTCCTTAAACTTTAGCCAAGTATCATTCTGTCTCGATTTTTGTATATAGTAGGTTTAGTCCTTAAACTTTAGCCAAGTATCATTCTATAATTCTCATTGCAGTGATATTTATATTGGTTTTTACATCGAACATTTATACTTTTTTTACTAGTAGTTTAACAATATGAGTTGAGGTACTTTTTTTTTATATCTTAATTAATATGATAATGAATAAACTCTAAAAATTGATCTCGTTTAAGGGTACCTAAAACTTTAGCCGACACTTAGTGTGTTTTTTTTTAAAGGTGAATTTCGCAGGAAATCTCGTGTCGCGATTCAACAACGGGAGGTCTAGCATACATTGTTTTAACCGGGCCGCGTTAGAGAGTTCCCTCGAAGTAGAAATGCTTATTTCAATACCCGATGGGGGGAAACCTCATACTAATCCGCCCGAAGACACGACGATTCATAGAGGTAAATCCTGCTTCCTCAGACTTGAACATCAGTATACCCAAGTCAAGCCCTCATAAAGGGACTTAATTTGGCCGACACTTATTGTAACCGTAATTAGTGTTGGCAAAATCCATAAAAACCGTAATAAGACAAAACATAAAAATAAAAAGGAATTAGCATGAGTTCGGTTTCCTCTGTTCTAGAAAGGATATATAGACCAACTAAATTTCCGTGACAAAACATTTAAGCAGTAAATATCAATCATCTGCTGTTAAATAAAAAGTAAATAATGAAAATAAATATTAATTATTTGCAACTCGCGTAGAGAGAAAAACACTAAATAAGGAAATAGGATACGCTCATCCTGATTAGGGTATTGTTAACAAAAACAAATTAAATGCCTTGCGGGTTACTCTTTCCTAATATAATGTCGATATTATCTTATATATATGTACCCTTGATTCAACTGAATTGTTTAAAAATCACCATTCACAAATTACCTCTTCAAAACATCACTCTCTAATATAGTTATATAGTAATAATAGGTGTTTTACCCGTTCGATGTGCGGTTATTAAATTTATTTTTTGAAAATAATTTTGACAAGGATAATAAAAATAATTGGTTTAATGATAAAAAAATTATTTATAAATTACCGAGTATAATTTATACGTGTGAATAACAAACAAACTTACACGTTAATAATTTTATTGAACCTGATTAAGTTGACTATACATGTAAAAATCTAAATAATATATATATATATATATTTTTTTTTTGTCAAAATCAAACAATGACCATAAAAAATTCCATAAACCTCAAAATAGTTTATTAATATTTATATTTGATGAGAATTTATTAAAATATCTTTGCCATATATAGAATTTTTGAAATTCATTAAATATGTTTAAATAAGATAATTATTATAAAAATTTATAAAAATGACACATGAGATAAAAGCTTATGTGTCAATTTTTAAAAATAGCTTTAAATTGAAAAAAGTTTTAAAATGTTAGGATAACTACTCTTTTAAAAGATATATAGATATAGATAGATATATTAATATACCTAATTACTCTTTCTCATTATTTGTTCTGTCGATCTGATAAACCGGCAAGATTACAACAATTTAACACTAAACGACAACATTAATTATAAGACAGTTGAACTAATTACTAATTAACCAATCACATCGTTCGATTTCATCAAATTGACTTTTGATGATGTCATCATTTAGATAAATTACAAATTAAAAATCCTAATAATCATTATCCAAATATATTATTATATTAATATCTATATTAATTTGTAGAAAAAGTCTCATTAGTTTACACTTTTTTGTTTTCCATCAATAATTTACATTTGTTAGCCCTGAATACTTAATTTATATTAATTTTTAGCCATCAACTTGAGAGAATTTTTTAAAATTTATAATCATTTAATTAAATAAAAAAAATTTAACATGTGAAATATTTTATACAAAAAATTATTTAAAAACCTAATGACTTATTAACAAATATTAGAAGAGTCCTAATTGTTATCAAAGAATATAAAAATAATCCTAATTGTTATCATATTATCATAGAACAAGTGATTGAAAATAAACATATGCGTGTTATGAACGCGTATCATGATTAAATATATATACTTGAATGTCAAGTTCGGGATCACAAATATGTTTATATTTTAATTCTTAATTATTTTTCCTAATAATATCACATTATGAGTACATCTGTTTCAAAATATATTATAATGGAGAAATTATTATATATAGCATGTGTTTTGTGGAATGACTACGACAAACAATTCCATCAATATGTCTAGGCTAATAATGACAGTGAGTAACCTATGATTATTATACTACAACTTGCAAAATATAACACTTAAAACCGTGTTTTTTTATAAATTGTAAACTTTTATGATTTAAATGTATGAAGATCTAATATTGTTAATATCGTAAATCTCGTGTCCAGTGTTGGACACGGATATAAAATTTAGTTTAACACTAAACGACAACATTAACACCAATAGAATGCTCCCATGAAAAGAAAACCAACCGAAGACTTATATAGTGGTTTTAAACTGATCCTTAAAAAACGTTCAAAACTCTACGAGGCTCTTAAGAATTCTGCTGATGCTATCGAAGATGATGAAAGGGGCCAAGAATGTGCAAGTTCATCAGTTGGATCCAATGATTTGAGGAATCTTGACGTCATGATTCCCTCCAATGATGATGATGACGACGAGGTTGAATATCCGTCCTTTGTTTCGACCGACGAACATGTTAACGAAAAAGAGGATGTATGGAACAAAACCAAAGCGGGAGCGACAAGCAGGATCGTAGAGGAGGAAAAAGTGGGCAGTAGAAGTAGCAGCAGGGGATGATGATGTTGATGATATAGATGCTTGGAACAAGTATTGTTCGTTGGCTCGTACGTGTTTACAATCTCATGGATGATTCCCTTTATTTCAACGCAACATTATGGAACCACACCGGCCCGGCCCTCCTTCCTTTTTGATCATATCCGATCAATAATCTAATTAATTAATTCTCCCCATCTGTTTAATTTTTCCAGTACGTGTACGTATATGAACAACAATATATTGATCATCAACATACAGAAGATTATATATATTAGTACATTCAGATTTATGATTCTTGTGTGAAATTTTTTTTTTGAACTATGTGATTGAAATAATCATAACTTTCATAGGCATGTCAAAGAATTGAAGTGCATTTATTATTGTTTATGTTTATTATATTTAGATTCATTATTATGGTGATTTAGTCATTTTTTTAATCATCGTGATTTTAATTTTTTTCAAATAATGATAAATCGAAACAGAAATCAAATCTCAAAGTACTGCAAATCCAAATAAGGCCCGCCCAACGGTTTTTCCTGGTTCGTCACCAACACGTCCTCGTGTGACACCATTGGGTGGCTCCGAGATTTCATCATCTCGTTGTGGGGTGTGCGAAAAAGATGTTGGAGATGAGGGATTGGGGTCTCCACCTCTCATCTATACACTATATAAATCCCTACTTAGGTTTTTCTAATTATGTCTTATGTGGCATGCTTTAGGAAGAATTTTTTATACTAAAGATCCTACGTGTCCAACTTATATTGAATTTGCCCAAGCAGTTAAGGTAAATGGACGGTTTCTGTGTATGTAGGCCAGTAAGATTATTCAAATGTCTCTAGAATGGTTAAGGATGTATAAACCGTCTACAATCTCTCTCATACCACGACTTCATGTATATCTTCTAACCGTTTCATGCTCTGTGCCTTTCTCCCCCCCCCCCCCCCTCCCTCTGTCTCTGTTTAAGGATAATGATTTTCCAATCAAAGGTATTTTTACTTGCAAATTGTTCTTTTTTGTTTAATTGTTTACAAACTCAACAAATTGAAGTTTCTCTTGCCTTCACGATCTTCACTCATGATATCCATATCAAAGGTAACTTGATTCATCATTCTTAAATTGTATTAGAAGTTTACTAACTTTTCTACTTTAGATTAAATTTAGTTGAGGATTGTTTATGATTTTTTTTTCTTTACGAACCAGTAGTCTAAGCTGAAGATGATATGGTTTATTTCAATAAATCATTCTTTTCATTAAATATGTATATTTTCTAAGATTTTGACAGTGATTTGTTTTTCACATGACCACCAATTGTTTGATACAATGTCTCAACCAATTATTTGTTGCTTTTGCTGGTCATCATGAAGAGTTGATATGGTTCGTTTGGTAATTTAGCCTAGATTTGCAAATAATTTACTGTATTTAAATGATACAAAACAGATAGTTTTATTATTTAAATTTATTCATTTTTTCGTATCGTATTAAATTAGTTGTGAGTCCTTACATAACCAGATTCTTCTTCTCACTTGCAATGAGATGCATATATCATACGTGTATACTGGATTTTATTCTTAAGTTCTCTGATCCTGCTTGCTTTTATACTGCAATCTTTATTTAGTTAGATTTTATACATGACATGGGTATATATTTTAAAGGGGCAGGCATTCTGATGTACATTCAATACTTATGTCATGAATATCATAATATTATTTACTTAAGAGTTTTTGCAGAAGTGATTATGGTTTTGATTTTGTGGTATTTTGGGTTAAAAGTAGTTATATGTGTATAACAAGGTTATAAATTGCTCTAAAGTTTTGCTTTATAGAGACATATATGAGATTACCACATGTCCTTATCTACTGTGGCATCATATGGCTCATAAGGGGTGAGTCGATAGGTATCCAATTCTGTTACTGGGGCTAGGGTTCCCCACATTTACCCTAATCAACTAACTTTGATAATTATTATGCAATCGTTTTGGATAGAGATCACAAGTTTCTAACCAAATCTATTGAAGAAGCCCATAAAGGTTTAATGAGGTAATGGAGGCACAATCGAGGCATTTGTAGTTAGATGATGCAGTTGTAGTAAGTTGCCATAACATGGTACTAAAGCACACAGACCCAGCAGCGAAAGTCACTATCATACGAAAGGTTAGTCTTTTGTTTGTTAGTTATTATAAATTGATCTCTTGAGATTGTAGCTTCATCTTTTACGAGCCTGACAAAATTATTCATAACCGTTACTGTTCATTTATGCTTTACATTTTATTCATAGTTAAAAAAAAAAATAAGTAGACCTATTCCTTATGTGTCTCTCCTCTATGCAAATATTGATTGCAAATATTTATATGTTAAAAAGGTCATCATTTGCTAAAGCATCCGGCAGGTCCTAGGATCAAGAAAAAAATAATTGTTTTTTTGGTCCTTCAAGTTCTCTTTTTTGTTCTTCCTAGATCAATGTATTGTTTATTATTTTGATTAATAAAGCACAATAAACAAGATCTAAATGTAATTGGCTCATTGATCCCGTGGTTGGCCGAGATGCTGAAGTTGAAAGATTGTTCAGATACTTTGTAGAAGAACTAAGAATAATCCAATTCTCCTCGATCAAGCTGGGGTTGGAAAAACAGCTATTGTAGAAGGGTTGGTGATTCGTATTTCAGATTCAGATGTACCCATGTGTTCTCTTGGTGGGTACTCCTTTTAGATCTTTTAATATGCATTAGTGAAAAAATGGACAGGTTGAGTAATGAGTCAAAACGGTTTATGTTGGGTGTGTTGAATCATGTCAAGACAGGTTGGTTTGGCCCAATATACTTTTATATGTCAAATATATGATACAAAAGTTCTATTAATCAACTATTTATATATTTCTGAATACACTGATCTAAGGAGGTTTTATATTCTAAAAGTACTACGTGGTCAACTTTTCGTCTATATGCCAAGGTAGACGATCTATTTTTAATTACGTAATTTTTTCATGTATCGGTTTTTATTTGTATCTATATGCCTCTTTCAAAATGTGATATTTTTGTGGTTAGTTTTAAGTTATTGTGTGCATTGTGAATTTTAAAAACTTTTAGAATAGGTACGTGATAGTTTTTGTAAGAATTCTCAAAAAAATGTGATATGTTTTTTGATGGTTAAAAATATGTAAAAATTTGTAAGAACATTAAGTTTTGATTAAAGGTGCAATCTTGATTAAATATTTATTATTTTTGATGGAGTACTTCTATTTAAAAGCATTATCTTGAATTTAAGAATGTATACAAAAAAAAGCAGAAAAAGATTTCCTGAATCTAGGCAATGTGTGATTTGTGTGTGTGTGTGTGTTTTATTCTGAGAATTGGAATGTTGGTTTGCATTTGTAAATGTTGAATTGATTACCAAGTTGATTCATATAGGAATGTGTATGTCTATTGATTAGATATTTAGATCTTAGGGATACAAATTTAGATATTGTAAGACTAGCATATAAGTTTTAGTAGTTTACTTGAAATGAGTAAAGAGTAAAGGTCCAGATAAAAGAGAATGGACTTTTAGGAAAAGATCAGCTAGGCATTCAGTGTTGAGCAACACCGTTGTTGAAATGCTCTTTCTGAGTATGGGTAGGAATGGGATGGGGCAAGGAGTATATAGCTTATTGTTAATATTAAAGTACACCTTGGGCAACTTTATTCCGTTGAACATCTTCCACACAATCTTTGGTGATTTTTTATACAACTTATCAGTGGTGAAATATTTGGGCATTTAGACATTTACACTTTCATGTGCTCTTGAAATTTGCAGGGCACATGATTTTAGCAAGCCTAGATTCAGCCCTATAACTGACATCATATGTGATCAGGTGCTTTGCCATTTCAGAATAAGTTTTTGGTTTGTGGTATACACTGATTCCGAGTTCCTTTGGATTTTAATGATTGTTTTTTACCCATATATTTAGTGTGAAAACGGGTACCATGTTGACTGTATGAAGTCGCTTTTGCTGAGAAGCTAATTCCTGGATACACCACAATCGAGCATGTTAGACACAAATCGTCATGTGTTGGCACCATTTGCATTTTATATTAACTTAATTAGCTTTTTTGGCTTAATCTGCAGGTTAAGGAGTCAATGCTGGAGTGATGTCAAGAACTGGAGCAAGAGTTAAAGATCAAGCAACAGACAATGCGTTCTTGATCAGCTTTAAAAGGTACATGCTTTTCTGCAAGATGTCAAAGGGGTTCACTGGATTGAAAATACAGCTAATGAAAAAGATCTAGAATTTGATGCCAAGCTTTACACACGCATGGCCTCCTTTAGTTTTCTGTTTTGGACTGATTCAACATGCCTTTGTGCCATCAAGAAGAGTGGCCAATAGAATTATGAACGGGAATCACACAAACATATGAAGGAGGCGTCATTGTGGACCGCGGAGAAGTTTGTAAGGGCTCTTAGATGTGCAGCCGATCATGTATTTGGAAGTAATCCAGCCGTTATGGGTAAAATTGGAGACGATGATTTTGTACAAGCATTGTTAGAGTTGAGTGCATAATCGATTGGTGCCGATCGATCAGAAGTGAACCATCGCGGTCTCACGGATGAAAATGAGTAAAAGAGGCAGTTTAAAAATGTCAAATATCTCGCCGGTGTGTTGTATGGTCTAAAGACGTTAGAAATCAATATGGATGTTCTTAAAGAGATATGGAAACATCATAAACGTTGAAAGAATTGTGCTCTTCGAGTTTTTACTATAGCGTACAATTCTGGAATCAAATATGATAGTTGTGGAATCATAAATCACAAATTTTGAATCATTATTTCTTTATGACAATTTTGGAATCATATATGAACACTGCCTAATTAGCATTTGTTTTATATGACAATTTTAAAATCATATATGAACACTACCTATTTACAGAGTACTGGAGTAGTATTTACATTAACTTTTAAACTTTGGATAAAGCCATTTCGGGTCAATTGGCGGTTAAAATTTTTTTAATTTTTTTTTGACCTGTTGCTCAAACTTCCCATTTTGTCATCTTTAATATACTAACCGAGGTGTTTTAGTTAACATAGGATTGTGATGTAATATAAATCAAGTTACACTAAAGACCCTTGGGAGACACGTATTAAATCTGTTTGTCATAAGTTGCAAAATCAACTCAAATTGGATGTTTAAACTTTTCCAAGTTTTATTGACCAGCAAACATTAATCTTCTTATAATCCCAAAGAATAAAAAATTGTTAATAAGAAAGGTTGTAAGCATTTCTATATATCATGGGCCACTACAAAGAATTGAGCATGGTGACCCGTTTAAAATTATTATTGTGAACTTTACCCATCATAATCTACTATTTTCACACCTTATTGGTGCAGACAAAGTTCTTTTTTACTTCAATTCATTCTCACTTCTTGATCGTAGAACAAGAACAAGTGTCTTACAAGCTAGAAGGTGTTTATATTTATTGGTGAATATGTATGTATACATATATAGTGTATAAATTTATATAGTGTAAAAAATATGGTAATTGGATAGGAGCTTCCTAATCGGTATCATTTGGTACATACTAATCTCTTATAGTGTCCAAGTAAATTTCAACCATTTAATAATTATCCCATGTTTTTTCTTTTGTGCATCCATCTTGGATGCATATTCATCAAAATGGATGTACAAAACAAAAAACGTGATTTTTTTTATTTTGACGCATCAATGTGTTGTTAAACACTTAAATAATGATAATTATTTATACAATA
This sequence comes from Erigeron canadensis, assembly GCF_010389155.1. Lineage (NCBI taxonomy): Eukaryota > Viridiplantae > Streptophyta > Magnoliopsida > Asterales > Asteraceae > Erigeron > Erigeron canadensis. Next base: position 49,385,834 of record NC_057768.1, on the reverse strand, counting down.
TGTTAGTTTTATGAACTTTTAATGCATTAGAATAATGTTTTTAAGTGTTTTCATCTTAAAATAATTGTATTTTTATTTTATTAAATGACCAAACAATAAAAATACAATTATACAATCTATGTCAATAATATTCAACGTTACATTCTTGAACTATAGTTAAAAAACTTAATTAAGGTTAAAAGCGCATCGCGCGGGTTTAAGCACTAGTTTATATATTATGTCACAAGGCCTCAAAATATTCGATAACAATGATAGACGACCTGCACAATTATTACGTACATTCTATCAATCAAAAATTAATCTTTTACGGCTTTCTTTTCGTTTGCTTTTTTTTTTGTTAAGATCTACAAAGGTCTGTGGGAGGATAAACATTTATCTTTAAACGATTTGTTTGAAAAGGAGTTACAGACATACTAAAATCTTCTTTTGTCTTTAACAAAATGTTATTTTCCATAGGTTTGTAGAAGAAAGAAAGATAATAAAAACTATCTTCCATCTCTGATACAAAAACCAACATCCACACTCTCACAATCTAATCCGAACCAACAACCTCTCTCCCTCTTCACAATGCATCCATTGTCATCACCCACCATTTAGCAGCCTTCCCAACCTAATTTTTTCCTTCATCACCAATTAATGTTTGGTGACGGGTGGTGGTGGCGCACGTCGATAGCGGCGGAGGGAGAGGGTGGCAGCGGTGACAAATAGTGTTTGTTATTGATATAAAATGGCTAGTGTCTTCCGGCCCGCTTTAAATCATTTCCCTAGGGAAAAGTGCCGAAGGGAGAATGCATCCGAACGGGGAAAGAGGATCTCGTAGCTTTAATTGTTGGCTCTTATACGAAAGGTAGTTATTTAACGAGTTAAGACCTTAATGGTTTATCTTGTAAATGTTGGCATATGATCATATTATTATAAGTCGCATGTCCGGGAATAATTTAAGCCTACGGGGTCACACGAAATGACACGGTAACTCGATAATAACAATTGATATATTAAAGTAATATATTAATTAGTTTGATCACGAAATAATTAATTAATTATAGTTAAAGGATTAATTATATTTAATTGATTAAAAAAGAGGATTAAAATGTGAAAATTGGAAAGTGGGCTTGGACCTTGGTCCATGTATGGGGGACGGTTTCATCAAGGCTTTCCATAGCCTTGATGTTGCTTAGTTTCTAAGTTATGTTTAACCTAAAATTACCCTATAAATACAAGGGCTAATTTCTAGGTTTTTTCATTCATTTATTCACAAACAAATTCTCCTCCTCTCCTCTCCTTTTTTGTTTCGGCCGAACCCTTTTAAAGGGTTTTGGTTTTGAGACTTCAAAAAACCATATGTTACATATATATATATATATATATATATATATATATATATATATATATATATATATATATATATATATATATATATATATTAATGCTAGGCATTAATTATGGTGTTCACTTTTATTAGTTGACATCAATATTTTGTTCCATGGGTTTTTCGAATAAAGGGGTTAAACAATGGTGTTTAGGTTCGTGATCGGGGTACTAGCATACATTATACGGGGTGTCTAGTGTGCGATCGTAGAGGGGTTTTGCTTTAAACCCTAAGCATTAATAATAATCTTATTATTATTATTTCAATTGGATCTTTGCATATAAGGTACACATTTCGATTCCATTCTTTGTTAATTAATTTGATTGCATATATGTTTCGATTTCTTCCGTTGCGCTTACTCGTGATTATGTATGTCTATGTGTTCATATTCTAACAGTAAATTCATTTCACTATATGTTATTTTTCTTAGCCCAGACATTATCAGTGAACATAAAATATGTTTTGAGTTGGATAATTCATACACTATTAATACGAGAGCAAGTATCCGCGCGTTGCGACGGTGATATGATGGGGTGATAGGTCATAGAGTGTGATAGGTTATAGAAGGTGATAGGTCATAGAGTGTGATAGCCAAATGTCATAGTTGTACGGACTCCGCCCTTAGGTGGTGTTTTGTAGAGGTGAATGGAAAGCCTGAGAATAGAATTCATTCATTTTAATTAATATATTACATAATATATTAATTAATAATATAGAGTTACCGTATTATTTCGTGTGACCCCGTAATTTTAAATTATTTCCGGACATACATTTATAATAACATGATCATACTCCAACGGCTAGTCTATTCATTTTGAATATTTGTTCGTAATTGGTACCCTTTTTCCTTAACAAACGATACAAATTGATACACGGAACTACAACTTAATTAAAATCTACTCTAATTACCTTCTTGCATCTCATCATCATCTGGTTGCATTGGTACTTGAGTATCAATCTGTTGAGATGACCTCCTCATACGTTTTGCACCTATAGATACACCAAACAATCGCGGACAAATTCCTTCGTCCGCCTGTGGACCACCGCTACCACTATACATCTCCGATTGATGCGATATATAATTAGACATCATATTAACCACATTACCACACAAACTTCTTAAGTGATCAATTTCACATCTCAAACTCACATTCTGTTCTTTCAACCGTTCATTTTCTTCAATGAGATTTGTACCAATCAGTGATAATGATCCCCCAAGTTCTTCACTCGAATTTGACGGAGATGATATCGGCACAGCCACCAATGGAACTGCAGTTGTTACTGACGGCGTTGACGGAGGGATGGCAGTTTTCCTACGGTGTATCTCTTTAAGGAGATATTTTTCTCCTCTACGAAAGTAATCGTGTGCAAATTCCCAACGATCAGATACAATCTTCCTAAATCCCTGTATTTAAATACAAATATTAGGTACTCACAAACTATTATATAATTATGATCTAATCTTTTTATATATATATATATATATATATATATATATATATAGTTTCCTTATTTTGAGAACCATTTTTTTTAATAAGAACAATGAGAATTCTTAAATTATATATTTTGTTCACCTTTTTTTTTTGTTCATCTACATGTAAAATGATATAAAAAAAGTATGTTGTATAAGAAATTTTTTTAAGAAACATTCAAAATAGTCTTTTGTCAACTTGTGAATGAATTTGTTCACGTTTTCTGTTCACATGTGACAAACAACTATATATAATGGTTTGAAAAAAAAAATTCTTATGCAACATATATTTTTATAACGTATTACATGTAAATGAATAAAAAAACATGTGATTTAAAAATTTAGAAATTTTCACGGTTCTCAAAAAAAAATTGGTCCTCAAAATAAGAATTTATATATATATATATATGTCACTTTTTTTCCTTGAGAAGATAACAATTCAAAACTATGAGGTTGACATACTTTTTTTCCCCGAGAAGATAACAATTCAAACTATGAGGTGAACTATGTCCAATTTTATCATTTTTGTGAGAGTGTCTAAAGGTATCACATATATGCTAAAGGTACATCTATATAATCATTAGTTATTTAATTATGTCATTAAATGTCTTTTAAATTTATTTATTTATTCTTGTCTCTGTCATTTATTATCTTTATTTTTTCTAACCATACATTAAATGCTTTCTATTTTTACTAAAATTTATTTATATTTATCCTTATATATTGTTGTTATATATTATTAATAAAAAAAACTTATGTATTATATAAAAGTCTAAAAATAACATAGCTAATGAAGATATATATTCGATAAACAATAACTAATATAATGACATTAAAAATATATCTAATCATTTATATTAAGAAAAACTCTTTTTTCAGTAAACACTCAAATAAAATGTAAAAGAAAATAACGTTTTTTTTAAAAAAACGTAATAAATCATTTAAAAATTTAACAAATAATAGTAAAATATAAATATAAACTGATGTCTTAAAAACAAATTCAAAAACAATAAAATAATGTCTTTTAAAAGAATAGTATAAATTAAACTTGCTCTACCCGGCATTTATTACTAGTAGTAGATTTTAATATAATCTTCTGCCTTAAAAAAAAAAAAAAAAAATTCTACTAATTAAAGAATTCTTTCTCAAGGTTCGAAATGATTCCAGAAACATATCAATTACACCGTGTACATCTAACTAATTAGTAATAGTAAAAGAAAAAAACTGGCTTTTGCTTAGAACCAAGCTCATCCTCCATTAAATTAGTCGTCCTCTAGCTTTATGTCACACGATACATATGATATAATATATATATATATAATAATAATAATACTCAGCTCGTAATAAAAATAACATAGTATTTTGCAACATCTTATAGATTAGTACTCGTAACAGAAATGAAAAGGCTAGCAAGAATTGAATGAAAATAGATAAGTATATACAGTATATGCTTAATATTACGTACGTAAGTGTTGAGTTGGCGAATGAAGCTGGAGAAATTGTTGTGTTTGAAGTATTTAGGAAGGAGATCCGTAGCGAATTCAGGTGGCTTCCATACGATGAATCCGTTTCCATTCTCATTCCACGATACCATTTCGTTTGATAAAACATCGTCAACCATTTGATACGTTTTTGTCAAAAACGGCGTCGGGCTACTACTCCTCTGCGTTTCTCCTTCTCCACTTCTTTCCACATGTGTAGTAGTCATGGCTATATATATAAATATACCTGCAGATCACTGCTGTTTATATCCAAAAACAATATTATCTCTCAAAAAATCGATTTTTTATTTTTTATCTTTAAAGAACTGAATGATAAGAAAGAAGAAATGGGTGGATTCTAGAAGATTCTTGATGATGGATGTTTGCAATTGAAAGGGTCCGCAATGGATGGATGCCAGAGGGATTGACATATATCATATCGTATATATAAATTCAAAATGGACATATCTTCCTTAGATGATAATAAAAGTTGGTTGTGGTCCACAAAAGAGAAAAAGTGAACTACAAAGATCTAGAAAAGGTTCATTATTTTATTACTATTATAAACTTATATATGTTTATGCTATCAAAATATTATCTTTTCAAGCTTATTATATTATCTACACGTGTCCTTCGTATTAATAGAGGTAAATGAAGATTTTGGATAAGATTTAGAGGTTGCTCTATTAATTTTAATTCAATCAATCAAATCTATTTTACAATGAGAAAAATAAGCCCCTATTTATAGCCACGTATGCTATTTCTAGAAATTAATGAAATATAATAATAAAATAAATAAAATGTTGTCATGGGCTAAGGACAACCACTAATTTATCAACCAATAAAAAATTGACAGAAAAAGCTTCTAGAAAGATTCATTCTGCAAAGGACTCACAAACTGTTAGAAATAAGTCAACGTCGTCACACGTTCCTTCCATATTCCTGTCAACAGCTGTCATTCCTATTTTATTGGGCCCACAAAAAACGACTAAACAAACTTTATTTATTGAAAACTAGTAACTTAAATCTGGGACACCCAACTGGAGACTTGACTGGAGCTGATCACTAGAGTGTTTCAGTGGATAACTTCATTGGTGAGTTACTGATGGTTGTCATTGGAGCTTCTTGCCACTATGAACTGGTTTAGTGAAGACTTGTCTAAAATGGGCTATTGCTGGCACAATTAGCATGGCTTGTTCAGATGGCATTATCAGTTCAGAACCTTCTTTCAGTTCAGATGACTTCAGCTCAGAAATTGACTTCAGTTCAGAATCTGACTTCAGCTCAGAAACTCCTTTTAGCTCAGAAACTCCTTTCTGCTCAGATGACTTCTTCACTTCAGTGGTGTCAATCAGTTCAATGAACCTGGACATGCCCTGACTTGTCCTTACCTAATCTATTTTTGTTTTTAGTTGAGGGTGTAAGGATATGTAAAAATGTTTGTATGGTTGGAGATAAATTTATAAGAATCGAAGAATTTATAAAGATGTATAAGTATTTGTAAGAATATGATGTGGCAGCTCATTTAAGTTCTTCGAAAAAGAAGGTATACATAAACATCTGGTTTTAACATTTCTTAACGAGGATATAAATACCTGCTGAAATATGTAGGTAATCCTTTGCTTCATTTTAATATTTATTTTATTTATAAATAGATATACAAAATGGCTGATATTTTATATTGAAACTTTCATATCTACAAAAATGTTGCATTATGTAGTAATGTAGTAGTTGACTCCCTGCTTTATGTAATGAAAATTAGGTTGGGCCGACCGGTCTTTGGGTAGAGGTGAAAATTGCAAAGGCCCAAGATTTTTAGAACGTTGGGACAGGCCCATTAATAAGACCAAGGAGTTGCATTTCAATTCAGGTGTGACGGAGTCGAAGTGAGTGGCACATGATAAACGTATTATAAGGTTGCTCTAAATATATTATGACAAAATGGCTTTTTCTCAGACGCCAAGGCGCCAGGTACTAGTAACTTTTAACGACTTGTAGAAACAAAATCACACTTTGACGATAAATCTCCAAACAACTAAAAAAAAAAAAGTAGCATTTGTTTTTTGTTACTCATGATCTGTTGCTATAGAATTCACTGTTCAGGGATAACTGATAAATGAGACATCTTTATATAAACTGGTCACCAATTTTGACTGAATACATGTAGGGGGTGTGTCATTTGTTGATACTAATTACTTTGCGTATAAATATTGGAACAACGAGAGAAGAAAGTACACGTGCGTTGCGCCGGTGAGATGGTGGGGGTGATAGGTCATAGAGTGTAATAGATCATAAGAGGTGATAGGTCAGAGAGTGTGATAGCCAAATGCCTTAGCCGTACGGGCTCCGCCCACTGATTTAAAAATTCGTTGAAAGTATATCGAATAATCTCTTTAATGAAAGAGCATGAAATTTTAAAAACACTTATATAATTTTTTATCATTTATCAGAGATAAAAGATTTTGAATGAATTAAATGAATAAAAAGATTCATGTAAGAGATAAAAAAAAAGTGGTTGAGATTTGAGGAGAGAGATAAAGATAAGTAGTTGAGATTTCCTCTAAGAATATTATAGTTATTCTAGGTAAATTTATTTAAATTAGTGAATAAATAATATGGACATTATAAGGATTTCAAAAACTTAGTTGAAAAAATTTGACGGAGATAAATACTTTATAATGTAGTAGAGATAGAGATAATGTAAATCAACCATTTTCAAAAGCCAACGTCATAAACTAAACCTATTCTTTCATTCACAATCTTACAAACCAAACACATCCTCGGTATCATACGAACCTTGGATAACTACTATGAAACAGAAAATAAGCAACTTTCATGACTACAAATGTACTACCAAGAGTTATAAAGACCAATATGTAGCTCAAATACTCAACTGGTTACAGCTTTAGTATTTTTGAAAAACAATAAGACATGAGATGAGAAGCTTTAAAATGTAAGCACTAAAGATGGATAATCTTAGTAATAGGTATCTCAGTATGATCAACACCAGTTTTCTGAATATTGATAAGGTTAAGCAGACTCCCTGTAGCCAAAATTGCCTTGGGATTGATATCGTGTAGCGCCCTAGCGTACAAACTTCTACACGCACAACATGCGGCTTCATACAGCTCCTTGTTCTTTTTATTCTTCTTGTTTATGCCCATTAAACAATGCCCTAATATTCTCAATATTGGTTGTAGCATTTCCCATGGCAACAAGATCCTACCTTCCTTTTTCTCCACTCCGTCTTTTCCCTTTTGATTGCCTTCATTCGGGAAATCTTTATAGAAGTCCCCATCTTCACCTGCCCATATGGTACAGAATTCACAAAAATCGATCTTGGATTGGATAGGCATATCAACAATCTTGCTATGATATAGTTCAAGAGCCACACCAATTATCTGAGCCCGTTTGGTTGATCTAATGGTTCCTTGAGGCTCCAAATTAGGAGACACCACGGCAAGGTTAGGAGTGCTTTTATTAGAATGTTTACCTTCATGGTAGACACTCGGGTGAGAAAGATCCGGTATGTGTATGGTGATTGGTTGCCCATTACGTGAAGCGGTCTCGTGTGCATATATGGCCAACAAGACCGCTTCAAAACCAGCAAGTGGTTTCCTTAATGGTATCCTCGAAAGATAAACTCCTGCAATGATGGGGAGAAACCTAAGGATGACGAGTTGGAGGTCAAACTTAGAGGTGTGGAATGTGTCGTAGAGCCAACGACAAAGTTGGTTATCACCTGCGCCAGAGTCAGGTTGGCGGAGGAGGTCTGAGATTTGGGCTGCGAGTTGCGGATCATTTAGGAGGGCTGAGGCAGGGGAGTCGGAGGAAGAGACGGATTCCGGGATGGAAGGGATGATGGTCGACAGAGATTGGATGGCGGTCTGGGCCTGGGAGAAAGAATCCGACCATGATACTCGTTGTTCTTGGGTCGACATTTGCAAAAATAAATGCTCCTTGGTGATTTTTTGATCGGTATTGGAAGGTTGGTTATTCCTTTAAGAGAGTTTTGAGGAGAAAAGGGTGGATTTCTTTTTTTCAGTTTTTACCAATTCAGGTTGTCTTTGCAAACATCATGCGGAACTTTACACGATATATTTGGTGCTCCATTTGTAAATTTGATTTTAAAAATAGAAACCATTGATCTAATTTTCATTTTACATATTGCATGTAAACATATCTAAACTTTAAAATTCGTTGATTCAATGATGAGTCATCCACTATTTTATCTTCTATGTTGGGGATTTGATAATTGTCAGTTGAAAAATTGTTTCCCATGGTAGAGAGCCCAGTAGAGTTCTCCCATCGAATGCCTATCCTGTGGGGATGTGATGAAACCCGGTTTAATCCTGTGGGGATGTGATGAAACCCAGTTTAAACAACCGATTAGCACTAGCTTGCCAATAAAAATGAATTATCAAAGAACCTCACACCAATGAATATCAGGTTAGAGTTTGTAAAATAATTCATCCAAAATTATTTTACTATTTAGTAATAATTGCCAACAATATCAACTGGCATTATGAATAGATTAGCACTTTGAAAAATATCCCATGCATTTTGTGAATTCTTGGCAATTATACTTTCACATCTTCTCCCACAAGTAATTATTATACAAACAAAATGATACTTTCAGATTAATATATCGGTATATTTGCACGTAAATGGCAGGTTAAATGATCCTCTTGAAATGAATATGCCTGAAGACAATTAGGAGTCTCATTGGTAACTACAGTTACAAGCTTCATGTACCTATGGCTATACTAAATCTCTGGCAATTGAACCAATCAAATAATATTACAATATCAAAAACACAGCTCGCATTCAGATGCAACGATTTTGACCGTCTATTTATCAATGAGACAATGACTAATGAGTTGATAGAAACGTATGACAATTAACGTTACCACCTTTTCTGATCATTAGTGATTAACTAGTTTTTGCAAGAAGTTAGAACCGACAAAAAGGATAGGTCAATTCAATCCATACAAAACTTGTGTATTTTAATAAGACCGAGTTTCGAACCGTCACCAAACCCACCCCATCTTACCCATCTTGAACATTACCCGACCCTTATAGATCATGCTATTGAACAACTATCTATAATGTGACACTGTTTTAGTAAAGTACATCAAATTCACATTCTCATGAAACACAAATTTATTTCTCCATGAGTTGATCACAAGCTACTTGACTTGCGTCAAATTGCTTAAAACATATTCACAAAACTAATAAAAGAACCAACAGAAATGATCTTGCAGGTACTCAAAGCTTTGTATTAACCATGAACACTTGACTCGACACGTAGACTAAAACAACAATTATTGCGAAATATTCACAGCAGAAACACAAGCAACGATGACAATAGAGTAAATTGACCTTCATACTTGAGTATCACAGCCTTGTATCACTTGGTTGGTGGTTCCTGGTATCCCCATGGATTCTGTCTTGCCCAATTCCATTGATCCCTACACATCTCTTCTATGCCATATTTCGCCCTGAAATATGACAAAACGTCTTAAAAGAACAGATGAAAACAACCACATGGTTATATGGAATCAATGATAAGCAAAGAGTACATTATTTAGATCCAGGTTATGTTTCATCTATAACAGGTCAAATGGGTAAAAAGAACTATATAGATTAAAAAAAGGTGTCAAATGGATTGAAAGCAACCTCCAAGTGTATGAACCTACCTAATCATTAATCCAGAAAACCAGATTTTTATTGTACATATAAAAATTTTCTGTTCATATTTACAAATCAGGTTATTTATTGATAATATTGTAGCAGAAATTGGCAGGAGGTGTTCCACGTGATCCAAACCCCTACCAACGTTACCTTCTTTGACCCGTCACCCAACCCACCCAACCTGCCTAGTTCACCTCTACTAACAAAATTGAAGGATCTTGAAAACCAAAGAAACACCATCCATAATTTATTAAAAAAAAAAAAAAAAAAAACCAAAAAACTATGGAATAAGAATCATGCAGTTCACATAGAACAAAAACAGTGTGTCATAACGTACTTCCAATCGAGCTCGCTTGCAGCTTTTTCAGTGGACGCATAAACTTCTGTTGCATCTCCTGGCCTTCTTGGGCAGAATTTTATAGGAATTTTCTGAAATTAGTAAGTTGTTAGTGATACATAATCTACAAGTGGATCACATGGTTAAGAATGGGAGGACCTTTCCGGATGCTTTCTCAAACGCAGTAACCATTTCAAGAACAGATGTCCCACGACCGGTCCCCAGGTTGCAGGCAAAACAACCTAAAGCACATGGTATATATAACTTATATATGTCAGCAATAATTAAAGTTTAGATCATCAATGACACCATGTGAAGTAAGGAACTATTGTAACTGACCTATATCTTCTTTTGTAAAAAGCTTTCTAAGTGCAGCAACATGACCATCTGCCAGATCCATAACATGTATGTAGTCCCGCACCTGTTACCAATCATAAAAATCATATACGTATTTTAGGCGAATATTAACCAAACATGTGCAATTACTTTTGACAATCTCTACTAAATGCAGCCTAATCCTTTTTCTTAACATAACAGAGGAAAAGAAACATAACAGCAGAATAACAATATATACATACTGCAGTTCCATCGTTTGTAGGATAGTCATGACCATATACGTTCAACTCTGGTAATCTTCCAACAGCTACTTGTTGTATGTAAGGCATAAGATTGTTTGGAATGCCTTTTGGATCTTCACCAAGTTTTCCGCTCTCATGAGCTCCAACAGGGTTAAAGTATCTCAGCAAAACTATTTTCCACTCTGGATCTGCAGTGTAAATATCTCGAGCAATTTCTTCAAGAAACAACTGATCAAGCCATAAAAGATGGACAAAGAATTCAATTGCAAAAGATTAACTCACTATTATAAGTAAAATTAGCAAACAAATGTTAAAAAATTAGTAAATGTAGAACAAGTTTAAGAGCAGTAAGGTAGTATTATTTATTACCTTGGTTCGTCCATATGGATTCATTGCTTTCAGAGGGAAGTCCTCAACGCACGGGATTTTCTTAGGCTGTCCATAAACGGTTGCAGAAGACGAGAAAACCAACTGCAGACCCAATAATCAAACAAAAGGATGATCACTTAAGAATATATATATATATATATATATATATATGATGAAGATAATTATCATTATTAAATGACAAATAAAAGTCGCTAACAGCAGTATCTGAAACCATTCATAGATTTAGCACAAACCTTCTTACAATTGTATTTGGCCATGATTTGGTACAGAGTAATCGATCCAATCAGATTATTATCAAAGTAACGAAATGGATGAGCCATACTTTCACCCACAGCTTTCAGCCCCGCAAAGTGTACCACAGCATCAAACCTACATCCCATTAAACCAATTACACGCACACGAAACTTAAAGATAAAATGCGTAAAAAGTAGTAGTAAGTAGCACAAAAAAAAGCATTTATTGATACGAAGACATACTTAGTCACAGAAAACAAGTTCTCCAAATCCTGCTTATTCCTAATATCGCCCTGCCACCAAACAAACCACAATTACTACCAAATATAGTTGTTAATTTGTTATGCATAAAAGATATAACGGAACCTAACTCGATATCATACAGAAATCATGTAAACAAAATCCATAATCTCAACTCGATATTAACAAAAGAAAAAATTATCTTCTATTTACAAGGTCTCACTTCTTCCACAACTACAAGATTATAAATAATACTACTCCGTACAGAAAATTTTATTTACTTATGTACCTACAGAGGAGTATAGATATTTACTGAATATGTATATTATTAATCTTAAATATTTTTTTTTATGAAAAAAGGGGGGGAAAAAGAAGCTACAGTAAAATGATTTAAATGTCACTATCAATATAGTAGTATTAGTATTTTGTGAAACTGGATTGGATATACATTGAATATGCTTTATTTGTTCAAGTCATGTCAGTTACTACTTTCTTTCACTTTAATTTAACACATAAATCAAAAGTATACATACATCATCATGTGCTGTAACAAATTTCCTAATTACATCCAATACAAAAACACACATTATAAATTAATTGACTAATATAATATTTATTATTATTATTAAGTTTTAAGTACAGTAGATAAAAAAATAGAAATTAATCGCCGGATTCTGGTGAAGGAGAAATTAAGCATATATAAAAATAAAGAGATAGAGAATACCAAATGAAAGTGGAGGAAATTGGAGAGATGAGGGCCGACTAAATCCCTGACACGATGAACAGCTTCTTGAACGGAATTATCAAGGTTATCGATGATGGTAACTCCGAAGCCTTGATTTAAAAGCTGTACAACTGTGTGGGTCCCTATGAATCCCGCCCCACCCGTCACTAATATCATCTTCATCGTCGTTGCTGAATCCATCACCAGTCTAGTGCAGTAGTGGAGTGGAGGGCGTGGGCTTGTTTTTTCACTCGCTACTTTTTACAAAGAGAAAGTCAGTAGCAATTCCTTCCAAATATTCCCTTTATTATATTCTCTTCTTTTCGAGAGAGAGAGGAAATTTATTTTTTTTTTTTGAACGGTAGAGAGAGAGAGAGAGGGGAAATTGAGAACGAATTGAGCAAATCAAGGAAGGCGGTTTTTTATATTTGGAATAGCGTGCTGGACCTCTCTCTCACTTTATACCAATCATATCTCTGCGCAATGTAGTGATGATGTTAGTGAAAACACCGGGAGAGGATTTCCTCAAGTTGCCTCATGTTAGATAATTCTTAACCCTTAGATTAAAATAAAATGTCAAGATTCAAAGATTAACTTTGAATCTTGACCCTTAATTTTCATCCAAGAGCCAAGATGTTTCTAACTTGATTTATCAAGTTGAAAACAACTTGAGGAAATCCCTTCCCGAAGACAACGGTGGTGTTAACAGCAGTGAGAGTGATTGGTGGTGAGGCAACAATAATGGTTAATTGATATTAAAAGTGTTATTGTAATTATTCTAAAGGTTGAGAAGTTTATGTTATTAAATTATTTCATTAAAGGTATTATAAGTATATTAGATAGAGATGTTTAAACTAATAAATAAAGTAAGGTATTTTGTATAATTCAAAATTGTAATTTGAGAAAAGAGGTGGGGTTGTTACTTTATATATACCAATAAACTAAAACAGAATTGAAATATGCTTTCAAGTTCTGATATTAAAAATTTAAGGTAACTTAAAACTTTAACTAAACATATATTATATTTATCATTATTGTTTATTATAACTTAGCTTCGATCAACGGTTTACTTTAACCACAATTTATTTCATACTCACAAATCATGTACGAGGCATATTCAAAAAAAAATTATGATACAATCTATATATTTACCATACATCGTACAGATATTAGGACTGGTAATAACATAGATATTGGAATGGATGGGATGGGATTGTATTTTATGGAAATGGATCATAACTAGGATGGGCGATAAGAGAGTAGCCAATGGTTCGTCCATTGCCTCGTTCGACATACAAGGACGAGTCCACACCGTTGGGTGGGACTCATTCCCCGTTCGTCCGCCTCACTCGTCCGGGTGGCTCGTTCCTGCAGGGACGAGAGCTTTGTTTGTTTTTTTTTTTAAATGCAACGGATAGTTGTAAGTTTCTAATATTGGCAAAACAGGTCCCTTAAGTGCCACCTTTGTCACCTTTGTATCAATTTGGTTCCTAGAAGTGTCACATTTAGTCCCTTTAACGACTACTTTTTTTGTAAAAATCAAACACATTTTATTATCAGAACACATTTTATTATCAAACGACATTACATGATTAAAAGACTTAGTTAAAGAACAAATTACATGATTAAAACACGAAATACATAATAACGTTTCGGTTACTCGTCATCATCTTTGACTGACATCTTCCCGAAGCCACGATTAGCAGGGGAATTGATTATTTACAAACTGAGTATTGTACCAATCTTGAGAGTCAATACTTTACGTATTTGCAGGGGAAGATCGAGAAGATACAAGTTGCTGTGCAACAACTAGCTTCTGCAGTCATCACTTTGAATCATTTTATCATAAGAGCCAAAGCAATTTATGCGATGAAGAAATAAATTGTGTAATGTTTTATGCGTGTTTTTGCTTTATTTTTAAATAAATTGTGCAATGTTTCAAGTACTGTAATGTTTATTTTTAAAATAAATTGTATAATGTTTTTATGTGTGAATAAAGTGTTTTTTATTTGGGTATGTTTTAGTTTGTTATAATTTTAAAGGGTTAAAAGTGTAAAGTTTGGATAAATGGGTAAAATTAAATAATTGGTGGGTCCAAGACTAGTCCTTAAGGGATGAATCCATTGGGTGCATTTTGAGGAGATTAGTCCTTAGAGTGTTTTTTTGCTGATGTGACGCTGATAGAGACTAGTTTTTGATGGATGAGTGGTAACCATTGGGTACCCTCTAACATGTTTAGAAAATCATCAAATTGTGATACTAGTTTCGTCTTGTATAAAACGGTATTGTTACAGGATTCGGATAATATCAACAAAATTTCGTCCTGATTTTATTTTCGAAAACCATAAAAAAACAAATTTCGGCCTCAATCTCAATGTAACTTGATCATCTGTCAAATATGGGGATTAAGATGTGACCAAAACGAGATTAGTATTGGGGATTTTTTTTCATCCCTAACCAAAACAAAGTATTATTTTCCAAAACTAATTACAATATTAAAGTAATAATATATATTTTAAATTTTTTTTTAATAAATTACTGACAATAAATCATTGCATCTAATAAAATTAAATTTCTCTAGTAGTAATCAAAATATATTGTTGAATTTGAGAACAAAAATTAACTACTTTTATTTGGCTTTTTGTTACTCTCTTTTGTTTGTTTTATATAGTGGATACATGACTACTCATGTAATTCTATAACTATCCTTCCTCTTAAATTAAACTTTCACATTTCTATTTTTGAGTTTTAAAAATAAACTTTTAGTTATATATTATAAGAGAGAAAAAGAAATTTTAGAATGTAGAAGCGATATAGGTATTGTTTATAATATAATGGGAAATATTAAACACAACAGTCGTAGTTGTTTAAGATGTTATTACATGCTTACTCATAAATTGTTTCCTTTTTTCCCTTTCTAATATAACACTTTTGTTGTTTCCAAAAATATAATATTACTATTTCATTAGCAAAATTATTTCTTGCGTATTATGTGAGTTAAACATATTAATTTTCGTTATAACTTATGATATATAGTTAATTGATATAAATAAAAGATAAGTGATCTATACACAATATATTTTTGTCATACATAATAATTTATGCATCAGACAGTTGTACTGTACAACTATATTATGCATATATTATTGTATATACTAAAAATAAGTTGTGTAGGGGTAACTTTTTTTTTATCAATATTATTAATAGAATATATATATATATATATGTTAATTATAACTTTATAAAATGGTGATATTATTATTTGAAAATGCTTTATATCATATATATACTATAATTAAAAGAAGAGGTTGGGGAATGGGGTACACTTGGCACCTCTTAAACCCCTTTTTAAGCATAACACTCTCTCTTTTTTTTTAGATTTTTTTATCTATTTTTTATTTGCTTATGAAATAAATAATTATATTTAAAACTTTATCATAAATCTTTTTTTATCAAAATAAATTTTTTAAAACTTTAAAGATATAAAATATCTTAAAACTTTTTCAATAAATATATATACAATTACTATCTGATTACCTTTTTTTAAAAATTTTTATATCTATAGCCTAAAATTTTATTAATCATTTTCATTCATATTATTTACATCTTTTCTATCTTTAATAAACAAATCAAGTACAATAAATTTCCCAACAAAAAAACGTATGTTTTTTTATATCACTTAAAAAAAATAGTGTTTTGTTCGTGTTTGTTTATTATTTGATATTAAATTGTTATGCTATTGTTATTTTTCATCTTTTAATTTAGTTTGTTGTCAATTGTAGTTTAATTATGGTTTTTCTTCTACTAGAAAATGGTTAGTCCTTTTAAATTTTTTTTGTTCATGTTTTCTTAATTTTTTTTTACCTATTTTGTTATTTATTATTTTGATATTTAACTTATATATATATATATATATTTAGAGATATCCGTCCATTAGACAGAACTGAAGACTATGCGAGTAATACTCGGATGCTTAACCTAGTATATATATATATATATAGTATATATACATTTTTAAAAGTTCTGTTGTGAGGTTAAATGTAGATTATAGTTTTTTAGGTTGAACTTCATGGTCTTAATGCAATTACATTAGATAGTTCCGGATTTCTAATTGATTATTTAAGAGCTATATATGTCATTTTCTTATCCAAAACTATAGAGTAATACATTATTACTACATTATATAAAGACAAGATATTAATACATGAATATAATTAAGTTTTAATTCCTCAAATAATGCACAAGAATAAAAGTACAACGCGCATTATGTTACTCGTATCGGTATAATAATACATCTATCGCCACCAAATTGATTACACCTTATAAGATATGTCTGCTTTATCCTTATCCGAGTAATTGAAGAGTCCAAATATTTCATCCATCTGATTAATCATTGATATTCATTGATATATTTCACAATAATCGTGTGAAGTTAGCTAGATAAGTTTAGTATTTCAGATATATCACGAATCACGACTGGATTCAAATGACGCAATAAACACAAAGTGCATAACAAGCAGTTATGGAATATCAATATTAACTAACCAAGGACTTAAAAAAATATCAAAACTTCACATTTTAAATTCTATGAAGTACTAACTATTTTATATACGTTAATGACAACCCATATTAACAAAAGTCATTAATTAGTTTTAATTAAAAGGATGATATGCCATGAAACAAATTTTATGTGATAACAAAGTTTAGATTGACGAAAAGTTTTCTTTTATCTCGTGGTCTTTTGGATAAATGTGTTGCAGTGTGATCATGTTAAATAATAAACACATATCCGAAAATAATTTAAGCCTACGGGGTCACACGAAATGACATGGTAACTCTATATTACTCCCTCCGTCCCAATTTAAATGTCCTATTTTGACTATTGAAGTCTTTTTTTTGTAACTTTGACTGTAAATATTTTTGTTTGTGTTATACAATACTTGATGTAAAATATATGAATAGATTAAGCTTTAGATGTACTTTTTATTAATATAACTTTCATTTAGTATTATATTGTACAAACAAAAATATTTACGGTCAAAATTAGAGAAGAAAGACTTACCAAGTCAAAATTGGACATTTAATTTGGGACGGAGGGAGTATTAATTAGTATATTAAAGTAATATATTAATTAATTTGATCACGAAATGATTAATAAACTAAATTAAAAGTATAATAGTGTTTATTAATTAAAATGAGAAGGGCTTCTGTGATAATTAAGAAATTAGTGTTGGACCCTAATTTCCTAATAAAGGGGTGCCGGATTTGAAAGAGCTTTTGGGGCCTTGATTAACTTGGTCATCAAGCTATTAAACCCTAAATAATTCCCAGTGGGTTAATTTTATAGGGTTTATTCATTCCTTCACATAATTAAACCCTTTTCTTTTCCTCTTTAATGTATTCGATCGAAGCCCTTTTTAAGGGTGTTTGGCTTCATTCCACTCAAACATATATATGTAACTACATAACTAAAGCTATGCATTAATCGTAGTTTGTATTTGTTAAACGACTTCATATGGGTTTCGGATTATGGAGCTTTCAAATGAAGGGTGATATACAAAGGGGTTTGTTGATCGTGATCGGGTACTAACATACGGTATAATGGTGTCTAACGTACGATTGTAGAGGGGTTTTACTTTAAACCCTACAATAATAATAATAATAATAATATAATAATAATAATAATAATATAATAATAATAATAATAATAATAATAATAATAATAATAATAATAATAATAATATTATTGCAAGCTTTGCGCAAAGGTACACGTTTCGATTCTCTTTTTGTTAATTAATAGTATTACATATACCTTTATTTTTGTTGTGTACTCGTGAATTGTTATTTATTTATGTGCTCATATTCTAACAAAATGCCCATTTCTCAACTCTCAAGGACCAATTCTAAATAAACAATGAGCACGAATTTAAACCTATATGAGCATAGATAATGTTAAATATATCTTTTTTTTGAAAGGTGTGGATCATTTGCTCGTAACGAGGGATCTAGCTTACGTTGTCTTAACTGGATCCGCACTAGAAGCCCCTTCACCCTCAATACCCCAACTAAACCGCCCGAAGGCACGACATTTAATTGGGATAAAACCATGCCCCCTCTGCAGGACTCAAACCTGCTTCACTGAAAGACTTTATTGTGAAATTCCCTCAAAATGTCCTTCCCACAGGTCTCGAACTCGATACCTCCAACATGTAAAACTGATGTTTAACCACTGAGCTATAATGGAAGTATAATGATAAATATACTTAATAATTTGCCTAAAAGTATGTCTAATGCATTAAAGTTTTGACATATGGATTCTACATTTTTTATTTCATTAATTTTACTATTAAATTTGTCATGTGTTAATCTCTCCTTATTATACATATACTTTTAGGCCTATATTTTACAAATATTAATCATTTTGCTATGAGTAGATCCACTATCCAGTAACTTAGTAGGTGCATCCAAACTGCGAGTAAACAAGACGCGAGCAAGTTTTTAGTTAAGTATATGCTTCAAAATACTTGTACTTTTTCCAAAAATATTGTGGATTCTAAAACAAAACTATTTGTCATACGTACTTCGGTATATGTGAAAGAGCGATGAAAGATTTTATTAGGGATGAGTATGAGACTGGTATCGTCCTGTACCGATTCCGGTACCAACGGTACCAATCCCGAAATTGGCCAAAAGTGAGTACCGATCCCGGTCTCATATGAATCGGTATGGGATCGGGATTTCGGAACCAAATCCAGACTAGTACCGAATTTTAGCCAACAAATAACTTTTATACTAGTCGACGAAAGAAAAGTCATCTATGTTAAGAAATAGATAAAATGAACATATATAGAATTTTAATATAAAGCCATATACCAATACACTATCTGATATATCATCAAACTATAGGGAAAAGTATATACTGAATAGAGAGCCACACTGCCAAAGTGCCTCCAGAAAGAGTTTAGTAACTTTAAAATGATATAAGCATTTACGATATTTGAATAGTTAAAAAGTTATACTCCGTAATTTACTAGCTTCGCTGCATGCGTATGAATTATGTTGATCATGGATAATTAGTTAGTAACTTGATAATATATTATTATATTATATATATGATACACTTTCTAGTAAGAGGCATCAAGAATTTCATCACATTTTAGATGATATCTGCATAAACATCTAGCATCCTTTCTTCAAGTTTAAAACTAAAAGACTCGATCACAATGAAAATAAATACCATAGCTTGTGCCACCAGCCACCGTCTTCAATAAGTGTAAGTATTCAATTGTTAGGCATCATAATACATAAATATATAGATATATCATGAACATCCTTGCTAGTAGGACCAAATGGGACCATCGGGATTTGCTCGGTATTTCCGGCCGGTACCAATCCCGGAAACTCCCAAAAGTGAGTACCGGTACCGATCCCACTTGGGACTCGGTATCACTTTTTGCACCGGGATCAGGACATGATCGGTACGGAATCGGGATTTGAGATTTTTTTTTCTCATCCCTAGATTTTTCACTAATTCTACACGAGTACCATCCTTGTTTGCAATAAACCTTAATTGTCATAAATGATTAAATGGTATCACAGTCCAAAACAAAAATACGTACTTCGATATATGTCATGAGGGTATCACGGTTAGATTGATCATCGGATGCTAAGACCATCTTTAACCCACCACACTGAAACTCAGTTTATTGATGACACGTCATAAATACACTGACTCACCACACTGAATCAATTTTATCATAACCCCACACTGAAAACTCAGTTTGTTGATGCCACGTCATCATTTATATCAATATTTTAAAGCTACATTATATACAATTGTAAAACACATTATATTAAATCAAAAATCAAAACGTAAAATCCAAAAAGTTCCTATAAGTGATCTGCTTTTAACACTTAGTAATACTAGAAGGGTTTTAAATACAAAGTATATTATTCAAAGGGGTGTAAATTAAAAAAACAATTATAATATAAAAAAGAAAGTGGACGAAAAGACTTACCCCCACCAAACCCTTCTTCTTCTTCGTTGAACACAAAAAAAAACACAGTTAATTACTTTTTTTTTAACAAATCTGGATTTACAATGAAAAATTAATAAATACATAATAAATGCACAGATAAAAGAAGCCAATACGTCAAGAGTGGCAGCGCGATGACATCCGCACTGGGGGATACGTTGACGAAAACGCCGACGCTTTTAACCCACCGCATTGAACTTCCGGCGTATTGGACGGAAGACGCTGGCAATACGCCCAGCGTTAAAGACGGTCCAATATAGAGACTAATGAGCTTTTTGGGAGTTTGGTGAGTCTTCATTAAACATTGTCCTTGTATCATAAAGAAGCAACGATCAAATTTAACTTTAAGTTCATGCCTTTACCTTGATTATGCAATTATACTTATTTTGGTTGTATGAGCAAACAGGTTAAAATGCAAGGATTAAAGCTGGAAGAAGATAGAGAGTGCAAGGACTGAAGTAGGACGATGACATATGGAAAAATCAAGGGACAAGATTAGAAAAGAGAATTAATGGATACCACATGGCACCTACTTAAAGTGTTAGGAAGATTTTTAAACTATTTTGTTAGTATGATTAGTCATTTTCATATTATTAATTATTGTATGTATACTCCAACATAAGTATTTGCTAATTCCACAAATATAGACAAAACAAGCGAAATAATACAATAAACTTTAATTGCATTTCTAATCATTTTTTAAGAGAAATGATATTTGTATCAGACTACTAGAGATTTTTATTAAATTACAACATTGTACAGATATTACTACAAACTAAACAAGTTGATAATGCATATATATATAATATATATATATATATATATGGTAGCTCAATAAACACTTTGTACTCTTGTAGTACCCATATCATTTTTTTTAATCCTAAAAACTATACATTTTATATGAACGGATAACGTAATTTTTGAAGGGTCCCAAACTTTAATAAACGCAATGGAGTCCCCACTTCGCTTCCAACTCTTTCTTGGCAGTACCAAATTGTTTCTTGTCCACTTTGGTTTGAAAGCAACAGATAACGAGATTAGAGGCAAAAATAATTTCTTTTCTTAAATCAAATTAGAAGGGGTGTTTGGTGTTACATTTTCAAAATAAATTTTACATTTTTAAAATAAATTTTGCTTTTTCTCATGTATGTATATGCATACATGTTTCTTCAAAACTGTATTTTCATAGTTGATTATCACTTTTTCATCCAAATACTTTTTAAAATTATTTGTGTTATACAAACGTAATAATCAAACAATAACTTTAAAACGTAATCTCAAACATCCTCTAAATGACACCTAACAGCTTGTCTCCGAGTGGACGAAAATAAATGAGTATCAAATCAACTGACAATTGTGATTAAGCATCAAATCGCGTCTAGAACATTGTGAGCTTAGGGAACTTCTTTGCGGATATGTGATTATTGTTTTAGGGGTTTATTGGTGATTCCCTAAAGGGTAGTTTGACGCCAATTAGGTTTATATGTGTTATTCGGCCGATTGTCCTCATGTCTAATGAGAAGGTTAACCTTTTTTTACCGGAGAGGTTTAACTTGGAAAAGAAGTTTAGGGTTTTGTCTCTCTTTTAGGATTTCATTATATCATACCATAATTATCTGGTTTGTTTCTTTTTATAGTTAATTTGGTAAAAGCTTGATATATACTCATTAATTATGAATTTTTTTTTATCTTTGGGAATGATTTAAGTCTATCATCAATTGTTTAACTACCTCCGGACTTAGGTCCTTTGTGTGGAGGCTTCATCTGGGCTATCCTTCGTATAGCCGAAGGAGGGGTATATCACCAAATTGTTTTGAGATTGTGAAGAGGCATCATTGGTTACCCATAGATTTTAGGTTCAATCCCCAAAAGTGACAAACTTGTAGGTTTTTTCCCTCAAATCTCAGCATTCATATTCTGCCCAAGTTGTTTAATGTCTAAGAAGCACCAAGGATTGAATGTTCAAAAGAAACAAAAGGTGATAATTATTTTTATTCTATTTTTTACACACTCTTACTTGTCAAATTCAATAACTCTTTGTCTATGTTTGGATGTTATAAAGTAGTGGCGAAAAGAATAAAATTCCTAAAGTAAATCAATAATGTGGTCATGCATTCTAATATCTTGTTAATAGGTATCAAGTTCAAATTTTTTTAAATAAACATTTTAACAAAAAGATAATCGGGTTAGACTTTTATTTTTTGGTATAATAGGGTAAGAAATATTACCCGAGTTAGCTTATATTACACCAAAAAGAATAAGGTTCAAACGATATAGAAGAAGTAGGACATCTACATTCATATAAAACTTAAATCAAAAGATTATGTTTCTAAAATAAACAGGATTTTTTTATTTATTTCATCGTTTATAAATAAAAACTATTTCTTAATGTTGGGAAATTCTAAAGGTTATGTAGCACGGTATGAAAATAATAATTTGACCATATATGTCTGGGTTATGCGAATTGTGTTTTGAAATAATAGAAAGCAATGTTATTGATTTTGGTAAAAAAAATAATAATTACCCGTTCGTTAATGTTTAATATTTTCATGTATCCTCTCTCTTACATGATATATGTCCCCCATGGCTATCCTTGTGTGTTTAATTACAGTCAATAGTGCACAACTCATTAAACCCAAATTTTCAAAAATGGGCAATAATGTTATTATGACGTGTATGTTATGCATCAAAGTTTGTACACTGAAAACGTTAGTTAACCATTTATTGGGAAAAGCAGGCGACGTAACTTTTCTTGAAGAGCTTAACAAAGGAAAGGAGTAATTTTTTTCTTGAATTTTTCTTTAGGCATAAGTAGAGCAGGTTTACGAAAAATAGCGACTAGCGAGAGGCTGAGTCTTGGGGAGTGTAGAGTGGAGGGTCATGGTTCAATTAAAGCCACGCCTGACAGTTATGTATTTAAGCTATGATCTGGTCCATTAAATTAGAGGTTACCTCATTATTAAGTGTTATGAGTAATAGCTCCATTACCGTGCTAAATGTTCTCTCAAGACCTTTTCCGAGCATGGCTGATGTTTTTACAAGTCTATTGGTCAAACCTTCCTAGGTAAACATCTCGAGTGTGACCAAGAAACGCTTCAAAAGGTCAAAGATCCCCTGGTTAAATCGCTCATATATGAGTTAAAAACTCAGCATCCTCAATAACTGTGAATAGAAGAAACCTTGTTCGTTTATATAAATCAATACACTAAAAAATTGTAATTCTGGTGGTAATGCCACTAATACGTTTAATCAATCGTAACAAATCAAGCAACAACTTATCAAAAAAGCAAACTCAGTTTTTAATCAATTAATTAATATAGCTTTAGAATAGAATGAAGTAAAAACAAAAAAGTGAATAACATCGAGTGTCGTCTTCCACGGGTTTTAGGTCTTAATACCGTCTTCGATGGTGTATAGGGAGGTTAACTACCTCTACCTAAGGTAGAATGATTGCTTCTAGTTTCTAAGGCCTGTGCTTCTAGGCAGGCCGTCCTCAGGACATCTTGCCTGCCACGTTAGCATCACATTTCTCAGGACTCTCCTCAAGACACTCACTGTCTATAAGGACAACTTCTTCAGAACTTCTTCACCACATTATCAATTCTTTTAACATTTTTTATAACTTTATATATATTTAACATTAAAACACACTTAATTAATTGAAAAAACACATTTTATTATTAAACCACACCACACTTAATTAAAAAAAGTTACAAGGATTAAAAACGTAACGATTGTTCATAACGACAATTTATTTTAAAACATAACAACAACAACACAATAACATAAGAACTACTCGTCGCTCTCGTTTTCGTCGTCACTGCCACCCATCTCTAGAAACTCATCCATCAAAGACTTACGATAATTAAGAAGCGCTTTCAACTGCCTCCTAGGCATATCTGTGGGCACCGGGTTCTGAAGAAAGTTAAACGCATCCCTAACTTCCTTCCTGCGACGAGAAGCTTTCCTTGCCGTCCGATCTTCTTCAAACTTCTTTCGATCTTCCTCTGATTTCTGTAGCGCATCCCTCTGTAACTTGAGCATCTCGTCGAGCTTCAGTAGCGCCTCTGACCCGGTGGATGATCTACTAGAACTTGCATCAGAACTTTGGGATAACTTTCTGCTAACATTACGCCCCAATGGTCTCTTAATGGGGTCATCTCCAAACAAGTCGTCAACAGCCGGGTTTTGTGTCCCCGGCTCACCGTCGTCACCCAAATCCACCCACGTCACTTGCTTTTGTGTTCCATGGTCATTCCAAAATGTTGGAAAACCTTTTAAGATTTCCCAACACTTCTCAAACGTAAATCTACTCGGCCCATACTCCCGCTTGTATTGTTCATGGACGACATCATAAATATGTTTCTCGTCCGCCCCGCTTTGACGTCCTTCGTCGCTAAACCTTTTAAACACAGCCCCGAAATTCTTACAACCGGCTTTGATTTTGTTCCATTTGCCATGAAGTTGACTTATGTTACGGTAACCTTCTTTTGATGCGGTGTTAAACAATCTCTCAATTGTTGTCCAAAACACGTTTTCTGTTTGCCCATTCCCTTTGATGGCATCCTCGGTAGCATGCACCCAACTCCTAGTCAATATCACACATTCGTTTTCGCTCCACTTCTTCTTTTCTGCCACCTCCTTGCCTTTTTTCGTCAACCGCTTTGATGGTTTCGCGATTTCCTCTTCTACAGGAGTGGCAGAAGCGACACTAGTTCCCGCTCTTTCATTTTCCACTTCGTCGTCAACGGGAATCGGTTGCTGTTGTGGTGGTGGTGGTGGTGGTGTTGCCGCGGCTGCTGCGTGTTGCAACATTTGAGCAGCTTGCCATTGTTGCAATAACAAAAGATTGTTGGCACTATTTATACCCTCGATCGGGTTGTACTCAAGATTATTGTAAAACGAAGTAGAATACAGGTTGACATTATACGACATCGCGATGGTGAACCGAAGTTGAGTGGGATTTGGGAGTTGAAAGATTGACCTTGTAGGTTTAAGCTCGACGTTGGCGGTGAGGGTGGTGGAGGAAAGTCAAGAAGATTTTGAAGCATGTCATCGGCAACATTCTTGTTTTTTTGTTGATTTTGGGTGTTTTTTTTAGGCATGGTTTGGTTGTATGGTTTGATTTTGGGTGATGGTTTGAAGGTTTTCGGTTGATGTAAAGAAAGAAGAGCACAAAGTCTTTTTTAAAGAAGAAGAGGACTTTAAATCGGTTTGGAGGATACTAGCCGTTTCATTTCAAAACAAACATGGTTTTGTTTTTTTTTTTTTTTGCAATGAACCGTTAAGGCGTTAATGGGCCCCACGTTGGAGCGTCCCCCATCTTCTACCGCAAGAACAAGTTTGACGCAGGACTTCGGACGATCATTTCCTATTGTCGTCTGCGTCCTTGTGGCTTGAAGACGCTCCCGAAGACGACATATAAGCACGGCCCTAACAAAGGTATAGAATGAACATACATTAAAATTTAAAAGTTTCTATTATATACAATTATTTTTCTTATTTTACTATTTTTTATCTGCATATTGAAGATGAAGAAAATGGAGAAAGTCAGACTGAGCATCATCCAACCTCAAAGAAGAGTAAACCCCTTTCAGCTTAATTGCAATGATTTACGCAAACCATTTACTAATATAGCAGTACCCTTTGACAAATCCATACTCAATTATTGCAAATCCAAAACAAAATTGTCTGCCAGCTACAAAAATGTATTTACATAAGAAGCATGGTGCCATTTATTAATCTATGAAGAAGTTTTGCAATAGACGGAAACTAAACCAAGTCTCAGGCAAAACGAGCAGTTTTCCCACCTGAATTCCTACCAAGCTAGCAGCTTCCATTGCACAACCACCATTACCACAATATATATCTTCTTTGCTATATATATATCACAGATTGTCCTGAGCCATTTACTATATCTGCACCCAGCACCCACCAAAAAGAGGAAACAAAGTAAGAACACATTCAAACCATGAACAGAGAAATATTGCAATTTCGGCACATTTATGAAAACTTTTAACCTTTTGGGCAAAAAGTGGTCCTTTTGACCCATACCCGTTTTAATCCATTACCCAAACTGCCTGACCCACCCATTTTCAACCTCTAAAATACATTTACGAATAGGGGAGAGAAAGAGAGCGAGACTTACAAATTAAGCTAAATCAAGGAGTCAGCATCACATTTGCTTTAGAAGATGGAGTAACAGAACCTGGGGTGCAACATCTGACAATGGTTGGGTCCCATTCTGCATCAAACATGTAGTCCAAACGCCGTCCGAGAGATGGTTGAGACCTATGGAGCCATGAGTCTGAACCATGCTTTGCGTTTTCAGACTGACTAGTTTTGAAATACTTGCTGCATTCATGATCAGGCGAAGCTATTTGTGGCTGACCAGGTGTACAAGGACACGAGCAGTTGTCACTAACAGTCTTGCTTGGAGTTCTCTTCCTTATGATAGAAGGAGTATTCCTATAGCTCAATGCCGAGTTCCTTAAAATAGATTCCGGACTGCTGCTATTGACACTGATGCTTAGTGCAAGATCAGGAGGAGTAGAACAAGTAAGCTGGCCATTTTGTTGTTTAGAACTATTGGTGGCACTTGGAGATCCACCATCCTCTAATGAAAAGGCAAAATTCTTGAGCTGTGGTGGCTGGTAACGCAATGAGCCACAAGGAGGTGTTCCATAAACTACAGGATTCTCAGTTGTCTGGGAGTTATCATTACTAAATCCAATTGATAGACTTAAAAATGAATGAACGGGAGAAGTCTCGCCTTTCGGATCCTTGACACTAATGTGAACCTCTGGGGATGTCAATATTTCACGTTTCTGGACTTTTGCATACCTAGCAAACCCTAGACAATCCTCATTGATCATACCAGATTTACTTATACCAAGACCCAAATTTGTTGAACAAATATTTGTAACATTCTCCGAAGGGGTTTGGGGAAATAATTTTTTCTCGCAGGTGTTTTGTTCTACTACTGACCATCCCCTGTCTCTCTTTTTAGCTAAATTAAGCTCAGGGGATGCAGTTTTAGTAGAAAAAGCGGGCGGCATGTTTAGATCCAACTTCCTCTTTGAGCTATTCCAATGATTCTTAATTGCATTGTCAGTCCTGTAACCCGATGGAGAACATATTAGAGAGTGTCAAGTAAGTGATGATTATAATTGGAGGTTCTATAGATCTCTTAATGTAAATTACATGCTAAGGCGTTGTTTTTTTATTTATTTTAAAAAAAGGCATTTTCATTAGCACCTTCCTGGTAGAAATCGGGCAATTTCAGCCCATCTATTTCCGTATATCTGATGGTAATATGCAAGTGATGATTCCTCCTCCTCTGTCCATGCATCTTTCTTTATTGCTGGATCTAAATGGTTGTGCCACCTAAAACCCATAGAATATGTTTCAAAGTATTAGACAATCAAAGACAACCGCTGAAATAACTGTAATCGATACGAGTTGCAATATGAGTTGGCTGATAGTAGAACATAAATCTTAAACTTAAAATATGGTTCAGAGGTAAACTGCAGCTTGCACCAAAACAGAGTATTATACTATTATGTATTTGAGAAAAGTCAACAGAATGTCACTTGGTCATAGTTTTTTGCTAAATACAGAGTATGTAGGTATTCTTGAGTACATAAAAATAATAAAAAGTAAAAAAATAATTAACATACCAAATCTCCCACATTAAAACCACACAAACTTGATAAAAAAATATAACAATTCAAGCAGATTAATAGAGTAACAGCGCTTACCTCTCCCGGCATTGCTTACCAATTCGACCAACCAAATGCCTTGCAATAACTGACCATTTCTTACAACCATGCTTTTCAACCAACTCCTTAATACGATCATCCTCCTGAATAGACATGTGAAAATAAAATTTTAATAACTTATTTCACCATATAACAAATAAAAGCACCAGTGCATACAAAAACAAAACCTTGTGAAAAAAGAAGACTATAGATACCTCTTTAGTCCAAGGTCCTTTAATTAGTTCAGGATTGAGAACTTTTTGCCAACGATGCAGGCACTGAACATCCGATCGTCCTGGAATTGCTTCAGCTTCACAACAAAAGGTAAAAACAGAAAATAAGATGAACTTCTATGACATTGTAATAATGATCTTAACCAAATTGTGTTTTTGAATAAAAGGGGGAAAAAGTTAAACACACATATGCCCTTCAGAAGTCATTAACCCACTATCTGCTACTCAAATTACCATTTGATAAATGCATAATATATGTAGCAAAGTAACAACATGATTAGAAACTCACCTATTTTTTTCCAGTTCCTTCCATTGTACTTCCTGACCACGTTAGTTAAAATAGTGTCCTGAATTGCAGAATTATAAAAATATTAGTACCCTACATCTAAGTATAAACTCTAAAGTAGCTAAATACTTTACAAAGACATTTCCAGATTCCCAGAGACATATGATCATCTCTTTTAACAACCAGAAAATAAACCTGGAAAGAATGTACATTATCTATAAGAACACAATATAGCTACAAACTAACCTCTTCGTCTGTCCAACCTGCTTGTGATGAACGTTTAGTTTGACAAACACTTCTACAAGCACAAGTAAAAAAAAAAGTTGCATCAATAATCTTATTTTCAAAAGGCAGTAGTGATTATGTATTTTGAAGCATACTTGTGACAAATCCAAATACATTACCAGAACAAACTTTATTAACTAAACAATGCACTGAAAGATTTGCTACTTTTTAAGCACTAGTTTAAAGAGTTTCCAAACAACTGCATACTAACCTTAACATTTGGTAAAACCATAAATGTAGTCAAATACAGGTCAACAAAAACATTAAAGCTAAGTCAAATACGAAGTTAAAGTCGAGAGCTTTTTACCCGAGGCTGCAATGAGATCTGGGAGTGTTGGCATCGCAACTACTGTCAGAAATCGACGAACCGGAAGGGAATCCAACCTCTTTACTCAAATCAAAAGTGTGCAGTTCCTCCTTTAAACTAACCATCACATCTATATCTATATCTATATATAACCTTACCTACAATATCGATATCGATAAATTACATCAAACAACAAAAATCCAAAGATAAAAAAGAAAACACAAATTAATGTAATTTATAATTAAGAGCAAGTTGAAATTATGAAATCCAAAAAAAAAGCAAACATTTTTATTCATGATTCATCAAAAAAGGGGTAGGAAAAATAAAAATCTGGAAACTTGATTTAATAAACCAATTGAAAAAATTAAATCGTAATAAAGCACCGACAACATTTGAATAGAACTAATTTAATCAGCATTATTATTATAAATAAAAACATAATAAAAAGATTTAATAATAAAAGAAATACATACACTGAAGCTTTCTTCACTTAGTATTGAGGAAAAGATTTAAATTGAAGAAAGATATATACATATACATTGTATTATGAGTGTGAGTTTGTATATATATAATCACAGAAAAGAAACGTTAAACGTATAAAAATAAATAAAGTAAGGTTTCATTCATAACCGTCAGATATAATTAATGAGAGAGATTGAAAGAAGTTTGAAAAACAAAGGGTTTCTTGCTTACCTTTGATTTGTTTGTTTGTTAGGGCTTTTGCGAAGATTTAGGAGGAGGCCACCGCCAGAGAAAGAGAATGAAACAACAAAGGTTTTTTAATTTATGCGGATATTTAGAGAGAGATTTGATTTAGATCAGGAACGAGTAGCGGGAAAACGAATTTTTAGTTTTGGAAAGAGAATAATATATAAAAAAAATAAAAATACTAAACTCAAAAGAGAGTTGAGTTTCAGTTTGGGGGGTATTTAACGCGTTCAAATTTTGGGGATCTTTTTTTTCAGCCAGTTTGGAAGGAATGCGTACGTTACAAGATCTTTATGTGGGCTCCTTTCTTTTCTTTAATAACTTACGTATTTACCCCGTATTTATGTAAATAATTCGCTTTTTCTTTAATGAATAAAGAAAAATAAAACAAACTCTAATTATTGTATTTTTATTTATATATTTGAAACACAAACTTGAATTGCTAATCGACTACGATAATAATGTCTATATCTATACTTGTATCTATATCTATATTTATACTCATATATAAAACAAACTCTCCCTCCCCTCTTTAATTTTAAGAACATGAAATAACACATTTACCTTCCATCTTAATACATCCTTTATTTCTTTCTCACGTAGAAACACATTGCAAAACTCTAACTCAAAATTTGTACTC
This sequence comes from Erigeron canadensis, assembly GCF_010389155.1. Classification (NCBI taxonomy): domain Eukaryota; kingdom Viridiplantae; phylum Streptophyta; class Magnoliopsida; order Asterales; family Asteraceae; genus Erigeron; species Erigeron canadensis. Next base: position 49,355,062 of record NC_057768.1, on the reverse strand, counting down.
CGCCTCCCCCTTTCTATGTCTCACGCAACAACTCATCACATCTCCGACCGCAATGAAATTACTTTTACGTTAATAAACTCAATAAATTTGAGAACACATTACAAATTCAACACAATATATACGACAAGTATAAAATGGTTTAAAATTAAATGCACTTCAACAATTTGTAAATTTCTAGTTATCTTGAAAAACATTAATGAAGTCTTGAGAGGTTTATAAATGGTGGATATGTTGGGGAAAATTAGTAAACAAATAATCAAACCGGATATATGGTAAATTTTTGAAAGACTTCGCCCTTAAGGTCATAATAAATTCAAATAGGTGTGCACTTTGTATCTCAAAGCCTATATGATTTCTTATTATGACAATAATGGTAAAAAAAATCCAACATGATTGTGTTTAACAGTGATGATAATACAAAACGGTGATGATAATACAAAACGGTGGGGGAGGAATTGATATGCGTGTATGTAAATATGAAGGAGAAAAAGAAGTGTCTGTGTTAGATATTAGTATGGTATTTGTCTGATTGTGTTTAAAGATATAAAATTAAAGGTAGTGTGTGAATTAAGGGTAATATGGAGATATTGAAAAAAGTGCTTAAATTATTTAAAATAGAGTTTCAATATGTTTTATAAGGATTTATAGATTATAGATTACAGATAAACTTTTTACCCTAGTGTCTATGGATATAATTAGTTCTTTCTTTTCATAAGCAAACAATAACAAGTTTGTTTTTAATGTTTATTCAACAAGTGTTTAATAAAAGGCATCGCAGTTTGTTATTTGTTGAGTCATTTTATATGTTACTGAATACTGGAATCTAATTACATTGGTATGGATTATTAGACAAACGTTATTATTTTTTTTAACAAAAAGGAAAGTAGCACACTTAAAAGGAATTGTAATATTTAGGTGAATTAGACGATGGTTAAATAGATAATTTATATAGAGAAATATGTATATACATCCGTTAAAACAAAATTTGAAGTATTTGTATATGGGTCAACACATATATATGTCAAATTTTCACTTTTTTTTTATCAACGTTAAATTTAATGCTGCAATAAATGTTTAATAAACAAATAGATATTCTCTCAAAGTTATACAGATTTAAATATTTAATCCAACGTTAATATTACGAGCAAATAAATACAAAGACAGGTATTTTTGGAATGAAATATCGTGTTATATCCGTGTTGTGATTTACATATATTTGAAAATATGTTTTAGCTTTACTTAAATTTTTCGAATTTCAAATAACGTTTGCAATTGGTTTTTGGTAAGTGTTATAAAATTTTATTTTAAATAATGTATCGGATCTTTAGTTCAAAAAGTCCCACATTTCAATCTTGTATGTGATATCATCTTTTGGCAATGGACTATAAGAATCCGTTTTTTGGATTGTATTTAGCAAAAGAAAATGATAAATCCTCCTAATCAAACCTCCTAATATATTCCACTTGTTTATACATGGAATCCATTAATTCTCTTTCTTAATCTCACCCCTGATTTTTCATATGTTACAATCCTATTAATTAGAAGGATTTTTAGGCTAATAATTTAAGAGGATTGATCATTACCCGCAAAGGGAAACTCATATACTATTACTTACATTCATTAAATAGTTATAAAAATAACATATTTCAATCTCAATAAAAGCTCATGAAACCATCATATCCTTTTATTTCTCGTCTCTCTCCTCTCAAATGACATTCTTTTTTGTTTCTTTTTTAATTTTTACTTTTATCTAATTTTAACATTTTTATATTTATTTATTTATTTATTTATTAAAACATATTTATTTCTTTATAAAACAAACTATCATTATCCTTTTTCAATTTTTTATGTTAAAAAAACTTAAATACACTTACCTTTATCCAAAATATCCCTAAATAATTTTCAACTCTACCTATCCAAACCATCACTCAAATTTACTCACTAAATTAAATATTTTCACCAAATATATCTATAATATCCTTAATAAAATTATTTACGACATATATCCCTTAACCTCTAAAATAACAACACTGCATCTTTTACATTAATAACAACATTGTTATCACTACCACTGCCATTATCACCACTGCCATTTACATAGGGTGTGTTTGGTATTGCGTTTACAAAATAAATTTTGCGTTTCAAAACAAATTTTGCGTTTTTAAAACTGCGTTTTGAAAAAGCATGTATGTACATGCTTCTCCAAAACTGCGTTTTCATAACAACTAATCACTTTTTCACACAAACACTTTTTTAGATTATTTACGTTTTACCCACGTAATAATCAAGTAATCACTTTATAACACAATCTCAAACCATAATACCTTATACCTCATAATACTTATGAGAAATGATAATGTTTGTGTGAAAACCATAAAAAACAAATATATATCTTGAAGAAGATGGTTAAGATTTGTTTTTAAATTTTCACAATTTTCTTTGTTTTCAAATAATTAATAACTCTATATACTTTATATATATATATATATATCTTGAAGAAGATGGCTAAGATTTGTTTTTAAATCTTCGAAATCAAACTTCATCGAAAATTCATGGGGAATATCCGACCCACTTACTCGCCAAGATTACTAAGCCATTTAAGGTAAATTTTTTTCCTATTTCAGTTAGGGTGTTTTTGAGATTTTAAAATTTAGGGTTCTTATTTTTTAATATATATGTCTAATTTGTATTAATCATGAAACCAAATTTATTGATTTTTGTTACTTTGTGTCAACATCATATATTTTAACCTTTTATGAATTCATTCTATTATGGATACTATTAGTTTAATCAAATCCAATGGTTAGTTTGCTTTACCATATTTTTCTCATGCTTACAAGTTGTTTGATAAAATGTAACTTTATATGATTGTCATTTATAACTTAATTGTGTCTCCATATTTGTGTATATATGCGGCTATATGATTTAATGTATCACTGTATGTACAACAACTATTTTTTTATATATGTCTTTCAAGTAAATCATAATTTTTATCAGCTAATAAGGATGATAGATGGGGATGGAACTCATCTTTTATATTTAAATTTACCAAGTGTGGTTTTATTTTTTTAGTGTTTTTTTTCAACCGTTCGCATAAATTTCAATTACATTCGAAACTACAATTTGAAAGGATAGTTTGTTATTCAATCAATTTATGGAATTTTTGGACATGATTTTGATGGGGAGTTTTCACAACGGACTTTTGGAGTTGTTAGATACATTGATACATGAACTAATTTTTACAATAGATACTAAAGTTTACTTTGATCTTTATTTTCTCATGCTTTAAGAAAGTACTTTTGTTATTTGAACAACCTTAGTTTAACGACTATCTTATACAATCTATTGATCAACTTTTAGTTATGTTGTGTAAGGAATTATAAATTCATCATGATTAATGAACTTCTTGTGTTAAAAAACAACCCATTGGAATACACTTACTGAAACATGAAGGTAACCTATTGACTTACATAGACTTTAAATAATTCACTACACAAGCTGCTTAGTGGGCGTTTCCCTGTTTTGTTTACTTCTGTTATTATCTTCCTAAATGTTTGGGTTAATGTCAACGTCCCAAAGAATAAGAAGAACGTAAAGGTTTTTCTTTGCTGGTGGTTTTGATGGAGATCATAACAAGTAAAATAGCTCTAAAAATTAACTGGATTCTACAAAAAAATTTTTTTACCTACAATGGCAATGTAACACCACAAAAAAGTAAAAGGAAAGTAGATCATTGGAGGCTAATAAGTTTGAAGATTTAAGACTGGCTTTCGAGGCTGCTGGTATTTGGGATCTTAATATGAAGTCGCAATATGTTGTAAGTAGTTTTAGAAGAGTTGACGATTAGTATTCTGCGTTTCCTGGTACAATATGTCTTCAGAGGCTCTCATTGATTCCATATAGTTCTCTTTTAAAACTGGAATGCGGTGACCAGTTGACAAGACCCATGTTTTGGGTTTATGCTGTTTCATAAATGGCATTTTTGTTACATTAAAATATCTAAGACGTGAATAATTCCTGTATTGGGCCAATTGTTTTTACTCTCAACGGGATTAACCAGTGAACCATTTCTTTTATTTCGTTTAGAAAAGACCCAATGTTAAGGAATATTGCTGGCAGTTTTCATTTTATTTTATAGATTGTATATAAAAATAGAATCAAATTATAGATGACTAGATTCTGGTTAAAGAGTTGTTCAAGGCAATGTGTGGCACTGACGATTCTAAACATAGTGTCTTAAAGCAGACCTTGTCAACAAGGCTGAGTTCAAGGCAATGTTTATTATTCTGGTTTTTGAGATTGTGAAATGTGTCGAACAGGTTTAACTGGTAAAGGAGCCAGCGGCCAGCTCGACATCCCAACCAATGAGTGTTTTGAATAGTTTTGGCGAGCTAGGTTTGGTACCGGATTTTGTGATTTGGGTTGGAGATGTAGGGGTGGGTTATTTTGAGAACCATAAAAAAAAAAAGAATGCGAGAACCAATCTGGGCCACACATTTCATCTCCTTTTTTCTCTCTCATCACTTTCATTCAAATTTTTCAAAACGTTTTATCTCACAAACCGTGCATCGTTAGACGAAAAAAAAACCATGGGTAGTCTTAAAATTCCGTCCTCTTTCATTAGAGATGTGACTTGATATACTTTTGACAAACTATTAAATTTCGAAATTTTTTTTTTTCGAATTTTTTTTTTTACCTGCACATGTGTAGGATGTGTATGATGTATACCCTACACATGTCCTGCACATGTGTAGGACGTCCTACACATGTGTAGGATTATCGCTAAAAAAAAAAATTAAAAAAAAAATTCGAAATTTAAAAGTTTGTCAAAAGTATATCAAGTCGCATTTCTAATGAAAGAGCACGAAATTTTAAGACTACCCATGTTTTTTTTTTCGTTTAACGATGTACGGTTTGTGAGATAAAACCATTTGAATGAATTGGGTGAAAATGAGGAGAGAGAAAATTAAATATCATCAAGATCAAAATCAATGACCAAGATTGGTTCTCGCGTTCTTTTTTTTTTTTGATGGTTCTCAAAATAACTTTCCTCTAGAGATGTAATCCTATAAGGGGAAGATGGGTAGGGCAGTGGGTTATGTTGACATTCATTATGTTGGTTTTCCATTGTCATGCTGCTTTTATATGCGTTAGTTACCTTTTTTTTCCTAATTGTACTCTTTATGCACCAAAGTAGAAGGTTTTTATGTTTTTGTAATAAAGGCGTTTTTGCCATTCTATTGTTCTACTCCGATGCGTTCAATCTGGTTTATATTTCATGTAGTATTTTAGTAAATGGATATATTATTTTTGGTGCAGGTGTTGGATCATGGGATTTGTATATTTATTTCTTTTTTTTCAAACTATTTTCTAACTTTCATATATGTTTCTTTTATAAATTTGAATCTTTTATAAATTGTTGATTTTTCACTGTGTAACCTTGAAAAGCCTCCCAAAGATGCCTTACTTCGACTACATTGTTATTCCTCACGATACAACCTTGAAAAGCATTTGAGGCATTCCTTGCTATTTGATCTTCGTTATTCGGTAATCTTATGAGTTCAGCGTTGTGGGTTTCGAAGTCAAGAATATGTGTAGTTTTATTTATTGGTCAAGTTGGAGTAAACTTCCCCCGATTTTTGCGTTTATTGTTTCAGCTCTCTTTTAGTTACATAAGGGATAAAGCGGTTTTGGCAAAAAGTCGAGTAATACAATCAATTATATTGGTATAGGATAGGATAGGAAGAATTGTAACATATAGTTATGGTGATCTCAATGTTTTTAACTTTTTGCTTTACATAATTTTTTCTATAGTGTTTTTATGCCTTTAGCTCTTTGCTAATGGGTGTTTTTGATTTTAATATAATGTATTTGGATTTTCCAAAATTTTTGTTTGGAGATACGAGGCATACAAATTGTAATTGATTTAAAGGTAAAATAAGAATAATATTATCTATGTTTTTTTAATCATGTCCGGGTAGTTACCGGTTGATTAGCTAGTTGAAAGTTAAATTTAGGTATTTCGTGTAATCAAAAGCAATTGGTATTAAGCAGAGACCATCCTCCACATGATGTATTTGTGTATGATGATGATGTACAAGACAATGAAAAAGGGTACAAAATTAAGAGTAAAATCCAAGGGAATACATTGGAGCGTGGGCCGATCTCTTCAATTTGTCTTGTCTGTCTATATCTATAACCGATGAATGAATGGTAAACGTTTGTTTCTTAAAACCGATTGTTTAATATAAAGTACTCGTAGTAAATTTCATACGTTTGTCACATCATTCAAGCATATTTTGCGTTTTAGAATAAGTGTATGTTTAGAAGTAAAAATCCGAAGTTTTGAAAAATGTATTACGGAGCATTAAATCAAACAAAGAGAAAATACATGAAGCATTAGACTTATTCAAATTACATACGTACCCTGATTCAAATTAAAACACTTTTTTTTTAAATTTATTTATTAATTTCCAATACCATCAAGATCGAACAAGATGAGGCTGCAGCTCTAGCTTAGATGGACTCGAATCCCTTTTGGATCGAATTGAAGTTGAGGTTATACTTTGCTTGTTGATTTGGATAAAACACTCCAAAGTTTTTCTCGAGTTGAGGTTCCTTGTTGTTCTCATCGAACATGGCAAACAAGTACGTCTCTATGGCTCTTCCAGGTCTCCTAGGCGTGCCCCGTGGAGCATGTGCAACCATATTTGTATAGTATGTTCGCGCATTCTCAAATGTTGCTCCAAATGCACCGGCTGATGGCCATCCGGTTTCTGATATCACGATTTCCACTGAAGGCCCTCCAGCCTTCTCTAATGCCGAGTACATCACATCCACCATTGCGTCAAACAGGTTTTGGTATGCGTTTCCACCGTCCTGTACTACTGTTTCCGGAGAAGTAAACGTCGCATAAGCAAGTGAAATGACCGAGGGATTTCCTGAATAACTAATGATCGAACAAAAACAAAAATTAAGGGGACTAATTAAGATGTAATTCACCTTACAACAAAGGCAATTAAGTACAATAACATATGCACACATGTCTAGTCACATTCAACATTGTCAAACTTGACTTTTGTTAACTTTGGATGTTTTGTGCCCATGGGTCCTACATATGTATTACTGGTACGGTATATATGACTCAAAGTGATCGATCTGTTAAATAATTCAACAAAAATGACAATTAAGTTTAATGACAAATATATCTAAGCACGTACACCAAACTGCAAATGTACCTGAAATATGGATAGACATTGACAAGCAAGGGAGCATTGATGGAAACTAGGAACCCGATGATCGGGTCAATATAAGACCTAACGTCATCCCTAAATGCACCTTGTGATGGTGGGTAATCAACTCCAATCATAGTGGTGTCAACACAAGTCGAAACCTTGATTTGATCCTTCAGTCCATAAAACGAAACCACTTCATGTATGTTTGTCAAAGCAGGGTGCACCAACGGAGCCAACGTGCTATCAGATGGCTTGACCTCGTTTCCAACAGCTATGTAACGAAATTTGATATCAGGATAGCTTGCAACGTTTCTCCATACCCAATCGAATGCGTTGTCACGACTTGCAGCAACATACTGGAGATCTGTGTTTGGGACACCTATCATTACTTCAATATTGGAGCCTTTTAACGTTTGTAGGACGGCTTGGTTAGGATCGTAGAGTCTCATTCGTTTAATGTTGCGTGCATTGTACAAACTTACGACTTGTGCTGGTGATGGAAGATTGTTTCCTATCAATCCATAGCATACTCCAATTTGTGATTCTGCATATATAGATAAAGTTTTTATTAATTAGTCTTCTTAGATTATTTGACATTATTTATTTATTTATTTCATGCAAGTCACTTTTATATAAATTGTACGTCAAATGATACGACACACGACTAATAATGCAAAATGGGTAATAAGTAAAGAAGAAAGAAGAAGAAGATGAATTCACCTGTTGTATTTAGCAATGCAGCAAGTAGGCCCAATATAAGAAGCAGGGGAGCCATGGAAGACATATTTGATTATGTTATATTTACTAGACCTTATACATTCCATCTTATATAGTGGCAATAAAACCATTGTAAAATTTATATTCATATAATAAGGCGGCAAAGAAAACCATTGGCATAAAGATACTAGTATATATCAAGTAGTGTAGAGTTGCGTAGGGAGATTTTTATTTGCTCATGCATGTATGTATGTATAGTATAGTATAATTATGATTTTTGAACAAGTGGAACTCTGATTATAAGTGCACAACCATACAATATTAATATCAAGGCAGGCTGCTAATATGAAAGTTAAATTATACATATCTTATCATGTGTTTGGCCAAACAAAATTCCATCCAAATCTGAAGTTAAATAGCTAATGATTGATGGTTCCTGTATGACATGCCAAAGCTAAACTTATAATAATTTCATTTTCGTAGGACCACATTTGAGGGACATTCGGACCCATGATATCATTAGTATTTAACATTGGCATATTCGCATTACCAATGAATATATTGGATACATACAATCATTTGTATTCCCGAATATGTATACATACACACATTGTGGCGGTCTAAGTCTAATTTGTACAACTGACCAACTATGACTGCCTAAACTCTAAAGTTAGAATACACGTCTATCCGCATATGTACGCATACACATTACCCACTGTCTATTATGTATAGAGTACAAGTCTATCCATATGTATGCCGTATACACATAACCCACTATCTATTATATATAACCGTACCGTCTATTAAGTTAGTAAAAGAGTTCTGTCCGCAATTGTGTATATGTGTAACGGAGATAACAGAAGTTAGAATAGTAAAATAAATGTCAAAAGAAAAACATAATGTAAGAAAAGTAAAATTATTACTAAAAATTATGAACTGGTAATTACTTTTGGACTTTACGTATGTTGCTTCTCTATCTCATATACAAGAAACAATCAGTATGATTGCCTTACACATGAATAAGTAGATTTGGCCAAATATTTGGTCATTTCTAACTCTGGGAAAAGATGTAATACAAAATAAAGATAGTAATCACATCAACCCATCATCTAGCACTAAACAACTAAACAAGTTAATAGGGGGGCTACTTCCTTACTCGAATGCCTGGTATATCTTTTAGTCCCATCTTCACTACCGTTTTTCTAAAGAGCGAAGGAACTTTGTCCAACCCAATAGAGTCGCTAAAACCCTTGGCTAGCTCGACAAGTGTCGTTTTATCTCTACCTATTTCTCTAATTGAGTTATAATACCCAAGCCAAGCATGGTATGCTGCTTCTTTCACACTTGGATCAACTTTCGCCATTGACTTCTCAATCTGTGGATAAATATTTACAAAACTTAACATCACTGAAACACAAGCATATTTCATTATGAATAAAATGATAGAATTCAACTTAGCATGAAAGATTTAGCAAGAAATGAACCTTAACTGTCATGTCTGGATCTAAATGTGGTGAAGATGATTTTTGAAGAGGGAGGTCTTTAACTTCCTCAAGAAAATACTCTTCCCATGGTGCAAGTAATATGATTCCTTCTCCACCTTTGCCTTCACGTCCTGTCCTTCCAAGACGATTTATATACTGCTCACGATCAGCAGGGATACCCACCTGGTTCACACAGTAATATATTAAACCATATTTCACATTTACATTTTCTTTGATAGCCAAATAACTCACGCATCTTTGTCCCAGATGAAATGTGAACACACAAGCTCATCCCATCTTCACATTTTCATATATTATAGCTTGTTTTTGTTACCTGAATAACCAAACTGACATCAGGGTAATTCATTCCACGAGCTGACACATCAGAGGTTACTAAAATCAGTTGGCTTGATTCCTTGAATTCTTCAGTAACACGAGTTCGGTAGAGTTGTGGTTTCCTGGAATGAATTTCCCTAACATTCATTCTCATCTCGCGGAGAAGAGAAAACATGAGGGATGTCATCATTGATGTAGTACAGAAGACAATAACCTGAGAAAGGATAAGATGCCACTGTAAGTTAAAAGTTCAAAGCTGCTATGAACTTCAAAGGTTTCATCATTTCTAGCACCAGGAATGGATCGTACCTTATAATTGTGAAACTGAGCAATATGGTCCTTCAGTATATGGTGGACTATTTGAAAATGTTGTTCATGTGGTGCAATAATGTAAGATTGATTAACCTGCGTGGATGATCAAAGAATCCACTCAATGATATCAAAAACTATATACTTGCAAGAAAAACTACAAAAAATCCAAACTTGCAGCAAAGTACAATACAACTATGACAAAAAATTTCCATTAGATAGAGGCCAAAACAGTTGACATAACACACACCTTATCATGTGTTTCAGGACCTAGCCCAACAGTATTAATATAAGCATGCTCCCTTTTCAAAACCAGTTGAGATACTCGCCGAACCTGCATATTGTGACAACAGCAAGAGATCAAACAGTAGAAGAGATGATGAAATCAAAACATCATCATACAAAATTTTTTCGAAGATACTAACCTCCTTTGGAAGTGTTGCAGAAAAGAGTAAAGATTGCTTTTGTCGAGGTAGACAATCGACAATTTTCTCCAAGTCCTTCCGGAATCCAAGGTCTAGTAAATGATCTGCTTCATCAAGTATAAGCATGTTCAATCCCATCAAACGTGCAGAGAATCCAGATTTGTTCTCAATGTGGTCCAGTAATCGACCAGGTGTTGCTATAATGATCTGCATAATATGATGTTTATACAGGTAAAATATCTGCAAAACTTAAAGCGCTATCAAGCCATTAAATTCAAGCTAATTTTCAATTTATGAAGCTAAGAGTTTATACTGAGGTCAGTTAGATACATAAGCATTTAAATCATATTAACAATGATCAAAAAGACTTGCATACCTGACATGGTTCTGTTTCTAAACGTTTCTGATCAACTTTGAATCGAGTACCCCCAACAAGTGTCTGCACACCAATTCCTTCATGGAACTTTAGCAGCACATTGGCTTGAGCGGCTATCTGACTTGCTAGCTCTCTTGTGGGGCACAGAATAAGTACACATATCGGTGGAACTCGCAAACGTTTAGCCACATTGCTATTTGAAGCCTTTAAAACTGCTTCAATTGCAGGGAGCTGTTTGTGTTTAACAACATTGCATAACCAGGAAGAAAACTCACACTAAAATAACAAGTCTAACAAACAAAAAAGGGTCTTCTGATGTACCAAAAAAGCAGCACTTTTCCCTGTTCCAGTTTTAGCTTTAACCAACACATCCTTGCCTGCTTGAAAAAAATAATTAAAATATATCATTCTGTTGTAATGCTACAGAAAATACAACAAAAAATTGACTGACCAGTGAGCACATAAGCATATGAAACAAATAGTTTCTCGAAACAAATCGGCAAATATTTGATGCTTTTTTGTAAGAATAAATTTTAGGAGACAAAACGAATACTTGTCTACATAAAAATCCCATCTTTGTTGTTTGTCCTTTAATTGGCGAAACGATAAAGTATATACATAATCATAATATTTGTCTGACCACTGTAATACTAATGGGTAAAGTATATACATAAACTACTCAACTAAATGAGGCATTTCAGCAGTATGATTCTTCAAAGATTATTTCAAATAATACGATGCACACATTTAGCAACAAGGTTATCGCCTTTACAAGCATTCACGATATACTGAAAAAACCAACAAGCAATAAAGCAAAAAGCTAAGAAGAACTCAGACCCTCAAGGCAAGTAGATATCGTGGCATCTTGAACCTTTGTCATTTGCACATAGCCTGCTAACTTAAGAGCCTTTATTGTCAAGGTAGATACATTGCACTCATCAAACCTAAAAAAAAAATTTACCATGCTTTACAACAAAATCGACATATCACCAAACACATACACATCAACAACACCAAGAAACAGACCTTTTTGAACTAAGAATCGAGTCATCATCACCCACTGCACTATCTTGTTCCGCAAAACGCCTCTTATTAACCTCATTCCGAATAGCCTGTACGTGCAATGATATATCATCTTCTTGTTCCAGAAACTTCAACGGTATCCTTTTCGTCTTCTTCAAATCATACTTCCCCAAGGCAGCACTACTCATCAACATCTTCTTTTTTCCAATTTCCTCATCATCGTCATCATCATCACTCCCTTCACCTGACAACCCGACTGAACTCAACCGTCTTCCTCTTAAACTCTCGTCGTTAGGTCTCATCATCAAAAACCCCTCATCATCGTCTGTCTCATCGTCACTCGACGAGCTATTACCATTCTTCCTATTACTAGACCTCCTAACAGAATAATGCCTAACATTCAACTGATTACCAGAAAATAAAGAAACAGAATAATGTCTGGGTTTTAACTGATTATAACTGAAACCAGAAGAAACATCACTCACTTGACTACGGATTTGACCCGAAACAAGCTTTTGCAAATTAATCGGGTCATGGGTCGATTCTATTCTAGTTTTTTCTTGTAAAGATGGAGACTTTATTGGACCATCATTTTCATTCCACAAATCTTCAGCACCCTCTTTCATAAATCTATCAGCTAAGGCTTTAATATGTTCTTTAGGTGATAAAGGTTTGAAATTGGGTTCATTGGTAGTTGTCGAATCCGGGTCGGATAGTTTGGATCGGATCTGGGACCTGACCCGGGCTTGATAAAGCTGTTTTTCTTGATCAAGAAGACGTTTTTCTTTCTCTCTTGCTTGTTTTTCATGAAGGCGTTTCCATTGCCATTTGTTCAGGCCGCCGGGAAACGTACGTGGACCGCCGCCCATGTGGCGGAGGACGGTGAGACGGTGGTATATTCTAGAACGTTCTAGCATGATTATTAATGTGTTCATTTTTACTGGTAGTGAACAAGGATGGATTTTAGGGTTTTTATTAGGGTTTAAAGAATTGGAATTGAAGAAATGAAAGAAAAATGTTGATGTTTTTGTGAGTTTCGATTATTTTGCTGGGTTAACATTTTTGGTCCTCCATGTTCTGGTGCTATCTTATAATTTGTCGCTGAAAAAAATGAAAAATTGACATTTCATACTATCTAAAGTTCGAACATGTTGTAATCAAGGTGATCAAGCTATTCCTAACACACATAGTAAGAAAGGCATGAATCATTGAATTGTGATAAAAATTGGAAGTAGTATAAAGTTAAGGGACCAAACTTATACTTGTAATAACTTTTAAAATATCTTGTGAAACATAGTCCACTATTGTATTTAGTACTCCATCAGTTTGAAAGCAGTCAAAAACATTGACTTTAAAGAAAATGGCATCAAAAAGGTACTCCCAAAAATCCAATCATCCTGTATATTTTCCTTAAATTTATGCTTTGAGTAATATATATTTATCTTTCTGCTGTTCAACTGTTGATTTGTTATGTCAAGGATTGCTGTTGTAACCGGGGGAAACAAAGGAGTTGGATTCGAAATATGCAGGCAATTATTATTGGCCCATCAACATGTTTTTGTGGTGTTGACTGCAAGAGACGAGAAACGGGGTAAGGATGCCGTCGCTAACCTGCGCGCTTCGGGTTTACAGGATGTCGTTTTTCATCAGCTCGATGTTACTGATCCACCCAGTATTGCTTCCCTGGCAAATTTCATTGATACTCGGTTCAAAAAACTCGATATACTGGTAAAAGTTTGACCCTAACACTGTTTTTTATGAAGAAGATGGGTGTTTGTTAGATTATTCTTTTGACTTTATTGGCATACCAAAATTAATTAATTATATCAGGAGGTACTTTATAAAATTTGGGTCGTTCTATAATTGGGGAAATGTGATCATATCTGAAACCATATGCTATTTCTAATATCTTGTGTGTAGTGTACGGATCCCCTTCCATATGTGAAATTTCTATGATGCGCTGCACTACTTGATGTAAGTTTAATTTACTACCTGTACACATCATATATGTAGTAGGTGAATAATGCTGGAGTCTCCAGTACTATCGTTGACGAGGAGTCCTTTTGGAGTCTAGACCTTCCAAGTGAGGTAATAAGCCTTCTTCTATCAAGGTCTATACCAGGTGTTATTAACTAATGAAAGTCTATCTTTGCTTTAAATAACCTAATGCTATTATTGTGCTCAAATCAAATTATAGATTTGTATATATCACATTATCACCTAAATGTATGATAAAAACTTCATCATCTGGGAATGGACATTGTTTCTAGGTCTTTTTTGACAAACATGTACTCCATAAGAAAACGTTCATGAAACGATTGTTGATGTTTTCTTTTTTCTGTCATATATGACATAGGTAATTGCTGAAAAGGATAAGCAAGCGAGGAAAGCTGTAACACAAACATTTGAAGGAGCCCAAAAGTGCTTGGAAACCAATTATTATGGAGCTAAACATGTCACTCAAGCTTTGCTAACACTTCTTCTTGAATCTACGTCTCCAAGAATAGTCAACATATCCTCCAAATTGGGGCAGCTGGAGGTAAGATTTTGTATCCTCATGTATACATTATTTGCGACATGCCGACATGTTATGCTTGAAATACAAGCAAAAGATACTGCTTTGTATTCAAACCCATTATTGACATAGGTTTTAATCTGTCATGTTGTTTGAATTCTTCGTTCTGTTTTTATTTGTGTATCGTAAAGTGGCAACTGAATTCAATATATACGTTTGTCCCTATAGAACGTTCAAGACGAAAGTGCCAGGAAGATCCTAAGTAATTTTGATGGACTCACAGAGGAGCTCCTGGACGAGGTTGTGAAGGAGTATCTAAACGATGTTAAACATCAAGAATTGCTGGAAAAGAAAGGGTGGACTAGTAATGTCTCTGGCTATATCGTCTCAAAAGCGGCCCTCAATGCCTACACGAGGATTGTGGCCAAGAAATTTCCGTCTATCTGTGCAAATGCAGTTAGTCCTGGTTTTGTGGCAACAGATATGACATATTTTAAAGGAACTTTCACCCCTGAAGAAGGTGCTAGAGGACCCGTGAGACTGGCCTTAATGCCGGAGAACGGACCCTCGGGCCAATACTTTTGGATGACACAAGACTCGACATTTTAATACGAGTATGAAAAATCATTGAAATTCAGTGTACAAGTAATATCACAATTATAGTTGGAAAGATCTCCTACAGTTGGTGATAATAATTTAAATAAAAAGTTTTCTTTTTCATTTGATGTAAGCAAAAGATCTTATAGAATATAATATCAAATCAATGTTATTTAATTTATTATTAACCAAGTTAATAGGTGTAAGCCATACTTGTTACTTGAGATGAATAATTAAAAAATATTCTTCTTATTGTTGATTCATTTTTTTTTAATCTCAATTTCAAAAAAAAAAAATAATAATAATAATAATTCGAAAGTAAAACCCCGACCATAATTGACCCAATCTCCTAACCAATTTGCTCTTTAACTGGGTTAAGTAGCTGAGGCTTTTTTGCTTTTTTGTAAGGCAGAGTTGTATTAATGTAAACAACTAGCATTTTACCCGCACAATGCGGCGGTGATGGTGGTAACGACGGTATGGTGGTGGCGGCGGTGATTGGTAGTGGTGGTGGCGTGACGGGTGGTGACGATGTGGTTATTATTGTAAAAATAAATAATGTAAGAGGGATATTGTAATTATTTTAGGAGTTCATAGTCTATGTTGTTAAAGGTATTATATATATTTTAAATGGAGATGTTTAAATTAAAGAATAAAAGAGAGATAATTAATTAATGGGGAAAGGTTAGGTAAAACATGCAGTACCTATCTTAGGTAAAGCAGGGGTGATTATGTAAAATTCAGGGAGAGTTTATGTAAAATTCAGGGGGGTTATGTATGTTTATTAAATTCAAAGGTTTAATATGTAACTTTTTTTAATGTGGCAGTACCTAAGCTTAGGTAAAGTCTGCAGTACGAATCATTTTCCCTTAATTAATTCATTAAGGGTAGAATGAAACATATTTATGAGAGAGAGTGTTGAAAAATTGTTAGGAGAGAGTGTGTGATAATTTTTATAAAGTAGTAAAGATATGCAAGTCGCAATATAGTTCAAGAAAATACATACATTCAACACAGAATGAAAAAAATATACATCTGAAACACCACTTTAACCGAACCTTGACTGGGAATGAACTAAAATGGATTGAAAAAAACATGGATGAAAAAGTCACCGAGAATGAGGGCGAAACCCCAGCTCATTTTTTATAGTTCCTAGTTTTTTTTAACGGCATTTTATAGTTCTTAGTTTTTTTGAAAGGTGAATTTCGCTTAAGAACTTCATGTCGCGATTCGACAGCGGGAGGTCTAACATACGTTGTATTAACCGGGTCTGCGTTAGAGAGATTCCTCGAAGTAGAAATGTCTATTTTAAATACCCGATGGGGGGAAACCCCCTACTAATCCGCCTGAATGCACAACGATCAATAAGGATAAACTCTGCCTTCTCAGACTTGAACTGAGTATACCTAAGCCAAACCTTCATTAAAATACTTCCTATGTACTTCCCATGTCTTGAACTTAAGACCTCCTGCTTGTAAGGCAGGTACTCAACTGAGTTTTAAACATGATATGTTATTCTTATTCATCCAACGGTTCTAGGAAACCCACTGAAATTTGTCTCTTTTCGGTCCATGATATGTCTATATACAGTTCATTGGGATGTCCGTGTGAACATTGTGAATTGTGACTACAGACTGTACAAAAAATAGTACTCATATATTATAATTAATATTTAATATATTACAGCCTTACAGGCATGATGATGATGCATACGAATATATCACACATTAACACACCAAAATAATATAATGTCATTTATCTCATTTCGATTATAACTATTTACTGTAAAAGTTGGTAGCTAGAAAAACAAACAAAAGCAAAGTCTTTGATTGGTTGCTTCTCTCTCTCAAAAGCAAAATCTTTGACCAGATAAAAGTTTTCTTACATTAATTCCTCCACTAATCAAATTTCCGGTGAGTCAAATTTCAAAATTTGTAGTGTAGCTTTCATTTTATAATCTATATATTTCTTTTGATAATAATAAAGATTTTGATATTTTCTGCTTCTGAATTTTCTTTTTATAAACTAGTTTGTACGTAATTTAATTTTGAGTATTAGCTACTTGTAGAACGATGGCATTAGTACCCAACAAGACTAGTGTTGCATCAACCGATAAAAGGTACATGATCACTAAAATTAATTGCAATTACTATCTTGTTTTAAGTTTTGTAATTGATTTGCAAATTAGAGTAATTCAAGATTAGTCATCCATCGATCATATATGTATAGCTTGATTCGATCTACTTATAATCTGATGTTTTTGATTTTCAGAATTGCAGTTGTGACAGGAGGAAACAAAGGGATTGGGCTGGAGATATGTCGTCAGCTGGCTTCAAAAGAGGACGTCATGGTCATCCTAACTGCCAGAAATGAGACTCGGGCCATGGAAGCTATCCAAGACCTCAAAGTTTCCGGCGTCGTGGATGTTGTTTTTCATCAACTTGATATTAAAGATCCCAAGAGTATTGCTACACTGGCTCAATTTGTCCAAGCTCAATACCAGAAACTAGATATCTTGGTTAGTGAATTTTATTAATTACTCCTATATATAGCCATAAATATATATAGAGTACTTACTACTACTAATATAATTTTTGCTAAACAAGTTACTGTAATTAACAAACACGCTTCTGGATGCATGGGGGTTATGAGTCAATTACAACAAAAATTACTGATTGGTAGCTAATTAACTTTATGCCCAACAAATCTATCACACAATTTAATTAATACTAGTATTGATGACACACTACATATTCTGATTGACCCAAATGTCTAATAATGTCTTGCGAACCAACACCACTAAACTTGTTATCCGGCATTCCAGCCGAGGATCCATAGAGAAAGAACCGGCCAATGGGCCTTGAGATAAACAGATTCGGTCAAGGTGCCTTGGAGGAAGATCTGCCTTGGGGACAAAACTGGCCCTCGAAGCGCGCCTTGAAGAACAACCAACCTTAAGGACACAACCAGAATGAGAGTCTTGAAGACATGACCGGTCTTGGTGGTGTGGAGGACACAACCGGCCTAGGCAAGGGAGGCCTTGAGGGTGTGCAAACCCGATTCTCGGTACTAAATATAAAATTTTGAAGGGGCATAAATTTTTGAAATTTTTTTATATATATATTATATATAAAATGTATAATATGTTAAAAGATGTGTTATAATATAAATATATATATATTTGATTTCATTTTAATTAACGTCAAAAATGCAAATATACAATACTTTAGGTACTAAATATAAAAAAGTTATTTATACATTTGAATTCGGTTAAAGTTAAGGGTATAATTTTTTTGCTCGGTCGGGGTGTTAAAATTCTCAAGGCCACCACTGGGCCTAGGGAGTACTTGAAGACATTATTATAAGCTCAAACAAAGAAAAAAGAAAAAAATGAAGTTAATAATTTGTGAAATTTATAAAGATGGACCTCTTATTCTAGTTAAATTAAATATTAAATATAAATATTAAAGCATTCAACCTCTATTTTAAAATCTTAACTAAGGAATTAAAGTACCTAAAATACCCCTCTCTTTTATTCATTAATTTAAACATCTCTACCTATAACACCCTTAATGAAATAAGTTATAACATAAATTCTTAATTCTTAAAATAACTATACTACCTCCTTTAACATCAATTACTTTTACATTTACTACTATTGCCGCACCCATCACCCGTCCTTAATTCTTAAAAATGAAGTTAATGTTGTATCATTTATCATGTTTAAAGCATTTTGATTAATCCATATGACCATCATTAGAGAATTTTAGCTCGAAAGAATTATAACCCTAAACGATCATTATCTTAAACATCTAGTTTCTGAAGATTAAATTTTGTTCAGGTGAACAATGCAGCAGAAAATGGGATAATAGTTCACCATGATAAATTTAGAGCCTTCAAGGATGGAGCAGGATATGTAAGTACCCCATACACCTTGTTTTAAAAACATTTGCTCCGTAATTAATAAAACATGCTATTGTTTGTGCTTGATCATATATATATCAGGAGCATGTGTATGATGAAAATGTACATCTGTTTGCCGGGATTATAGAAGAACCTTATGATTTGGGACAAGAGTGTATCAAGACGAATTACTATGGAACTAAAGCAGTAACAGAGGCATTTCTCCCTCTTCTCCAACTCTCTAATTCACCAAGAGTCGTGAATGTTTCTTCTAATTATGGAGAGCTTTTCGTAAGTACTTCACCCTCAACAAAACGTTTATATTAAAGATATTCATCTTTAGAAATTAAGAACGAAAAACTGTTTTTTCATCTTGTTGTTAATTATATAGTGGATCCGCAATGAGAAGGTGAAAGCAGAGTTCCTAGATATCGATAACCTTACTGAAGAACGGATTGATGGGATCATCCAATGGTATTTGAGGGACTTTAAGGCCAACAAGTTGTCAGAGAATGGCTGGCCCCTAACATGCACTGCTTATAAGATTGCAAAGGCTGCCGTTAATGCTTATACAAGGCTTTTGGCAAGAAAGTATCCTAAAGTTCTAGTCAATTGTGTCCATCCAGGTTATGTCAAAACCGATATCACGTCTCACACAGGACACTTGACTCCAGAACAAGGCGCTAAGGCTCCTGTAATGGCTGCTCTGTTGCCCGACAATGGTCCATCTGGCGTCTACTTCAATCAAATGGAAATAACTCCATTTTGATCAGTAGAAGGAATGATGAAATGAAAACACTACTTGTTCTAATTTTTGTTGTATAAATCACTGATTATTCTAAATTCTTAATAATGATACACACCGTTTTATCCCCTTTTCTTAGTCTCCATATGATCACTATTCAGGGTATAATAGATTCAATTGTTCAACAAGATCATGACCATTCATGATAGAAATTCGTCTAATGCACGTTTGTCACAAGATTTCATGTTCCCAAAAAAATTAGTCTAGGTTTTCCACATTCAAACTAAACAATATCATCTAAAAGCTAGCCTTTATTAACGAAAATGTTCAACCTCATCCTTAAAACGTATGAGAAGATCTTTAATTGACATTAGTGAATGTTCTGCACTGTCCCTTAAGCGCACACTTACCTGCAAAAAATAATAATAATAATTTTATCGCTATTCTTCTGTAACATCTTATATTAAGCTTCATTCTTCTTTTTGCATATGAATTGTCGTTTACTAAGAGATTGAAACAAGGCTTAATTGATAATTGATCATTAACAGATGATGCTAACCTCTTCAGTATTGGCTTCCTTTTCACCAACGACCAGTATGTAATTGTACTGAGCCAATTGAGCTTCCCGTACCTACAAGCCCCGATACATAAATAAATTAGTCATTTATAATTCATTTTTGACCTACATCATTATATGTGGGTTTCAGCCTCATTGTTTTTGGAACGTAAGAACATAAATATTAGTATAAATCAACTAGCAAGTTGATATTTAGAAGAAAAACTAAGTTTTGACCAAAAGGGTTGAACTTTTTGTCGTTTAGCGGACAATTTGCAACGATATAAGTGTGGTCGCTAAAAGAAAAAGTCTCTAAAGGGTGTTTGTTTTTATAATGGAAAATCACACAAGTAAAGAAATGGGGAAGAGTCGCCTGCAAATCCAATCTAACCAATTAAGCATATAGCTTATAGTACTAGCAGAAAATGAAAGAAAGATAGAAAACAGAACTTCAAATGCACCTTTTTTTGAATGTTTCTATCTGATGTATCAATGTCAACGTAGTAGCGAGCTTTTTTGATCTCATTCTTTACCTAAAAACAGTGGAGCAAAATGATGTTAATGGAAATGTAGTCATACTCATAATATATGTCATCGATTATATTCAGTGTTGTAAAACTCGGCCGACTTGGCCAGGAACTCGGGATCGGAATCGGAATCGGGGGTTAAACGGGTCGAGTTGGCTGGAATAGGGTCAAAACTCGGTCAATGACTTGGTCGCTTGTAAAACTCGGTCAAACTCGCCTGGATAGACCGACAATTCTTTCTTATTCTTACAAATTACTAATGGGACATATTAACGATCACGAAAGAATCAAACCTCACACCGGATTAACATATATATACTTATAATAATAAATGTTCAGCTTTAATATAAAGAAACGAAATAGCAAGTAGTACCAGAACAATTTTCTTTGCTTCTGAAAGAATGCTTTCAAAGTGGTCCTTGTTTAAACACAGATCGCCATAAAAAGCATCATAGTAAAAGCCCTGTATCAAGGCATGCAGTAAAACATAAACAAGCTCAATCTTCTAACGGCTTATAGTGATCCGATGCAAGAAGTAATATATAATCAAGGCCAAGGGATGCTGTATACTTGATCAATCAAATACAATAACAAACACGTACAATATACCTCTCCTTTTGTAGAACAGGGACCAATACACAATTTGCAGTTATGTGTTACTTCTAGAGCCTGAAATACACAACACATTCACAAATCAATGTATCATCTGATATAGTGACATCCCACAGTATATATATTCTCAAATAATAATCTCTTCAATTCCCATGATCATTAAATAATTGGTATATATACCTGGCCAAGTATATGAGCACTCGAGTGCCAGAAGGTGTCACGGCCTTCATCTTCATCAAAAGTCAAGATTTGGATCCTACAGTCAGTTTCCAAAGCACATCGTCCACCTTAGCAACCAATGCACTTGAGGCCATACTTTTGCTTAGCTCCTTAGCAATATCCAAAGGAGTTGTTTCCCATCCTTCACACTCCCATCAGGTAAAGTAATCCTACAAATTTATTAAAACATCGTATCCATCTTCAAAATTCTCAAATTCAGTTTCTTAAACCAGGTGATTATCGAATATTTTTGTTAAAAAAAATAAAATCTGATTAACATAAAATGTAGTTTGTTCAATGTATATAAATAAATTAATTTATATATCAAAAAAAAAAAAACAGACACACAATAGATGCAAAACAAACAAATTAAGTGCTTTAAGGTTGGTAAAACTACTAGCTACTTACTTGATGGAGTCATGACCGGCACCTGATAGAGATTTGAGATGGGAAAGATGCTGGGATTTAAGAGCCTCAAACAATTCAATACGTCGTCGTTGTGGTGTTTCCATTTCCATTATATATATACGTTTTGAATATATTTTGGTTAAACTAATTTGCTGAAACCAAGAAATTTAAACAGCAAATACACGTACAAAGCTGCGTAAAAAAAAAGTTGTTTCAAAACCGAAATATAAGTGCTAGCTTGCTTGATGCCCAAGAAAATTGTTTTTGTTTATTAGGAAAGTAGCTAGAAAACGGACTTTAACAACTTGGTGTCCAAGTTTAACTTAAAGATCATTCTAGCAAAAGTAATCCTACATGTACTACAAATTTACTAATATATTTAAATCGATCGATAATAAATTTACTTTATTATGCAAGTTTTGATTAAAGAATAATAAAAAAAAACACACTATGTTATGTATCTCCTGGTTTTTGAATGCATTTACTGTAAACTTCTACAACCAAACAACGATATATATGATTTTGATAATGTTGCTACCGATACGTTATTATTATATGTATAAAAAAAGTTGTATCTTACATATAAAACACCATCTATTTAATGATAAATTACAACTTAATTTATGCAGACAATTAACTACTTGTTACTGACAGCACAAGGACTCATGGGATTCATCAATCGAATAGTAGTTTTCTTCATATCAAAATGACAGGTTTTCCATCATCCGAAAGTATTGACCTGAGGGTCCTCCATCAGGGATCAAAGCTAGTCTCACGGGTCCTCTGGCACCTTCCTCGGCAGTCAGGGGTCCCTTAAAAAAGGTCATGTCGGTCGCAACAAGACCTGGAGTAACTGCATTTGCGCAAATGGAAGGAAACTTTCTGGCAATGATCCTTGTGTAGGCATTAAGAGCGGCTTTAGAGACTATATAGCCTGAAAGATTGCTAGTCCACCCTTTGTTTTTCAGCAATTCTTGATCTTCAACATCTTTTAAATACTCCTTTACCACCTCATCCACAAGCTCCTCAGTGAGTCGATCGAAATCATTTAGAATCTTCCTTGCATTTCCGTCTTCAACATTCTTCAAGAGTAATACATGATCACTAGCTGGAATTCATCATTACAGAACTACGTAGAAACTAACGGGTCTAGTTTAACGCTACTATATGAGGAAATGTATGTTATCTCACCTCCAGCTGCCCCAATTTGGAGGATATGTTGACTATTCTTGGAGAGGTAGATTTAAGAACAAGTGTTAGCAAAGCTTGGGTGACATTTTTAGCTCCATAATAATTGGTTTCCAGGCACTTTTGAGCTCCTTCAAAAGTTTGTGTTACAACTTTCCTTGACCCTTTAGCCTTTTCATCAGTTAACTTAATCACAGTGAACAAAAAATTTATTACTTAATAATTAACATTCATTTTGTTAAACAAGATATACCCAAAATACTCACCTAGCTAGCCCTTTCCATGTCAATTTGAGTTTTTTTTACCATTCACCATCCTCGGTAAAATTTATGTGTTACTTGAAATCTTACTAGATCATATGGAGCAAAGTTGGACCACTTTTTTACATGTTAAAATATAAATTAAGGTAGATTTAGTTAAGTGTAAATCAGTAGATACATAAAAGATAAAAACAAATTAAAAAAAAAAAAAAAACATATAAATGGCAATTTGGCATTTTTTTGGTACACATTTTTGTAAGGTACGAATGGCCAGCCCAAGGCTACTTAGGCTAAGCTATCGCCTAAGTCTCCAAATGGCTAAGCCCAACATTTATTCCGTTTTGGGTTTTTTTTTTTTTTCTATAAGGTTGGGCTTGTTTTTTACATAGAGCCTTTTTATTTTGTTTTATTTTGATTTTTGAAGAACGTGGGTAGGTTGAGGAGTATAATGTAGAAGGAATGCCGATTTGATGCACATTACTCGTGTACGAAAACCGGGGGTTTGACATCCTTTGTGGTTTTCATTTCTAAATTAGGGTCTTTGTTTGTCTAGAATGTGTGTCATTATTTTTGGTGTTTTAGTTTTTGTCAGTTCAAAAGTGGGTTTTTATAACTTGAAATGGGTTTTGGTGATTCTTTTAGGTTTTCCCCAAATCTTGATTTTGAGTCAGAGAAATGGGTTGTTCAGTTTTTTAACAATGGGGTTTTAGCATTTTCGATAAACAAATATATCAAAAATGGGCTTTGGTGGAAAAATGCCCTCAAATTAAAATCGGTTCTGCCTAAGGCCATCAAAAGCTTAATCATGCCGTAATGAAATGGTACTTCCAATTTGATACAAACGGCGACTCCATTTTGTAAGCACAAAATTAAAGATTGAGATTACCTAAAGTTGATCTAACCTTATAGGTAAAGTTAGATGAACTTATTGATCCAACTTTACCAGGGAATCTAATCCCCAAATTAATCATTGATGTTCATGTTGCATACGTAAGCACAAAAATTGATATCCAATAAGCTACTGTTAGGTGAAGTTTTGCCAAAGCTTTACAAGGTTATACAACAACCACCACCACCCTAAATCTTTTCAAGGTTATCTTTTTATTAAAGTTCTACTCTTTTTTTCTTTTCTTTTTTGAAGCACTTGATTTCTAAAACATGTGAAACCTGAATCTACTCTAAATACTAATTAAAACAACAACCTTGTTCTTTCGATCTTCAAAAGTTGAAATTTATTAATTAACCTTTTACACTATGTTTGGAGATCCAAATATGGGTGTTTGGGTTTAGCTAAAAAGTTGAAATATACAGTATTTATTAACCTTAATTACCTCACTCGGAAAGGAAAGGTCTAAACTCAAAAACAACTCCTCGTCCACAATAGTACTAGAGATTCCAGCATTGTTCACCTGTTCCATTAATCAAGTTAATCATTCAAATATACAAAAATAGAAGCCTTAATTAATTATATTATCTTTAATCTATTACCAGTATATCGAGTTTCCCAAACTGATCATCAATGAAACTTGCCAAGGAAGCAATACTTGCAAGGTTTGTGACATCGAGCTGATGAAAAACGACGTCCTGTAATCCCGAAGCATGCAGGTTAGCGACGGCATCCTTGCCCCGTTTCTCATCTCTTGCAGTCAAGACCACAAAAACATGTTGATGGGCCAATAACAATTGCCTGCAAATTTCGAAACCAACTCCTTTGTTTCCCCCGGTTACAACAGCAATCCTAACACAATAGTAACAATTTAGTACTACAAGGGATTCGATATATAATATAAACAAGTTAATCAATCGGAGTATAATTTTTCAAAAAGATTGAAGAGGCTTTATGGATACCTTTTTGATGTCATTTTTCTTAATCAATTTCAACAGGCGTGTGCTTTTTGGTCTTATGATCGTGAAAGACTGAAAGTATTATTTGTTAATTATTAACAACACGATTGTCATTTGTCATTTGTCATCTAATTGCAAACTAAAGGGGTGTTTGGTTCGCAAAATTTTTTAAATGTTTTGGAATTGTAATCTGAATTCTAATATGTTAGAATGTTTAATTAAACAAATTGATGGAATTAGAATTTAATATTTTCTATCAAATTCTTTAAAACATGAAATTTTAAATTCTATTGTAAAACCTATAGAATGTTTTGAATTCTAAAAGAATTCAAGTATTTAAAAAAAAAACACTTCCATATTATTCTTATTCCTATGTTATTATTATATTAATATTAATATAATAAATAGGATAGAATAGGTTAAAGGGTATATAAAATTTAATTAACTACTATACAAAATCTTAATTTTTCAATATTATTTTAAAAAATTATAAGTTCCACTAGTTAATTTTTAAATAAGTTTGATACATAATTACCATATATTAACTAACTTAACTTAGGTGGGTTGGTCAGGAGTATTTTCTAAATCTACTATCTGGGCTTTTGAGGTGAGTTTTTCCCAAGGTTTCGGGTTTGAGTCTTAGGTTTCTCATCCCAAGATATTTTCCATGAAAAGGGGGCTGAAGGTCTAGCAAATCGCCGGTTGAAATTGCCTAACTAACTTTAGACATAATTACCATATATTAAATATGTAATATATGGTGTGATGAGCTTAAGCTTGGCTAGTGTGAAAATATAGAAGTTGGAACCTGCGAACGACTTGGATATCCTCAGAGCGCGTATAGATCCTTAAAGATCGGCTTGTGTGATTTCTTTTTCGGTTTATCTAATGTTTGTACTACAGTACTACTGATTCTTGAGCCTTGATACAATTTCGTAAAAAATTGAACTGTGTATAATAAATGACATCATGGGCGGATGGACTTGAAGAATACCGGGGGTAATGCACCCTTTGTTCCCAAAATTACCACAATAGTTTAGTCTCTTTTACAGTAATATTAAGAAAACATGATCCTTTAATAATTTAATAAGCATGCCCTCATTCCAAAAAGGAAGTGATATTTGTACCATTTTTTTTAATAGATGTACTACAACTTTGCAGTGTTAACTTGTACAGTTAGCTATATAGCGCTTACATTGTGGTACATTTATAAAAATTTGTGGTACGAATATCACTTCCCATTCCAAAATATGGATGTTCTCATCCTTGACTTTTGACCAAAGCCTTCACACTAAAAGTTGTTTAAGTTTCTGATATTCGGTCATACGTTCATGCATAACATTTAAATCACTATACTACAACTTAACTTTGTACCCGTAAAAATTGTTTTTGTTATGATGTTTTGCTCGAATATTTGTAATATTTGTTAGTTATTCTCACTAAGACCTCAAATTGTGTTGTTGTTAAACCTTTTTTTTTTTTTCTCCGGCAACTTTATTTCCTAGATCCCCCTTTGAATGAGATATAAATGAGTTTGTAAAACGAGTCGTTGTAAATAAATGAGATATATAAGGGGCAAGGGTGTATTGGCAAATTGGCAAGTTTCGACGAATAAGAAATCGACACGTGACGTTGCCAAAAATTAACCAAAACTAGCTAAAAGAGGTGGTATAGAAACCAAAACTAGCTAAAACTTGCCAATTCCATCACAAAGCAAAGGAAACCGGAATTAAATCGAACTTGCCGGAAAACTAAAAAAATGACCTTTTTTTGTATAAAAATAAAACTTGGGCTCAGAATTTGGGGGTCGGAAATTTCGGAAGTCGGGGACGCCATGGCTGCTAACCCGAAGGTTTACCCCGCCAACATACGCCTTGGATCATCCGAATCCCATTTTTATGAACATTTGTATCATCATCGCTCATTTAACCGGCAACCTAAAAAACTGTTCAACAATATCATCATCGGCTAAGAACTACTTTTTCCGGCTACCCATTACTTTAATGGAACAAAATCCGGCAACGCTACCAAGGAAAAATCTGGCAGCGCTACCGCTAAGTTAACACTACCAAGCTAATCACAAACAAGCAATTAACGGCAATGTAAAAAGAAATATACATAAATATACGTATAAACACCAGCAGTATAACCGAAAACCCAATAACAGGTTCGCCGGAAAACAAACCACCGTAAGTAGCAACAGCAACAACAGTTAACCATAAAACCAATAAAGGGCTCGCCGAATAACCACAACCGCCGTAGCAACAGCAACAGCAGCAGTCTCACCGGAAAACCCAAGAAAGAGATCGCCGGAAAACCGATGCAACATGCAGGAGCACCAACAGTTCACCGGGAAGCCAAGAAAGGGCTCGCCAGAAAACCAAACCAACCAAAGCAATAGGAACCATATCGATTAAACCGGAAACCCAAAAAAGGGATCGCCGGAAAACCGAATCAACAAGTAGTAAACATAGCCAACTACGCCCTTGCACAAGCCAAACAAAGTTTTGGCCGTAAAAAGTGAACGTTTTTGGCCGGCAACGACCGGAAACCCTAAAAAGGGGGTTTCGGATCTCACCGGAAAGGGTGATATTATACGTTAGGAGCATCAGCAAGTTTTATCGACACGTATTCCGGCAAAAGAAGCCAAGAAAAACGTAGATCAAGCCTCAAAATCGAAAACCCCCATATTATTTTTTAGGTTTCCGACGAGTGACACAAGAACAAAAAAAACGGTCACAAAGTACACGCTCCCAACGTTAACAAGGATCGGCCAAAACATGCCGATATATATAGTTAAAACTAGCCGATTAAACTTGCCAAAACTAGCCGATACACGTGCTATAGAGTAGCCGATGAGCCGATGCTTGCCGATAAAAGAAGCCGACTACACTCTTGCCCCTAAGGTATTTGGACAAAGTGTAATGGTCAGAACAAATTTGGCAGTCTAAGACAAGTGGGACTGTGGGAGTCAATCACACACAAACAATCCTACATGCAATGTAACATAGTTTTTCGAGACCGGATAGTGATTTTGAGTCACTCTGTGGAGTATGTGATTTGTCATGATGTATCTTACGTACGTTATTGAAAAACACATGACCTTCATATTAACAAAAAGTGATCACTTCATAACCTTAAAAAGCAGGGACGGTTTAGGGGTGAGACGAAGTGGACGATGGGCCGAGCTGATTTTTTAGAGGACCTGTTTTTTAATTTTTTGTGTGTGTATATATATATAAAATATATATGTAATCAACTTAGCTCATTACAAATTCTAACAATTAACCAAAAATTACATACATATAATTTAACTTATATAAAAAAATCCACTTACACATCTGTTGTGGATAAAAAAAAGTCATAATTTTCACTCTTGAAATGTAGCTGCAAGCTACTCTAATATCCTTTTAGACCTAAACCGCTCTACAATAAAGTAACAATACGGAGTACTATTACATACTTTGATTTAATGTGTAGAGTGTATACGCGTATCCAACTTATATGTATGAATGTAATTTGTATTATATTTTTTTCTGTTAAATATAATTTGTAAAATGATATGTAATTTTGAAGGTTGTTTTAATAATCCTCCTAACAACTTCCTTTTCTAGATCTTGATTCACGTAGAAATTCCACAATTTTATAGTCCTAGTTAACCCGGCGAGACTCAAATTCCCGCTGGTAGCATAGAATTAGCCAAAAAACTAGGACAATGGCCATTTGATGAAAAGTTGATAGCAACTTAATTAAACCATTGCTTGATAAGCTTTTAGTCAAAGTTTGAAAAAGATTGAATTGCAAATTAGTGAAAGTACCAGTTAAGGATGTAATTGGGCCAGGTATAAGCGGGTTTGAACTTTATATTAGCATAGCTTTAATAAATGGTTAACCGAAAACCAAACTGATTTTTTCGGGTAACCGAAATGAATGGTTCAAAATTTCTAGTTAACATAATCGAACCGAACCCGAAAAAAATGGTTCGAAATCTTTAGTTAACCAAACCGAACCGACCTAATTATTATCGTCATAAATTACTAGGTTAGACACGGTAACAACTTACATAGTTACCTACTCAAGTGTTGAATAACTAGAGATCGATAAAACAAACGGTGGTTTATCTGCGCGCACAAGGCACAGACATTCAATTCATTAGAGTAGTTGCTTTGGCCATGGAAAATCAAAACCGTTTCGATCAAACGACCAGAATTTCAAGGAATCCACTGAGTTATTCCAATATTGTTATAAGCTGTATATATAACACGCACAATTGTCTTAGTGGTATTAATTATAGGCCATTCGATCCATCTATTAATTAACTAAATAAATGAAGCTATTTCCATATGGTAGAAATAGACTCCAGATGGTCCATCATCGGGTAACAAAGCAGCCATTACTGGAGCTTTAGCACCTTCTTCTGCCGTGATGAATCCCGTATGAGATGTCATATCTGTGTCACAGTACCCGGGATGCACGCAGTTGACAAGTATGTTTTGAAACTTTTTTGCCATTAACCTTGTGTAAGCATTAAGTGCGGCTTTAGAAAGTTTGTAAGCAGAAGCAGTGAGAGGCCATCCGTTCTCTCGCAATTTAGCACCCTTAAAGTCTCTTAGGAACCATTCAATAATCTCATCGATTCTTTGTTCAGTTAAGTTGCCAACATCATTCAGCTCTGCTTTCAACTTGTCATTGTGAAACCGCTGGAAGACAACACAAGGTGATTATACTCAATTAGATTTGGGGTATGAATGTGAATGAGGTACTTACAGATAGTTCTCCATAAGTAGAGGTAACGTTGACAACTCTTGGTGATTTGGAGGGTTGGAGAAGAGGAAGGAGTGCCTCTGTAACTCGTTTGGTTCCATAATAATTTATTTGAAGGCAACTTTCTCCAACGTGATAAGGCTCCTTGATTATGTCAGTTAAATGATCCACATTCTCATCTGTCACTTGCACCTAATCATCAAATCATACATACCGTATATATGTCACATCAAGTTATTAGCTTGTTAGCCGTGAGTGATCAAGGATGTATTTAATTAAATAAACTACATTATTAATTATGGATAACATTGTAACTAGTTGTCCCAAATCTAACATGAAAAAGAGATGGGTCCTAATTGTTATTGAATAATCTTACGCAACGATTACTTGTGTTAACTTAAAAAAGTAGCAGTAGTACAAATTAACCAAAGACCAAGTGTCATAATATACAGGGCTATATATGATCAGCTCTAAGTATGTATGTATCTGAGAAATTAGTACTTACATATCCTCCTCCATCTTTGAATTTTTTTTCATCCACATATACAACTCCCATCTCTGCTGCATTGTTGACCTGATCCAATACAAGATTTACATTATCTGCTTTTTAATTGATTGGCTGAAATAAGAAAACCACAAGCATCATGCCTGCCGACTGCGCTTAGTTAGATAAATTATACGTAATTTAGAAGAGTTGGTTTTTAGCTTAATTAATTATTAAGAACTTAAAACGGTTTGGGTCTGTGTCCCTTAATTAAACCAAGCCTATATATGATTGTACTAGTTACCAAGATATCGAGTGTGTTGAAGTGTGTTTCAATGAACATGGCCAAATGTACGTGCTATACTAGTTGGATCATTGATGTCAAGCTGATGAAAAACAACATTTGGAAAGCCAGATTCATCGAGTTTTTTCACAGCTTCAACCCCACGACTCTCGTTTCTAGCTGTTAATATGACTTGAATCCCCTTTAAAGCAAGTTGTTTACATATTAATTTCCAATCCAATCCCCTTGTTTCCTCCTGTGACCACTGCACATCTGAAACCAACTTCTAAAATTGAGATCCATGGATGCACGGGTTCAAAGAAATTTTGAATTATTAGTTAGTTAGTTATAGACCTTTTCTCTTCCATTTGGATTGGCTGGCTTAATTATGTGAATCAAGTGGCTGGAATTTAGAAGAATCCAACCTCTTGCCTCTTATCTGGAGTAATATTTTCATCCACACATATTTTGAATACGTACTAGTTTCGATCCACTTGCTGGGGTCACCAATATTGGTGGTGAACTTCACCAAATTTGACACATCACCAAATAATCAATAAAAACTTAATACTCGTAACAAAGTATATAAAGTTAAAGATACAAAACATATGGTTGTTCATTAGTTAACAAAAGATATATTAAATTTGGGGTAAAGTTTTGATTTAAACACAAAAGCACAGGGGTTAAAAAAAAAGAGTTTAAATTTTGTGAAATAGTTTCTGCATACTACAAGATACTTCAGGGACTATAACCATAAATTCTAAAACAACTTCCAATTTCATTGCCTTCTTCCTGTGAAGACTCGCCGATGGCCAGAAAATGTGTTCTTAATCCTTAGCTTATTTCAATTAAAAAAAAAAAAACACTATCAAAAAGATCTGGAAGGGTAAAAAGGAACGACCGTTGGTGGCCCCCTCACTTCC
Organism: Erigeron canadensis; assembly: GCF_010389155.1. Classification (NCBI taxonomy): domain Eukaryota; kingdom Viridiplantae; phylum Streptophyta; class Magnoliopsida; order Asterales; family Asteraceae; genus Erigeron; species Erigeron canadensis. The sequence goes on along the minus strand of NC_057768.1, from coordinate 49,323,328 downwards.
ATCTCTCTCTGTCTCCCCTCGCCTCCTCGGTGAAACTCACTGAAATCCTATCACCGGTCCCTTCAACAGATAGGTCGCGGCGGTGTTACCGTATCGGGGTACTCGGCGCCGGCCCTTAACCGAGCCCCATTCCCACTGCCTAATCAGTGTGATGGATGCTTGGTTACCCCAACAACTAGGGCCGGCCTTTTGGCTTTGCATATGACACGTTCTAGTAGTGCTTGTACATATTTTGATCTTTGATCGCTATAATCTTCATTCCAAAATATATAAGAAAAGCAGTACTTCTCTAACTTTACTGGGATAACACCGGAAGCATGGGGAGTTGCTAGTTTAACATTTTTGAAGAAACAATCACTGCAGCCACAGTATTATCACCAATTTGTTAAATCAATATTTTTACTAAAAACTACACCGATTTGACAAATGAATTCCTATAGATTGTTGCAACTACCCAAGAATGTATGAAATGAATTAAACCCATTTATGTCAGCTACCCAAAATTGGTCATGAACACATTATAACCTCTTCCCTATACTCTTTTACTAGGCCAAATTTACATAAACTCATCAAAAGATCAAGATCTCTAATCCAATGCTTAAAAAGATGGTTGATCGTCAAAAATTTACTACATATGATCTGATATCCTACACCTGGGTCACGACGAAAGCGCAAGCTCCTCTGCCCATGCTAATGATGAAGCCTTGAGCTCTGATGATCCTGTGGTGTCGAGTTTGCTTTCCAACATTGAGCACAACTCTTGCATGGTTATGGTATCTTTAGGCCTTATTTGAATGCAAATAGTGACAACCTCACGTATTGCTTCAAGATCTTCATCTCTGAAATGTTTCAATGCAGGATCTACAACTGAAGCTATCTTGTCAGGCTCTTCAAGATAATCTATAGCCTGATGATATCAATAAAGTTACATATCAGTTCATTGTATCAAAAATAAAATCTTAAAGGCCAATTACTAAAAGAGAACATTCCCTCACTAACAGAGATGGCAATTTAGACGCATTTACTGGGTTGATTTCGGTTATGGTCTAGAATCTAGATAAGGGTCAAATGGGTCACATGTGTTAAAAGTGACCCAAAGTATGATTTGAATTTTTTTTAAAACTCAAATCATTTATAATGGAAGTAATTATATTTGCCAAAAAACGTGCCCAGCCCAGCCATGCCCTGCCCTGCCCTGCCCATTTTGACCTATTACTCACTAATATGATCTTACCCAGTCTACAATAAATCCCTTGTCTTTGCAGATTGGAGGCCGTCCACTGATGATTTCCAACAAAAGAACACCAAACGCATAAATGTTGCCCTGGATATCCAAATGGCATGATTGTAGTGAACTTGGTTGAACACACTCGGCACCTTCATTGCTAATAGAAGTAGAGCTGTTCTCTGATCGAGTAAGAATAGTTTTCCAGCTTTCAAAATCAACTAGCTACATAGACCAAGTATATACAACTGATTAACATGGTTAACTACCATTGCAGAACTTTAGTGGAAGGAAATGTATAAAGGTGGTACCTTTGGTGAAAAATCCTCTGTAAGGTACACCGCACTAGAGTTTAACTCAGATACTGTAAACGGCGGCTCAATTTCAGTATGCATATACTTCAGACCTTTTGCAATTCCCATAATAATCATCATCCTTCGAGTCCAACTTAACTGACACCCTTCTTCATCTACGATACAACAGAAAACATTCAAAAATAAATCTTTATAACAAACTCTAAAATCTAAACCATGAAGCTAGAGGTGGCAAGGTAGATTAGTAGGGTACGAGGGTGGAGTGGGTAATAACCTAGTAGGACAAAACAAGTGGGGTCGAAAGCAGTCATTTTGGTACTGGTAAAATGGGCTGCGGTTGGGTTGAGTCATGCATTTTGCCAGTATTTTTTATTCCCTTTTTTGGTAAATAATTAATGTATTAACTATGATTACATAGAAATAATTTACAATAACCATATACATCATTGGATATAATGATTCAGGAGGTTAGGTGCGCACTAGAAATAGAGTTTGGATGAACTTTAAGACTTACAATGAAGGTGCTCAGACAATGTCCCATTTGATGCATACTCAAAAACTAACATCCTTGTAAATGGAATCCCTTCAATACAATATCCCAGCAATTTCCCTGTGTTTTCATGATTTAGCCTTGCCAAATCCGCAACCTGATCAGCACAAAACAAAAGTTGAGTTAAAAGACAGGATTCTAAAAACCTATAAAATAATAATTTTTAGATTTTAAGGCTTCACATTACCTCCTTTTGAAATTGTAACTCAAGATGGCTCGTCCAGTGTTCTTCCTGGTTGCAAAGGGTAATGACCGCAATTTCAGGCCCACCTTTCATGTTACCTTTGTAAATTACACTATCTGATGACGACCCAATTATATTGCTAAAACCTTCACAGGCAACTTCAAGTTCTTGTCGACTGTATCTTGTCACATCCTTTAGCATACCGGTATCTGCATACCCACAAGATGATAAAATTGAACAAAAAATTGTATGCAAACATCAAACAATAAATGTCTTGATAAAAAAGGAAGTTTCCTCACCGATAACGATCTCCATATGGTCTTTTTCAGTTGTGGATTTCTTCCAAGGAATAATAATTGGTTGTTTGCCTTTATATCTACGAGCGGCTGTGAAAAGGGCAATAAGGAAGAACGCGCCCACCATCACTCCAGTCACTACTTCTATAGAAGTAATCCATGCAGGTTTTGAAGAATGATGGGCCTCTAGTTTATCTTCAGCGGGACGCTGATTAACATCTCCCGTAACTAGGGGTTTATTAGCTGGTGCGGCTTTACCTACATTCAGAAAAATGACCTGTATTAATTCCGAGAGTCATCTCTTTGTATCACATCGCAATAAATCCGTCTGTTCATTACTAATAAATACCGCATAGTTCAGGGGCCCGTGGTGTGATATTTTTGTACTTTATGCAGTTTCCCTGAAAGCTGGTGCTGTAAGAGAAGAATGAAGGAAATTAGAGCATTAACACAGAATTGCAAGCGAAAATTTCGACCCATTTATTTGTGCTCTGACTGATTCAATTTGTAGTCTGTCCCTAGCTGTTAACTGATTAAAAGGGTATAAATATAATAAAGCTTAAAAGCAATGTGTTGGCAGTCTCCAAATGTAATTCAATGCATAGAAACTATATAATCATTTAACTTAACAATTATACTACTATGGAAATAATGCATCATAATGAAAAGAAAAAAAATAGTTTTCAATTTAGGAGGTGTATCTTCCAAAAGGTATATATTGGCAGGGATACCCTTGATGACGAGTTCCTTTTTGGCACCAGCCATTGGCCACCCCACAAGGAGTAGCTCCAGAAGGATGTGTATGAAATGGGTCGTACTAGTCAACAGGTCAAGATTTCGCTTAAATTATATTTTTAATCCTTACAACCTATTCAATCATTTTACATAAAAAGATCATATCACAACATATTACAGTACAAGTGTATAACTTTTGTAAAGGATATAAAAGAATCCCAAAAAAGTGTTATGGTCAAATATAAATTACGCCCCTTTTCCCATTTTGCCGCTTATACACACAATACACTGAAAATATGAAGAATGAAAGGTACCTCGGAAGATATTCCAAGCATTTAGGTATACTCCCTACTAGGAAGTTGAAAGAAAAATCCGCAACTTTTAAAGGAGATGCACGACAAAAACCTAACACATTCGCATTTGAGGCATTCCTGGATCAACAAAATCAAAATATTAAGACACGTGTACGCAGTTACAATGACATCTCCCCAACATATCCATATAAATAAACTACTGAGAAACTCTTTAACTTACATTCCTTTCACTGTACTAGCCAAATCTGTAACATTAGCACCCGGAACCGGACCTTGCAGTTTATTCCTATCCAACCGAAGTTCTTGAAGGTACTTAAGATTCCCAAGCTCTGAAGGCAAATTCCCAGTCAATCCATTCGATTGTAGGTTTCTGACAATTATAAAATAGCTTCAGACTTAGGACAAACATGTTGTTTGCTTCATTCGAATATAAAGTACGAGCAACAAAATAGACTTACATCCTAACAATGCTAGCAAGATCGCCAAGTTCATGTGGTATCGGTCCAGATAGCTGGTTCTTCCCCAAATCTAAGATTTTTAGGTGCTTTAGTAGTCCAAGTTCTTTAGGTATTGAGCCCATGAGATTATTCTCATGTAAAATCCTGCAAGTATGGCCATATTGTGATGTGAATTATGATCTTTTAAATATGTTCTTGAGGTGAGTTAAATTGCAGAGTACAAACGTACAGTTCACGCAAGGATGTGAGCTGAGACAATTCTTCGGCTATGAACCCCTTTATGGAACAGCCAGTAATGTTACTGCACACACAAAAATAATTTCGAAAAAACAAATTATGTGAAAAAAACTACTGGAAAAGAAGAACTTTTTGACTCATGAGTCCTGCACAAGGATGAACATTTAAAGAACTTTTTGACTCATGAGTCCTGCACAAGGATGAACATTTAAAGCAACCCTACATATATAGATCATATATACATATAAATACACAGATATGAATGGAAAAAAAAAAAAAGAAAAAAGAAAAATGCCTTACATTTTTCTAACATGATCATCAGAGCAAACGATACCAAACCAATTACAAGGATTTGAATCTAGGGCATTCCAATTTGATAGAACCAATAATGGGTCATCAAATATACCTTGTTTGAACAGTGTAAGAGCATGAACTGCAAAAAAATATATACTCAATAAATGTCATTCATTTATTAATGGATTTCTTGCTAAATCCTACAAATATCAAAATCTTACACCAAACAAGATATATAAAATAAACAACCACATTGATCATAATATTAACGGAAATAGTTTTCTCTGTTTAGGTCTAAACACTGGGCAGTTAATATTAGAAATAACTTCTACAACCATTCATAATAATCTATAATATAATAAAAATAATAAATTAATGCATACCTTCTTTTGGCAGAGCAGCACAACTAGAATCAAGAAGAAGGCCAAAAGTAACACATAGAAGTTGAAATATAATCAATCTTTTCATTTTCTCTTCTCTAAAACATCGAATAAGCATTCCCCAATAAAACCCAGAAAAATCCAAAAAGATTATTGAAAAATAATCTTGAAAGTAATAATCTTTTGTAACATATACAAAACAATCAAGAACAAAAAAGCTTAATCTTTAATATGTTTTAACAGCAACCGACTTAATCAAATCAGTAAAAAACGTGGTTAAAAAGTGGGATTAAATAGATTAAAGCAATACCCACTTGGATAAAACTTGAACTTTAAGAGAGATTTGGTAAGTAATAATGGTTTCTAGAAAAAAAAAATGTGTATACACAGAATGAATGAATTTTGTAAAGTTGGAATGTTTGATTTCTGTCATTTTATTTCATGATTAAAAAAAGTTAATTGATTGGCGGTTTTTTAGAAATCTTTATTTTCAGAACCTTTATTTAAAGGTTATAATTGTCTTTTAATAACTTTTACATTTCTACAGCTGGACTTTATCAAAATCATTAGGTTTATAAATTAGTGAATCAGGTTAAATATTTAGAAGATAATAATGTACTAATCATTTTCATGGTACGTTTTCCAAATTAGTAGATATAACTTATATTTAATTTTGTAAATTATTAAAAAAAATTATGATACCTCTCTTTCAATTTTATATTTTCTATTTTTGACACCTAATTTACACCAAATATTAGGATGTGCATTGTTTGGTCTAAACCGGCTAAATCGTTTAAACCAAAGTAATTGGACGGATTGGTCGGTTTAAAATCAAAAACTTAAACTATTGATTTGTCTTTTTAATAAACCGCTCTTATGGTTTGGTTTGTGGTTTTAGACTTTTATCAAACCGGTTTAACCAAACCGAACCATTTAATTATATCAATATTTTGTTTATTATTATTATTAGTATTATTATTATATATACATGTATATATTAATATTCAATATTATAAATTATAAATAACAAATTATTAGTTGGTATAAAGTTGAACATATTCAAATTCTAGATTTAAAATTTTCAAAGATACGATTCCTAAATCACCAAACTAATTAATATTATATTATTTATATTTTTCGAAATACTTTGTGTTTCATTTTAAGTATAAGTGAAATTTTTTGCAATTTAGTATTACTAAAAGCTTTTATATATAAACGTCAAAAGTATGATAACTGTTTAACCGGATCAAATCAAACCGGTTAATTGGTTTTGGTTGGTTTGGTTTGACATAACAATTTAGACGGATTGGTTTGAAAAAATGTCAAACCGTTTACATTGGTTTGGTTGAAATTTTAAATAAAAAAAAAAACCAAACCAGACCACACACATCCCTACCAAATATATTTCTCTTTCATTTGATTTTCTTTTCTTCACAAAGTAGAGACAGACACACTTGTAAAATTGTAATTGTTAGTTTATTACGTTAAGAAAGAAATTTGTTACCTGATGTAAAGATGACCAACTAGACTAGTACGTAATTTTTTTTCTTGGAACGATCTAGTACCTAATGTTGATATATATGATTAAAGTCTAAACACACGTACACCATAGCGAAAAAGAAATTAGTAATACTTTTTTTTTACTTTTGATTTTGAAATATCATTCCTACAACTAGACATTAGAAATTAGAATATATAAATAACACATGAGATGTGGCCGTTAAAAAATAACCCATGGAGTGTGAGAAACTGTGGTTCGTAGAAATTAGTAGGCAAAATATAAAAACCTCTTTAAATTTGAAAGTCGCTTTCCAATCGAAGTCATGTGTATATATTCCAAGGGCGCATGTTAAATAAATAACACAAAATCGGCAATCCCCACTAACAAACACTTCCCGTCCACTTATTATTATTGTAAAATAAAATGTAAATAAAAGTTTGGTCAAACTCTCACATCGAGTGGATACATTAGAAAAATTAAAATTAAAAAAAAAAAAAAAAAAAACAGTTATGATAAATTAATCATAACGTACTTGACACACTATAGAGTATATATAGACTGTAGACATAGCAAATACTCGCCTATAAATTAAGTCAGTTACTTTATTTGTTTGAGTGTTTTGGTTTATAAAACAAAGTGAAATGCTAAGGCTGTATTTAACGTGCATAAAAAAATTTGTACCATTCATATTAAAAGTTTATGCACCTTAAAAACAGGCCTAAAGGTTGTATTTAACAAACCCCTAAAACAAAAGATATTATTTAAGTATTTTGGTTTATAAAAATGACACTATATATCAACTTCCATACTCATAGCCGTGAATTGAAGATACAGTACTAGGTCCATTTAAGATGGTTTTTTAATTTCATTGCTATTTTCATTCATTCTCGTTAAACGGATAAATGTTTCCTTGTTTAGTAAATGAATTTTAGAGAGTTTGCATAATGAGTTGTTTCTTGTATTTATATTTTTACGTTCATTCAAGAGAAAGCAGGAGAACTTAAAAAAATTGAAAGGTCATCTTCAACTTGTAGTGAAGGGAAGAGTTGTTAGGAGTGGTTGATTTTCTGTTGGTTTTAGTTAAAAGTTTAGATTTTTTGATATATTATTATTACCACCATATTCATATCCATATTAATTTTATGATTATGAAAAGACCATGTTTGTAGTCATGAAAACTTTAGTTATATTTTCGAATAGTTTTACCATTATAAGTACTAATTTTTAAGTACCACGTATAACTTTAATTAACTTAGCACTTAGCGCTTAAATGAGATGGTAATATAATAACCATAAAAATAAATAATTCAACTCAATTCCAAATATATAATAAATAAAATAAAGAAGTTAAATAGGTAAAAGGATTTTTTTTCATGTTCATGTTATTATGAGTCTTACAAGAAACATTGATCTAGATGTACGTAGCCTAATCTGAATAGGGGATGATATTTGGATCACTCTTTTTAATTTTTTTACCATTATGTACAAGTATCATTACAGACTGTTAACTGCACAGATATTGTAAAATAATCAAATAATTTGGTACTAATATCAATTCTCAATTTGAATTATTTCGTAACTATTTCCAGTCATTTTTCTAACCATTCCAAAATGTTTACTTGTAGAGTTTTAGTCATAAGAGCTAGCGTAAAGTAATATGATATCTGGTCACAATATCTTAGTTTTTTAATTTCAAAATTATAGGTAAACCTTTTTAAAAAAAAAAATGGAACACTCAATCATATCATTTCTAATGCGGATTGATGACCTACTAATAAGATATTTGAATTTGGGATATTCCACTCAGATTTGAATATCATTTTCTACATCTGTCAGGTACATTATTCCAATGTTACTTTCTACAAACATTTGACATCTATAATTCATTATTTATCTTTCTTGATCTCATACATTCAATATAACATTATTCTTTTGAACCAATATCATGATATATTGATACTACGATATTATGCCGAATTCGTTTGTGTTACCCTAGCGCTATGCATGCTTTTTCCTCCGATATAGAATATTAGTTTTGATATAAATAAATTTTAATTCATGATCAAATAAGCAGAAAAACAATTTTAGGAAATCGGAGAGAGAGTATAAATAAATTTGTCAACCTAAACTTTGTAACGAGTGACCAACAAATTATCAAAAACGAAAACTCGGAATGCCACTTGACATCCGGGAGCCCACAGGTAATATGGGCTCAGCAGAAACAACATTCAAGCGGCCCAAAATATGGTTTAAGTTTTCTAATGAAAGAGGACATAAGAATGACTGAATGAGGTATATAACCGTATAACTTATAAGTTTTCTAGAATGAATGAAAAAATTGTCTGCTTAGTCAATAAACAATATAAATATCCTTTGTTTTTCTATTTGCGGGCTAAACACAATGTATAGCATTGGATTGGCTTGACATCATAGTTCTTTAATTAGAAATAAACTGACAATAACTAAAATTTCATTTTTAAGTCCTAAGTTAGGTATCTTTCTAAGTCAAAGCCGACAAACAAGTTTATGTAAAGTGCTTGTTTTCTAGTACTTTTTAATAACCATAAATGACTGTATCACATAGTATTACATTATCATATTTATGTTGAAAAAATTACTCACTTATACTTTAACATTAAAAATAAACTATATCTTAAGGATATAGAATGCAATGAATATGCCATATGTTTTAGGCAATGATAGAGTAGCAATGACCTCAAGTTCATTGGGGAACAATTAATATAAAAATAAAAGATAAGAATAGCACTAATAATGATAATAATATAAAGAAAACTTATAGTCAATATTTTTGATATGGCTTTGGTCCAAAAAGAGAGAACAATTCAAACTGGATGTGGGAGTATCACCAATTCAACGCACGTTGCCTACTCAGACAAAAGAAAAAACAAACATACACATGTATAATGTATGTGGCTATGTGCTAATTAAAAATATATCAATATATGATAGAAAAGAAAGGATTTTAAAATATACTATGTTTTTGAGGTTTTTTTTTAAGAAATGGGATGGATAAAAAGAAGGTAAAATGATAAGATAAAAATTAAATAAATCAAATAGAACATTTACATACCCAAAAAGTTAGACTTGAATATTTAAAATGAGATAATATTAAACTCTGAACCTTAACATATTTATATGTTCTCGCGGGAGTATACAATGATAACTTCTGGACACTCATGTCCGATCGTGAGACTGCTTGTTGGACGTCCAATGACACTTTACTCCGACCTGAGCAATCCGCCAAAAGCAACCAAAATATTTCTTGGTAAATCAGGCGAAAATTTGAACTTGCTCAAAGCAAAATTTGTTGCACATGACAAAAATATGTTTTGAGCTTATTATTATTAGTGTAAAATGAATTGTATCATTTTTAAAAGATTTGAAAAAATCAATCTATTCTATTCATATATCTCTATTCTTCTTTTTATGAATATTCATATATCTCTATTCTTCTTTTTCCTTCATAAAGTAACCCATTAAGAGACATTGGGAGTAAATTATACATGTGGTTTCTAACTTTCTATGATTTGGCCTGATTTCAATAATCATTCCTAACCTTTTATATTTGGATTTGGCTTGGGCTTCTGCTTCAGCTTCATTAATGATCCAATTTTTAGCGTGTGTTAGATGACAATCATTAAGCACATGGGGGGATGTTCCGTGCTTTCACGGTTTCACCACAACAAACTTGCACCGATAGTTTTGTACCGTATCTTTTAACACAAATGATATCGGATTCTTGACAGAAGTGAGCCAAGACCAAAAACCAAAATCAAACGTAAACTGAAAACCGATTTCCGATTTCAGAACTATAACACATTGCCTTGTTAAAAAAAAAGAAAAGAAATTGGACTACCAATGAAGCCAAATCTAAAAATTAGAACTAGTGGAGGCAAATATAAATAATTAACTATAAATGAAATCTGACAAAACAATAAGGACCATCCGTGTAATTTAGTCAATAATATGAAGAACTGTATTATATAAGTTTGGAACTTCGTCACTTTATTTAACTTTATATTAAGATAGGAAGATGTATTTGTGCTACCAAGTACCAACTCATGCTCTTCCAATCTTCTCCCAATACATTAATCAAACAACAAACCATTTTATCTTTTAGTTATATATATATATATATATATGATTTTTTCGGTAAACAACCTAATTTCAAACACGTACGCACGAACACACTACCCAAGTAAATTAAGATAAAAGTCAGTAGGTCACTTTGATGTGTAGACAATGGTGGATATATACTTTTCCAAACAATTTATTGCATATATATATATATTGTAAAGCATTTGACTTTTTATATTTTAAAAAATAACTTTAAACTTAATTTGAATATATAATATCTTCACTCAATATATACCTATGTTAGTACTTTTGATTAAAACTATTTACAACATACATCATTTAACCCTAAATATGTGAATGGTATATTTATAATAAGTTTTCTTCCGCTCAACGAGGCTAAGTGGTAGCAAGCGTCATAAATTAAGTTCATGCAACTTTTGAAAACCAAAATGTTTGGCAAGTGTTTATTTAGCAGTAAAAAGATAAATAGCCAACTTGGCATTGTTTAAGGTTGGTGACTAAAGTGTTGCATGAAAAGTCACTTGAAGTAGGGCATGGAAAGACACTTTTAGTAGGATGTATTAAACTGTGTCTTTAGTGGAAGTATCAATAAATAGAAAATTGGTGTAGTGACAGAAACTTAGTTCATTTGCATGTGATATATCTTATTTAATTTTCAGGTTTTTATGCATTTGAGAGGAATGATTAATTCTCTTAAGAAAAAAAAAAAAAAAAAGCCTAAAAGTCCTTTTAAAAACCTTAGACTATGATAAGTGTAATTCATTTATTCTTTTTTTTAATTTTCTCTCTTGATTTTTCCATTTGACATGATCTTATGATTTCGAGTATTTTTAGATCATTTGTTAAAAGAATCAATCATTTTCCTACATTTAATTGTATTGTATATTGTAAATTGTTTGTAGTAATCTTTACTCGTATAGATACACAATAGAGAATGATCATAAACACTGACATATAGGTTGGAAATACTCGACGAGTACTCAAGAGTCGAAGATTGATTGAAGTGCTATATTGTGAGTCGACCACATATGTTAAGCGGGGGCACTTGGGAAGTACTCTAAAGTAATACTCCCAAGTCCATAATCCATTGGCCTTGGAAAGCATAACATCTTTTGCAACCATGATGTTATATGTATGATAAGTATTTACAAAATGATCGACTGATTTTCATATATAGTAAAATACAACTTAAATAACCTTAATGATATCTCACTAATCTTTAAAATTGAACATTGATGATATCATCATTAATCTAAATATATATTAAAACTCCTAATAATTATTATCTAAAAAGATTATTATATTAATATTTATAATAATTATTGTAGAATAAGTGTCATTAATTTATATATTCTTTATTTTATATCAATAATTTACACGTTTTAGCCCTACCGAATACTTTAATTTTTAATTATAACATTTTGTAGTTATCAACTTGATAACTTTGCTTTAGATTTTCACAATCAATTTATTTATAATTTTCAATATACTATTTATAATTTCATAAATTATTAAAACTATATGTATACTTATATTTTCATTGTGTATATAAATCGGAAATATCAAATATTCTAATATGTGTAAAACTATTTTTAAATATTTTAGTACAATTATTTTAACCTACCACATATATATATATATATATATATATATATATGTGATACATTGTTTTGAATACGAAATAAATGGTACAGTACTCATGTAAATTATAATTTACTGTATATCAAAAACTGGTTTGTAGTTACATGCCCAGTTTTTAAGTAAACACAATTGTACGTTGGGATATCTCGAGTTAAACTAATTAAAAGATATTTGAAGGTGATGATAAACTACCAATGTCAGATAAAAAGTTATAAACAAATATTGTTTTAAAATATATTACAAACAATGGGAACAATAATGAAATACAATATATACGTACAATTTTTTATAATTAAATTCTTTTAATTTGATTTTATTTATATTTTCTATATTTAAATTTACATACGTATTAAACAAGTCAACTTACTTTGAAAATGGTTTACACATCTCGTGTATATTGCATAGTTCTAGTAAAACACTATCAAAAAACTTTTTACGTATTATAAAGTGTTTATATTATTTATTATGAGGTTTTTATTTCATGAGACAATATTTTATAGTTAATACCGATTTCTTTTGAGAAGAATTTTTTATAATGTTTTTGGCGCAATAGGTATTATTATAAACAAGCTTTCATAAATAGAGTGAGAAATGGTGTTGCAAAAATAATAGACCCGAGTTTGGGAAACCCGATTGTAAACAGGCATTTTACGAATCATGTTTTAAAAACCCGGGAGATAAAAGTCATTAGGTAGAAATAATATTTGACGAACCCATGACCAGAATTCGGGAAATCGGGTCCTCACATCGGCGGGTCCTAAAAGAAATACTTATCATGAGCCTAGGTTCCAAAAAGTCGCGTTTATCAGTTTTTGCAAAGCCATGGACTCATCAAAAACATCTACTTCATCAAAAAATTCATTTAAATCAACTCAAAACTGTCTCGTCTTATATCAATTCTATTAATTATCCCCCTCCAATATTAATTATGATGATATGATATTACGTTTCTACCTTTAAAATTTAATCCATAATTCATGGTCTATCATCAATGCTTCTAAATTCAAAATGAACCTACAACTATATTATTTTCAGTGGCACGGAATTAAAATTAAGCCTTAAAAATTGTCGATCTGTCATAACACGCGGGTATCGTGTTATTTTCTCTTAGGAGTTAGGACCATCTCGTTGAATAGTTTTTACTTTTAAATTCTAATTAGCAATTTTGTTTTTGAAACAAAAGATCAGATTAAACATGATGGTTACAGAAACAATTGAAATCGATCACGAGCAAAAAACCTGGCTAAGCTAGTCTACTACATATTAGTCAAACAAAGCTAGATTGCCATCCTCAAGTAACTTGAATAGAATTAACTTTTACCCTTTACCTTTTTAAGCTTCTAATTGATGAAGATCCTGTCAAGTTGAAATTAACTTGAGGGTCAAGTTAAAAGAATCTCATTTATTTGATGAAAATCAAAAATCAAGATTTAAAGTTAAATTTTAAATCTTGACCTTTAATTTTAATATAAGAGTTTAGATTTTTCCAACTTAACTAGTTAAGTTGAGAATCCTTACCCCCTTCTAATAGATATTGTTTACAGTGTCATATTTTTCGAACTAACTTTAGTTTATCGATCTCTCTCTCTCTTTTTTTGATTATAAATAATTCTTTAAATCTCAAACACATTTTTGTTACCGAATAAATCCTTTATTCTTAAGTTTTTTCTACCTTTAATTTATATCATCATCAAATTCTTTGACTTTGAAGAAGTTTCACAACGAAACGCGGATACAAATTAGCCAGCAACCCAAAATACTGCAATAATTGTTCTGAAGATTCAAATCTTATTATCTTATTTAAAAATTTATAACTTGGTATCCTTAGAATCATCAAATGATGATTCATTTGAAAATGTCTTCAAGCTATATATGGTAGTACCGAAACAACTGATATGTTTGGGGGGATAAGCTTCAAATCAAAATCAAACAATAAATATAGTATGTGGTATAACAATCTAATTGTTCTCAAATCTCAAGGTTTCCGTGGATAAAAAATCAGTGCCAAAAATATAGTACGGCATCTTACTTAATATTCTGATTTCAGTCACTCAACTTAATTAAACAGTTTGCAAGCCCCCAAAGCAATGACACGCATGGGTCCCATTGGCAACCAAATGATCCATGAGTTGGTGGAGTGGTTTGGAATTCCCCTAGTGACCTATAGGTCGCAAGTTTGAATATCCATTCCATCAACTTTAAGATATAGGTAGTCTTTCTATAAGTGCTTGGCTTGGGTATACCTAAGTTCAATTCTAAAGGGGCAAGGTTTACCTCTATTAACCGTCGTGTCTTCGGGCGGATTAGTAGAAGGTTTTCTCCCCATTGGGTATTTGAAATAAGCATTTCTACTTCGAGGGAGCTCTCTAGCGCGGACCCAGTTAAGACAACGTATACTAGACTTTTTGTTGTCAAATCGCGACACAAATTTTTAAGCGAAATTCATCTTTCAAATTATATATATATATATATATATATATATAGTCTAATGTATTTACTTTGCCCAAAATAGAACATAATTAAAATATATGGGAAGTTCATGTGATAATCATCCACAATAAACTCAAGTTATTACATGAATTTCTTTGTGTGAAAGCATGTCAATTACGAGACACATCCTTAATCTTCCATCTTAGGTGCGATGGGCTGCAAGTTATAACTTGATATGTTTATAACTTTATATGCGAATAATGATATGTATATAACATTACATATATCCATTTGTTAATATGTGAACTAAAATGTGAGCATATTCATTCACAAGTTCATAAAATACTATATTAAAGGTTTTTTAAAAAAATTTCTTCTACAACATACTTTTTTATATCCTTTCACATGTGAATGACAAAAAAAACATGTGAACAAATATATTATTTAAGAGTTCTCATGGCTTTTTTTAAAAAAAATGGTTCTCAAAATAAGGAAACTATATATAAATATATATATATATATACACGTAAACAAATTCGTTTACATAAAAACAAAAGATAAACTTAATATTATATATGTTTATATGTGAACTTTTTTAACTAGATAAACAACTTAAAATATTTAACGGTTACTTTTATTATAATGAAAAAAAGTGTTAATATTTTATAAAAGTTTTAATGTTATTGTAGAAGATGGAGTGGAGCCTATCACGAAGAGTTATTTGGAAGTTATATATAAATGGATAAAAGTGCAACTTGATGCGCATACACATATATAATACATGCATACTGAATTGAACTTTTAATTTCTTTGTCCAAAAATGGCAAAAATACATCCTAATTATTGCACACTTTCATCTTCATCATCATCCTCGTCATCTTTCTGTTCAAGCCAAAGAGAAACATACACAGTATGGATGAAATCACTTGTGCTAAACTCAAACGGGTATACAGTTTACGACTCAAATGGAAAAGTCGTTTTTCGTATAGATAATTACGATAGCAAGTGTAGCAGTGAAGTTTATTTGATGGATCTTCAGGGTCGCGTTGTATGCACCATACTTAGAAAGGTACTCAGCTCGTATATATATTTCTACTGTATTTCACATATGCATGCATAATGATGTTATAATTAATCATTAATGCAATTACTGATCACTATATATATGATAGATACAATTTTAAATATAGGTAATTAATATTGAGACTAAATTACGTACTTAATTTATGTTCCAAATTAATGATTAATTTTGCGCGCAGAAACTACTTGCATTCGGGCTCTGGGATTGTCATAACGATACAGATTCTAGTAGTAGACCATGGTTTAAAGTTGGAAAAACTTTCGATTTATTCAATCATAATAAAGAATCTGTGTACGACGTTATATTTGGTACCAATAATGATGAACAAAGTAAAAGTAGCTTGAACCATAGAATACAAGGATCGGTTCACAATCTGCAGGAGTTCAAGATAATTGATGGTCAAGAAAGAGTCGCGGCTGAGGTGAGTAATACGCCTTAATTTATTTGTTAACAAATTAATTAGTTAGTTTTCATTAATTAATTCTCAAAGTTATGATATATTCATAACTTACTTTATGTTCTAGGTAAGAAGAAAGCGATCACCTACTTCAGGGGTCGTGTTGGGTGAAGACGTGTTGTGCGTGACCGTCGAGCCTTTTGTGGATCACATCTTTGTAATGGCCCTAGTCGCAATACATGGATTGATCCATCACAAAATGTAGATATATATATTCATCGATCATCAACCTCATATATATATCCAATATTTTTGCTAATTAATCGATTCAAGAAAACAGATATGCAAATTATCAAGAAATTAAGACTAGCTACTAGACTTAGATTTCATACCGGAAGCTTGTCTTCCGATCGAGTAGTCTGGTTTTTGTCACATAATTTTTGTGCCGGTTAGCTAGTTCAGTTATTGTACATTTGTAGTGCTCTCATATTTCGGTTATTTTTGTATAAAGATATAGATGAGTCAAGTGAGTGATATTTTTTTACTACTACTAACGGCATTTGTAATTAATGCATGTTCACGTCATCATGTAACACCAACTAACAACATCATATCATATATTTTCGACAGCATATAGATTAAAAATATCGATTATTATTATTATTATATATTTAAAAAGAAAAAACTATATATTCAAGACATTTAATATGTTTAATTTAACTTAATCATACGAGTAAGTCTAAAATCTAGTTAATATAACTATAATAACCAGACGATTAAAATAATTAAAAAGTGCATTAAAGAGATAACTACTAGTATTAAGGTGTCACGACGTGGGGTGCACCTCCCTTATTTGAATATGTATATATATATATGGTATTTGTCTCTTTCGGAAAGTAGTGTTGTCATCTGAAAATGGCATAGCAATACAAATAATAATATGACATAGCTAGAATGCGTACGTACAACAGCATTTGGAACTTTGGATATATATCCTGGGTATTCATTATGTACATTTAACAAATTTTAGGGGACAAATTAAAAAAAAATTCCTTATAAACATCCACTGTACGCATAACTGCCCTTACAAATATAGTGAAATGTTAGAAATAATAATACTGATAATAATAATGTGGTTGGGTGGGTGGGTTCGTTTCTAAATGCTTCAAGGCCGGAGAACATATGTGACATGATGAACAAGTAACAATGTTTTAAAGAATGAGTCTCACACATTTCAAATTCAAAATGTATTTGCATATATACATGCATATCATTAGGAGAATCTCATATTAATGAATGACACTTTTTAAAACGAGGCTATATTGAGACTATGAGAGATCAAAGTATGTGCTGCAAACCTTATCAAACAGGTAAGGTATTTGTATAGTTTGCAGCTTTCACATGCTTTTTATTAAATGAATGGTATATACTTTTTAGGTCCATGCCTTATCATCATCTTGTACACCATCAACAAAACATCACCCCTCATCCAATCATCCATTTTGTAGCATGTGGACACATACCTCAACTCGGGTGTAGTAGATAATTAAACTGCGCGCTTCTAGGAAAACCGAGAGAAACTGCTTTTAGGAAAACCGAGAGTACGTGTTTATAAGAATATTATGTGCATATATAGGGGGAGCAAAGAATCCATATGTTGTAACAATTCAAAAAACAAATCGGACCCATATACAACTATTTCATTCAATATTTGTCATACTTTTACATATGATACTTCACAAGAAAATGGAGCTGAAGTTGGACAAAATCATGGATTTATTATTATTATTAGGAGGCTCAGCATGCTAACCTACATGATATCTTCACACAATAAACCTCGACGAGATAAACAAAAAACAAAGAACAAAATAAATCATGTATACGAATTTACATATATTGTATGATACAGATGATCCGTGTACCATCGCTAGCATCTCTTTGTGTTTTTTAAGTTTCGTAGGGCCATTACAAGTTGTTGTCTTTCACCCTCTACCTCTGCAAACTTTAGACTTATTTCTGAATATCTTTCTTGCATTTCCTTCAATTCTACTTCCATTAACTTGTTTTTGTTCAACAATTCCATTTTGTCGGATGATACCTCCAGGATTCCTTGCTTTCCGTTCTTCTTCACCACGGTTTTGATGGCATCATCACTAAACCAATGTAAAAACATATCAGTTTCACAATTCTGAATGAAGTGAAGAATGTGATGGAAGGTAAAATGAATATGGTCAAAACAAAAAGTGAAAAGCATATAAATGAGTGGAAATGCACAGAAATCATTAGGGCGCGTTTAGTTGTAGAAAATGTTTTCTAGTTTTCTATTTCTCTATTTCTAATTTAGTAGAAAATGGAATGGATTTTCGGTCGTTAGAAAAAAAATGAAAATTTTGAAAACACATTCAAAACTAGAAATTGCTATGTTCATTTTCCAAGTGGAAAACGATAAAAGAAAATAAATAAAAGGTTTTTCTAACTCCCATTGAAAAGTGGAAAACAGTGCTTTCTGTTTTCTTATCAACTTTTTTTGAAAACTATGATTTGATCTTCTTTTTTTTTTTGTTTTCTAATGTTTTTTTGGTAAACAAAAATAAATAACAGGGGTTTTTTCCCCAAGTAAACGCCCCTTGATGTTTTAACTATAATGTACCTTATGGTTGCAGGGTCTGAATTTTCAGCTGTAGATACCTGTGTTCGAAAATAAATATGCAAGTCATATAAAGATAGTTGCAAGACATTTAAAATGCACAAACACATCCAATCCAGAAAAAAAAAAATACCTGTGGACTTTCAATATTTTGATCAATAACCTCCAACCGTTTTTCCAACTCTTCGATCTTATGTTGAAGATCTTTTTCTTTCTCCAAAAACGAAGCTTCAGAGCATTCTAATGCAGTTTCTTTTAGCTTTATTTGACCCTGTTTATGAAATAGTTCCAAGATCAGTATCCCATTATTAGCATAATGAAAAGAGGGAAATTTAGTTTCTTCATTCCATCAAATTGCAACCTGACTATAAAGTATTTGACAATTTACCAAATGTTTTATCACCAATACATATCACCTATCTATATCGCTGTGCCTTGCTTAGCAAATTAATTCACCTATCTGTAACATTGTAAGCTTATCTGTCACCAAACTATCCAAGCAGAGAACATTTAAACATAAACTGCTTTTGGTCAGCGTTTTAACCCACTTTAATCCGACCCGTTTTAACCCGCTACCCAACCCACCCATTTTTTCACACATATATTTTACTGATGACACACGAAACATAGGTAATTCCAAATTGGAATGACATGAACAGGAGTAACAAAACTTACCTCAAGTAATTTAATTCGGTCCTTCATACCGGTGACCTCTTTCATGCTACGAGGAACAGGAGCACATTTGTTATTTCTGGGAGTTGGTTTGCTCCCCTCCTTGAGCTTTTTGTCT
This sequence comes from Erigeron canadensis, assembly GCF_010389155.1. NCBI lineage: Eukaryota > Viridiplantae > Streptophyta > Magnoliopsida > Asterales > Asteraceae > Erigeron > Erigeron canadensis. The sequence goes on along the minus strand of NC_057768.1, from coordinate 49,303,735 downwards.
ATATGATTAATTGCTTCGTCTTTCTTCTTGAGATCACTCTTTAGTTGAGACACTTGCTTCTTCATATGCTCTTTCTCCGATTCGCACTCTTTAAAGAACTGTTTCATGTCGTTGCATCGGGATTTTAAACGTTCCATCTCCGATTGTAGCCTTTGAACTTCATTATCCTTGTCCCTTTTAACATTTCTAAGCTCACTCAGTTCTATGTTTGAGCTCTCCAATTCCATCTTTACCAAACGAATCTCGTTCTCAAGATCATTTCTTTCACTACCAAGATTTTCAATCTTAGCATTGTAACTAGTTTTTTGATATTCAAGTTCACGGGATAATTTTTCAATCTGTATCTCCATATCCTCTACAAGTTTCGATTTTAGAGTTAACTGGCCTGAAAGATCATCCAATTTCTGCTCATATCGGTCCGTGAGAGAGTCAAAGTCTTCTTTGACTTTCTTGACCATCTCTTCAAGGATCCTCTTTTCTACCCGGACTTGATTGGCTTCATCCATGGCCTTAATGGCAGCAGCCTCGTTTTCATGAAAAGCCGACGTCATTTCTGTGGACAATCTTCTAAATTCTTCTTGAAGTTTTCCTGCTGTATTAGCATTCTGTACTTTCACTTTTCTTAAATTCTCCTCAGCACGAATGGCTCTTTGCTCCTGCTCGACTTTTAAACGTATAAGATCTTCCATATCCGCCTCAAACCCATGAGCTTGATTATCCAAATCTTCCTCAAGATTCTTAATATGGGTTTCGAGCTCTGTAATTGCAATCAATGATTCTGATAATTTTTCCGATTTTGTTTTGAGCTCACTGTCTAAGTTTGCTATCTGGGATTCAAGTTCGTTTACAGTAGAGTAAGTAGTTGAACATTCATATTGCATTTTTAGTTGTTCTTGAAGTTGACTTTGTTCCAGCTTGTAAGACATGTCATGGTTTTCCTGCTTTAAAATCTCATAATCGAGAGCAATTTGCTCCATTTGTATTTCGAGCTCGTCTTTATCTCTTTTATATAACTCTATTTCATTATACAAATCGATTATTTTTTGCTCCTGTAAATATGCATCCTTCAGGCCACTGTGTTCTCTAACTATATCTTCCAAAGCCTTCTGATCTTCATCATCATCTGTCTCGGGTTTAGAATTGACTTCTTGCAACTTTGGAGCAACAGGACTTTTTGACTTCGACTCGAGCATCTCATCTAGGTCCCGAACAGCAAGAATCAACTCTGCATTTGATTCTTGCGTTTTCTGAAGTTGTAACCGAAGATTGGAAGTCAGATCCTTTTCATAATTCAGTTCTTGTCTCAATTCATCCAAAAGAGCCCATGGGTCACCGCCCTCAGTCAACAACTTATTGTTGACATTGACTTTGACTTTCATCTTTTGACACTCCTCCTTCCATTCGTTCCTCTCTTCCTTAAGGGCAGCTACCTCCCTCGAAAGTTCCTGACCTTTTTTGCTTTCCTTCACAATTTGCTTGCGAAGGGTTTGTAATTCCATCTCTGAGACCTCAGCTTGCCTAGCTACCGTTACAAGTTCAGCCTTGAGCTTTTTAATGACATCATCAGGAGAGCCCTCCTCGGATATTTCTCTTAAGAGAGTCTCCTGTGGACTTATCATAGACAAATCATCTGTACTTGATTCGTGAGCTGAACCATCTAACCAGTCCCATTGTGATGATCTTTGATATTGTTCTTCATATATTGTTGTTGTTGTTGTCGTTGAGGATTCGTGAGTCAGTTTAAAATTCTTTGGATCAGGTTCTCGTGGGGTATCGAATCCGGAACTGCTATCAGAACATGAAAGCGTGATATCGGATCCACTAGATGCCCCGCAATCTCTTTTAATGTTTTCAATAGAAGCCCCCTGATCCTGATTATAAATAAATTCCTATATAAGAGGTATTATTTAAAAACAAAATCTATCCCTAAATACTTGCATTCTAATTTACACCAAGTTTGTATGCAATTGTACCTTTTTTTTTAATTAAAAAAAAAATGAATAAAATCTTAAACCCATGACTTTCATGAGTATCCTCACATATATTTAGGGGTTGGTTTGGATCTGTGTTTTCGATTTGCTTTTTTAAGTTGATGAGTAACCTAGCCCATTATATATGTTCTTAATATACGGTGACCTCTAGTCTAGTTTCAAGATTATTAGAAGTAAAAACAACATGAAATGCAGCTTACTTCAGAAGGATCACTTCTAATGCTTCCTTCAATATCACCATTGCTGAATTGTGCCCTTTTAATCTTAGTGTCTTCATTTGCATTTTCACTTCCATCAATCTCCCTGCATAATTAATATGATCAGCATTTTGAATGGACTTAAAACCAACAACCTAAAACACATAAACACAACACCTACCTTTGATCTTGCACCCTTCGAATTGATACCTAAATCAAACAACATCTAAAACCATTAAATTTAAAATATTGAATCCACTCATATTAAACGAAAAAGGAAACTAATAAGGGACTAACATGGAGTAAACCCGTGGACTTTGCGTATTTGAGAGGCAGAGAAAGAGAAGAAAGCTTTGTAGCCTCGGCATAAGTTGAAAAGTCAATCGAAACTTCTCCAACAACACCAAATATGGAAGAACTCTACAAGATGTGAAAACCTCATAAATTAATACTAAATTTATTCAAGTGTCTTGATTTACAAGCACATAATAGTACATCAGAATGAGTACACATCAATGTATACCGTTGCCACAACAAATCGAAAGACTTTCTCATTGAACTTTCCAGTTTTTTGATCCTGAGTGAACTTTACAGTTTCATGATGTGGTTTCTCCCAGTGACAACATCCATCTTTTATTTTTGCTTTCTCTAGTCTTGCTGTTGGCTTTACAGCATCACCCGGAATCACTGCTATTGTTAAAGAATCTCCCCCAATTTGTGCTAACTGCATATGCACAAACAATAATCCATGTCTAAGGATCTTGCAAACAACAAATGCAAGTATGAATCTTTTTTTCACAACTATAAATATACCAAAACAGCAACCATTATAACTGTTTACACAATTTGAAAGCTTAATAATTTTGTCCCAATTTACGGAAAAGTGCCAATCTTTGAGGCAAATTTGAGGAGCATCAATTTGCAGAAGTTGGATCATAAATCACACTATCAAGTTTCACAAACTAGATCTTTTAATTGTCACATTTATATGAATAAGAACACACACACACACACACTGAACTGTACGTGGCCCTAAAAATGCAAGAAATTAGCACCCATCAAATTCCCTTTTTTTGGATATAATATATGAATAAGAAACTAAAAAGCTTCCATTTTTACAATTTTCATGACCATATAACTTAAATTTTGTCAGGAAAACAAAATGCCCAATAAACCTCAAAATTCTTTATATAGGCAATTCATTAAGAACATTATTACATACACATTTACACTCAATCTTTTCAATATATACATACAACTACACACAAACATAATTCACCTGAGTAGCATGAAACTGCAACTTAAAAACAGCTTTGATCTTGTTCTTGTCACTCCTCCATCTTGCTGACTTAAACATTTTTTATGTTTATAAAATTCTTTAATTTATGATGATATAAACAAACAACCCCATCTTGAGAAAAACACAAGCAGGTAAAGATTGAAGATATTTATGTTTTAGGGGGTCAGCCAGTCAGTCAAGAAGACAATGAAGAACTTGTGAATGTATTTAAAGAATGAGCTTAAAAGTAAATAAATACAAGCAGGGCAGATCTATTAAAAACAAAGAACTCTTCTTTCTTTCTCTCTCTGAATATATAAAAATATATACTCGTAATATAAACAAAATAATAATTAATAAAAGTGTATATGCATCTGCTACATATAGTTTGTTGGAAAGGAAGACATTATTAAATGTTGGTGGGCTTACATTTTACAATTAATAAAATAAATAAATAAAAATTGGAGACAAGTTTACGAAAAAGTGAAAAAGGGAAGCTTCTCTTAGATTTTTTGTGTCTTAAGTAATTGTTTCTATTGTCTTAAAACTTAAAAGAATATAAAAAAGGCAATAGTACAAGTTACTAAATAGTTACTCGTATTATTTTTATTTTGATTTTAGTTTTGAGGGTAAATGACTAAATTCAAACAAGTCATAAGTTACATTTCATATTTCAGTACTTATCTACTGGTGATGAAGATTTTAAAAGCTATTTCAGTTTTGGAAAATTTTAAATGAAGCCTTTATAGCTTTAGTTAATGTGCATAAAAAGATTGTACAATCTCATATTAAATGTCACCCCGTAATTTTATGGTAAGTATACAACTAATTAATGCAGCTTAACAAAACCTTTGAGGGTTTGTTTAGCAAAACCCGTTAGGTTTACTAGTAAAGTTAAGATGATTTTTAATTTTGAAAACAAAGAACTAATAAAATTTAAAGTCCAAAAAAGAATACAGCACCTAACGATACTACTAATTGTTTAGCTCATTAAATTAAAAGTCAATTATATTGGCTGATGTTTGGTTTGGATGGTACAATTAATATATTTTAATATCTTAAATATGAAAATGCATTAACTTAACGAATTCCCGACTAATTGAACACACAAATGGAAAATTAAAGTGGCATCTTAGTGAAAGAATAAACAAATTGAAGAGAGAGCGAAGTCATGATAAAGATGTACTTAAATATAAGGAGATACTAGATAAAAATGAAAAATTAAAAGCGGCAATAATAGTAATCACGAAGCTACGAATATAATATAACATACTATACTATAACATCAATGTTATATCTTAAACATTGGAAATATATTTTCGAAGATTGTATTGTCTATAAAGAGAAATTATTTATTTCAAAGTGGAGCAAACTAGTAAGCTTGAATATTATTAAAGATAAAGATAAAATCCTAGAAATTAGAACACCAAAAGGTTAACTTGATGTTTGTTCAGCGATAAAGCATCCGTAATATAAAATGCGTGCAAAAAAGAAATGTACATGTTTTATATGAAATCTTACCATTAAAAATTGGTAACTTAGCATATGCATTTTGTTGTATGTCTGTTTCTTTGTTTTTGATTGTTTGTTTGCTAGAGGGCCCTAAGTTCAACAAATGCCTACCGATAATGTATGTATTTACCTCCCTTAAAGTTTCAATTGTCTATAGAATCCAAAATGCAATTCCATTTAGCATTTCTTTTCGCATTTAAAATTAACATCTTTCCCACACCCAATTCAATAATATCACATTATCACATGATGTTATACATTTACTTTACACTTGTTAACATGCTATACATAACTTTTTTCTTTTGATAGACTAAGTTTATGTATACAATTAAAAATGCAATCTTAAATATCGAATCATATTACAAGTTTAAGTGTAGATTTTTAATATAGTCCATGTGTAATAAAATAAACTAGAAAAGTGAATTGTTATAGACAATGCATGCTAACATAGTAACATGCCATATGATTATAATATATACTTACAAAAGTATGGTTCACATAATATTAACTTCTTTTTATGCGAAAACAGATAAGTATCGATACATTTTCACTTATTTTGTTCGCTATTATTTTACTAGTTATCTATTAAGATCTTCTTTTCTCTCGATTTTTTTATTAAAAAAAAAAATGCATACTAGCAATAAAAAATTAACAAAGTTGAAGGAATATTACATATGTGTCAACAATCATATTTTTTACAACATTATTTATTTTAAATCGTACTTGAATTTATACTATACATATAATTTTTATACATGTTGTGAAACTTTAATAGCTAATATCTACCATAAATAAGGGGTTTTTTTCTACTAGGTATTGAAGGCTGAGAAAGTATGTGAACTAGCTTATGTTAAAGTCTTTGGTGCGATGATTATTTATACATGTTTGTTGTGAAACTTTAATAGCTAATATCTACCACAAATAAGGGTTTTTTCTTCTACTGGGTATTGAAGGCTGAGAAGGTATGTGAACTAGCTTATGTTAAAGTCTTTGGTGCGATGATTAATCTACACCTTTCCAAAAATCATAATCAATTTTTTAACTAAACTATCTTTACTCCTATATAAAATAAAGGTCGAGTTATTTGATTGAAAAGTGTTGGTTATGTTCGTCTCCGCCGCCACACCACCTAAAGGTCAACCCCTCCCCCCCCCCCCCCCCCCCCCCTTCCCAACACATTTGTTTGTTGGTTATGTTCGACTCCTAGCAAAACCCACCACCAACCAGATCTCGTTTTTAACAAATATGATTCAGATTAGATCTTGTAAGTAAGAGGTTTGTGATTAATGTATCTTAAATACCAAAAGAGAAATTAAAATAAAACGAAGCATGATTTTAAAAAAAAAAATGATAAAACAAAGCAAAAGTTGTGATGGATATGTCTTAAATACCAAAAGAGGGTAATTAAATGAAGTATATAAAAACGAATTAAAATAAACGGATCTGTAAATTACGATCATGGTTCCCAAAAGTGTAAACCATAAGGAATATCGGTGCCAATGATCTTGAAAAAAGACTGAAGTTGCGAAAGTATATAAATGACAGGGACCATTATTGCAAGAATATAAAGCTATAGGGAGTATTGCTGACAAAAAAAAAATGTCAACACGAAATAACTAATATAGCTCGAATTTTAAAGTAAGAAAATTATAATGGACTTTTCTAATATATGCTGCTCTAAGGCAACATATAAAAAACATTAAATACTTACTATATTCTCATGAAATTATCATTTCACATTAACTGCATTAATTTTATACTTTATACTACAATTGGCCTTTCATTTTTCTCTCCTAAACTTCCCATCTGAAATTCATGACTATTAATTTACAGTGTATTTTCAAGCCCATTTAAATTTACTATTAATGACAAACAAACAAAAAATTGTCGCTAAACTTATATGCCGTTGACATCTTATTGTACCAATTTTATTTAACTGACACTAGCATTTGTTGAAATAAACACACTCGTTATCATTTTCATACCAAATCAGTTGGCATGTAAGAGCACCTCCAACGATTTAGTTATTGGTTAAAACTATTTGTAAAAGCTTTTTCATCAAGTTATTACTCCTATAGTTAAACCTCAAAAACTTGAAAAATTTCAACTTATCCTAAAAATCCTTTCACTCCAATGATACAAAAAAACTTATGTAAAACGAGGGGTGTTTTCTCGAACTAAACGCTTTCTTAATATTTCTATTAAAAACTAATTGATATATAAACTTTTATTATAGTTTAAATTTAAGAACCAACATATTCTTCGTTAAGAAATAGATATTTATTAAAAACAAACTTGTCTAAATAATATAAATGTCATATATGATATTTTAGTTCTCTATGTAACTATCAAACATTTATGTAGTTGGTTGATTTATAAATATTAATTACAGTAATAGATATACGTGAAAGTTTAATTTTAATATAAATGCTAACAAATATTTTGATATATTTTAGATATATCGAGTAATATACTTTGTATTTTATAGTACATGGAAATATATTTTTAATAATTTAATTATTAATAGTTATGAAAAACAAAAAAGTATTAATAACTAGTTAAGTATTTAGTAAAATTTATTCTTTAATAGAAAAAAACTAAAAAGTATAATTTAGTGATGGATTATAAAAATTTCTAAATTAACAACACTTTTTTTTTACCATTATTATTAATAATATTAAGTTTTTTTGGTCCGTATTATACAATTTTAACGGTTAATTAAGTTTTTTAGTTGGTTAATAAATAGTTAAATCAGTAGTCTTTTAGTATGTATAAAGAAAAAAAATATATAAATGATGATATATATTATCAAAAATTAAATGCAAGATTGGTCTTTGTGGTTTATATACTTTAACAATGGGAGTTCCTTTTCGAGTTCAATTGCAATAAAGGTTCCTTCAATGTTGTGTGAAAAGACGATATTGTCTCTACACGTTATTGTCACGTGTAGACTTAACGTCACTGCTAACGGTTCTGTTAAAAAGGGACCAATCTCTCAAAAAAAATCTCAAAATAGGTCCCTTATTGCAACGATACTTGAAAATGGACCATATTACTAAAATGTACAAATCACATGGACCAATTTTGCAACTAACTATAATATATTTGACATAAAATAAAAATTACATGAATTGTATTCAATAATACTATAATTATAGATATTAATTTGCATATCTTGGCTGGAGTTCAAAAATCAACTAATTTGGGAAAATGAAAAGGTATGGGATTTGATAGAAGTGAAGAAGGGAGGAATCAAAGGGATATAGAGTACAGGATGGGTTGCTGGTGACCTGAGAAAAAGACAGTTTACCACCACATGACGCATGGCCAACTCATTTCTATACTTTTCATAAATGATTATATTCGTGTCATGTAACTTTAAAATGTAACTTTAAAAAGGTTAATAATGTATATATTTTTATGTATTTTTCAAATTATATAGTATACACTTTTAGAATATAAGAAACTGTAAATTTTTTATTTAATTAAAGTTGGGGAAAAAAAGGTAAACTATAATCAATAATTATATGGAGTTAATTTTCGTACGTTTCTTCTTTAGTTTTCGTATTGATTAAGTTGTGATATATGACTTAACTAATCTAGATATTATATATTAAATTTTGTATTTGTAACCTATATTAACTCTTAGGATTTACGATTATACTTTTCTATAACCTTTTAGATATAAAGTCTAAATTTGCTATGAGTAGGTTTCTGATTACTTTAGTATATTGACTTTGATTATTTTGATATCGTTTTGAAAGTAGCTCATTAATGGTGTATACTTAAGATTTACGATTATATCTTTCTATAAGCTTTTAGATTGAATTTCGCTATGAGTAAAATTATAATTATATTAATATATCGACTATGATTATTTTGAATAAGTTTTAAAACTAGCTCATTAATGGTGTAATTTTTTAGTCACTGTTATTGTATCAGGGGAAAATACTACATATTGAGGTGGTGTTGAATATTTTAGTATGATTATTTAGCATGGTGAAACAATTCATCATTTTAGTTTGTGTATGACAGATATACTTCGGATCTTATGAAAAGCATGATATCATTTTTAAATAATACCTTTAGATAAAACTCTTTGATCCACGTTATGTTTAGGGTTTAACACAACAGGAGATGACTTTGCAATGTTTTTGGCTTGACTATTTTTTATCAACAATTTGTTTCCCTATCTTTCTTGAATTAGCCGATAAAATCATTTGATCGACGTTTGGAATGTCCTTGGTTGAGTTCCTTTTTATCCTGAATGATTTTATAGGATTTGTATGCAAAGATGTTTATTCGATTTTTATGGTTAATTTGTTTGGGGTTTACTTTTTAAAATTGGATTAAATACATAGAAACACACTAACAGAGTTGATGTGACTAATTTATACCCATTACCCACATCATTATTAGCCATTTATTAAAGTGTTGTGAGTCTATTTTGTGTGCATTTGGCGCGTTTATGGTGTTTGTTAGTGGTTTCAGGCATTAAACAGGATACGTGGTCATTTGGCACACATTTGGAAGACTTTTGGCTAATACTAAAGTTCATGAAGTCGAGAGTTGATTAATGTAGAAGAAAGGATGAAAGTTGCTAGTTGAAAGTTGGAAAATGGTGAATTGTTCAAAGATCAGTTGACTGCGACGCAGTGAAGGTTACCATGTGTCCACTGCGCCGCAGTGGTCATCGGGGACATACAAGATTTGAAACAGAGATTTTCGGCTGCGCCGCAGTGGGTGTGTTCGAGTTCCATTGCGACGAAGTGGTACGAAGTCAAGAGGAGCTAGTCAAAGTTGATTGCCTGCGACACAGTGAGCAATGCAACAAGGCCACTGCGCCTCAGTCACCCACATTGAAGACGTACAAAGAGGACAGGGATATTTGGCTGCGACGCAGTGGGGAGCATTACTAGCCCACTGTGCCGCAGTGGGAGGTCGGTCAACAAAAGTCAACGGCTGACTTAAACATCAGATTTCAAGCGGGTATAAATACAAACCCTAGGACGAATTTTTCTGCATTCAAACTCTTTCTAGGAGCTGTCTATCAGGATTCTTCCTTCTCCAATCAAGTGTTTCACTTAGGCGGACTCATCGAAGATATTACAGGCACCCATCTAGATCGTATCTACATTGTTGTCTTGCAAATTTTATTTTCTTCAAACAATTGATACTTCATGTTTCTCTTCTATTTTATTCATTATTGTGAATTGATCATGAGTGGCTAACTGTTTAATCATCCACCTTGATGAAACTAGACGGATAATGTGATTGCTATATTTTTAATTCAAAAGGGTTTATTTAATTATCGTTGTTCCGTGATCTTTATGATATTAATTCTTTTCATTAATTAACTTCGATATTGGTTGCATATGATTCTTCGTTGGCGGTACCAGTTGAATGTGTATGTGATTTTAAAACGGTTACTTGTCTATAAGTAATTATCACTAGTTCATGGTATGATAGTGAATATCATTTTAAGAAAAGATTAATTTTGTCAACGTGATTGATATCGATTGGTGGTACCACGTTATTGTCACATAGGTTCAATTGATAATTTGATAGTCAATAAAACTGATTGTTAGAAGAATTGTCTTGGTTTTGGTGGTACCGGCTTGGGTAATTCGACTAGTAGTTAGGTGATTCGATAATTTGTTCACGGTTGGTGGTACCACGTGAGTAACTTAATCTTGTCACGACTATCTTTTAAACTTTAGAGAATTTAATCTTCATTAAATGCAATCACATTTGAAGTTAAGGGAAGTCAAGGTGGATGACTTTTAATTATATTGTCTGAACTTTTCTTTTAAATTTATGCAATCATTTTGCCAACAAATTTATTTAATTGTCAAAAAGGAATTTCGAAGCAACACCCGTTTTCCAAACTATTTTACAAGCAACTAATCATTTCACAGTCCCTGAGAACGAACTCAGACTTACCTCTTAACTATATTACAAACAATCGGGTCCACTGCCCGTGAGTGCGTAGTAGTGAGTTCTTTGGTAGTTTTAGTTTATAAATTTAAATCTCGATTTTGCACATCAAGAATTTACCAGTTTTTTCCTTTTTTTTTTTTTTGCTATTTGCAGGGCACATTCATACATGGCTCGGCCAATGGTGAATAAACGGAAAATTTTAGGAGTATATTGACCGATGAGGTGGCAATTCAGCTAGCAAATTTTCAAGTTGATTTTGGTATATCTATTTAATATATTTGAATTCCAATTTTTTTTTATCTTTGATTAATATATTTTGAGACTACCCGTCCATTGGACGGACCTGAGTACTAATATATATATATATATATAGGAGAGAGATCAAATAAGAAGGTTTCTTAAGGTGATAAGGGAGAGAAGGTCTTATGAACTAATCAAAACGTGACATGTGGATTTAAAAAAAACGCGGTGGCATTTTTGTAAATAAATCAAACATTTGTCAGCCTGGTTCTGGATCAGTCTGGGTCTGGGTCAACTTGGATTATGATCAACTTGGTTGGATAACCTTGGTTGGTCAGTTTGGGTTCTGGGTCAGCTTGGGTTCTGATCAGCTTTGTTAGTCAGCTTGGTCAGCTTGGTTGGGTCAGATTGGTCAGTCTGGGTTATGGGTCAGCTTGGTCACCTTGGAATCTAGGTCAGCTTGGGATCTACATTTGTGTAGATTATGTGTAGTTTTGTGTCAAACTGACCCAACCCAAACTAACCAACCTGACCCAACCCAACCCCAAGCTGATCCAAAACCCATTATCTACATTTGTGTAGATTAATCTATATTTGTGTAGATTGTGTCAAGCTGACCCAACCCAAGCTAACCAAGCTGACCCAATCTGACCCAACCTGAACCAGACCCCAAGCTAACCCAACCCAACGCCAAGCTGACCCAACCTGACCCCAAGCTGACCGAAAACCCATAATCTACATTTGTGTAGATTAATCTACATTTGTGTAGATTGTGTCAACCTGACCCAACCCAAGCTAACTAAGCTGACCCAACCTGACCCAGACCCCAAGCTGACCAAACCTAACCCCAAGCTGACCCCAAGCTAACCCAACCTGACCCCAACCTGACCTAATCAGACCCTGACCCCAATCCGACCAAACTGTTCATGCTGACCAATCAAGCTAATCAGAACCCAAGCTGACCCAAACCTGACCCAGACTCAAGCTGACCAAACTGATTATGTTGACCAACCAAGCTGATCAGAACCCAAGCTGATCACTTCATAAAAGTTTGATTTATTTACCAAAATGCCACCGTATATTTTTTTCATTTTGACACATGTCGCGTTCTGATTGGTTCATAGTATCCTCTCTCTCTTCTCTACTTAAAACACCTTCTTCCAGGATCTCTACCCTCTATATATATATATATATATATAATACTCTAGTTAGTTAACGTACACCAAATGAAAATTCCCATTATAAACTACTACCATGGCTCTAATTAAGAATTCAAAAGGTAGGCGAACAACTTTTGTTTCTTTGTTTAAAAGCACATTATGAAAAATCAAGGTACATATATTGTGTTAATTAATTGATTAAACACCTATTGTCTGGGTAATTCAATAAATAACCATTGTTTATTGAGCAGTAGTAATTAACTTTGTTTCTTCTAAAAAATCCATCATTTATTGAAAAAATGAAAGATAATAAATTTGATGCATATGCACAAAACTTGTCTTAAAATTAATAGCTTTGTACCTTAAAATGTAGTCAACTTTACATGAATGGTCATAGTGTATATGAAACTTCAATCCCGTGTATTTTATGTAATGAGTTTTCAATCACGTGCATTGTATGTATTCATGTATATGTAATAACCATATAAATTGTCATTTGTAAGTTTTTGATTGGTCGAATACATACAATGCATATGATTTGAAAGTTCATTAATTACATACAATTCATGACATTAAAGTTCGTTACCCACTATGACAATTCGTGTGATCGAAGTTGTTTACATGTTAAAGTATTATCCCTTAAATTAATTTTCTATTATGCTGTGTGTCTTTATGTTGAATTCTTGAATTGTCTTTATGTTTGGATGTCTAATATATGGTCGAGGTAGTTCATCTTTGTCATAACCATAAATCTTCTTAAGTTACAAAAAAGAAAAATAAAAGCTAAAAAACATTGAAAGGCTGGTAGAGGTAATTCCCAAAAAAAAAAATGATATAACTTTTTAATAAGCCTTAAATTTTCAAGTTGTCCCATAACTTAAGCAGCAAGCACCATAATCTATACTATATTATAAAAAGAATAGTCATTTTTATTTTTGGTAATGTTGAAAATATGTAATATTTTCACTTAACACCCCTTAAAATACTTTCATATACACTATCCTCTTAACATTAATGATTAAATTACACTGCAAGTCCTTTATCATTTAAAATATGTCCATTAACCTTTTACATCAATTATATGCACAACTCACCACCGCTCCACCACCAACAATCGTCCAACCATCACACAGTCGCCGCCACGATCACCGCCACATAGCGCGGGTACCGTGCTAGTTATTACAAAATTAAATCATTCGGAACTGAATTTCATATTATCACATCGCGTACTTGTCACGGACTTCTTTTACACTATAACTTACTTCAAAAATCGTGCTCATATTATATTAAGAAAGTACTATACATAAAGTATATAATAATAATTGAACAAAAACAACAATTTTTTATACAACTTATCCAACTTGTTTACATTTATTGGTTGGTTAATCTAAGAGAATCAAGTCTACTACTAGTATTATATATGTATATATGTATGTAAACCAATTCCATTTAAGTGGGCTTTCTAAATCTACTATCTCAGAGGTGTGTTTTTACCGAGATCTCAGGTTCGAGTCTTAAATTTCTCATCTTAAATTATTTTCTATAAGGAGGGGGTTGAAGGTCCAACGATTTGTTGGTTAAAATTGCCTCCAACACGTCTGAATCGAAACTAACTTTAAAAAAAATAAAATAAAAAAATAAGTATATATGTATACGAACTGACAAAACTTAATATACAACTGTGAATGAATCGTTGGTAGGTTGATTTACAGTAAAGATACGCTCATATAACCAAATATATGATTGAGTTTAATTTATTTGAACAAATTTCTAATAAGAATACTTTTTTAGCGTTCAAAATTTTGATATTTAATACTAACAATGTACTCAATCCGTTTCATATTAAACGGTTTACCGTACGTTGTGTGTATTAATAAGATATTGTAGTTGTAGTCCCTATTTATAGAAAGTTGTTAGAAATAATAGACTCAAATATGTATTTTTATGAAGAGAAAAGTGAGTATATGACTGTTATGTATTCAACTCGGGTGGAAAAACCTCTCACATATCAATATTTTAATATTTTGAATAAATGTCTAGTCCTCCATGATTTTTATGTTAAAAAAAGATATGTAATGAGTTTTTCACCCAACTTAAATGCCTAACAAGCTTATATTATCTTCCCTCTTTTATGAAAATCTGCACTCAACTAACAAATGCATGTAGGCAAACTCAAAAAGGGTAGAGTATTGCAAAGAAAATAATAAAAAGAGAAGTACTCAGTTCGTATTAAATTTTACTTTAACTCCCTTTGATATGGTGCATCTAGCTAGCTACCACTAAACTAATAATGTCTTTGCTTCAAAGATGGTGAAAAAGACCAAATGGATGGGGAGTTAGGGACCAACAAGGCTCAACCCATCCCATAGAGTATATACATATCTGTTTTGGGCATGCCAACATGACTCCTAATTTTTAGCGTACATGAGCAGTCATATCCTTGTCTCTGGACCAACTTATACCAGACTCACCACCTTATTTATTACTCTTTAATTTGCCTCTTTTCATCTCGAGTTTACCTCATCTCAAAGTTTATATAATAAGTTTTAAATAGTATTCTAAATAGAAAATTTTTAAAATCAAGTTATAAACGTTTACGTATACAGATTTTCTAATTGTACTTATTGTATACTCAACATAAAATCTTATATTATAATGTATATTTGATTTTTGTTTAGATTTATGATAACATGTCAACATGACATGCAAGAGATTATGTGTATGAATATTTATCTATAACTTTACTTACTTTATACTGATTTCTAAGGTTTACGGATAGTGCATGTGTGTAATACATTTATTACATGGCAAGTTATAATAAGCAAATAATTAAATTTATCATAGTAAAGGCTCTTGATTTTAACACTTTAAGATTGAAATGGGATAACTTATTGTAAAAAATGGGAATCCTCAAATTGAGGGTACATGATGAATGTTGATCATGCTTGTGTTTGGAAGAAAAACATGATTTGATTCAAGGGAAAATACTCACCAGATAATCTTGTGAAACTTGTAAAGACCTTAAACATAGTTGCCATTGATTTTGGTTTTCTAAAATAATGTGATTGAGTAATAATGGGATGATTGAATTCGGCTGTAAGTGATGCACGAATTGGAGAGGAGAAAACACACGAAAAATAGGTTATTGTATGTGCATGGATTAACCTTAACTTAGGGTTAATGATTCTTTATTTATAATGAGAGTACTTACATATATTCAAGTATTCAAGTCTGTGGTGTTTAGTGTATGTACCATTAGTTCTCTCAGTTACAATCACCTAATGGAAAACCATATAGTATGTCTTTAAGAGTAAATATGCTCATCATATATTTACTAAACATAGGGATTTCAGTTATCGTCAATTATCATATCAGTAATGATAAACGATCAATGACGGTCACACTAATGTTGTTCCAACTGCTTGTAACATGATTGTTATAACTAAAAATGTACGACATATATATTACTCTTGAAAAGAATAAGGTACATTTTCGTCACCACCATTATATACGAGAGTAAGTACCCGTGTGTTGTGGCGGTGAGTTGGTGGGGCCGATAGGTCATAGGATGTGATATGTCATAGAGTGTGATAGCCAAATGTCTTAGCTGTACGGGCTCCGCCCTTGAATTTAAAAATTTGTCAAAAGTATATCGAATGACACTCTAATAAAATTGCATGAAATTTTAAGAACACCCATATAATTTTAATAATTATTAATGTACAATTTTTGAGATAAAAGGTTTGAATGAATTAGAGTAATAAAATGATTTATGGATGAGAGTAAAAAAATGAGTGGTTGAGATTTGAGAAGAAAGGAAAATGAGTGGTTGAAATGTGTATAGATGTATTGTACATTATGCATTAGTAGGTGTACATTGTTGAAAAGTTGAAAGTTAAAAAAATTTGAAGGAAACAAATGCTTGATAATATAGTAGAAATATATAACTAATCACCCGTATACATACACATGACTTTAGCTCATTGTACCTTAGGGTACCCAATTAATAACTTTGAAATCGACTATAAACTATGTATGATGAACATTTTATGTATTTTTTGGTAAAGGATTATTTATACCCATGACTATATGAGAACAACATAGTGTGTACCGCCATCCTACGAGTAATACCTAATCATATCAACCATTGACAAGTTGACAACTGTTTTACCCCTTTCTCTTATGTTCTCTACTGTATAAATTAATGTTAAGATCATCCAATTTTTAATTTAATTTTATTTTATTTTATTAAGGTCACACATTTATCAAAATATTTTATTATAATATCTAACTATATATTTGTTTCGCTTGTACGTACCATTTGAAAAGCTAGCAGCCTATATAACAGTCTAGGCTTGTTGAAGCTCGATCACCAAATTCCCAAGTCAATCGTCAATGCAATCTGTGTGTAACCAAGCATAAAGGTAGCATTTAATTACTATACGTTATACATAAACATTTTTAAGGCTTTCTTTTAATAGAAACTAAACATAAATCACAAATGTATAAAGACCAGTGGGCCTTCTTAAAAATTTAGATGTCGGGACCAGCCTCCAGATTCATAGGCCCAAATAGCACGAAAAGCAAAAAAGTTTAAAGGTTAGATGATTGTCAAAACAAGTGTGTATAGATAACGAGATTTTATTTATTCATGGTTATGGTTATTTGGAAAAAAATAAATTCCTTTTACTATTGATAATTTCATACGTAGTTTAACCTGGATGTCCGGTAATTATTTTTTAACTTTTATTTTTGTCCACTTATACGATTGTATCTAAAGTGATTAAACCTGAAACTATGTATTAGATTAATTTCATGATAGATCGAGTCAGTCTCGTCAAACTAAAAGTTTTGTTTGGATGAACTACTTTTAATTAAGAATGCACAAAATGTAATCATTCTAAAGTTTTTGTAATCATTAACTGTTACCAATCACACCGCATAAATCAACAGAAGGATTGGTAATGACATAGACTATAGAGCTCTTTTAATATTATATTTTTCCAAGAAACTATAACTAAAGTCTCAAAACAAATGCTATCTATCACTATGTCATATGCATTAATCCCTGATTAACAATGATACAAAATCAAAAAACAAACATTCAGATAAATGATAAGCAACAATGTGATTATTAATTTGCTTTACTAAAAACGAATCGGGTTACTTAGATGATGAGTAGATGATTCAGCCGGCGGGATGACCATTAACATAAGAAGTGCCATGATCCCTAGAGGAAAGAACATGAATAACATTGGTGGAGGCGGCAACGGTGGCAGCATTGGTGGCACAACCAGAAGAGACGCGGTTACAATTACAAGTAACGCAAACAGCTTCATATCGACTGTCTTTTGTATCGTCGGTTTCATGAATTTGGATATTTACTAGAATCCCTGTTAACTTTGTTATGTGATCAATGGAGATACGAACATGATATTTATAGGATTTGGAAATTAAGATCAGTGTGAGTTAGGAATCAACAAGAGAATCAAATTGTTGATAACATCAAATCCCAATGTGATACGTCGTGCATAAGATCTGTCTACCAAATGATCTTCTCATTCTTTTTTAAGTATATATCTCTATTTGCATATCTTTTTATTCCATAAAATAATACACTTGCAAATGATTTAATAATCCAGAATATTTAACTATTATTTCTCTAGAAGAAGTTGCAAGTAGAGACAATAACAGGACGAATTTGAAGATTAGATGTGGTGATTCACTTTTTTTATATATAAAAATTTATTATTTCTCGTCATGAGCGCGCGGCTGAGCCAATAAATCCTCAGCGCCGGCTTTGAGTGGTACATTTTCATTCTCCTACATAACACATAACCAAGCAAATGAGATAAAAAAAACTTTTTTAAAAAAAAAAGAAAGAAGAAATTATTAAACTTCAGAAAGTCTTATAATACATCGAAGGTCACAGTTTGATAGGAACAAGAAGATTGAAATGAATAGCCAGTATAAGAACAAGTGACCCGAATAAGAAGATTTACGATTGAAAATAAGATGATATCCCCGTCCTAGTGTTGCAAGAGTTTAAAGAAGTTGCACAAGTAGATGAAAGCATGAAACAATATTATTATATACTAGGGTTATGCTCGCCTGCTCGATCGGGCATTAGCAGCTGATAACAAGTTTTATTTCTTATAAAAAAGCCGTTTTGTTTACTTAAGCATCACCAAAGTCATCTCTTTTAATTATTAATACATACATAATATTATTATGAAAATAGTATTAAAATCCAATAAAAGTATGTAACAAATAAACAACACTTGGGATCTTGAGATTAATTTATATTTTGTATTTGAGCTAATGGCAAATCAGATTGTATCAAAATATATACCAGCCGGCCCAACCAAATTAAATCTACCAAAATGATGAGTATTTTTCAAAATTTACATAAGCCCAAGCCCATGGGAAGCCCAATCAAGATATACCAAAATGATGTATTGATTTTTTAAGCCCAGACGGCCAGGCCTAATAGTATCTGCCAAAAGTTCTTGAAGAAAGTAGTAAACTAGTAGAGGTGTATAAAAAAACCGGTTAACCGAATTGATTCGAAAGTTAACCTATAATCGTAACCGGTTAGTAACCGATACAGTACAAACCGATTATAGGTTAGGAAAAACTGCCGGTTAGTAATCGATTTGCACTTTCAAAACAAAAAGTGATTCCTAATCGGTTAACCGATAATCGGTTTTTATTTTTAGTTTTAACCGGTTAATCGATTAATTATATATAATTGGAATTGTTTTCTATTTTATACTTGCTACTCACCACTTACTGGGTGATATATATATATATATATATATACATCGAGATATAAAAAGAAAATGAAGTCACATACATCTGGAAAGAAAGAAAAAAGCATCAGAGACCGGAGAAAGAACCAACTGATCACCTCTTCAAGATCCTCCACTGAAACACCTCTTCAAGATCATCAAAAATATTACGTACCGTGTGGCTGTGTGCCTGTGTGTGTATGTGTGTTCCACTAACGCCCAGTCATATATATATATATATATATATACACATCGATATATGTAGCGGCTATGAGGGGTAGATGATGATGAAGAGAAGTGGTGTTATCAGTGGTGTTTGTGGGTAGATCCGAACGGAACAACTTGTTTTATGTTGAAAAAGAAAACCCCTTTTGGCTTATATATTATTGATAGTGGGCGGTTAAAAAAATAACCTATTAGGTTAACCGGTATCGGTTAACCGGTTATTATTAACCGAAACCGATTATACCAGTTATAGTTTTTTAAAACCCAAACCGGTTATTAACCGGTACCGGTTAACCGTAATCGGTTTTTTTTTTTAAATAACCGGAATCGGTTACTAAAAAAAATAACCGGAACCGGTTAACTGGTATTTGCACCTCTATAAACTAGTACCCTCCGTCCCATGTTAAATGTCCAATTTTGACTTGTCAAGTCTTTTGCTTGCAACTTTGACCATAAATATCTTTGTTTGTGTTATATAATAGTTGATGAAAGTTATATCAATGAAAGGTATATTGAAAACTCAATCCGGTCATATATATTATATGAAGTGTTATATAATATATACAAATATTTTTACGGTCAAAGTTTAAAGCAGAATACTTGACAAGTCAAAATTGGACATTTAATATGGGTCAGAGGAGTAATTATCAAGTATTTAGTTTTTTGCCCTAGATAGGTGTACTTAACTACATACTAATAGTCAATTCGTTTATAGATGAAATAACATGGGGCTTAGAAGGTTTGGTTGAAATTTTAGATTGCACCGAATTTTATCATTAACGATATATGTCATCCAGGCGTTGCCTCGGAAGACATTATATTTATTGTGTTCTGTACTATGTTAAATTTATAATATGCTTTCGAAAACATTATATAGTTCAATAACTGAGCTGATATTAATTTTTTAATAAGTAATTATAAATTAAAGAAATTTCAAAATTGACAGTATAATTTTACAACAAATTGATAAATTATACGAATTCTAAAAGATAATAAGTATGAAAGTAGAATATTTAAAATAAAAACACAAATATTATTACAAACATAATCAAAGCTAATTTCCAAAATCATTAAAAATCAAAATGAAACGAAAATAATCCATAATTATAAAATATCAACCGAAATAAAATCGAAAACTAATAAGTATTGCAAACTAATCTTCGGAATGGTTAAGTGTATATATTCATAACGTACAGACTACTATTATATGTATATATATTATGTAGTAGTTTACGTCTAATAAAATGAAATAATCTTAACAAACCTAAAAAATAAAAATATGCAATTAAAATAAGTGATATTTGTAAACAAATTGGAAGCAATTTAAAAGATCAAAATATAATGTGTCAAACCCAAAATTAAAAAAATGAAACGGGCACAAAAGAAAATGAAGTAGGTCTGTTAAGAAAGCAAAAACGCCCCAAAGAAATAAAAGTGGTCCGTTACTATTCTTTGCACGTTCATACATTTGTTTTTAATATATATTGTATATTAATATTAATATGTTGTTGTGCTTAAAATCGGCAAATTAATAAGTTTTTCTTTTTTACAAACATAGAGGTAAATGGGCTAGGACATCCATTCGTTTAGGTTAGTTCAATATTTATATACCTTTAACAAGCCGTGTACAACATACTCAAGATCATATCAGCAGTGTCGGCTCAACCGTTTTGGGGCTTTAAGCGAGACTAATTTTAGAGGCCTATTTTATTAACATATAAATTAAATGTGATGGGTTTTAAAACTCAAAAATACATTTTATTTCATTAGCTTTGGGTAAATTAATGACACTGATCACTAATTTGATCACTAATGCTCCAAAGTCCAAACTAGGTGTTTTCCTTACACTTTAATTCCAGCCGCTCTCACTTTCCATTCACATTGCACTTTTTTTTTTAATTCTTTTTCTTTACCTGCACTTAAGTTAAACGCTACTTATCAAATATCAACGAGTTAGATGACTATTTTAAACTCATTTAGAATAATCATGTGCTGTAAAATCTAAACCAACAATTTAATAAACTAAAATTATGCTCATATTTAAGTCGTTGAGGATTCAAATCTTAAAAGTAAGAAAATACAATAAAAAAAGGAAAAATAGCCTATAACAATAAATACATAACAATGAATATCTAAAAATATACTCTACATATGTACCATCATATATAAACACTATCACATTAGATATATCACGTATTATAAAAGATGGGCCCCAAAAGAAGTAGGGGTGGGAAAGTGATTTTGCCTTTTATTTGAATGTATAGTGTAAAAGGAAACTAATTAACAGCTCAAGTATTAAAAATTTTAAGGGCCTTTGTCAAGTGGGGCTCTAGGTCTCAGCCTAGCCCACTAATACTCATGAGCCGGCTCTGATATCAGTTAGCAGTTCAACAAAAAATATCTACAAACTATTATATAAAACAACCGCTTGATCTTTCATCCCTTTAGCCTTAAGTCAAAAAGCTCAAGTAATGAACTAATAATGTCCCAATTTATGAAAATTTATGAAACTTTTGATAATTTATGAAGCTTATATAAGAGTATCTCCAATGTTAGCTTTTTCAAAAACTTATTAAAAAAGCATTTTATAAAGCTTTGCCTCCAATTGTATATCCTTAGTAAAAGTCTTTAAAACATTTTTTAGAAATATAATATAAAAGAAAGAGAATATTTGTTTGCTTTACAATACTTAAAATTTATCAAATCTATATTATTATTATTATTCTAATATAAAAAACAACTTAGTTAAGTGTTGAAAAGTGGGGTAATATATTTACTAAACACGTCTTAAAATATTTTCTTCCATCCTATCACTTTAACATTAATAATTAAATTACATTATTAATCTTTATCTTTTAAAATATCTCAATTAACTATTTACATCAATTATTTATAAAATCCAACGCGCGTTGCACCACTAACAACTAACCCCACCATCACCCCGTCTCCGCCACAAACTCCGCCGCCTTATGCAAATATTAGACTTTAGTTTTTATTGCCTAAGTAAAAATCCAATGGAGATGCTTTAAGTTGTGATCGATAAAGCCAACTACCATCCACCGATAGTACTCCGTAATTGAAGTTTACAATCAAAATCGACCCAACGTTTCTTGTATTAATAATCAGTGTATCTATATATCACAGAAGAAACGGTAGTCAACACAAATAATGACCCTGTCTTCCTAAGTTAAACCACACACACAGAAAAACACACATACAATTGAATTGATGTTCTGCTTGGTTGCATCGGGGTTTCTGTTCTTTTTCTTCTAGATCATTGGTCGACGATTTTTCATCCATCCGTCCATCCCTCAAACGCTTCTTCTTTCAAACATCCACTCCATCCTCTTTCTTTCAGCATTCAGACCCATCGTAAGTAATTTATTCCTTCATCTTTATCTGATTATCTCACACACGCGTATGTATATGTCTTATATATATATATAAATCTTGTTTGTCAAGTTAAATCGGAACCGAATATATAAAACCCTCCTTTTTATTTTTTATATTTATTTGTTAGATAGATATCTGAAACCAATACCTCATACACCTACACTGATGCTTTTACTTATGTCCTTTTCTTAAAACCCTAAATCACACAATTCTTTGATTTAAACCTAAACCCCTCAAAAGTTATGTTGAGTTTCTTTTTTATTTTAATTCTTGAAAGTTTATATAGATATATATATATATATTAATATCAATTTCGTTTTAGGGGTTATTTTGAATTTCTTCTTCTTCTTGTAATTATTTGCTTAGTTTCCTGATGGTGTTGTTATATGTTCCCATTTTCAGATTTAACAATTCGATGGCGGATGAACGTGTGAGCACGAGCACCAGCAATGTTGCTGCTGAATCGTCA
Source organism: Erigeron canadensis (assembly GCF_010389155.1). Classification (NCBI taxonomy): domain Eukaryota; kingdom Viridiplantae; phylum Streptophyta; class Magnoliopsida; order Asterales; family Asteraceae; genus Erigeron; species Erigeron canadensis. Next base: position 49,280,538 of record NC_057768.1, on the reverse strand, counting down.
ACAGTGGAGATCCATATCAAGACACTTGATTCCCGGTTGTACGACTTTTCCGTCGATAAAAATGTATCTACTTTTCTCATCACTCTTTTTAAGTTTGGAAAGACTTCGCTCACTTTGTACATTATAGTCAGTCATTTATATGGATTTGGGAATCATATCATAAAGACGTACTAGTTATGTGTGTCATTCCGTTCAAAAGAGTCCCTAGTTTGGTTCTTGTTTTTAACATGATTCATAGTAGAAGATATTGATGGTCGATATAGCTCAAATAACAATGTCAGCAAAAAACATAATGTGGTAAAACATGTCGCTTTTGGTGATCTTAGTTAGGAAAAAAGGTTTCATACAAGTAGCAAGTCAAGGAGTGCCTTTTTATTATATAAAACAAATGATGAAGGGTGATATGATAACCTTACCTTTTAAAGTAGATAATATTGATAACTTATTTAGTCTTGTGTCTATTTTTGTTAGTTAGCTCATTTGACCTTTCTCTACGTTAATGTCAAAATTTCAGATGTTGGTTTCAGCATTCAAGGAGAAGATAGCTAGTGATGTCGGCCTTTCAGTTGCACAACAGCGGCTGATCTTTAGGGGCAAGGTTATGAAGGACGAGCACCGTCTTTCTGAGTATCGTATCCTATTTACAAGATTAATTATGATTTCTTATTGTAATGTAATGTTGCTGTTTCCCCCAGTTGTGTAGTTTATCAACATGATTCAAGCCAATGCGACAAGATTTATTGAATTTTGAACATATAGTGTTAGTTTAACTTGGTCAAGTTATTTTGCTTATTTAAAAGGAAAAGATTAGTGTAAATGCTGATGTGCCTCCTGTTAAAGATATCACTTAATTGGATCCGTGTTTTCCCGAGCGTATGCTCTCTTTTGAAAGCCTTTACGATATATAGATGTTGAAAGTGGACACACATTGCATCTTGTGGCCAGACAGCCTTCTGAAACACAACCTTCATCAGGTTCCTCCACCGGGACAACAACTGCAAATGGCAACAACATAGGTGTGATTATCTCATAATCCTTGTTATGCATGCTATACACAATGTCTTTTTATATAGTATCACTTGAACTTTACACTCATTTGGTAATGTTCATTTGGGTTACCTTTATAGAGTTATAATTAATAGGTTGTATGTTGTTATAGGACAAGATGCTAATGCTCTAGGTTCGCGTCCTCGTGTTGCACATATTTCACATAGCATGGTTCTTGGGCCGTTTGGTGGTCCAAACTATGGGTCTTTTGGTGGTCCGGACCAATATGATGGTGGAAACCCTGATATAAGTCAGGTGTGTTTACTGTCTGGTCTTCTGTAGTATGTTAATTAATTGGTGGTGTGTATGCTTTACAACGGCGTTTGTAGTTTTATCCATGATATTTATTTCTAGGTTATTGGAGCTGTTTTAAATTCTTTTGGAGTGGGGGGACAGAATCCTGTGGGTGGTACTGGTGGACCACCATCAAATATGCAGGTGACTTTTATTTTTCTTTATCTTTTCTTATTGTGTGCTGTACTTCCCTTGCAAGAGTTCATTGTTTTCCATGCATATATGTTTGTATGAGGCGAGTATATTGTATGCGTTACTACAATGTTTTGAATTATGCATCATTCTTTGTTTCTATATTTATGGCTTGTCTCATTTCTATATCAGAACACTTTATCATCATAGTGCAACCGAATGAACTAGATAGAGTAATGAGATTTTATTTGATAGTTTTTGGCTGTCTACGTGTTTGTAGTTCAATATCCCTGCTCAGGCTGCTCGAGGGAATGAAGCCGGAGTTAATGGCAACAATCAAGGTCAACCAGGAAATCCTACTCAGTCTTCCCCTCAAGGGATACAAGTGCCTATAGGAGCAGGAATAGCTATACCAACTCTTGTTAGGGTAACTATTTTTCAACTCACTGTTATCTTTTCTAATAACCATATTGTCTTACATCTCTTTTTTCGGTTGCATGGTTTTGTCATATGTGTCTTCAGCCAATTCCTGATTCATTACACACGCTTTCCGAGTTTATGAATCGCATGGAACAGTCATTGTCACAGAGCGGTACCAACATAAGAATACTTATTTGCTTCTTTTTTGTTTTTCCAACTTAGTTCTTTACCTTTAAATTTTGGGGGTATCACAGGGTATCAACCAAATCAACCTCCAAATGGTGAAGAGCGCCCACCGGCTGTAGAGTTACCTTCAGGTGCCCGCGGTGTGCCATTACCTGCAGCTCTTGCTGTTGTTATGCGACATGCACATCGCCTTCTCAGTGGACCAGCTATTGATTCTTTATCTGTACGTGCTATCCCTTATATCTATTTTTACATCCATCTGATTGCATTTTATGATTAAGTTTGGTCGTTGGGTCCCAATTAGCTACTTCCTATATTGTTGCCGACCCACTTTAACTTTTTAATGGAAATCATTATAATATGTTTTAAATTCCGGAAGGACTACATACTGTAGCTAATTATAACCTTTACTGCTAAGAGCTCAAACGAATGTGAACCTTATATGCATAGCTGCTAGACTGGTCCGAGTCACGAATCGAGTGTAAACAGGTGACTCAGAATTTCCCCTCGTAGGTAGCACTGGATCATAACTTGCCTCGTGTTATTATATCTAACTCGGTCCAAGATTGTAACTCGAGAGAGTCACAGAAAATAACAAATACACTAGTTGAGCCTCACCTTATTGTAATCGTCATTGCATAATCGAGTGTCTCTGGTCAGTGAGCAGTGGTCACTGATCATCTTTATAATTGATCTTAAATGAGATGGAAACATGGTAGTATCTATGTAGAGAGAGTAAATACTAAAGTCACAGGTCTTTTTTGTTTAAACTTCCAGTTTAATGTTGCATCAGTTTTGGTACTCTACTTTTAAATATTGTATGGTATAGGCGTTCTAAATATGTTATGTTATTTTTTTGCTAGGGTTATTTTTTAGTGCAAAAGGTATATGTACACTACCAAGTTATCTTGTACACTGCTGAATACACATATTAATGGCATATGTTACAACACACTATGATTGTTATTATTTTTGTTTTCATGTGTATTTATGTATATTTTGTAGTAGCATAGGTCTTATGAGTCGAGTCAGAAGTTGATAAGTATGCATGTATGCTCTTCTAATTACGCGCCATTTGTAATATGCTGCAAAATGTAGCATACTGCAGGACGACTGGAAGAAGAGGAGAGCTGCACTGACCCTACAATAAGAACCCAGATTCAGTCAGAAGCCATGCAGTCAGGGCTTGCCATGCAACATTTAGGCGCTCTTTTGCTTGAGCTCGGGCGTACAATGCTGACATTGCGAGTTGGACAGTCTCCTGTATGTCATAGTTTTTTCTCATAGTGCTATAATCTTGTAAAGGATTATCTAGCTTACAACTGATTAGAGTGTGTGTATTGTAGGCAGAGTCTTCTGTAATGGCTGGACCTGCTGTTTACATATCTCCATCAGGGCCTAATCCTATAATGGTTCAGGTTTGATCTCTTTTGTAAAAAATTCCATTGCTTGTAAATTGGACCGATATGTTTAGTTATCAATAAATAACAATACACTCCGAAAGTAGCTCCACAATCTGTACATTTTCTTTAGCACCTCTTTTATGACTATTTTTTTTTTACTGATCTACTTTTGTTGTGAACATGATTGACTGCCTCCTAGCAGCCCTTTCCTTTACAAACTAATTCCTTGTTTGGCGCTCATTCCACTCCCATTAGTTCCACGCCTTTTGGTCCTGTTGGTATTGGTGCTGTTCCAAGACACATAAATGTTCATATCCATGCGGGTATGTAAATGAAACTAGCTGTTGTCACAAGAAACTTTAGCCCTTGTCACTAGCACCCTCATTTTATGCAACTTTTTTCAGGAGTTGGCCGGAGGGGAACGAATGCTGAACCAAACCAAGGAGATCGTGGTAATGGAACGGTTAATGGCTCTCCAGGTAATGTTACCGCCACCGTCTATCATGAAAACTAGGACTTCAGCATCAAAAAGGATGTCTGAGCAGATTATATTTATGTACAATAGTAGGTGGAGCTGGAATCGGAACTGGAGCCGGGGCTGAAGCTAATCTACAAACTAGAGGGGTTGATGGTACCAGTAGTGAAAATCAGACATGTACAGGTATGTCATTGCTCTTTATCTTTAATTGGCACTATTAAACGATTTAGTTTGTTTAAATAGCTATTTTGTGAATCCAGGTCAACCTGATGGAAGTGTATCTAAACCTGAGGGTCAAACGGTATGTTTTATGCACTTTCTGGGAATTTCTCGACTTCATAGTTGTAAGAATGTGACTAACTTGGTATTCAGCAGGATGCAGAAGAAACGGGAAATGCCGCTTCTAGTAGCAGTACTGAGAAACCTACAAATGATGTGGAGGGCCCTTCATCATTGAGTCCAGGGGTTAATAACTCGGGAAATGCCTCATCTGTTCCTCTTGGACTTGGCTTGGGAGGGTTACAACCCAAGGTGTGCTTGTGTTTTATATACTGTCAATAAAGGTCACCATTTTTTTTTTTTGTATTTTTCCATGAGTCTATGAAATGTGGTGATTTTGATCTACTTGTTTTTGGACGTGTCCGATTCTGGTCGTGTTTGTATTTCAACTGGGTCAATTAGCTATTATAAAAAAGTAGCTGCAACAAAAAGGGTTGAGATTCAGCCAAAGTTTACTATATTAGTTGAAAAGGACATGGGCTTGAAAGTCGTCCAAGTGTATTTATATTGCATGGAACCTTATAAGTGATTTTCCTCATAAAATAGATTATTATTGAAATAGTGATTATTGAAATCTTGTTTGACACACGAAAGTTTTGTTTAACATTTTGGGGCAAAAACTCTTTTGGGTCAAATACAAACGAAACCAAAAACTGCATCTATTTAAATATAGACCAGCGTCATTATTATGAAAGTTTTCCAACTCGGTCCATTTGCCACTTTTTACTGTGTCACTGTTCGATTTATGCAATTTCTTGCAACTGTTTATGCTAAAATTATACGTGATTACGATTTAGAGACGAAGTCGGCCGGCAAAACCAGAATCCACAAGTACTAGCGAGCCTCCTGCAAATGCACCCACATCTATTGCTCGTAGTACACCCAACCCCGCTGGTGGCCAGCTGGATACTGCCACAATCATGAACCAAGTTATCGCAAGTCCTGCTCTAGATAATCTATTTTCCGGAGTTTCAAACCAGACAGGGATTGGGTCACCAGATGTCTTGAGGAATATGTTAGGTCAATTAACTCAGAACCCTGCAATGATGAACACAGTCAACCAAATAGCACAACAGTTTGATGGTAATCAGGATATGGGCGGACCTCGTGGTGGCAGCGGCGGTGGTGGTTTTGACCTGTCAGCTATGATGCAACAGATGATGCCCATTGTTGCTCAAGCCTTTGGGGGTGGAGGTTCAGGATCAAATATGTTTCAACAACCGCCTTCTATGGACCGTGAACTTCAACCTACAAGCGTTAGCGATGCTTCAATTGATTCTCAGGTTTGTTCTTTACCCAATGAAGAAAACATTCACAAAACAGGGAAAAGGTAGATATTTTTTTAAAACTGTGTTCTGTTTGTAGGTGAACCTCCAAAATGTGATTGAGAAGATAGAACACCAGGAGTCACAAGAAGAAGTCTTCTCATCCGTAGTTGAAGCTGCTGCTCACTTGAATAACAATGATGGTGAAGCAGATGAGCTTTCTGAGATATGTTTAGAAGAGGATCTTACTCATGTTGGTGTTTTTAAATTTTCTTTTATGCTTTTTCGGCCTTTGATTGTAGGATTTTAATGTTCTTTTTTCGCGTGCACTTGCAGGGATTCATAGAAATGTTGAAGCGAGATATCTCACGACGGGCTGAAAGCGGGGGAGAGTGATGGTTTTGTTTCTTGCTTATTGTTCATGACGGTGTTTATTATCGAATTGTTATTATTATTGTACAAATTACCCGGATCATGAGGTATTGGTCTGTTGATGTGATTTATTGTGCATCAAAGTTGAAATCGTACATCTGAAACTTATGTGACTCGGTGTTAATTAATTACTTGTCGCCCTCAAAAATCAAATTTCATATAAATACGAGCTTCATTTTGGTAGCGCATTATTCTGCATATGAGAATTGATTTTGATGTGACAATTTGATACTAGCTCATTTGATTTGTCTTTGTCAATGCCATATTCATTCATGATACTGGTTAATTGTTATAACGGCATTTCCGATGTTCTTGTTACAACTAATTTTTTTACTAAATTGAGGGTTAAACTTCTTACCTTTTTTTTTTGTTTCTCTCCCGATGGCAACACTAAATAGTACACCAAATTTAGTTTTTTAAGTCGTTTCAAACTTACTTGAAAGTAACTTTAAAGTTGCTATCAACATTTCGTTAACGTGAGAGTTCCATGGTCAGACATGTGTAAAACAGTTTTATTTTTTTTTTTGAAAGTAACAGTTTTTTATACCACTGGAGTGGTACAGTACATGAAATTATTTTTAAAAAAATTCATTCTACTCTATGGTTAACATCATTGATTAAACTATTATCTATCTTTAAAATATATGCACTACCTCCAACCCCACTTCTATTTTTCGCCACTCAACTCTTCATGGTTTTTTTTATAGTTCTATTGAATTGTACGGGTAAAACTGTAAGGAGGTGTTTGGTTGTAGAAAACACTTCTTGTTTTCTAAGAAAACATCAAAAATAGAAAATGTGTTATATTGATAGTTTTCTAAATATGTTTTACAAGAAAACAAAAAAACAATGTTTTCTACTTTTTAATGGAAAACTTGAAAACATCTTTTTTTTTTCAATTTTTCATTTTCATTTTCCATCTCATTCCTCTCTTTCCCCTCACCTCTCACATGTTTTCTAGTTTTTTAATTAGAACACGTTTTTCAAAATTTTTATTTGTTTTGTAGAAAACAAAAACGCCTTTCATTTTCTAGAAAATTAAAAATGAAAAACTAGAAACATTTTCCACAACCAAATGGGCCTTATGGAATTGGAATTGAATTACATTCCTTAGCGTGTTTGGTTGGTTAAAGATGGAGGAATCAAATTCTGTTGAAATGTTAACATTCATTCATTTGATGTAATCTCCATTCTTTGGGGATGGGGGAAAGAATTTCATCCGTCCCTCACTTGAAGCTTCAAAAACTTAAAAATATTTCGTCAAATTTCATTCATTCAGATCTCAATTCCTTGGAAAGATTCCATTATTTCCAAAAATATTCTTTGTAGCAAACACGCCCTTAGTCTATCTGGAATGAGGCATATTCAAAGGGTGGGGATATCCGCCATGTGGCGTCATGTCGTCATTAACAATTTGTTAAAAAAAGAGGGGGTAGTGTAGTGGGCGAAATGGGGGCAAAACTAGCCTTTTGATTGGCCACACATAAAACAAGGTACACTAACAAGAAATTTTCAGGCGCAATACATTTTCCGTCTAGAAGGTGATTTAGGCTCAATCGGCAATAGGGGTAACGGGGAGTGCGACGTTTGGGCGAAATTAGGGGGTCTCTCGCCCCACTCCCCTTAGCCTTAAAAGTGTTTTTCATTTATAAAACACACCTGATTGTTTATGATTACAAAAAAGTTTAAAAAAAGTAACCCTCAAAAGAACCTCATCGAATTTAAAGTCGAATTGAAAACTTCTCTATCTCTAACTAATAATATAAACCCAGAAAATAAGCTAACCCAAAAACACCACCGTAATTCAGTAAAAGTCTCGGCCGTCGTTGTAGTGTGTGTGAAAAATAAATGGGCGGCGGCGGCGCGAAGAGCAAAGGAAGGCAGTTGTGTAGCATCTGCAACCAACGAAGACCTGCTCTTAAGCGCCCTAAAACCCTTCAACAGGTATAATCCCTACATATTATTATATTTATGTGTTATATATATACACACACACATACATGTGTGTGTGTGTGTTTTGTATATTGTGTCGTCAATCTTGGAACCATGAAATGAGCAAATCTAGTTTTGTTCTTACAAATATTTTACAAAGTTGTGATTTTTTTCAAGAAAATGTGAATTTTGATACAGTTACAGGATTATACAAAGTAAGTATCAGAGATGAACTAATTGATCCGAATTGTTTATTTAAATTCTAGTTGGTTATCTAATAGCTGAAAATTTCGATGGTGTGTGAAGATATGCAGGGAGTGTTTTTATGAGGTGTTTGAGGAAGAGATACATAGGGCAATTGTGGACAATAATCTTTTTAAGCCCGGGGAGCGCATTGCCATCGGTGCTTCTGGCGGAAAAGGTGAGAGCTGCTGTTTAGTCGCATCACATGTTTGCCTTAATTTTCGGCAGTGTAGTGAATTCACAAGTCAAACATTTGATCTATGTGGCTAGTTAGGTGTTGCAGATATATTGGCATGTCTCGGGAGCATTTAGTTGATATTATTATAATCTTCTAAAGTTGGATATTTCTGCAGATTCCACAGTTCTTGCATATGTAATGTCAGTATTAAACCACCGCTACAACTATGGCCTGGATCTTTTCCTCCTTTCGGTTGATGAAGGGATCACAGGCTATAGAGATGACTCACTCGAAACTGTTAAAAGAAATGAGGTTCAGGTAATGATAGCCACATCTATGTTGAATGCAGCTAGTTTTAAATTCTCTTGTTATATTTTAGTTCATTTTATACTTAAAGAAAAAAATGTGAATTGACGAACCTGATAGCAGTAGTAAGGGGTGTAAGAACCCGGTTTTGAGTGTTTATGATTCTAGTTTTACTTTACAAAGTTATATATAACTCTAAGATTTACACTTTACAGTACGGTCTGCCACTCAAAGTCGTTTCATACAAGGATCTGTATGGATGGACGATGGATGAGATTGTGAAAATGATTGGTCTCAAGAACAATTGCACATTTTGCGGTGTGTTTCGTCGTCAGGTGAGCAACTTCACTAAGTTGTAATCTACATTATCAGTTTACCAGCTGGGCAGGTGGCATTTACCTACGAATGGGTGGATTCAGTTTTTTTTTTTAATCATCTTTTTTATATTCAAATAAGGCAAAGTTTCATACATAACCTTCCTAATCCCCCTAATATTATATATCCCAGCGCTCAAGTTTCAATACGTTATGTGCAATGATTTTAAAGCATGCTTTGAGGGGTATATATATATATACATATATATATATGATATTCAGGGGTTTAGGAGGGGTATATATGAAATTGTTCTTTGAGATGATATGATTTTTGTAATCTAATTATATATGAGACAACTGTTTTGGCTCAAACTAATCTGGCCAAACAAAAACCCCACCCATTTTACGGAATATACTTTCTATAAATGAGTTTGATTTGATGTTTAGTGACTGCATTTTTTAAGGCTCTTGATCGTGGTGCTGCCTTATTAAAAGTGGACAAACTAGCTACTGGGCATAATGCTGATGATATTGCCGAGACAGTTCTCCTGAATATTTTGCGAGGTGACATTGCTAGGTAACTTATTCAAGATTTTGATTCATTTCGTGCTTCTGCTGTATAATTATGTCTCTATGTCATTAAATCTTTGTGTGGTTTTGATCATAGATTAAGCAGATGTACATCTATTATTACCGGTGAAGATGGACCTATTCCTAGATGCAAGCCATTTAAATACACATATGAGAAGGAAATTGTTATATATCCTTTGTTTTTGTCAAGTCTGATTTTTGTCCTCCTTTAGTAGTACATTTCTTTCATTTGTTGATTGTTTATGCGATACCTTAACTATTGGTTACGTATGCTTACTTTAAGAAGCTGGACTACTTTTCAACTGAATGTAAGTGTGTTATATACTACTTGTAATCGGTTCATTGGTCGTTCTTTATATCCATTTATATATGAACTTTTCTAGTTATATAATTTTTCTATCCATATAAGTTTTGACACTTTTTGGTCTTGAATATTCCATGTTTGTAACAATTTTTATAATAGCAAATAATGGACAAGTTGAAATGAAAAACAGGCCAACTAGATTACTAGATTACTTCATTTTTCCTATTAAATTAAATGACTCTTTGTTATGAATGCAGGCATATATTCACCAAATGCGTATCGTGGGTTTGCTCGGGAGTTCATTAAAGATCTAGAGAGATTAAGGTTGTTTCTCAGTTGTCCATTTTCTCGTATTTCATTCATTGGCACAAACAAATCCTCGCTTTTGTGAAAATGCTCAAAAGCAATTACATTTTAAAATCAACTTTGTAGTTTGTAGAGATTAAAGTTATCAGGGTGGCAATATGTGCTGGTCTGGTGAAATGGGAAATAGGTCAAAACTGGTAAAAGTATGTAACATTTAGTGTGTCAATATGGTTATAGAAGCTAAACTGTGTTACAGTCTAGTTTTAATACGATTCACGAGTTGTTATACATACTCTTTTGGGTGACTTCTTACCTGGTCTCTTTTAAGTTATGTTTTATTTATTAATCCATTTAGATAAAAATTTAAGAGAATTAGCCTATTAATAAGTAGATTTAAAGTTGTTTCTACAGATGTAAAATTGATTTCAACTCAACAAACCCCTTTCAGTTTGTACAGCTATGTCATTGAACAGCATGAATTTATATTTAAGAGGGTAACTCAAAGCTGTAAAACTGAAAGGTCTGTTCTGGAGATTTTCATTCCACTTTTGTACACATCACCTTTCAAAGTGAATGGTCAAATTGTCACTTCCAATAATCACCGTACATTGCACTTGCGATGTGGTGTTATTGTTAACAATAATGGTGGTTTTGTATGCATGAAAGTTTATAAAGTGATAAGGTCATAATATCTGACTTCCAATTGGATGCTTTCATTGGTTATGTCTAACCTGAATGTTTTAATAATATAGACCCCGGGCCATACTTGACATCATCAAATCAGGTGAGGATTTCAGAATCGCGGCCACTACAAAAATGCCGGAGCAGGGAACTTGTCAACGCTGCGGCTACATTTCAAGCCAGGTAAGTTTGTTCAGTGACTTTTAGAATTAAATATCAAGTAGCTCTGTCTTGTGTACCCCTCTGAAGAACATTTTTTTATGTGATATGCATATACTCTTGCTATATATTTCACTAAGCACGTAGAATTGTAGAAACAAGTTCAGTTCGAATACGGGCCGATATGGTCTTATCTTATTTCATACTTCTCAAATAGTTAAAATAAAATTTTGGCAACAAATTGAATCCGTCTAATTCGTCAAAAGTCTCTCAAAGTGAGTAATGAGTTTTTAGGACCGCTATATTGTAGACTGCTTAATCTAAAATTTTGGGTCATCACAGAAAAAGTGAGGTTTTCGTTATTATGTTTCACATAGCAAGTATTCTTAATCTGTTTTAGACTGAAAATAGATTTTATAGTGTCAACCCTACCGCCAGCCTCCTAGAAAAAAAGGGTGAAAGTTTCAATCCGTTAATTGACCTGTCCGGCCAACTATTTTAGCACCTCTTGTTCTTGATGCCTAAAAATTCCAAAATGAACCTCATCTTTTTTCAGCATCATCATGCATTATATGTTTTAGTTAGCGTGGTGTTTGTTGTGAACTTGCAGAAATGGTGTAAAGCATGTGTTTTGCTGGAGGGGCTAAATCGTGGTTTGCCAAAGTTGGGGATTGGGAGAACACGAGGGGTAAACCATGAGCGACAAAAAGACTATCAAGAGACTACTAGTACAGCGAATATACAAAGCAAACCATGTGGAAGTCTTGACTTCTAAAAAAGAATAAGGAACAATATGTTGCAAACTTTGCTTTACAAGAATGCTTATTTCATTAAACCGTTTTATAGGTGTAGCATAATGTTAAAAACATTAGTTATGATTGTTTTGAAATCCTATACATGGTTTTGTTGTTTTGCTCACCAGAATCATTAAGTAGGTAAGGAATATTTATTCACACTCCACATAAGAGGTTTAAACGAGAACAAGATGAAACCGAAATTTGTAAAACAATGTGCTATTTTCAATATTTTTCAAGAGTTGTCCACAGCAGAGTTTGTTGGGGTGAAGAATTGGGATTATAATGCTTTACAGGGCTGTTATTAACAAAATTATAGCTTAGATTAGATTTTCTATTATTAGATGTTAAGAAAAGGTATATATTTTGACTACTTAAAGATTCTTTTGATCAAAGTAGAAACTAGAAGCGGTTTAATTACGGATTATTATCTCCTGATAATTCTGAAAATGGTTGATGCCTATTTCACGAAATCATGCATATAGCTCCACCCTTGATGTCACAATAATATTGGCAAGCCAGTAACACAATTTAGTTTTTTATTGTTGCATTATCATTATTAGTTTTGGTTCCTTTTACAAACATTTTAAGCTAAAATAAAATCGACAAGAAATATGTCATTCAGCGGGACAATACAAAAATGTAAGGCATGTGATAAAACTGTTCATTTCGTTGAAATGATTTCTGCGGATGGAATCCCGTATCATAAAACATGCTTTAGATGCGTCCAATGCAATGGAAAACTCGTGGTATGTATTTTCTTCTTATTATTACAAATATTTATCGAGTTTTAGTTTTGCTCCTTTTTTTTACATGCATTAATTATAAACCAAAATGTAAACATGATCTCACATTTTGTGAATCGTACGCGAGAAACACAAAAGAGTTGTTCTGTTTGTAATGATAAATAAAAACCACCTTTTTGACAATCTGAAGATCATATTGGGTTATATATGGTTAATTAGGATTCTTAATTAGATTAGGAATTTAGGGTCTCCATTTTTATCTAAAACTTACACGAGGTTGTATCTATTAGTAATTATTTGATCAATTACGTACACAAATTGATTGGACTCCAAGAAGATCACTTCATTTCAATGCAAAGAAGACGAAAAACCAACAATGTATTCGATTTATTTAGTTTATATTTTGCACACTAACTTTATTTAGTTTATATTTTGCACACTAACTTTTAGTTGGTCATTTTTGTCTGAAACCATGTTTTAAATTTTGAGTTAAAACCACAAACTAACTAATCCTTCACAGAGGTTTAGATGAACACCATAATTAAAGAAAGTCTTTACTTTTCACAGAGGTTTATTAATTATATATATATTGTATTGTAAATTATAAACTCTAAATAAATATATATGTATGTGTTAGATGAGTAGCTACTTTCAATTGGATGGATCACTGTATTGCAAGCCTCACTTTGATCAAAAGTTCAAGGAGATGGGTGGCATCTCCAGGATACCATGTGAGATTTAATTAATTATATACTATGTCTTAATTCATTTACCTACAAATGATCGTGTGGACATCTATATGTAGCTGACAATTTGTCATCCAGTGATGCTAAACTCGTAATGAAGTGATTTTTCTAGCTTGGGTGAAGAAGATGTAATTTTTTTTGTATAACTTTTAATAAAGATTAATAGAAAAGGCCAGTAACCTCTTTGGTTTCCCTAGCTAGTACCACTTATTGGAAGTCGATCTAAACAAGTCTAACATACTTTGAAGATGGGTTAATCCGCTCTGAATGTTTAAACAAGTCTAGCATAGAGATGAATTAGACCCCTCCATGCATTGAGACGAAAACATAACTTTAACCACTAGTCCACTACTACTTAATTAATTAGTAGTAGTATCTAACAAACATAACTTTTTTTCATGTGTTATAGAAATGTTGAAATTTCGAACAACTTAGAATGGAGTTACTTATCATTATTGCTTTGGATCTTATTATTGTTATTATTTTCTCCTAACTCAAGTTTTTATGTTTGCCAGCCTCCAACAAAACAAATGAAATGGTATGTAAATCATTTCCCATGTCTCTTTTAAGTTTACACACAAAAGCACACCTTAGTTACTCGTACATTTATTAATTATACTGTATGTGCAAATATTGAAAAAAATGTAACTGTCTTTAATAGGGAAAGACCCCAAGCAAACTTGCTAGCAAACTGTCTTCCATGTTCTCTGGTACCCAAGATAAATGTGCGGTGTGTCACAAAACTGTGTACCCGCTAGAAAAGGTTTGTTATCTTCCTATTTTTATGAAAATATGTGAAAAACAAATGTGTAGTGATATGACTTGTAATAATTACTAAAGGAAAAATGATGTTTAGGTAACAGTGGAGGGGGAATTTTATCATAAGCAATGTTTTAAATGTGCTCAAGGAGGTTGCAAACTCACGCCGTCTAACTATGCGGCTTTAGAAGGAAATTTATTTTGCAAGCCACATTTTGCTCAGTTATTTAAAGAAAAAGGCAATTATGCACACCTTTCAAAAACGGCCTCAATGAAGAAGAACTCCGATGCTGAAAAGATAGCGGATGAAGTGGTAGCCGAAGAGCAACAGGAACCACCAGAAGCAAGCTAATTAAATGACTTCATACATTATTACATTCCTTAAAAAGAAAGGGTTCATGTTGTTTACCCTAGTTAATAGCTACTTACTTTGGTCTCAATTTTAATTTTGATGCCAAAGAAAACTTGTAACATCTTATTTCTATTTGAAAATACAATGTAGATTATTTTTAAAATAAAAGCAATATATCTTTTCTTTAGTTGTATTTTTATCAGATTTAGGTTTTTGATTAAATTAAATCAAAAAGTCAGAACAACCAAAACTTTTTGTTTTCCCTCTAAATTTATCAAGATTGTGGCATGACAAACAAATGTACGATGTTTGTTGGGTTTCAGACTCGTAACATGCTTTTTCTGAAATCAGTCTCTTAATAATTAGATATGTCGAAATACTAAGGTATGGAAAATATTAGGAGACGATATAATTTTTTGAGTATGAACTGTAAGATACAAAAATTATGTTAGGTGAAATGACGATATTGAAAAGAATTGTCGAGTTTAGAAATAGATAATGTAAGTCTCAAATGAAAGATACAAATTGCCAACAACATAAACAAAAACTATAGTCAACCTATCTTAAAAAGTAATGTTTGTTCTGTTGAATCAAACTATAATTGGGCATTACAAAGCAAATTAATATCTAAGAATTTATTTATTTTTTGAGAAATGATACTTGTTCATATATATTTTGTGCATACTAATCCTTATATATACAAAATTACAAATGAAGAAGATACATGGCGTAACAATGAAAATTATAAGATAGGGAGACAGAAATACATACTTAATCGTATGTGGTGCGTGTATAATAAAGATTTGTATATATTCATGATATAAAAATTCTCTTCTTTTTTTTTTATAAAGGTAAATTTCGCTTGAAAATTTCGTGTCGTGATTCGACAGCAGGAGGTCTAACATACGTTGTCTTAACCCGCGTTAGAGAGCTCCATCGAAGTAGAAATGCCTATTTCAAATACCCGATGGGGAAAACCCCTTACTAATCCGCCCGAAGGCACGACGATTAATATGGATAAATCCTGTCTCCTCAGACTTGAACCTGAGTATACCCAAGCCAAGCCTTCATAGAGACTTCTTGTAGAGGCAGATGCTTAACCTAACTACGAAATACTTCTTTTTATACAGTAAAAAAAAAAAGCCATATTTTGCCATCACAATCACCAACCCAAAAAGGCAAGCAAGGATAAGCAGTTTTTTTTTTTGGAACAGAGGGACACAAAACACACACCAAACATATATTATAGTATAGGCGGATGTGGGTTCCTCGTGTAGAAAAATGAGTACTAGCCTCCTTTGTGTCACAGCTGCTCCCAACTTTAGTTTCGTAACCCCTTGTTGTTGTAATATAAACCCAAAAATAACCTCTTCTGTCCCTTGTAAAAGACAAAGAGTTTTTGCTGCTAAAGATGAAAATAAAGCTGGAAATTGGGACCATTTAATGGAGGCTAAGTTTGGTAAATTGGTTGCTCAAAATCCCAAACTCACCCTTGCCAAGGTTCAATTCTATCTCTTTTCTACTTTCATGTAGGTAATGTAACTATATCTATACCTGTGACTGTGTTAAATGTATGGTACTTGAATTGTGTTGAGTGTTTCTTGATACCATACAGATATACTTTTTTTTTGTAAAAAGTTAGTTGAATATTGAGGTGTAAGTTGAAATTTAGGGTAAATTTGATTTTGGGTATTGTTGAAATTTGAACACATTGTGTTGGTATAAATGGGTATAAACCATTAAGCTACTAAATTGATCAAGTGACTGAATGGATAAGTATTGTTTGTATGGATTAAGTCAATACAGCTGTTTTTTGTTTATTAAGTAAAAAAAACACTATTGATGACTTAATGGATTAAGTATTTTTGATTAAGTCATGACTTAATTTATTAAGTCCCAAACAAACGCAGTCTTTGACTCACATGTACATAGGCTAACCGGCGTATCTTTGCGACCTTTTCTAAACCCTTTCTCTATACACCCCCAACATGTCTGACCACTGGGCACTCGGCCACCTTGGCTGTGGTTAATATCGTCTTAGACATGCATTGTGTGTTCAAGATTGGCTCTGTCTTCAATGATAAGGGCACTTTTGATGTTCGTTTCATTTGGTGATTGAACCATCGTTTTCCATAAAAGTAGGCATCTTTAGACCTTTTCGTTTTGAACCTAATTTTCTTGAAAAAGGGGTTTTTTTTCTTTTGAAGATTATTATTCCTGATGTAACTCATCATATCTGTACTATCATTTCTTGTAGAAGAGTAATGTGGACACAAAAGTTTCAGAATCCTTACATGATTAGTTAGTATTTTTGAAACAAAGAATGCATTTTCGCAATTTTGATTGGAAAAAATATCAAAGAGATGCCTACACTTATAAGTGTGTGTATGCAACCATTTGTTTAAAGTAATATTGCCGTTCTGTTGAACCCTAAAAGCAAAGTCTTTTGACGTGTTAAACAAAGTATCTTATCTTTGACTTCAAATATATGTGTGTAGTTACAACTTTTTGAGATGGTTAGCTAATTGTGGGTTTGGAAGTGCTAAGTGACGGAACACATTTGGGGAATGAGTGTAGCAACAAGAAATTGGTTCATTTTTAACCAAAAGCATGCCATGGACTCATGGAGTATACATAGTCTATCCCATATAAGCTACAAAGTACAAAATCAAAAGAAAAGGTAGGCTGTGCGAAAACACCTAGCGACCAAATTGTTACAAAATATTCAATATTGTTGTCATCTATGTTAATCAAAATTGCTCTATTATTTCATGATGGCTAATAGTCGAACCTCCCTTAAACTATGTGTGGTTCGCCATTGCATCTATTTTAGAACACTGAGAGTATAACTTATTCTTATAAAAAAGTTACTTAATGCTTGAACTTTGAACTGCATATTTCACTGTGATTTTGTTATAATTTTCTATGCAATTATGTGTTGCTTAGATAAAAGATAAACAAATGAACCCGGAACATGAAGAAGGAAAGTGGCCTATAGAACCACTTGCAAAGGCTCCAAAAGTTATATTATGGAAGGCAGCAAATCTCAAAGAGGATAATGTTGAGACAAATATGTTGTCAAGTTTGTCCTTAAAACCTAATTTATCGCTGAATATGGGTAAAGAAGGAGGCAAGGACCGGTTTAGTGATATGATATTGGTTAAGAATTCGGAACCTTCTATGAAAACTAAGGAGTTAGATTCCACTAATATTAAAGAGATTAGATGCCAAACTGAAAAGGTGGATCAAACTATCAAAGATCAGAAAGTGTCAATATCTGATATTGATGACAATCATTCAAGAAATCTTGACCCGTCAAAAGAAAGTGCGGATATAGAAGCTGATATTGTTTCAAAACTATATGCAGATGCTACCTTGCAAGGACGACCTAAAAGGTATTACAAACTATTTTGGGTGGCATTGTGATTGAAGTTAAGTTCATGGTGAGCAATAAGAAATTTTGGTATTAAACTTTTATTAGTCTTGTCTTAAGTGAAAATAATTGGGTTTTTGGATATGTTTTTTGGGATGACTGCAACCTGAAGGCTTTGATGGCGAGGGGCTTAAAGTTGGGGACTATCTTACTATTTTGACCCTAATAATCAGAATAACAAAACCAGTATCCGTTAGATACTTCAATATATAAACAATTAAGCCCTTTAAACTCATCCAAACACTCGTAGATAGTATTCTATACATCATTTACTTGCAGTTTGCTTGTTTCTACTAGATATAAGACGGTGTCTGAGGCATTGTGAAGCATGCATGTAATACATATTCTTGCAAGTCAAAATTCATCTGTTGTATAGTTTTGATCTTCTTTGACGGATTTTCCTTTTTAAAAGCAAATATTATATACCACATTGATTAATTTTGTTACTTTTACTTTCTTATAGATTAAAACAACCGGCAAAAGAGATGACCAGCATTGGGGGAAGGACTAAAATGATTGACAATCTAATAGCAAACTTTGTTGTACATGAAGATTTGCCTTCAATGCCGCTCTTGAAGGTATCATGATTACTTTATTGGAGGTGGCCTTTTTGCCATAAATGAGTCTATTCTGTCTAAAGGTTTACGCCTAACAAGTCAAATGGGTCATATGGGTTGGTCACTTGGGCAAAAGTTTCCCAATGTGTATTTTTAGCCTTTACAACCTCTTTAGCTGGTTTATTTTAAAGCGAGATAGATATTATTGTAATAACATAGTTTTTACATTATCTTTTAACATAATAACTTTGATACAGAATTGGAAGGAAAAAAAACGTATGCGGGTCAACCCAGCTGACATGATTTGACCCTACGAAAACAAATCTACTCCGACTGATCCTGTTGTGACCCATTACCCAACCCGCCTAACACCTGCATTTGCAACCTCCACCAATCTACTACGGAGTGTATGATGTGATATAACGAAACCTGTCTATATCCCATCTCCTCCATACCCTGCTGATGGCAGGATTGTTGACTTTGTCATTGACATAGACATATATGATATAATGAAACCTGAAGTTCCAAGTGCGGCAATTTTAGGACCATGAAGATATGGACTGGAGAAGAGCTGATGAACTGCTTAGGACTTCAGGAAGAGGGGAAGTAGAAATGAGAAGTTGTAGTACCCGAGGATTTGTTGTAAGTGCTCATTAACAAACCCGCTGACCTGACAGCCTTAAACGAGTGGATATCTATTTTTTCCCATTAAAATATAATGGATCATCCTTTTGACTTTTGCCTATTCTTTATTTTATGTTTTGCCCCTTTTTACAGGTTTCTTTTGGCTCTTTGATAGGGTTTTTGCCATATCGAAATCTTGCCACTAAGTGGAAGTTTTTGGCTTTTGAGTCTTGGTTGAGGAGGAAAGGTGTGGATCCTGCTACCTACAGGAAAAATTTGGGCATTATTGGAAACTTTGATGCTACAAGCATAGATCCTGAAAAGATTGATGCAGATGTATCACCAGATATGAAACTTGAGGATCTTCTTGCACTTTATGATCAAGAAAAACTTGAATATTTGTCAACCTTTGTTGGTCAGGTATGCCAAAAATTATTTGGTTGACGAAAGTTGACACTTTTTGTTACAAAAAGGAAAAGATACATCATCTGTTATATAAAAATAACATTTTCACTTTTTGTTGATTTGGGTTCATATTATGTCATTATTGAAGGTCATTTATGTGATTCTGACAATAAATATAAGTTCTGGGTTCCATGAGAGGTGCAGTGTTCCCTTCCTTGGATACTTTTTAAACTGAAACTATCTATTTATCGACTGTCAATTTGTCATTGTTATAAAGCTTTGAGATATTGATGGGGATCCCATGATTTCCCTATTTTATCATGATTAAAGGTTATGAAATAAACTTCACATAGAATTAACCAATTTAGGGCCAACTTGAAAGTCGCAACTTTTATGGGATAGAGGGTATAATAGTAGTTATAAGTTATAATAACATATAAAAGGAAAAGATACTGACTTTTACAGAGAATCAAAGTGAATATGATTTTGGCCGATAGAGATTCCAAGAAGCTTATATTTTCTGTGAAGCCAAAGGAGAAGCAAGAATCAATCCAACGAAAGAGAGACCTCATGGTGAAACTCTAGAGAACACTTTTTTTTCTGTTTTTCTCTATATTACAGGGCATATATTTAGTTTTAACTCTTATCTTCTGGTTATGTAGACTAAGCTTAATGTGGGAGATGTAGTCATGTGTTGCATCAAAAAGATTTCTTACTTTGGTATTTTCGTAGAGGCAAGTAACTATTTGTCAGGGTACGCGTCACAAGATACTTTCTTTTAGCGATTCGTGTGCCTGATGGTTTTAATAAATATAGATTGATGGGGTACCCGCATTGATACATGAGACAGAAGTGTCGTGGGATGCCTTGAACCCCACGTCTTCCTTCAAAATTGGGCAGGTACTTCAAACATGCATAATGTTAAATTGAAAACTTACCTAACTTAAAACTGTTGCTGCTTTTCAATAACTCTTAATGTGTTACATCCAGCATCTTGTTCTATTTAAAGTTTCATATGTACATTTTGGTTTACAGGTAGTACGAGCGAAAGTCCATCAATTAGACTTTTCTCTTGAACGTATATCCTTATCTTTGAAGGAAATAATGGTACTGTAACTACAAGTGATCTTTAATCTTTTTGACTTCTTATGATGATAAAGAGAAGAACATTATTTGTGATGACAAGGCAACACTTATCTTGTGGCAGCCAGATCCAATGACTAAGGCTCTGGAAGCTGTTCTTGGTGACCATGCTGCTCAGGATGATCCATTAGAAGCAGACATACCTAACAACAAGGTTTTTTATGCCATTCCACTTATCAAAATAAATTTCACTCTTGAAATTTTGTGCATTCGAAGTTCATATGTGACAATCTTCCATATTCTTAACTCATCTATCATTTATATAAACTGGATAGTGGGATGATCTTGAACTACTTGTCAAAGAACTGCGGCAATATGAGGGCATTGACTTAGTAACAAAAGGGAGGTTCTTTTTGAGCCCCAGTTTAACCCAAACATTTCAGGTAATACCTTTATCAACTACACACTTTGCAACTGTTGTCGATTGATTTGAGGTATCGCCTGTTCAATATACTTCACACATTTTGTTTGAAATCTTGGCAGGTTTATATGGCATCCATGTTCAACAATCAGTACAAATTGCTTGCTCGTGCAGAAAATAAAGGACAAGAGGTACATTTTGGATTTGAACTTGTTACTTGGCAAATATAAATCAACATTGTTTGCTATTTATCACAAATACTTAGTATAGGCTAATATTGGTGGGTCTCGTATCGTTGTATGTTTGGGCAGGTGGTGGTGCATACATGGCTAAGTACAGAGGAGATGAAGCATGCCATTATGATGTGTACCAAGAGAGTCGAGTAAATATTTGATTAGTCAATTAGTTATTGTATAGTTGGTTCAATCATCATTAATCTGACAAGGCCAGTTTAGGTGACCATGGCCTCGCTTTCAGGATACACCGGGTTCCCATCACTATAGAATCACTGAACATTGAGTCAAGAAAAAGAACCATGTTTGTAACCTTGAACTATAGTGTTTTGGGTAAGTTTATAAAGTGGTGGAACCCTTGTAAAGTGATGTGTTTAGTTACTTTATTGAAGCGTTAAGTTAGTAGTTGATATTTTGACATTATTTTATCATTTGACACTTTTTTGAAACGGGTATAAAGATGGATGGCCATTTTCATATAGGCATCGAATTTCACTTGAATGTATTCATCTAAAGAGCAACAGAAGAGTCTCGTGAATATTAATGATGTTTGCATGGAGTTATGAGCAACTGTCCAAACTTATTAAAGATTGTGCTTAAGCCCTCGGTATGGGGAGTAAAATTTGTAAATAAAAATTAGTATGCCATATCGAGCTTGTAAATACACTAATCTTAAGCTTATGTAGGAACAAGAGGTGACGCCATAAAACAGCAGACTGTCTATCTATGACAACAAATCATATTTCTCACTTCACTACTTATTGTTGCTTAGGAAAGCCGATTCCCCGCCTTTCGTTTTCATGCTGACAGCGGACGATCTGGAATTGTTGTCCAGCCACGCCGAATGTGACACCAGACATGAGGGCAACCCATAATAGGTGTTCTAGTTATTTGCTCTCTCCGTTCACATAGCTATTATCGTATCTTCAACAAAACATGTTAACTACTCCTTTATCAACCTATCTTACCCTTGATTAATTAAACATTAAAAATGAGAAGGAGGGTAATATTTTACAGCAAATTTTTTTTTAAAAAAAATGCTTAGATGAAAAGAAAAGCCGAAAAGGGTACCAATTCATTTTGACCAAACGTTGGAGTGTGTTGTTTGAATAAAGAGTGTCAGATTTGGTGGGTTCCACGTACAGTCCAGCAATCAAAGACTCAAAAGTCCTTTAGCATTTATTATTAAATTCAAACAATCACATTATTTTACTTACTACTACTACAACAGTAACTTTTTAATAAATGAAAGAAAACAAGAAAAGCATCATGCCCCACCTGTGAATTCCTCCATAGATATTGTTGGTTTGCCGCTCCCACTAATTTGTTTTTGTCTTCATTCCTTTAGCATTTATTAATTATTACAAGTATAATATATAATTATAATAATAATATAGCATGATTTCTAAATATAGAGACACAGTGCAGAAGATATAGGAGGGGGCTGTTTTTTGTTTTGGTGGATGAGACAATGAGTACTAGTAAAGGAGGAGGAACAAGTACATTTGTGATCAGATGGGTAAATTGTATAAGCATGGTAACTTAACTAAATATGTTCCTGTTTTATGCTCCCTAATTAATCATAGCATTACATGATTTAGTTAGCTTATTACTTTGATTTTTGGAACAAACTTTGTGCAAATTTCTAGTTTGCATTTATATTAGGTTCTTCTTTTACAATGTTTAGATAGTAGCTGCAGCGGTCATAGGATACGGGGTGTGGATGGGCATTCATCATGACACTTGTCGAAAGTCTCTAACATTGCCAATTACGGGTCTAGGCTCCATAATGTTTTTAGTGTAAGACCCCTCTAGTTATCTTGCCACTGGATTCTTAAATCAAGACTATTTCCTTCCAAATAAGAGTGACACGAGTTTCGTGTTTCAGATCCATCTTTGGGTTCTTGGGCGCACTAAAGAACAACTCCATATTCTTATGGATGGTATATACATGTACCAAAGCTCTTACTTGTTCAAAATCCACGATTATTGCAGTCTCTTAATCCTTGTGTTATATATGTAACTAAACTGCAGTATTTGCTCATGCTGTGCTTGGTTTTAGTGGGGATCCTTGTCTTTACAGTCATAGTGTAAGCATTTTACTTTGCAGACACATGATTGTAGAACTTCCTTCAAGATTAAAATCCTACTAAGGCGTATTGTTTCTTATATTTATTTTAGGTTTATTGTAACAAATGGTGGTTCTGGTCACAATGTCGCTGGTTTGAGGTAACATCATAGGCACAATTATTTCTTTTCTTGTAATCTGTTCATTATGCGCTATTTCAGTTTCATATACTAGAAACTGTTTCCATGATCAGATACAAGGAGTATCAGCTCCAAGATTATGGTTCTTGGTTTGTTAAAAAGGTAACTGTATTACTGTATTTCATTCGGAAAGTGCAAGTGTAGGTAAGTTGTTAGTTATCCGCTTCAATAACCATCTTTTTTTTGTTTTTCTTTTCTTGTCTTGTTTCTCAGTTGAACAACCACCATAACTGGAAACACATTCAAAGTTGTTTTGTGAAGAACGAGACTTGCAACAGCTTGTCTAAAAGATACAAAGTATGTGTTCGATTTGTAACTATAACATGTAGTAATTCGATAACTTAATTGTAGTAATATGTAACTATCAAGCGTTTACTGCAGACTCTTAAACAATTCAAATTGGCAGAATTAACTCCTATTGAAGCAGGGTGTTGCAGACCACCGTCTCAGTAGGCTTGAATCCTTTCCATTCCTCCTTTTGTAACACTTGTAATATGTAGCTAGATGTGTCAATTTGACCCATTTACTTAAAAATGGGTCGATTGGATTGTTTTTCTATATACGGGCTAAGTATGTAAATTCGAAGTTTAAGAATAGACTGGAACTCGTCAAATGCCAGAAAACTACATTAGTATCATTACATTGTAGCTCTTATAAATGGACAAAAAAGGTGTCAGTGGAACAATCCACCCAGACCCAACCCACCCATTTTGCTAATTCTAATATTTTCTGCACTCTCGTGTTAAGTAGCACACTAGAACTTACTATATTTAGCCATTTGTCATCATTCTGACTTACTTTCTACTGTGGATTAGGTGTGGTTATCCTGTTGTTAATGCTTCTTACCATGATATAAGTTTCCATCCACTAAGTTCTAACAAAGACTGCAAACTGTACAAGAACTCGAAAGCAGTCAAGTGCTATAACTGTGATTCATGCAAGTAAGAATCACCCCTAACATCTGCATACTCTGCTATATGCTCTCAATTTTTGTCACTCATGATTGCATTTCATTGTTCTGCAGGGCTGGTGTAGCACAGTACATTAAAACGGAATGGCGAGTAATTGCTATCTTTAACATGATTTTATTTGTCGTTTTGGTAAGTCACTCAATACTGCCCAAACAATAATTACATCAAGTTATATTAATTCATCTGAATTTAGTGACATCTTTGAACTTCTGGCAACTATTCTGGCTTAGTTTTGATTCATGACTTACATCTTGCCTGATAGTCAATGATCTATTTCGTGGGATGTTGTGCAAGAAGAGATGCTGCCAGGATAAGCTCAAAATCTTGAAAGATAACTACATTCTTCAGAGTGATGCCAAAACTTAAAAGAATTCAGAATGAAATTATCCTCTTAACAATGAAATTATTCTCTTAAAAAATTTTGTATTTGACTTGACTCATTAGTGTCAAACAATGAAATTATCCTCTTAACCATGATAAACATTTGGAGTATGTTTGCTTCTGCACTTTCTGTGATTTGCTATACAAAATACAAATAGCTAGCATGAAATTTCAACATATCCTTTTGCCAAATTACTAAACTTGATCAGATCAGTGGTGTCTAGTTTCTCTTTTAACTAATTTTATGAATTAACTCGTTAGTTATGAGCCCATAATCCACGATGATCATAAGCAACAATTATTGGATCACAGTATGACAAATTAACCTATTTTAAACATTCTACTACCTATTACTTCAGCAATGTTAAAAGAGAATTTCGTTGACATAAAAGTCTATTAAAAGCCATGACGGTTCAAGGCGTAGAATACCACCTAAAAGGATAAATAAATAAACTCATAAACCACAATCAAATGGACATGCACATATTTACTACAAAAAGATAGATTTTATATTTGAGCAATTAGGTTTTAGGGTACAGAGTAGATAGTTCGGTCAAGTACAACTGAATTATCAGGTATTCAATGATTCCCAAAGAGCACCAAGGTCCACATTACCTCCGGAAAGCACAATCCCAATGTTAAGAGAATCCTTCCAAGCAGAATTTTGTTTGAACGCTTCGGAGAGAACAGCAGCAAGACCTATAGCACCACTAGGCTCGATTGCAACCTTAAGTATCTCATAACAAAATTTCATAGCATCAACAATCTCTTTATCATCCACAGTGATTATGCCGTCTACAAGATCCCGTACAATGGGCCTGCGTAAACACAAATCAAGCTTTAGATATAAAAGTTACAAGTGGCATAATGGGCAGGTTGGACACACAGGTCAGCCAACTGAAACCCATTTCAAGTCAAAATGGGTCTGGTTGTTGTGACAAAAGAAATACCCTGTTCGAAATAATTGTGTTATTCGTCATAAATAATTAAGGCAAACATGTAACCAGATTTTTCTGTATCAAGCCAATTATATTCCAACTTTTTTAATAAAATGAATTAGGCAATTCTATGCATTTAAGGTGCACGTTATGTGCATGATAAGTGGTTTGAACCGAAGGTGACAATTTCGACTCATCTACCTGGAATTTAATAGATTTGTCTTATGTTTATCGCTAACTAAGAA
Organism: Erigeron canadensis; assembly: GCF_010389155.1. Lineage (NCBI taxonomy): Eukaryota > Viridiplantae > Streptophyta > Magnoliopsida > Asterales > Asteraceae > Erigeron > Erigeron canadensis. Next base: position 49,254,632 of record NC_057768.1, on the reverse strand, counting down.
AATAAATTAGATAAAAAGTGGCTAGTAAAGAAATCGATAGAATGCCCGAAAGTTTCAGTGTATTTTAAGTTTTTAACTTCTTAAACTGTTCTAACTTTAACACGAATATATTACTTATACGAGTAATGTAGGTTTTTTAATCATGTTTAAGACAGTAATTATTAATATTATCTTTCTATAAAGTGGAAAAGATATCTCCAGAGTCAACCCGCCACACCCAAAGCAGCTTGCACTAAAACAAATAACCGTTTTAACTGACCTTGTTCTGACCTGTTACCAACCCACCCAGGCTGCCCCTTTTGACACCTCTAATTTTAACATATCCTTTAAATGACTACCATGTGAGATCTCCCAGGGAAGCTCGAAGCCCATCAGCAATGGTGTTGGTTTGAGCCAAGGTTATGATTCTCCCAGATGCTTTGGATTGTGCAGCGTCATCGGCTCCTTTAGGCTCAGCAGCCAGGACCCGTATGGCAGGATTAATGGACTTTGCTCCAATAACAACACCAGATATCAAACCCCCACCTACAAGTTTCTATTTAACTTGAGAATAAAAAACCGACAAAACAACTAACATGAAGAATCCCAAGATTGATAGCAGATTATACAAACCGCTTATTGGAACTATTAGGGTGTCAAGTTGTGGGACCTGATCAAGAAACTCGAGTGAGAGAGTACCCTGGCCACTGTGTGAAAAAAGAAGATAACATCAGAGCCTAAATATGTCTGCTTATTATTAGAAATGAAGCCTAATTCGGGTTGTAAAACAAACTTCACACAGGTGATAGTTGAAACAACTAAAAGAAAAGGTTTTTGTATGAATGTTAGTCTGTTACCACAAATTAGTACATGATACAATATAAATCTTGTAACTATTGTATACTTGAGTTTTTCTGGCTTCTTGGAGATTTACTGGTACGTTTGTAGTTATCGAATCCAAGACATTAATATATCACCTCAAAGTCAACAATTTCCCTTTCTTTTCACAGCCTATTTTCGTTTGATGACTATAAGGGAACATTGTAGATCAGATCATCAGATCAATAGTCAAGTGTGAACATGCCTAAATATTTAAGTGTAATTTGACTTTGTGAACTATCATACTTATCTTTTCATTTTATTTCAAAGTAACTATAACTATTGCCCTTGCAACTTCTTTAATAAAACCTGCTCATTATAGCAAACTGTGGTGTCCAATTTCTAATTATGCAAAACCAAAAGTTTGTTTGTAAAAAAATCAAACAAGATGGTTCAAAAACTGGAGCATCGAGATTAAATACAGGTATGATGTAACTACTTTTATACCTTATGATACGGCCATCGTTATACGGATGAACAAGAACAGCACCAGTCTCGTGTAATACCTTATTTGCTGTTTCCTCTCTAGATTGCATATTAGCCTCACTCCAAATAATTTGACCTCCATAACGTCTCACGTTCTCAACTTTGCATTTAGGAGCATTTTTTGGTATAACTATATATGCAGGGATTCCTCGCAGTTTCGCGGCCAAGGCCAATGCTGCAGCATGATTACCACTACATTCCAAGCACAAAATCCGAGAACCAGCAAGATAATCAATGTATACGAGGCATTGTTGTTATGCATAAAAGAGGGATTTTGGACTTATTGAATGTCAAGTACCATAGTTTGTTTTCAATTACAGCCCCAAAACTTGTTCAAAGCAAACGTATGCTTGGAAAACACAATATAATAGTAACATTTTCACAATAATGAAAGTTGCATTTAGATAATTTGAACACAATCGTTACTTGTCTAGTGGTTGGCCTAAGTAGAGGTGAAGAATGATAGGGTACCTGCTGTGAGTTACGACTCCCTTGGCTGCTTGTTGGTGGTGGAGAGAAAAGATGGCATTTGAGGCACCTCTGAATTTAAAAGCTCCGCTGATAACCAACCATCAAAAAGGATTAATGTTGGGTAAGTCCATAAAACCAAAAGAAGACGTGGTCCATACCCCTTTTGAAAGCATTCACACTTGAAAAATAAAGATTTGCCGGCCACCGTGTTTAAGGTATCTGAAGTCAGGACAGGGGTGACATGAATATACGGCTTTATTCGCGTCTGTGCTTTGGAGATTGAGTCGATATCAGCCGCATATTCCTCCATATATAACTATTTTCCATCAAATACAATCAGAATGAGAATCAAAATTACTATGGTAGTTTTTTTTAATAATCTGCTACTCCTAGTTTGTTATTTTATTAACCAAAACGCGATAATAATCTATTTGGAGGTATGCATCAAAGGTATCACCCGTGGACCGGTCTGAGATAGATTATCAACAAAAATATCTTTTGAATTCATAATCAAAGTAACAGCAGTACACGATTTGTGTTGGGATTTTGAATAAAACACTTTACCTGTACAAAAAGATACCAAGGCAGTGGAGTGGCAACAGTGTTATCTTTTCCGTTCAAGGAAAACACTTCCCGGCTGGGCAATTTTATGGGGGTCATTTTTGGAACATGTTTTAATGAATATTTATCTAATAAAAAATAAAACTGCTTTCATGATTAAAATTGTGGTATCTTAATATATACTATAAGACAGTTGAACTAATTACTAATTAACCAATCACATAGTTCGATTTCATCAAATTGACTTTTGATGATGTCATCATTTAGATAAACTACAAATTAAAAATCCTAATAATCATTATCCAAATATATTATTATATTAATATCTATATTAATTTGTAGAAAAAGTCTCATTAATTTACACTTTTTTGTTTTCCATCAATAATTTACATTTTTTAGCCCTGAATACTTAATTTATATTAATTTTTAGCCATCAACTTGAGAGAATTTTTTAAAATTTACAATCATTTAATTAAATAAAAAAAATTTAACATGTGAAATATTTTATACAAAAAATTATTTAAAAACCTAATGACTTATTAACAAATATTAGAAGAGTCCTAATTGTTATCAAAGAATATAAAAATAATCCTAATTGTTATCATATTATCATAGAACAAGTGATTGAAAATAAACATATGCGTGTTATGAACGCCTATCATGATTAAATACATATACTTGAATGTCAAGTTCGGGATCACAAATATGTTTATATTTTAATTCTTAATTATTTTTCCTAATAATATCACATTATGAGTACATCTGTTTCAAAATATATCATAATGGAGAAATTATTATATATAGCATGTGTCTTGTGGAATGACTACGACAAACAATTCCATCAATATGTCTAGGCTAATAATGACAGTGAGTAACTTATGATTATTATACTACAACTTGCAAAATATAACACTTAAAACCGTGTTTTTTTTTAAATTGTAAACTTTTATGATTTAAATGTATGAAGATCTAATATTGTTAATATCGTAAATCTCGTGTCCAGTATTGGACACGGGTATAAAATCTAGTACGATCTAATTTATCCGAATGTATTTTTAAAAATGACACAAGATCTATCTTAGAAATTTTTCTAAATCCAATGTAAAATAACTATGATATTTTTCACGTGTAATGAAAATATCGATAAAAAAAAATAAATTGCAAACCTTAACATGATAAACCTTTCGGCAAATTAGTTTCAAAAGGTATCATACTTTAAAAATTTTCCTACGTTAGGTATAAACCAAAACCTCTCTCTAATATAATATTAAACGGTGTAAATTGATACTAATGTGTGACGGTTTTAACTAATGTGTTAATGGTTTTGACCAAGTTAAGTTACCACGTACACATCTTCATCTTCTTTGTACTTCATGTTTGACCAAGCAAATGCATGCCAGATGAATCGCTAGATCCATGACCATTTTCCCACATCCACAACAATCCCACATGCCTTTCAAATCTCTATTATAGATATAAATTTATCTTTATAATAAAAAAAATAAAATAACAACTAATGAATACCAAAATTTAATCCAAATTTTAAACTAAACTACACTAAAGCCCACAAGCCTTTTCTTATCATGTATACCAAAAACCTAAAAAATTGATTTCCTTCGTCTTCTTCATATTCATGTCAATAATTAACAATGTCATCACAAATCTAAAAAGAAACCAAAAAACCTATAACAAGAAGCTATTGAAATCAATCCATGAATCACAAATGAAAGACAAAAAAAAAAAAAAGAATCGTCCATCGAAACACCCCCTGCACCTTCCACCGTCGTCGTCGTACTTCGGCTACCACCACCACCACCGAAGAATCGCCCATTGATGGTGGATGTATATTATTTCTTCGTCGTCGCCAGATCTTGATGGTGGCGACTTCTCTCCTAATTTTCTTTAAAGATTGATTGAATGTATATATAAAAACAGGTATATAATCATGGTATTATATATATAATCGTTAGATTTATATAGTCTTTTATGGAGATGGAAAAAGATTCAATATTTTGTGGTTTTTGCTTCGTATGCATTTTTCGTCGCCGATGGTGGTGATAGTCCTTACGGTCGTCGCCTTGACCGGAGTTCAGACCAGGTGTGATTTTTAGATTTTATTTTTTAGGTTAAGATAGAAAATTAACGAGCTTATGGCTAATTATAGAAGTAAAAAAGAAGATGAAACTGCCAAGTTGAAATGACAAAGAAATTCAACGGTCAAAAAAAAAAAAGCGCAAAACTAGTCAAACAAAACCAGATGGTGGTTTTGATGATCGAAATAGGTCGAATTTACACACAATTGTCTTATATTAAAGAGATTTTGGTTTGTACCTAACATAGAGAAAATTTTCAAGCATGGTACCTTTAAAAGTAATTAACCCTAAACCTTTTTTGAAGCAATTTTCTGGACCACTTTCAAGATGTTTACAAAGCAAGGTTCCAACCTCAAACATCTTAGGCAGATTTCAAGACCATTGGCATATTCGTAGTTGTTATTTTAAAGGGAAAAATACACAAAAGGTAATCTTTTTACTCAAAATTGTTAATAAGTAGAATCTATTTAGTTTTCGTCTATTAAAATGATCCCATTTTAAAATTTTATCAATAAAGTGATCGACATAATTAGTGTTTAACGTCAACTCTCCGTTAAATGTCACGTCATTTAAAATTGCTGACATGGACTCTTGACTGGAAAACGTATCAATCTAAGAAATAAAAAATAAATAAAATTTAATTCTTTCTTAACAAAAATTAAATAGATATATCTACATATTATCTATATATTGTTTATCAAGTACTATTATTATTAACATAAATCCATTCATTTTGTTGTCGTTTACAACTATTATAACACTTTTTCTTGAAAAAAGCAGATAGCCACACCGATACTACACCATTACACATTGAGATACCAAATGACAATAAAAGAAACTACACCACTTTTAAAGCGCGTTTGGGTGACATAATATTTTTGAAAAGAATGAAATCTTTCGAAATAATTGGAATCTAAAATAATGAAATTTGACTAAATGTTTTTGATTTTTTGAGAATTCAAGTGACGAAAAAAATGGAATTCCTTCCTCCATCCCCAGAGAATGGAGATTCCATCAAATGATGGAATGTTTACATTCATAAGGAATGAGATTCCTCCTTCTCTGGACAACCAAACGCACTAAGGAATGAAATTCAATTCCAATTTCATCAGATTCCATCATATTTCATCAAATTCTATAAAACAAACACAACCTTATCTTTCATATATTGAATCCACCGTCGAACAGACAAACATATAGCTTCACATAAAAAGTTTCAAACAAAAAACTTATATCTAAAAAGTTTGGTGCTTCCATCCCGCTTTCACTCCCACAAATCCTTGCAGACCCCGCCACCACATCTGCCGATGTTTTCTCTACCGCCACTAACCCACCACTCAATTCAATTCCATTACTGTCGAAATATTTGACCGGAAAGCTTTAAACTTTACATCTAAGATCAAATCTTAATAAAAATACATCCATACGTACAATGTCAACCAACACTAACTTTACAGAAAAATTTTCCGACCAATTTTCGGCAGATTCACGAGGCTTGACCAACATCCGCCATCGTTGGATCCCACCAACTCCGATGTATAGTCGGATCCCACCACCGCTTCGCTAGTGGAGGATGCCCCTTATCCGCTGTCACGCCAACCAGAATGGTGTGATAAATTAGGGTTCATGAGAAATGGGGAAAAAAAGGTAAGAGAGAAATTGGTTAGGGGGACTTTTTGTTGTTATAATAGATATGCAAGTAACTATATATACAAATATGGTGTATACAAATACTTTTTCCCCGTCAAAAGTTCAGGTCACAATTTTTAATGACGTGACAAATAGATATGGTATTTAACAGAAGGTTGACGTTAAAATTTAACGATTTTATCTTTTCGAGAAATTTTTAAAAAAGAGGTCCTGTTAATAAACTAAAACTAAATAGGTTCCCCTTATTAGGAATTTTGAGTAAAAAGGTTAATTTTTTATGGGTTTTTCCCAATTTTAAACGACCAAACGAACATGATTTTCCCGTTCTCGTTACACGAGACGCTATTCAACTAGGATTTGGTTTTAAGGGTGATTTCAAACCATTTTGTTGGCCATGCCGCCTATTATGCCCTACATTTTTTCCAAAAAATGTGTACATCTATCTAAAATAATAAAATTACTACACATCTCGTTTTTTTTAATTAATGTATCAGCTCAAGGTTTTTGAATAACTAATTTGTGGCCTTCGTGATAGTTTTGTTATCGGAAGAAAAGATAATAATAATAATAATAATAATAATAATAATAATCATAATCTATATAAAAAATTACTTATATTTATCTTTAAAATAAAGATCAAACTAAAATGGTTGTCGTGAATGTAAGTTCTTCCTAAATGATACTTTTCGAGGATACAACATATAGACTTGATTATTAAAAAAAAATAAAAGATAATGATGATATTAAAATTGAAAATGTGACAACCTAATTTTTTATTTTTATTTTCGAACATTAGATGTTTTATTATAGCAAAACTAGCGAGAAGCTAGACAAAGAGTACAATCAAGAAAGTAAATACAACCAAGTACAGAGATTTGAAGTAAAACAGAGTGCAAAAGCTAGAAGACTGAAATTATTCCAATGAGGCCACTTGACGTCGGATTTGTTTGATCGGTTCGAGAGCCATAGGAAGCTTGTACTTTTAATTTCGTTAACGGCAAAGCAAAGAGATGGTGTTTTGTTTGAGAAGACACAGTCATTCCTAATCTTCCATATTGTCCAGCAAAAAGATAGGGTGATTAGGCTTATGTATTTCCTATGAGTCGGTCTTGTGTAGGCTGTTTTGTGTAGTCCAAAGAGGTCATTGATTGAGGCAGGCTTTAGGATTGGTAGTTTGCACCACAAGGAGATAATGCTCCACACCGAGTTTGTGAATTGGCAATGCAGGAAAAGATGTTCCGCTGTTTCATTATGGTTATGACACAACAAGCAGATCGGTGAAGAAATTGAGATTTGCCTTGCTGCAAAGTTGTCTAAAGTGGCCAGGCGATTAAGTGCTAGTCTCCAGCCCATAACATTAACCTTGAGTGGTGCTAGGGAGTTCCATGGGAAGATCCAACGAGCAGGCCCATGAGAGGTCGATTGAAGAAGGCCACGCATTGATTTAACTGAGAATAATCCAAATGGATCTTTGTTCCATTTCCATAAGTCCTTGTTGTTGCTTAACAACAAACCCGAGACACTAGACACTAAATCTTGTAATTGGAACAGCTCAATCAGAGATGATGGTGGACGCGACCACTTCCATTCCCATTGGGAAAATTGTCCGTTGCCGGTGCACCTATCTTTGATGTAACAACCTTTGTTTTTTTCCAGCTTGAACAAATCGGGATAAGTGATTCGTAGTGGAGCATTGCCATTCCAGTTGTCAATCCATAGTCTGAGTGATGATCCGTCCCCAACAGAACCTGTTATATGATTCTCCAAAGAAATATCAAACTGGGAGAGGTGGGAGTTGAGGTTAGCAATAACTTTCCACACTCCCACCATATCTGACTTGAGAGGTAACAAGTGGCAGTTGTGGGGTGAGTGATGTATGGCGGTGATAACGTGAGTCCATAAACAGCTTGGTTCATTCTTATACCGCCACCACCACTTGGAGAGAAGTGAAAGATTTTTTTGTTGTAAACAACCCAACCCAAGTCCACCCGATTCCACCGTGGCGGTAACCAAGTCCCAGGAAACCCACGGGATTTTTCTGTTTGAATTCGGACCCCCTCCCCCAAAAAAAGATCTTCTAATAGATTCAAGTTTAGAAATAACACATACCGGGGCCCTGTACAGAGAGAAGAAGTAAGATGGGAGACTATCAAGCACCGAACGGATGAGGGTTATACGACCACCAAGTGATAGGCTAGAGGCTTTCCACGAGGATAATCGTTTCTCAAAGGTTGTGATTACAGGTGACCAATTTTTCAGGAGATTCATGTTGGCGCCAACAATTAGGCCAAGATAGGAGATCGGAAATTGACCAGGTTTGCATAAGAGGATTTCCTTAGAGATCTCAATGTTGCTGGGGGTGAGATTGATGCCATAAAAGGATGACTTGTGGTAGTTGACTTTCAATCCAGAGGCAAGGTTGAAACAACGAAGGATTCTTGAGATGTTTGAAATATATGTTGAGGACCAGCCACCAAGAATAATAGCGTCATCTGCATACAGAAGATGGGTGATTTTTGGACCGAAGTTTGGAAGTTGTAGACCCGAAATGAGGCCTAAATTGGAGGCCCGCTGCATGCAATTGGTGAAGGCTTCCATGGCGATTAGAAAAAGAAAGGGTGAGAGAGGGTCGCCTTGTGGCACGCCTCTTTCACCATTAAATTCCTGGGTAGGGCAACCGTTGATGAGCACAGCAGCTCTGTTTCCTTTAAGAATACCCTTAATCCATGTAACCCAAAGTTCGAGGAAGCCCATCTGAGACATAATCGAGAGGAAGAAATCCCAGTTCACGGTATCAAAAGTTTTCTCAAAGTCAATCTTGAAACAGAAAGCTTCTTTTTTGCATTTTTTCAACCAAGCTACAATTTCATTCAACATTAATGGGCCATCGAGTATGTTACGATCACTAAGGAAGGCTGATTGAGTTGGGCTAATGACACTTGTAATTTTGGATTTGAGGCGGTTTGCAAGTGTTTTGGAAATCACTTTCCTTATACTTCCAATTAGGGTGATCGGACGAAAATCAGTGAGGGTCTTGACGGAGGTTGTTTTCGGGATAAGGGTAATAAAAGAGGATCCACATCCGCGGCTAATCGAACCGGATGAATGAAAGTCGAGGAGTATATTATAGAAATCCCATTTTAGTGACTCCCAGTATCTCTTTATAAAGCCGAAATTGAAGCCGTCAGGTCCGGGCGCCTTGTCACTATTACAGTCCCATACTGCTTTTGAATACCTGAAATTGAAGCCGAAATTGACTCCCAGTATCTCTTTATAATCTAGAAATTACCTAAATTTTTATTTTGAATACCTGAAAATATGAAAAATGGAGGCAATTTAATGTAATGGGTCTTCTGTAACAGATTTTATGGCTTTTGTGAATTGTGATTATGTTGTAATATATACTATTGGGGTTGTTAGTAATTGTTAGCAACTTGCTAGTAAATTATTGGTTATTAATATAAAGTTGGGAAAATCGAATATACAGTTGACTGCAATCTTTTTAGATGCAGTTATATACACATATTACATAAATGATTGATATATTATAAAAATATCCCTTGAATTTTTATAGTAATTGTATCAAAAAATTATGAAGTTAACTTATAACTGCAATTTAAGGTAAGCCCTATAATTTGTTTGCCGTTTAAAAAAAATTAATCTGAAAACCTATTTAATTTTTAGCTAATGTGTATAATATTATAACCTTTGTTGCCTTGTTGGCTTAATTTATTTTTTTTTTAACGGTGAATTTCACTTAAAACTTTGTATTTTGATTCAACAGGAAAAGCTCTAACATATATTGGTTTAATGAATTCATATTTTATGACTAATCTCACATAAAATTGCGGTAAAAAGTTGTCTGGATATGAATAAGACTATGACATCGACTTTCTAAAAATAAAATTGTGACATCATTGCACTCGCATTTTCATGTGAAAACTCCGTTCTAGAATGTGCAATTTCTTGCATTGACAATTAGTCCATTTGCTTCTACATAATTACATATAACTCCCTTATCATGTATATACACCTTATTCGAAACCCCAACAATTATAATCTTTGATTCATTGGCAAGCGAAAAAAATTGTCATAGAAGTTAATTAACACTTTAAATTCAAAACCAATATTTTTTTTTTATAAAAACTATAGGTATTAAAAATACTTAAAACTATAAAGGACCAAAATGTAAAAAGCTCAATTTCCAATCTTGCGCCATAAGATCAAACTCAAGTCAAATCTGGACCGTTCATTTATATATCGTCTATATACCGACACGTTCATGCGAGTCTAGAACAATATATAAAACTAAACCACGTTGTTAACACTATGTTCATACGCATCCACACCTCAAAATAAATAAAAATAAAAGATAAATATATGCGCATAAAACAAAAACTCGTTTTCATATATCCTTATTCTGATATTGACCAAGTCCCCACAATCCTATCTCATATACTACTACTATATAAATAGCCATTTTCAGATATCTCAATATATATTTCATCCTACAAGTTTATTCATTTTCTTTATTAATTTTCACAAAAACAATTAAAATAGTGTGTTTAGATCATCAAGAGAAGAAATGGCAGCAGCATCTGAAGCTAAGAAAACTGTTTATGATTTCACTGTTAAGGTCTGTTTTTTTTATATATATATATAATTTTCTTTTATTCATCAAGTTTATTCTTTTTGTGCCTTAATTAAGGTTTTTGTTAGTTGTGTTCATTTTTTTTTTCCTTCCTTTTTTGTCCGAAATGTTTTATGTGTCATCTTTAAATTCTTGCTATGTATCTGCTTTTTGTATATGTGTCCAAGTATATTTTGGAGACAAGTCGTGCACGTTGTCATACCATCGAAACTGGTGTTATGTCTAACGGTTACAATTTATAACACTTGATATGCATACGTATACATATATATATATATATATATTTTCAAAAAGTAGAGAATTGAATATACATAGAGATAGAGTAGACGTTTTGTAACTTGGATGTACATGTAATTTAATTAGTATGATATTCTTTAACAAATTATTCATATGTATGCTGGACATAAGATTATTACCCTGATTCTGCCAATCAATTATATAAATTATTTTCCGCGTTTAATTAATATAATCTTAATATGTGCTCATGATCGAATTTTTCTTTCAGGACGTAAAAGGGCAAGATGTTGACCTTAGCAAGTACAAGGGAAAAGTGTTGTTGATTGTCAATGTTGCTTCACAGTGGTATGAAAAAAAAAAAAACCTTGTTGTTAGTTGTTACTATTAGATCAGAACATAACTGTCCCTGAAAAGTCTTGTGAATAAATGTCTCATTTCTAATTGAATTTGCTATGCTTTTTTATTATTGCAGTGGCTTTACCAATTCTAATTATCCTGAGTTGACAACGTTGTACCAGAAGTACAAGGATCAAGGTTGGTTAATTCGATCGGGCTCTTTTCTTGATCTTAATTAATTCTTGCGTTAAAAGCGACTAGTCAAAAGTGATGAATCTGACTAGGCAGGCATATATAATTAATTATATTTGGGGATTTGACAGGGCTTGAAATTCTTGCATTCCCGTGCAACCAGTTTGGAAGTCAAGAACCTGGAACCAATGAAGAAATCCAAGAGTTTGCTTGCACGCGTTTTAAAGCAGAGTACCCTGTGTTTGGCAAGGTCAGTATTACTCGTATACTCCAACTTTTTATTCTCGTTTCTTATGAGTATTATAATAGAGAATTAGTTCCAATGATCAAAGGAAATGAAATGAGAGGCTAGCGAATTTGCTGATCTAGAGTTAGTAATGTAAATGTAAGATGTAATGTAGGTGAATGTGAATGGTAAAGATGCGGAACCCTTGTACAAGTTCTTGAAGTCGAGCAAAGGAGGGTTCCTTGGTGACAGTATTAAATGGAACTTCACAAAGTTTCTAGTCAACCGTGACGGACAGGTTGTCGATCGATATGCACCCACCACTAGTCCTCTCAGCATCGAGGTACCTTAATTGACCATCCATGCCATCATATATATTTTACTTAATAATATATATATATATATTATATAATAATATCTTTAATTGATTAATAAAATGCACGGATGATGATGATATCCTAGCTAATTCTGAAGTTTTGTTTTGCTTGTGTTGATTGCAGAAGGATATAAAGAAGCTGCTTAATGTTGCTTAGTTCATTGCTGTTTTCATAATATGGGTTACTTAACTTAATTGCCATTTTACCAATAAATTACTAGCAAACAATGAATGAATGTTACTACTGTATATGTGTTCTGTAATTAAATTATTATTAAATGTTATCATGTCTGTTGTTACATGAATGCTTATGGCCGGTCCTTCGACATTGGTTCCTATATATATGTTCCAGCTAGGTTTGGTTTTTGATTGTGATGTGTCCACATGCTCGAGGAGGTTTGGTTAATTTGACTAGCTCGCTGGATTCACCATATATTTATATATATGCTATACATATATTGAGCTCAAGAATAATGGTTCGGCGCAGGGCTGTCCCTCTCATAATTAGTCGGCTTTTATTTTACGTAGGTTGTGTTGATGGTTTGTGTGATTGGACGCCCAGTGTTCAAAGTTCCTAGTTTAATACTTTAATTAGGGGAAAGTCTATACACACCTATTAATTCAGAATAAACACATACTATTTATGGGTATGCTCTTATAAGGAAATGATAAAATATACTCGTTTTAACCAGAAAATTCAAGGTACTGATAAGTATACATTAATACTTACCGTATGGTAATATTTAGGTTTTTATGCTGAATTGAGATGTTCCTATATATAGCAGGACACTAAATTGGAGCATGTGGTTCGTTGGTCCATGGTTCGTGGTTGAATATATAGAGTGATTTGTGTTCGTGGTCCTTTTAATTCGTGGTGAATGTAGTTCGGAATATATATGGTTCCGTTTAGTTTTGTCACGGATCATCTAGTCGTCATAGATAGATTTCTATAATATAATTCACGTGCCATTAAAATAATCTCAACCTTATGATTAAGTACAACTAAATGTCATTTTTTCTTTGTCTAAAAAAACTGTTTGTTTTTATGCATTTTGAAAGAAAAAAAAATAATAATTCTTGATCATAATATTTTTATTTGGGTCAAAACTCACTTTATTTTTATATTTTGTATTAAATATTATATAACACAAAACTAATAAATACGTGTAGATAAAAAAACATCAAAAAAGGTAAACGTTTATAAAAGAAAAAAGAGAATATGTCAATATGATAGATCAATATTAAATAAACTAGTTATGTTATAGAATAACCCAGCTACTTGTAGCTAATTATGAATTGATGTCGATTGATCAATATGTCATTCTATCACGCGTACCAACTCCATTCTATCAGTCTCAATCATAAAGTCAATAACATAATAAAAAAAAAGTTTAAAAAAAACAACTGCATTCTTGTGTTTAAGACACCATTCAAATATTTTTCAATTACGTAGTCGTAAAATATTAACCTGCATTGATAAAACTACAAAAATTGAAAGATTAGGGTATTTATAGTTGTAAAAAATGGTTTATATTTTTCATTTTAAATTTAAAAAAATAGAATGTTTATCAATATATAAATAAATAAATAATTTAAAATATTTTTCATGGAATATGTTAGTTTCATTTTTCATATTAGAACTTATGTTCTGATTTACTTGGGGGCTAGGGGGTCGGTGCGTAGGGATTAGTCAATATAATTTGAATTTTCCACAATTTGAATAATAATTGAATAATAACATAAAAATGTTTTATGATTTTCACTGAAAAGTGAAAAATTGTGTCTTTGTTTTTTGAAGATCTATGATTTGATATCATGTTCTATTTTTAATGTTTTTTTGAAAAAACAATGAGTATTATTCGTCAACTAAACACTACCTTAGTTTTTAGAAATGGATAGAAAAAACCAATTTTCTCTCAATAACTTTTTTTTAATGGAAAATGTAATTACTTACTCTAATAAGAGAATAGGTTGTGAATATTATTTTTTTGTCTTTTTGTGCCAACAAACATTGTATAGCTTATATATTTAATGACCAATTAAATAATATAATGTTGAAAATAGATGGAGTGGTAAAGCGTTCTTCCTTATATGTTAAAGGTTGTTGATTTGAATCTTGTTAACACCTATATTTTTTTATCTTTTCTTCTCACTTTTTGAAATTACATAAAACCCCCTCATTTTTTGAGGAATGTTTACCAGCAAACCCCTTTTACTTTTTTCTTCTTTTTAGACCTTTAACATATCTCATGGAATGACATTATTTTATAACTTTTTGTACTATAAGTTTATACTTCATAAAATTAGATATGAGTTGTAACTTATGTTTTTTATAACATATATTTTATACATTTAGTCTTAACTTTTATTTAGCTTTTTGCTTTTTAGGCTTGTATTTTACAATTTTCTTTATACTTTGTAACATTATCTTTTTTTTAGCATTTTTTTTCAACATTATGTTTTCAATTAATATTCCATTTGTATATTTACAGTTTTTAAATTTTTGCTTTCTACAGTATTTTTAATAAACTTTTTGTTATTTTTTTTTGTAAAGTTTTGTATCACATATATGTTATTCAATTTTCTTTTCGTTGTAATTTTTTATTCTCTTTTGATTTTTGAGTTTGTTTTTAAGTTATTTTATAAAAAAATAGTATTGATATGTGACAACTTTATTTAGTTTACCAGTTGTTTTTATATTGAATTAAATGAATACCGCCTGTTTTTATAAAAAGTTTATGGTTCTATTTCTGGCACTCGACGCATGTCTTTGATCAACAACGGTTCCGTCACTTTTACCCATACACATCAACACTCTTCTAATACCCGATGCCGTCCAACGGGCGACCCGGGCTACCTAGTTAGTATCAATTCTTTTGATAAATGTATCACTTATGCATTATTTTCTTATACGTCAATATTTAAACTTATATGTTATGATGTGTCGTTAAAAATAATGATGATCAAGGTCTTTTTAAAATAGGTGATATGTACAACAAAACTTGGTTATACAATTACAAGTGAAGTGATATTCAAACAAGCCAAGTAAGTATCGTTACGTAGGAGTATTATCCGTATTTCTTTTTTATTTTGTTTTATCAGACCAAATGACATTAATTAATGTTTTTAAAATCATAAAATGGTGTGATAAGGGATCGAGCTACACTAATTTTCATTTAGAATCTTTTATATTTTTAAATTTTATCAATTATATATTGTCATCATATTATACTATTTGATTTGAAAAATATTATGGTTAATATTAGAAGAATTTTAAACTATATAGTTAAGAAGGTTTATTATTTATTAATAGTTAATTAGCAACTATTTAGTTAAGAAGGTTTATTATTTAATTAATCGTTAGCAATTAACTTAGGATGGGTCATATATATGGTCATCTGACATACACTTTCTGTTTGGAGGTCAAACTTTTGATGTAATAAAAGTGAAACGTGTAGGAAGTGGGTTGACACTTGTCAACAGCATCATCATCTTTTAAGCAACTTTAATTTACTCACTAGAACGACTATCTATCATGCCTTTGTTCGATCTGCTTCCACATTACTCCGTATATTTTCGATGCCTCATAATTGCCTATATAAACCCAACTATATATCTTCCAATTCATCATCTACACCACATACATCACACACGCGTACAAAATATACACACACGCGCGAGTATATCGATCAATGGAGAAAAAAAACATTTATGGTTTTTTCTTCATCTTCATCCTTCTCTTGGTTCCATGTAAGCTACCTAAACCATGGATAAACCTTAACACGTGAATAAAAATTATTTTCGTAGAAATATATATTGTATAGAATAATTATTAATTACAGTAGTTATGTGTTTAATAATTACCATAACTAAGGGTACTTATAACTAATTATTAGCAAATTAATTAAATTCTAATACGATACGTATTTATCTCTACCATGCATAGTCGTATTGGAGTTGATCGAGCAAGTACTAATTGATAATTTGTACGTGTATATATTATATTAATTATTGTGTTGATAGATGATGAAGAAGCGGCGGGTGGTGGGAAGAAGATGATGATGGTGGCACAAGGAAGGACTTGCGAGTCACAAAGCCATGGGTTCAAAGGGGCGTGTGTGAGCGACCACAACTGTGGTCTCGTTTGTAAAAATGAAGGCTTCACCGACGGGTGGTGCCGTGGTTTACGTAAACGTTGCTTTTGTACCAAGAGTTGTTAAAAACGTTCACTTTCTAGCCATCATCGATCGATCATCAGCTACTTAATTTGGCATAAATTAATTAACTGAAATGAATGCCGATCAATGCAATTTACATGCATTTATAATAATATGATTTGGAATATTATTGATCGATCAGCTTACATCGTTACATATTGATTCAAGAATTATATACCTGCATGTATTAAAAACTTGTGAAGATTAATTAAGTGGAGGTACGTGGGTGTAGTGATTTCGATGTCTATATGAATTGCGTACTTAAATTATTTTCTCTAAAGCTAGCAATATATAATTTGCTCATATACAGCCTAATCGCAAATCGATCACGTACTAATTATATAGGAAAGGAAATAAAAGGAAATGCTCAGTGCCGTCTCCCATAGATTTTGAGCCCTAATACCTCGACGGTGTATGGGGTTAAGTTGTAGGCAAACCTTACCTCTACCTAAGTAGAGAGGCTGCTTCCATGTTCTACCTAAATGGTAGAAAAGACCCTCCAACCTTTGCATGGGATGAGGATTGAACCCATGACCTCTGTCTCTAGAGACAAATCGATCACGTACTAATTATATATGCTCCCTAATTAATTGCTCGATGATTAACTAACTAACTTATTATTATTACATCACACACATTTACATATATAGGATAGGATGATTGATCGAATTAAGCAGGGTCGACTTTACCTTTTTGGTGGCTCTAAGCGAGACTAGTTTGGGGCCTTTTTCTCTAAAGTGTCTAACAAAAACCATTTCATGCGCCAGCCTTTTAATTTTGAAACAAAGTCAACCTTGTTCGGATTAAGATTTTCTAAAGTTATCCCAACTTTATAGGTGAAGTTGAGAGTATCCTAACCTTTGGATTAAAATCAAATGTCAAGATTCAAACTAATCTTTGAATCTTAACCCTTGATTTCAATCCAAAGGTTGAAATCCTCTCAACTTTACCTATAAAGTTGTAATAACTTTAGAGGATCCTAATCCATCTTGATCACATCAACTAATGTAAAAACTGCAACTTTTTGTTTCATATGACAAAAAATAATTAGGTTTCCATATCAAACGCCAAAAAAAAAACTTAAATTTGAAATATATGTGAAAAAAAAGTACCTTTCCATTCAGCACAAACATAAGGCTTATTAAGATAAGCATAAAGTCTTTTTTTTGCTCTTTCTTTAAAAATCTCACTAAACCATATCTTCTTTAGAACTATATTCAATTTAAAAATAAGAAAAGTATAACAAAAATTAATAGAAATAAACTACTTAGCAAAATTTATGTTATGTATTATAGAAATAAACTCAAAGTATTCTATCAGATTAAATTCAACATTAGTTTTTGTTCCAAAGTTATAAAAAAAAAATGCAAAAAATTCGATCTATCTATTAAACTAAAATACAAAAATTTCACTTTAGTTTGAGTCGTTTTTACTTTTTAGGCAGGAAGCATGTCAAGCACAAAATTTCCACTTGGTAAGGGTTGCCCTATAAGCCCAATTGTAGTTTGTTAAATTATAAGCCCAAAACAAGTATAAAAGCCATGAAACCTGAAATTTTTAAGGGGCCTTAAACAGCCACCTAGCCCATTAACACTATTGGGCCGCCTCTGGAATTAAGTAAAAATTAGCAATAAATTAACAATTTTTGGTGAAAAACATCTTCGGCGCAAACTGCGACAAAGGCCACCATGAAAGCCTTCATTCTTGCAAACGAGACCAACCATGGCTTTGTGACTCGCACATCTTTGCTTCCGCCACCATCATCATCTTATTACATCCACCTAATTTTTCTGCTTCTTCATCCTCTACACGCATATACGCCACCATCATCATCTTATTACATCCACCTAATTTTTCTGCTTCTTCATCCTCTACACGCATATACGTTTATTTAAAGTAATACTACAAAAAGAGAAATAGGTAAGCTGATAAACAGAAATAATAAATTAAAAAGTAGCTAGGAAATTAAGTATTAACATGGAACCAAGAGTGTAAGGATGAGGAAGATGCCATTCATAGTGCTAATTAATTAATTCTCCCCATGCATGTCTATATATATGTCAATGTGTTTTGTATAATTAACTAGATATTGACCTCGTGCGATGTTGCGGAGTATGTTTTTTATACAATAAAGTTTTGACAAATTTATGTGAAATATTCGAACCCAAACTTTAAAAATAACAACAAGCATCTAGTCGGCCCTGCTGCTGGGCCAAAAGGGCGACAGCCCATAGCAGCAGAGTTCTAAGGGGCAACAGGCTTAGCTCCATGTTAGAGTATATGATATATAGGTCCAGTTTTTTCTTTAGGTTATATGTTTATACGATATATAGGTCCATGTTAGAGTATATGATATATAGGTCCAGCTTAGGTCCAGTTTTTTCATTAGCATTCGAAGTTTTTCTTGTTCGATCACTTGTATCCACACCATCGTTTTAATATGGGCATAATTTTTACTATCCAGCCCGGAGCATCCGAATCCTCAGGACCAGCACTGACATCTAGCAATAACATTAAAAATATTATAAAAGAATAATAAGTCATATAAAAACACAAACAATAACTAAATTAATGTTTTAAATGTTTCATGAATGTAAGGCGTAAGCATAATAAAAATTATTATATAATAAAAACGTTATATATATGTGTGTGTGTATAAAAACGGAAAAAAATAATCAAAAACCAAATCTTTAAAAGTAAAACTATAACTGTGTGCAAATTGTATGATGAGAACTTGAGAACCCAAAAGATTAGTGTCAATATAAATGAAAACGAAAAATTTGATGGGAGATACAAGTTAAAAGATGAAAACTTTCATTAAAAAAACAACTAAAAATGTAGCAATACAATAAAAATAATGTAAAAGAATATTAAGATGTATAAAAACATAAATAATAACTATATTAATTTTTTAAATGTAAAATGAACGTAAGACGTAACGATGATAAAATTGATATTATAATGAAAACGCTATATGTATAAAAAGACAAATGAAAATAATTAAAGACCAAATGTTTAAAAGTAAATCGATAACTGTGTAAAAATTGTATGATGACAACATGAAAAACTAAAAGTTTAGTGTCACGAAAATGAAATCGAAAACTTTGATGTGGGGTAAAAGTTAAAAAATAAAAATTTTAGGGGGTTAAAACAAAATTTGGTTAAAATTTAAGAGGTTAAAACGATATTTGGTTAAAATTAGTATATGCTTTAAAAGCTTATACATTCCATGCATAAAGTACTTGTACATTTACATAGGTTTTTAGTATATATATAATACTAGTGCTCAGGCCCGTCCAATGGACGGGTAGTCTCAAAATATATTACTCAAAGTTAAAAAATTGAAATTCAAGTATATTAAATAGATACTAAATAAAATTAAAATACCTAAAAATAAAACATAACCAAGAATATGTATAACGTAAAACAATGATTATCATAATCATCGGATTTAAGCAACGGAGTCGTTGGATCATCTTTACTAACATTTTACTTCAATTAGAAATTTAAAATTTTAAACTCTTCACACCATATTATATAAAAGTAAGTAAAATGTTCTAAGAAAGATAAACATTTGTATCAGAGATATTAAGGCATCAATAGTTTGGACAAGGTGTACTCATTTTTTCCTTTATTAAGGTTCCAGAATTTTGTTACTTTGTAATCAAACAGAGCTTTATGGCCAGCCAACTTCTCTAACTCTTCAAGGAAATCAAGTAATGAATAATATTATATGTTCTGACATAAAAGCATATTACATTTAGTTATTACATACTTCTGACACACAATAAACATCCATAGAAAGCAGTTGCTTAATAAAAAAAAAAGATGCATAACTTAGACGATTTGAACATTTACACAGTAGTAACGTTATGATTCGAGCAACCATCAATATGACCAATATCATAACTTAATCAATGCGAAAGCTAAAGAAGAAACATATGAAAAATAACCCATATAAATATTGATTCCAGTTTAACCTTTTTTTTTCCAACTTTGGTTAAATAAAAAATTTACAGTTTGTTATATCTAAACTTCCTACAAACACAACCAACACTTTTAGACTAAACGATTTAGAGTTAAACTCAACAAAAAGAGAAACAAAAAGTGTATAGTATATAATTTGGAAAAAAATACATACCAATTCATTAACAAAGACCATCTCGGATGTTTTGATTTTCTTCGGGTTGTTCCACTCCAAAATTGTCCATACGTGCGGGAAAAAAATATCTATTGAAAGCACCATAACTCACGATATGTTGCCTTGTTATCAATTAAATTCTAAACATAATGTAACCTTGATTCAATTAAATTTCTTATTAGACATACATGAGATAGGAATCTAATATTTAATAATGTACATAAAGACACAAACCTAGTTAAATCGTTGTGCAGGATTAATTGGAGTTTATAGAATAAACATAGGTCGGAACTCGGAAGTTAAGGTGAGGGTTAAAGTGTGCGAGAAAAGTTTTAATTAATTAAATAAGTAATTAAAAGATAAAAAAACAATATATAATATTAAAAAAATATATAAATAATAGGAGAGGGCACGTATAATTTGAGGAGAAATTAGAATTGAGTATTAGGACTAAGGAGGGGGATTAAAAGTGTCAAGTGTATCCCCAACCCCCTCTTTTAGTTATATTATAGATGTGTGGCATGTGTACTTGTGTAGGCGTGGATGTAAAAACAAATCTCAAGATATATGGGTTTATATATATATATATATACAAGGTTTTTTACCCGCACGATGTGCGGTTGTTAACTTAAATTTTATCAAAGTTTTAATATTAACATTGAGAGTTAGGGATGAGCATTTGGACCGAAACCCGTGACCCGCCCGTGACCGACCCGCCCGGTACCCAGACGGGCCGGTTCTCAGTTCATAAAATTCGTGATACTCGGTTCTCGGTTCGGTCCGGGTCAAAACCGCGGTTTGGCGGTTTAACCCGTTAAAACCCGGCAGTCACATATTGATAGATGGGTGATGGGTGTGTATATATATAGATAGATATTTGTGATGTATATAATAACACAATTGATACACAACCCACATATGTGATGTGTGTATATATCGATAGATACTAGACAGACAAAGATGAAGTAACGAAGAAGGAGAGGGTGGAGGTTAGGGATTTTCCATGTTTACCCACTATATTACTAGAATAGTATATATGGGTGAATAATAACTATAAGAAAAAAGCATGGAAAGAGAGAGGTTAGAAGAGATGTGAAAAGGATAGAAAATAAAATGATGAATCAAGAAACCAAAATGGAGGTGGGGTGTACCTGGTGTTATTATGTCCACACGTGAGCATCTATATCTAGAGTAGGTTATTTTTATATTGTTAGATAGATGTAAACAAAAACCATTAGCTGTGTCCCATATTTTCTTTTTATATTTTAATATATATATATATATATATATATTTACAGATATTACCTTAGAAAAAAATAGACGTGGACTAACTTGATTCGTTGGTTTTAAAACTTAAAATATATAAAGAAGATATGAATGGATACAATCTTGAAACATCCTCAATCCATTTTCAAAACCGCAACCATATTCATCTCTATATTGAAGCCTCAAATCTATTTATTTCATCGAAGCCTCAATCTATCAGAAATCTTTCATCGAAGCCTCAATTTATCAGAAATCTTTCATTTTAATTTTCAAATCAAACGCCTACTAAAAACAAAGTGAACATCAATAGTGGAATACCCCATTGAAAAGTCTTTATCAGTATATCATCATTCTCATGGTTTCTACCTTTCTCTCAAAACAAAAGTTCAAGCAAGCTATTTTCCGGGTCAACCTTAAAAACTCGAACCCGACCCGGTAGAACCTGGACCCGAACCGACCCGCCCGGGGGGTCAACGGGCCGGGTTTCGGTTCCATTTTTCTTGCACTTTCAGGTCACTGGTCATGACGGTTCGAGCCGGGTCGGGCCGGGTTTTGACCCGTGCACATCCCTATTGAGAGTAATCAATTAAGTTTTGACTGTTTTGTATAGTTAGCATACTATTATATGGAGTAATATTTACGTTTATTTTTCTAAAAGTACATGAATAAAAAGTAAAATACTTATTGCATAATTAACATATAATGATAGGAAATTTTTAGTGAGAATATGTTAGGTTACAAAATTCTTAAAGTTCAGTTAAACAACCCAATTTATAAAGATCAACTATTAGTTCACGATAAACGTATAAATCGACATGGTAGTTTCAATCAGTTTTTGATAGGCACGGTCAAAAACCAAAATAAACGTGTATACCAACATGGTTGTTTTTGATCGTTTTGTCTTTTGATTGACATAGTGAAAAGCCAAAGACATGTCGACCTGGAAATGAAGAGATGACAATGAAGCATTATTTAGTCTTTGATTTTAGATGACAATGATTAAATAGTTAGTTAATTATATTCGAGATTTGATTTAAATTTTATTTTATTTTATGAATTTCATAGTTAAATTTTAAAAAAAAACTAATTATATATCTAATAGATTAAACCTTTCAAATAACAAATGATATGAAAGAATTAGATATTATATCTTATGCACTATTGATAGATATAAAATTAAGTTAAGGTGTAATGAAAGTTAAGACTATAAGATCCCATTGTTTTTGTAAATCAATATGTAATTAATCTCTAAGAAATAAAATATATAAATATATATTAGTAAAAAAATACATCATCTGACAACAAAATTTGTAAAGTAACATTTGAGAAGTAAGCAAAATCACTTTTCAAAAACTTTTAAAAGCAATAATCACCTGCGAAGGCACTTATATAACTATGGTAACACTATTAGAAGATTTAATTACATCCAAGATCGATAATAATATATTGAAAACAATAGCAAAGAAAATATATTATTATTATTATTATTATTATTATTATTATTATAAACATATTGTGGGAAATAAATATGGGGATGCCATGTAGAAAAAATCCTACGTGTCAATGTTTAAAAATAGGTTTAAGTTGAGGTGGATGCCTTTAAGATGTCAAGATAACTACTGTTTTATATTGTTTATATATATATATATATGGGGATGAGAATATAAGGTTGTCGAGTATCTAAGCTTAGGTGTGAAACAGTCACATACTAATTTTTTAAACCATAAATATCATGGGCCCAAACATTTATTCATTAAACTGGTATGTGAAAGATTCAACACCTAAGCTTAGGTGTCGAACAGCCTTATATTCCATTTTCCCTTATATATATATATATATATATATATATTAAAACAATAAGAATCCTAGTTTTTTAAAACCCTCTTTAATTTAAAACTATTTTTAAAATTTGCCACATAAGATTTTATCCTATGTGTCATCTCTATAATTTTCCACAATATTTATTTATTTATGCAATAAAAAATATTAAATATATATTGGTATGTAAAAAATAAAATTATGAAATTAATAAAATTGATTTTGTTTCCTAAAAACCAACATTAGTTTCATATATAGATTACATAATTGTGTCGACACATCA
The DNA here is from genome assembly GCF_010389155.1 of Erigeron canadensis. NCBI lineage: Eukaryota > Viridiplantae > Streptophyta > Magnoliopsida > Asterales > Asteraceae > Erigeron > Erigeron canadensis. The sequence continues at coordinate 49,230,770 of NC_057768.1, read as the reverse complement.
CACCATTGTCATATTTTTTTTTAAAAGTTGGTTTTTGATTTCATCTTCAAATTCTTTTCGACTTTTAATATGAAAAGTAATTGAGTTGTTAAATTTTATGTGCTTTATACATCATTATATTTCTCAAAAAATTTATATGCTTTAATGTATTATTATATATTAGTTCATGTTCATTTTTATTCACACATCGTGCGGGTAAAAAACCTAGTATATATATATATCAATAAACTAAAACAGGATTAAAGGTTTTTTCAATTGACACTTGGCTTATTCTTAAGGTGACAAGTGTCTTTTTGATTTTCTAATTTTAAGTTACCTTATTAATATCAAATAACGATATTTAATTATTAATAATATATTTATTGTTTACATATTTAAATATTTTTAATTTTAATAACATTATGTATGATTTGCTTATATATCCTCTAAATACGTACATCTTTGGTGATACTTCAATTAGCTACTATGTTTTTATCATCGAAACGGAAAGTGTGAAATATATAGTTTTAGTTAGTTTTGTAACAAGTTGTAACTTGAAGGGTTAGTAATGTAAATATGGAAAGTTAGTTAGAAGAGTCGGTTATTGTATATATAAATATATATCTTTTATTATATTAAAGCACAGTTGCTCTAATAACTTATAGACCAATCACAACTCTTGATTTCTTAATGTTGACTTTTGTTTTCAATTTTGACTTTAATTTACACTTTTTTGTTTTCCATCACAAATTTACACTTTTTACCTAATAATTTTAATATAATAAATAAATAATAATAGCTTATATATATCCAATAGAATAATAGCTAATATTTATCCAATAAAATAATAACTAATATATATCCAATAATATGTTCTATCATATATATAAAATTATGATTTCTTAATGTTGATTTTTGTTTTCAATTTTGACTTTAATTTACACTTTTTTGTTTTTCATCACACATTTACACTTTTTACCCAATAATTTGAATATAATAAATAAATAATAATAGCTTATATATATCCATTAAAATAATAGCTAATATCTATCCAATAAAATAATAACTAATATATATCGTTCTATCATATATATAATATTAATTATGTAAAAATAAATTAAATTTATTGTAAATATATTTAGATTTTAGCATTTGTTGTATTTGAATTGAACACTCAATATTTACTTATATCTTTAATTTTTACTTTATAAACTTTTACGAGTTACATGTATTAATATATAATACTCGTATTAATAATGTCGTAATTCTTGTGTCTAGTGTTGGACACGGGTCTAAAATCTAGTATATGTGTAAATGAATTAATTAATCAATTAATAATACAAAATTATTTTATCTCTAATTTTCTCCGTAAATTCCGCATAAATGATGAATTTGTTATGTACGATTTGCTTATATATCCTCTAAATATGTACATCTTTGGTGATACTTTAATTAGCTAATATGTTTTTATTATAGAGACGGAGAGAGAAAAAATAACATAAGTAAATTTACAAGATGAGTATTGCTTATGAGTTATGACATTGATGCAATCGTAAGTAAATTCTTTATTTTCCTTATAATATCATAATTATTTTATTTTACAAGATGAGTATTGCTTACGAGTTATGACAAGATGAGTAAATTCTTTATTTTCCTTATAATATCGTAAGATATTACTGGGGACCTCTTTCTATTTTTTTCTTCATATAATTAGTATACAACATATAATGTTATAAACTTTAATTATTTTAACATCTACATTAAAGAATAAAACTGGTCAAAAAAATTTTAGATTTTTTTGTTTCGTTATTCTTTTTATTGGTAGATTGGTTATTATATTTATAATATTTTAATATTATGTGAAATTTTGATCTTCGTCTTTTTCGAAATCATATTGGTTTTCATGAATTAACTTCTTTGTATTTCATTCGAAATCATATTGGTTTTCATGGAGTATATGTTTTCCATAGAACTCAATTATTATATGTAGTTGTGTTATGATTTCGTAGATTTGGATTTGACAAGTGGGTTTTTGTATGGAGTTAATTTATATTAGACGGATTCATCTATTAACATAAATTTAGAGTATGTTTAATCTAAATCTTCTTGTTATTCTACTAACCATAAGTATAATTTTGTGTGATACTGATCATACATAATGGATAAATACATTATGCATGTTTCAACTTTCATTTCAATTTTTAAAAAAAATAGAATTCGATTTAAGAGAAATTATCACAAATCGTCCATGTGGTTTGTTCGATTCGCATTTTCGTCCCCGTACCTTTTTTTTATCATTAGATGTCCCTGGGGTATTTATTCTCATTATCAATTGTCCATACCACTAACAACTGTCATTTTTTCTCCGTTAAACCCCTCATGTGCATACCACATGAGGGTATAACCATCCATTCCATAACTATAGAGACTACTTGTGATAAAAAGATTATGAGCAATTAATATATATATATATATATATATGTTCATGTTGTATCTGTGTATATATATATTCTATATATATCTATATACTCATAACAATCATCCATTTCATAACCACAAATGAAGACATACATCAATGAAGACACTACATACAAATGAAGATATAAACATGAAAAGATAAATAAACAAATCTTTACATAACAATCATTTTGAAGAACCCTAAAACTAAAAAAAAAAGGATTTTTTATTTTTCCGTTTTTTGATCTCCGAATATATCCAGTGGGTTATGGTAGAGATTGTAGTGGGTAAACGACGATAGTGGTGCGAAAGTGGTAGTCAGACTGATCTCAGGTGGACCGAAGTTCCGGTCAGTGGTGGCGGCTCATCATTTTTTCTTCTTCTTTTGATGGGTGCGATGGCTAGGTGGTGGTGGGGATGGGGTTGATGGCGGCGTTGTGATTATGGTCATGAGGTTTTTCTTCTCAAATATTGTTTCTTTTTCATCCTTTAACTGAATGATTGGTACGAGATAACGAGAATTTAACCAAGCAGTTTCTTCAACCACCATTGATATTGCTTCAACTGTGGTCGTCATTTCAACAAACTTATAGAATAGCAATTAAATCCATTGTCTATGGGAAAAAGACCAAAATTGCACATGAGGGGTTTAACGGAGCAAAAGTGACGATTGTTAGTGGCAGGGACGATTTGTAATGAGAATGAATACCCTAGAGACATCTAATGCAAAAAAAAAGGTATATGGACGAAAATGCGAATCGAGCAAACCACAAGGATGATTTGTGATAATTTCTCTAGATTTAAATAATTATGAGTCAACCGTGCATCGCGCACAGGTATTAATACTAATAAAACTATAAATCAATGAACAAGGCCATGAGCTGCGGCGGATGCATGGTTACCGACTCACTGAAGTTTGCTTAAAATGCATGTACGCGTGTCAACTCAGTTCCTACGACATGTATCACTTTCATTACATAAGATAGTCACTTTGAAAACACGTATATATATGACCAATAATAGCCGACAACACCTGTTTTTATATGGCTGGAGAGGGGGGGGGGGGACGACAGGGTTTCACCGATTTGGCCAAACCATTAGTTAAAGGAAAAAATGATTTCTAAATTTCTGAATCGATCTTGAATAACTTATCTAAACCGATCAAACCCAAAAACTGATAAAGGTAATAATTCGATGAACTCTCCAAATAAGAACATCTACAGCTGCATCCTATCTATATTATAAATAAAAGAAGAGGTTAATGGTATATTTGACACCCCTTAAAGCACTTTTAAAACCTAAAACTATCTCATAATTACTATAGAGCTCTCTCTTTTTTTTTTTTCTAGAAATTTTTGTTTTTTATTTGCTTAATTATTAACTAAATATTAGATTTAAAACTCTATCATAGATATTTTCTATCAAAACAAATTTTTTAAAATTTTAAAGATATATAATATTTTAAAACCCTCCCGATAAATTATTATATATACAAACTAAATTTTTATTAATCATTCTCATTCATATTATTTCTCTTCTTTCTATATCTAATAAACAAACTAAAAAGTTAACTAAATTTCTCAAAAAAGAAAAACATACGTTTTTTCTATATCACTTTAACTTTATTTTTGGTATTTTGTTCATGTTTGTTCATTATTTGACATAAAGTTGTTATGTTATTGTTATTTTTAATATCTTTTAATTTAGTCTGTTGTCAATTATAGTTTGACTATCACTTATTTTTCTACTTCAAAAAAGTTAATTTTTTAAAATTTGTTTTGTTCATATTTTGTTATTTATCACCTGTTTCGTTATTTATCCAAATTTGACTTGTCAAATATTCCGCTTTTAACTTTAACCGTACATATTTTTGATTGTATCTTATAAACTTGATATATAATATATGAACGGTTTGAGTTTAAAACTTACTTTTCATTGATATAAATTTCATCAACTAAATATAACAAAAACAATGATATTTATGATCAAAGTTTAAACAAAAAGACTTAAAATGTTAAATTAGGACATTAAAAATGAGACGGAGTTTGATATATAACATTTGATATATTTTTTTGAGACTAATTAAATAGCCCAACAATTAGCAAACTTAAAAGAGCCCAACAATTAGCAAAACCGAAAACGTACAAAAACGCCAGACGGCCCAGAGTAATTGACCCGATAAAAATGGGTTCTTAATTCATTTATTGAAACCCCATACGGTTTCGAACCGACCCGTTCTAGCAAGACTCTCAAATGATAGCATAATAACCTAGAGTGAGTCGGTGCCTGGAAACTCGTAGGCTCATAACCGCCTCTCACCACCACACTATATCTATACATACATACATCCACTCAAAATATCTATCTATTTTATCTCTTAAAATCTCGGTCGTAATCACGCGGCAGAACATCCGACATTCAATTTCCGGTACGTGATTCTCATTTTCTTTTATTTTTTTACTTTTTAAAGCTCAATTAAATTCAAATCTAAAACCCTAGAAGCTTGTTTTTTTATTTAGTCACCGTCATATTTCGTCATGCTTGTTCTTTTGCTGGTTTTTTGGGCTTTATTATTAAATTTTCGTTTCTTATTTTATTTTTATCGTTAGGGTTTATATATAATTGTGTATAATTATTATAATAAATATAATTATTTGTTTGCTATTTTCGCCTCTACACACGTTTGCTGATTTCTGGGGTTTTGTTATTAATTTTCTGTTTCTTATTTTATCTTTATCGTTAGGGTTTATATATCATTATTTGTTCGCAGTAAAATGTTAAACATGTATATATTCGCCATCGAAAAATAAGTTCCAATTATCATCTACAACACTTTATTGTGTCTCGATCATGGAGGCATGATTAGCAAGTTCTATGTAATTATAATTATTGATTTATAGGGTTTAGTGTATACAGTTGTTACATGGTTGTATTGACTGATTTGATAATGTTTGGTGATTGCAGGGTGGTTCGTAGATGGCAAATTTAGGTGGTGGTGCTGAGGCACATGCTAGATTTAAACAGTATGAATACAGAGCTAACTCCAGTCTTGTGTTGACGACAGACTCTCGGCCACGTGATACTCATGAGCCGACTGGAGAGCCTGAGTCTTTGTATGGGAGGATTGACCCTAAAAATTTTGGTGACCGTGCTTATAGAGGGAGACCACCAGAGCTGGATGAGAAGCTAACAAAGTCGAAAAAGAAGAAAGAGCGTGATCCGGCCGCTGGTAATCCTGAAGCTGGGAGCAGTAGGCAGAGTAAGAGAAGAAGGCTGCAAGAAGAGAGTGTTTTGACTTCCACTGAAGAAGGGGTTTATCAGCCTAAAACAAAGGAAACTCGAGCCGCATATGAGGCGATGCTGAGTGTCATTCAGCAGCAGTTAGGTGGGCAGCCGTTGAATATTGTTAGTGGTGCTGCAGATGAGATTTTGGCTGTGCTTAAGAATGATACGTTGAAGAATCCTGAGAAGAAGAAGGATATAGAGAAGCTGTTGAATCCTATTCCGAACCAGGTTTTTGATCAGTTGGTTTCTTTAGGGAGACTTATCACGGATTTTCAAGACGTGGGTGCTGATGGAACCGGGGCTAATGCTGCTAATGGTGAGGATGCTCTTGATGACGATGTTGGTGTTGCTGTTGAGTTTGAAGAGAATGAAGAGGACGACGAGGAGAGTGATCTTGATATCGTACAGGAGGATGATGATGAGGAAGATGATGATGTAATGGAAAGAGACAATAATGGTATGCAGATGGGTGGGGATATGGATGATGATAATTTGCAAGAAGATAGTGAGGGCATGACGCTTAATGTTCAAGACATAGATGCGTATTGGCTTCAGAGGAAGATCTCACAGGCTTATGATCAGCAGATCGATCCACAACAAAGTCAGACTCTTGCTGAAGAGGTACTTAAGATTCTTGAAGGTGATGATGACCGAACAGTTGAAAATAACCTACTGATGCATCTTCAGTTTGATAAGTTTAGCCTCATGAAGTACCTTTTAAGGAATCGACTGAAGATTGTGTGGTGTACCCGTTTGGCAAGAGCTGAAGACCAAGAACAAAAGAAACAAATTGAAGAGAAAATGACGGAACTTGGTCCCAATTTGGTTGCTGTTTTGGAACAGTTGCATGCCACTAGGGCAACAGCGAAAGAGAGGCAAAAGAACTTGGAGAAAAGCATCCGAGAAGAAGCAAGACGTTTAAAGGATGAGAGTGGTGGTGCTTCCGGAGACAGAGATAGAAGAGACATTGTTGACCCGGATGCTGAAAACGGTTGGTTAAATGGTCAACGACAGTTGCTCGATCTTGAGAGTATTGCATTTCAACAAGGGGGTCTTTTGATGGCGAATAAGAAGTGTGAGCTTCCTTTAGGCTCTTATAGGAACCACAGTAAAGGGTATGAAGAAGTTCATGTACCTGCTTTGAAGGCTAAACCGTTTGCTGAAGATGAGAAGCTTGTAAAGATTTCAGCCATGCCTAGTTGGGCTCAGCCGGCTTTCGTGGGAATGACTCAATTGAACAGGGTTCAGAGTAGAGTCTATGAAACTGCTCTTTTTAAAGCAGACAATCTGTTACTGTGTGCTCCTACTGGAGCAGGAAAGACCAATGTTGCTATGCTCACCATACTCCAACAGTTAGGTTTGCACATGAATGAGGATGGTACATTTAACCACAGCGACTACAAGATAGTCTATGTGGCTCCAATGAAAGCCCTTGTTGCCGAAGTTGTGGGTAACCTGTCTAATCGTTTGAAGCCCTATGGTGTCACGGTGATGGAGCTGAGTGGAGATCAGTCTTTGACCCGGCAACAGATCGAGGAAACGCAAATAATTGTCACCACTCCAGAGAAGTGGGATATCATAACTAGAAAATCAGGAGATCGCACTTATACCCAACTTGTGAAGCTTTTAATTATTGATGAAATCCATCTTCTGCATGATAACAGAGGGCCTGTTCTTGAAAGTATCGTGGCAAGAACTGTTAGACAAATCGAGACGACAAAGGAACATATTCGGTTGGTTGGTTTATCTGCCACGCTTCCAAACTTTGAGGATGTGGCACTATTCATGCGAGTTAACGTGGATAAAGGTCTCTTCCATTTTGACAATAGTTACAGACCCTGCCCTCTTGCTCAGCAGTATATTGGAATTACAGTAAAAAAGCCATTACAGAGATTTCAATTGATGAATGATATCTGTTATGAAAAGGTGTTAGGTGCAGCTGGAAAGCATCAGGTGCTTATATTTGTGCATTCGAGGAAAGAAACAACAAAGACTGCCCGTGCAATCAGAGACACTGCTCTTGCAAATGACACTTTGGGGATTTTCTTAAAAGAAGATAGTGCAAGCCGTGAGATTCTTCATGAGCATACCGAGCTTGTGAAAAGCAATGATCTTAAGGATCTTTTGCCCTATGGGCTTGCAATTCATAATGCAGGGATGACAAGGGCTGACCGTCAACTTGTTGAGGAGTTATTTGCTGATGGGCACATTCAAGTACTGGTATCGACTGCTACTCTTGCTTGGGGAGTGAATTTACCTGCCCACACTGTGATTATCAAAGGAACCCAGATTTATAATCCAGAAAAAGGAGCATGGACAGAGCTTAGTCCTCTGGATGTTATGCAGATGTTGGGTCGTGCTGGAAGACCACAGTTTGATACTTATGGTGAAGGGATCATTATAACTGGACACAGCGAACTGCAATACTATCTCTCATTGATGAATCAACAGCTTCCAATTGAAAGTCAATTTGTGTCCAAATTAGCTGATCAATTGAATGCTGAAATAGTACTTGGAACTGTTCAAAATGCAAAAGAAGCTCTCCATTGGCTTAGTTACACGTACCTTTACGTTCGTATGGTTCGGAACCCCACACTCTATGGTTTATCTTCTGATGCTTTGAAAACAGATAAATTACTCTTAGAAAGGAGAGCTGATCTGGTATGTTTTACAACTCTTTCCGTTATTATTGGTTAAGTAGTTAAATTAATCACATAGTATTTTCCTTTTGGATGTACATTAATATTTGTGATGTATTTTTGCCATGATCTTTTTGAAAAGAAATGTTACTTTTTTTTCTCCCTCTTGTCTCTGGATATGTTTAGGCCTTTATAATGTTATTGTTAAGAAAGTCTAGCTCTAGTGCAGTTCCAGCAGCTGATATTCATTACTATTCTTTGCAGGTCCATTCCGCCGCAACAATACTTGACAAAAACAATCTGGTGAAGTATGACAGAAAAAGTGGTTATTTTCAGGTCACTGATTTGGGTCGAATTGCAAGTTACTATTATATAACTCATGGAACAATTGCCACTTACAATGAGCATTTGAAGCCCACTATGAGTGATATCGAGTTATGTCGGTTGTTCTCACTCAGTGAGGAGTTCAAGTATGTAACAGTAAGACAAGATGAGAAGATGGAACTTGCAAAGCTTTTGGACCGTGTTCCGATTCCCATTAAGGAAAATTTGGAAGAGCCCAGCGCAAAGATCAATGTTTTACTCCAAGCATATATTTCTCAGCTAAAGCTTGAAGGACTTTCTTTGACATCTGACATGGTGTTTATAACTCAGGTTTGTTTCATGTTTCTCATAATCTAACTTCCCTTTTTTCCATAATTCCTGATGTTTGTATTTATTAGTCACATTATATAATTTGTCAATTGATTATTGTTTTTTGGTTTTGCAGAGTGCTGGACGTCTAATGCGTGCCCTTTTTGAGATTGTGTTGAAAAGAGGGTGGGCACAGTTGGCTGAAAAAGCTTTGAATTTATGCAAAATGGTGAACAAGAGGATTTGGAGTGTCCAAACTCCTCTACGCCAATTTCACGGGATAAAAAATGATATATTAATGAAACTGGAGAAAAAGGATCTAGCATGGGAAAGGTATTATGATCTCTCATCACAAGAGCTAGGGGAGCTTGTTCGTGCCCCAAAATTAGGGAGGAACCTCCACAAATGCATTCACCAGTTTCCAAAACTTAATCTAGCTGCACATGTTCAACCAATCACTCGCACTATTCTGAGGGTTGAACTCACTATTACTCCAGATTTTCAGTGGGAAGATAGAATTCATGGTTATGTTGAACCGTTTTGGGTGATCGTAGAAGATAATGATGGGGAATACATACTTCATAACGAGTATTTTTTGTTGAAAAAGCAGTACATTGACGAGGACCACACTTTAAGTTTCACTGTCCCCATTTATGAACCTTTACCTCCTCAGTACTTTATTAAGGTTGTGTCAGATAGATGGCTTGGTTCCTTGTCTGTTATGCCTGTTTCATTCCGTCACTTGATCTTGCCAGAAAAATATCCTCCACCAACTGAGTTGCTGGACCTGCAGCCACTTCCTGTGACTGCTCTGAGAAACCCGTTATACGAAGCGCTTTATCATGAATTCAAGCACTTTAATCCTGTCCAAACTCAAGTTTTCACAGTGTTATATAACACTGATGACAACGTGCTGGTTGCTGCACCAACGGGAAGTGGGAAGACGATATGTGCAGAATTTGCAATTTTGAGGAACCACCAGAAAAGTTCTGATACTGTCATGCGAGCTGTGTATATTGCTCCTGTTGAAGCACTTGCCAAGGAGAGATATAACGAGTGGAAAAAGAAATTCGGGGATGGGCTTGGATTAAAAGTTTGTGAGTTGACGGGAGAAACAGCAACTGATTTGAAGTTACTTGAGAAAGGGCAGGTGATAATTAGTACCCCCGACAGGTGGGACTCATTATCTCGTCGCTGGAAGCAGCGGAAGCATGTTCAACAAGTAAGTCTTTTTATTGTTGATGAGTTGCATCTGATCGGTGGTCAAGGGGGACCGGTTTTGGAGGCTATTGTCTCTAGGATGAGACGCATTGCTAACCAGGATGATACTAGTATTCGAATAGTGGCGTTATCTACTTCTCTTGCAAATGCTAAAGATTTAGGGGAATGGATTGGCGCTTCATCACATGGCCTTTTCAATTTCCCACCTGGTGTTCGGCCCGTGCCGCTTGAAATTCATATTCAAGGCATAGACATAGCTAATTTTGAAGCCAGAATGCAAGCAATGAGCAAACCAACTTACACTGCTATTGTGCAGCATGCTAAGAATAAAAAGCCTGCCATTGTGTTTGTTCCTACGAGGAAACACGCCCGCCTGACAGCGGTCGATCTTATGACATATTCAAGTGCCGAGAGTACATATCCAGGTGCAGAGGGTGGAGATAAGCAGCCTTTGTTCTTGCTTCAATCTGAAAATGAGCTGGGCCCGTTTATTGACAGAATACGGGAACCCATGTTGAAGGAGACTCTGAGGTACGGGGTGGGGTATCTCCACGAGGGCTTGACTACCACTGACCAAGATATAGTCAAGACACTCTATGAAACAGGTTGCATTCAAGTATGTGTAATGAGTGGTACAATGTGTTGGGGCATCTCTCTTCGTGCACACTTGGTGGTGGTTATGGGAACACAGTATTATGACGGTCGAGAAAATATGCACACTGATTATCCTGTTACCGATCTTCTTCAAATGATGGGCCATGCAAGTCGGCCTCTTGTTGATAATTCCGGGAAGTGTGTCATCTTTTGCCATGCCCCGCGTAAGGAGTACTACAAAAAGTTCTTGTTTGAAGCATTTCCTGTTGAAAGCCATTTACATCATCACTTGCATGATAATTTGAATTCTGAGGTGGTGGTTGAACTTATCACCACTAAACAGGAAGCTGTGGATTATCTCACCTGGACATTTATGTACAGGAGACTTACCCAGAACCCCAATTACTACAATCTTCAAGGTGTTAGCCAAAGGCATCTATCAGATCATCTCTCTGAGCTTGTGGAGAACACATTAAGTGATTTGGAAGCAAGTAAATGTGTTACAATTGAGGAAGATTTTGATCTTTCGCCTCTCAATCTTGGTATGATTGCTTCGTATTATTACATAAGCTATACAACAATTGAACGATTTAGTTCTTCTATAACTAGCAAGACAAAGTTGAAGGGTCTTTTGGAGATTTTAGCTTCAGCTTCAGAGTATGAGCTGCTTCCGGTACGCCCCGGCGAAGAAGATCTGATTAGGAAGTTGATTAATCATCAAAGGTTTTCCTTTGAGAATCCTAAATATGCAGACCCACATGTGAAGGCCAATGCACTACTACAAGCCCACTTTTCCCGGTATTCAATTGGTGGAAATCTTGGTTCTGACCAGCAGGAAGTGCTTTTAAATGCTAGTAGACTGCTTCAAGCCATGGTTGATGTTATTTCAAGCAACGGGTGGCTAAGTTTAGCTCTTTTAGCAATGGAAGTTAGCCAGATGGTTGCACAAGGAATGTGGGAACGGGATTCAGTTCTTTTACAGCTGCCTCATTTTAATAAAGATTTAGCCAAGCGTTGCCAAGAAAATCCTGGAAGGAGCATTGAGACAGTGTTTGATTTGGTGGAAATGGAGGATGATGAGAGACGCGAGTTGCTACAAATGTCAGACTCACAGCTGATGGATATTGCAAAGTTTTGCAACCGTTTTCCTAATATTGATTTGTCTTATGAGGTGGTGGATAGTGATAATGTGAGGGCTGGGGAGGATATTACTTTGGTGGTGACTCTTGAAAGGGATCTTGAGGGTAGGACTGAGGTGGGGCCGGTGGATGCACCAAGGTACCCAAAAGTTAAAGAAGAGGGGTGGTGGCTTGTTGTTGGCGATAGCAAAAGTAACCAGCTGCTTGCCATCAAGAGGATTTCGTTACATAGGAAGTCAAAGGTCAAACTTGATAATATAACTGCTCCAAGTGAACCTGGGAAGAAAAGCTTTACTTTATATTTTATGTGTGATTCTTACATGGGATGCGATCAGGAATATAGCTTTACTGTTGATGTTAAAGCAGCCGCTGATGATGACAGTGGACGAGAATGATTTTGTAAGTACAGTTTGTGATTTCCAGTTTAGTGTTAATTTATTTTGTTTAGGATTTGTAATGTGGACTTGCTGAAATTTATTCCTTTTTGAAATTTTCAGCTTTTGGTTCAGGCACTTGTTGCATTGGGAGTTAGACGTAATGCTATTTTGAATGAAGGTATTTCACCCTGTTTCTAGTAGTGTGACAGTTTAATGTGGTTCCTGGTCTAACAAAATGATGTAATAATCCATGAATCTATATTAGCTTTCAGGCACAAGGATTTCTATGTACACATTTGGTATTGGAGTTCTGATCACTGGATGTAGATGGTGCTAGCTACTGGACTTGATCCAGGCTTGAATAATGTGGTTGTAATGGCAGTTGAGACTAGCTTTTGTACCTGTCATATTCTTCTTGATCTGAAGCATCAAACACAGTTTTTGGGTGTATGAATGTTATGGAACATTAGTTGTGTTTAAATATCTTAGTCATAGTTCGTATCTTGACTAGATAGTATTTTAAGCGTTGATTAATCATGCTGCTCACATAAAATGGATTTTCTTTCAATCAGATCTCCATTCTGGTTGGCTAATATGTTTGAAGCGTTGATTGGTGCTATCATGTGTTTCCTTTATATTTAACTATCCTGCCAAAGTTATGATGCTACCCTGCAAGGGTAACTTATTGGGTTAGAAATATTGAGCCAATAGACAATACACTCATTTACTCAAACTTCAAAAGTAGCGCTTAGCTCTGCAATTAAAGAAAAACGGTGCTACTTAGTTTGGGTAGAAAGCAAGTATTATAACAAAATTATAGAGCATTTGAGTTCCGTAAGAGGATAGTAGAAGATTGTTAACTAACCAAATGCCACAAATTGACAGCCATTGGAACGAGATCTGTTTTATCCCTAACAAAAAATCTGGGTTCAGGTGGAAGAAGAAGAAGACAGTGAGTGAGTGAGTGACGAGGTGAAACGATTTATTTTTTTATTTACCCGTAATAAAAACGACAAATTACCCATATGTAAAAACAACAAATAGGACTATTGGGAGCGACACTTCCTATTTTATTTAAATTTTATAATAACAACAATACGACCCAATCTTTGAGCGGGGTATTGGGGAGTAAGCTGTAAACAATTTTATCTCTACCTTCGACTGCTTCCTGGCCAGAAAAAATATAAGTAGGAAAATATAAATAGTTTATTTTAGTTTTATAAATAATATATATATTTGTAGATTGTTGATTTGTTGGGGTTTAGACGGAAACTTGTAAACACCAATTATTTTATATTTTTATAGGATCAATTAAACACTTTATAGCCCGAACTCCATTTAAAGTAACTGAATGGCTAAAAATCTACCGTTAGCTGACTCACTCCAGTCTGATGCAACCAAGGCAGGTTAGTTCCACAATCTAGGAAAAACCTATCAACCGCCTCACCCGTAGGTACAACGACGAGTTAATGGTAAACCCGTGTGCTTGCTAAAAGTTGAGGATTGATCTCCTCAAACGAAACCTACAAGGCTCTTATTTCAATCTTTCTAATGAAGAAAACTTTGAAGAACTTATAGATCAGATAATTGAAGAACACACAATTTGAGTTTACTGCTATTTAAGGTGCACTCAAAAATAAGAAAACGAACTCACTTTTATTTTCCAAGTTACATTCATAATGAGAAACATAACACCACTTAAATACTAATAAAAAAAAACTAACTGGCTACTGCCACTACTCCTAGAAAATAGGTAACAAACCGAAATATAATGAAAGACTAGACTTATTCACTTGACTACTTCTATAAGAAAACAAACGGTAAAATAAATCAACTGAAATTATCACGTGGATATGACTTTGACTTTCAACACCTCCTCTCAATGTCATACTCCACCATGCTCATGCTTTTACTATGCTCCCTCAGCTTTGTACCAACTAGACTTTTTGTAAAAGCATCTGCAACTTGCTCTTCTGAAGCAATAACTTCCAAACTGATCTCACCACTTAATACCTTTTCTCTAATAAAATGATAGTGAACTTCAATGTGTTTGGTTCTAGCATGAAACACTGGATTCTGAGCCAACTTGATTGCTGAGATATTGTCACACCACAACTTCACTGGATACTCCACTTTCTGGTTTAGGTTCCTTAACAACTCGACTAACCACACACACTCTTGGGCTGCCATAGCAGCAGCCCGATACTCGGCTTCTGTCGAGGATAGAGAGACTGTCGGTTGACGTTTGCTGCACCAAGAAACAGGGCTCGAGCCAAACATAAAAACATATCCAGTTGTTGACCTTCGTTCATTCACATCACCAGCATAATCAGCATCACAATAACCAAACAACTTAGGCTCGATTTCTCTTCTAAACTGTATACCTCTTCCTGCGGTGGCCTTGATGTACTTAAGAACTTCTTTCATGGCTACCATATGTGGCTTCCTTGGGTCTTGCATGAACCGACTAAGAACTCCAATGACAAATGCAATATCAGGCCGTGTCAATGTCAAGTAGATCAAACTTCCAACCATCTTTCTGTACCATGTTGGGTCATCTAGTTTTCTACCTTCTGTTGCATATAGCTTAACATTCCGGTCCATAGGAACCGTTGCTGGTTTGCATGAAGCCACTTGGAACTTATGCAACAAGTCAATGGTATATTTTGTTTGATGTAATACCATTCCTTTTTCTGTATAGTTCAATTCCAGACCAAGGAAGTGTTGGAGCCTTCCAAGGTCCTTCATTTTGAACCTTATAGACAAGTTTGACTTCAAAAGTTCAATTTCCTCTTCCACATCACCTGAAATAATTAAATCATCTACATAAACAAGGATAAACACGACTTTCTCACCAATTTTCTTGACAAACAAACTCGAATCAGCTGAAGTAAGTTGATATTCATTCTGCTCCAAAATTCTGCCATCTTACCGAACCACGCTCTTGGTGATTGCTTCAAACCATAGATTGCCTTCTTCAACTTGCATACATATTCTGGATGCTCTTGATCTTCAAAACCCATCGGTTGCATCATGTAAATAACATGATCAAGTTCTCCGTATAGGAATGCATTATGAACATCCATCTGCCACAACTTCCAACCTTTACAAGCTGCCAAGGCTAAAAGAACACGGACAGTTGTAATTTTTGCAACGGGGCTGAAGGTATCTTCATAATCTAACCCCAGTTGTTGAGAAAAACCATGTGCTACCAAACGAGCTTTGAATCTATCCACTGATCCATCAGATTTCTGCTTCACCTTGTAAACCCACTTACACGTCACTAGGTTAACATCATGAGGTTTTGGAACTAGCTCCCATGTTTGGTTTGAAACAAGAGCACTCATTTCAGCTTTCATAGCACTTAACCATTCTTCATTTTGTGCAGCTTCTTGAAACGTTTCTGGCTCACTTAAACTGTTTTCAGCAATAGCCACCTTAGCATACATGATTGCATACTTTGCGTTAGGTTTCTTCCGCCTTTCTGACCTTCTTAGCTGTGCTTGTGGACTTACTATTTCTTGACTGGGTTGTATAAGCACAACCGGTTCTTCCTCGGGTGCATTAGAAACTTCTTTTTCTTCATCAACAATATTCAGCTTAACCATAGAGGAATTTACATCCTCAACCAGCTTCTTTGAGTCTTCAACCAACTGATTTTCAGGCCCCCACCACGAGGACATCTCATCGAATACCACACTTCGTGAGACATGAACTTTTCCCGAGTTTGGTTCAATACATCGCCACCCTTTTCTTTCCGGATCATAACCTATAAAGATACATCTAGTCGCCTTTTTCTCCAACTTATCACGAAACTGGTTAGGTACAAACACATAACACACACACCCAAAACCCGAAAATAATGAACATTGGGTTTAACACGTATTAACCTTTCAATCGGTGATGCATACTGTAAGTTTTGAGATGGGGTGCGGTTGATCAGGTAGCATGCTGTGCGCATAGCTTCTTCCCAAAAACGACTTGGAAGGTTTTTGTCATGCAACATACTTCTCATAACTTCAGCCAAATGCCTGTTTTTACGCTCGGACACACCATTTTGTTGGGGTGTGTTTGGACAAGTAAGCTGGCGTCTGATTCTTTGTTGTTTCAGGTATTGACTGAAAGTATTTGACAAATACTCTCCTCCGTTGTCTGACCGCAAACACCTTACTTTGCATCCAGTTTCTCTTTCGGCTTTAGCTTCAAATTCTTTGAACTTTTGAGGCACCTCAGCTTTTTCTTTCATAAAATAAACCCATGTATAGCGGGAATAGTCGTCAATAAATGTTACAGCATACAACATACCTTTAATGGAAGCATGTTTAGCGGGGCCCCATACATCTGAATGTACCAGCACCAAAGGTGCTTTAGCTCGATAATTTGAGCTGTGGAAGGTTTCTTGGTGTGCTTTACCATACTGACATCCTCCACAAACAATATTCTTGTTGACTTCAAGCTTAGGAAGCCCGGTAACCAGCTCCCTTTTCATCATCAAATCCAGCTTATCATACCCCACGTGCCCTAGCCTATGATGCCATAAATCAGCATTTTGGGTATCCTTCGTCTTCTCAACAAAAGCACTTTGTGCAGATAAAACATACACTGCCTCTTTCTTGTGACCCGTCAAAATTGGAACAGAGGTGGTCTTAAATTCCTTAAACACATACACCTCTTTAGGCCCGAACAATACATATTTTCCCTCATCGGTCAATTGAGGAACCGACAGAAGGTTCTTCTTCATTCCCGGGACATGGTAGACATCTGAGAGCTTCAATTCACATTTCTGATCCTCAGATGGGAAAATGACATTTCCTATATGCGCAATCTGGTGACGCGAATTATCAGCAATAACAATGACCCTACTGCCTTTGTACTTAACCGGATTGCTTAGTTTTTCCTTATCACCAGTTAGATGATTTGAACAACCTGAATCTACAATCCATTCACTTAATTGGTTTGTAGGCTTACCAGCAGTGGTGACGGTTAGGGCAGAGGTCGGTGACTCTTCGACTTGAGCGACGTTAGCTTGTACATCCCAAGCTTCTTCCTCTGTAACAGCAGCATTCCCTTGATCTGATTGCTTAGTACGACAATCCCTTGCCATGTGACCTTTGCGGCCACAGGAATGGCAATTGAACGGAAACCTTTTTCCTTGCCATTTTGATCTTCGTTCACCGCTTGATTCCCCACGATACTTATCAGATTCTCCTCCTTTCTTGGGATGGCTTTCTGATTTATTTGGCCTGTAGGGCTTATTATTAAACCCTTTGTATTGTTCCTTTCCTTTAGCTCTATTGTTCACATATAGGGCTTCAGCTTCAGACTTCATTGTTGAATTGAGTGAGGTAACTGCTTCGTCAACGCCTCTTGTGATGCTAAAAGGTTTTCGAATTCGCTGAGGGTTGGCTGTGTAGGCCATCCCTGTATTGCTGTTACATAACTTCTATACTCTTGATTCAACCCATGAATGACTATTCGTTTCATTCGTGCGTCACCGATTTTTGATTGTGGGTCCAGCTCGCCTATCTCCCTGCACAGCGTTTTAATTTTGTGAAAGTATTGTGGAATCGTCAGATCCTTTTGAGACACCGATAACAGTTCGTTTTCCAAGAGTTGCAACTTCGAGTCGTTCTTCTTAGAAAACAAAGTAACCAGGGTGTCCCAAGCTTCTTTCGGTGTCACCGAGTCACTTATGTGTTCCAATACTTCATCTTCCACTGTGGTCTTCAGAACAAACATGGCTCTGCTGGCCTTAATCTTCCATTTCTTCAACACTCCATTCTGATCTTCTCGCAGGGGTGACGTGGTATCCGTCCCGTTCACAACTTCCCACAAGTCTTGGCCTTGCAAATACGACATCAAGCAAGTGGACCAGGAGTTGTAGTTGTTGTTGTTCAATTTCTTCACGCCACCAACTAATTGGATCTCCGACATGATTGGATTGTGAACCGTATAGGCTCTGATACCAATTGAAGAACTTATAGATCAGATAATTGAAGAACACACAATTTGAGTTTACTGCTATTTAAGGTGCACTCAAAAATAAGAAAACGAACTCACTTTTATTTTCCAAGTTACATTCATAATGAGAAACATAACACCACTTAAATACTAATAAAAAAAAAAACTAACTGGCTACTGCCACTACTCCTAGAAAATAGGTAACAAACCGAAATATAATGAAAGACTAGACTTATTCTCTTGACTACTTCTATAAGAAAACAAACGGTAAAATAAATCAACTGAAATTATCACGTGGATATGACTTTGACTTTCAACAAACTTATCTTAATTTCAATAACACGATATAAAATATGGTTTATTATAATGAACAAATTTTATGTTAATAGTTTTAATTTAAATATGATTTAGTAATGCATGCTTCTAGTTTTTTAATAAACAAGATGCATTAGACGCAAATTAACAGGTACTATGAGGACAAAAGTTAACAATGTCCAATAAACAAGATGCATTACACGCATATTAATTAGTAGTTAGGACAAAATTCTTTTAGTATATATATTAAGACGAGGGAAAACAGACGATCATGGATAAAAGTTCCATATTAAATTTTGGAATAGGAAACAAAATTACCTAGCATTTGGATAACTATTTATAGTCATTACAAACTTGCGAAACCTAAACTATATAATACTTTTGATCACTCCAATTTAAGATTTTAAGCTATCTCACAGACATTACATTTCAAAAGCAACCCACATCATCTTAAGTTCTCAGTGACATATCCTTCATACGCATAAGCAACCTCCCTCATATAATTTCCACTACAATAATAACAATACTCTCCTTGTTGATTTGGTCCAAGAAAGGGGGGGTCATTTGTCTTGCTCTGTTTTAACATCATAGGTAATGTAATCCAGGTATTCCTGCAAATAAACAACACATGACCTACGGATTCCCATCTATATATGATAGATATCAATCATATTGAAATGAACTACAAAAGAAAGTAACAAGAATTTGATTGTAGGTGGAAAAAATCAACCCCCCAACTATTTTGACCCATATTTAGAGTTTGACGTGTTGCCCCGCCACCTCTTGTTTTTGATGCGAAAGCAGTCGAATTAACAAAAGTAATACCTGCAGCACTGAGACAGCAGCAAATGGGCTAATAACTTGTTTAGCTTTTGTTGGGTCAATAATAAATGGCTTCACCAAAGACTCAGCAATCTGTCACCAAAGTAAGCAAATTTAATGACCATCTAGCCATAATTGCAACTACAAGAAAAGACGTGTTTTACGAATAAGTGGTCAGGCAAACTATGCAGAACTGCAGGCACTGGTTCAGCCAGAAACAGAAAATCAAGTACTTCAAGGTTCAAGTTATATTACTGTATGAATCAAGGAAAATAACTACATCATAGCCTACATTCCAATATTTATCGTACAGGTCAAACCATCACCAAATAAAACCTACTATCCCATAAAAAAAATCTAAAAACCGAAGTTTCAAGCGCACACCTGTGTTGAGTAGGTATCGTCATAAAAGGTATAGGGTACATCTTCAAGTTTCCCTGTTTTAGATAGGTCATTAACAAATTGCTGCAGTTGGGTTACCTAACAAAATGAAAAAGATAGAACCATTAATTCCAAAGTGGATAAATGAGAAGGCGAAGTTATGAAACGAAAGCATACACGTCGTGTGTTTCCTCGCGAGTAAAACGGGTGCCCAATAACAAAAGCTGACACAGAATATTTTGATATCTGCAAGCAAAAATAGACAATACACTCATTTACTCAAACTTCAGAAGTAGCGCTTTAACTATCCAATTAAAGAAAAATGGTGCTACTTAATTTAGGTAGAAAGCAGAAGCAGGGTAACTAAACCGTTAAACACATAAGTTAGCGGGAATCCGAGATTTAAAATAACACAAAAAATAGAGCATTTGAGTTCTGTAAGGAGAAAGTAGAAGATGGTTAACTAACCAAATGCTGCAAATCGACAGCCATTGGACCAAGATCTGTTTTATCCCTAGCAAGAACGCTGCAACATACAGAAATAACCAAGATTATCTCATGCATACTGCATATAAGTATGAAACATAGGACAGAAACTAGATTGACATTTTAACTATACAAAAAGAAAGGGTTTAGCACTTCACAGCAGACAAATACAGAGGGAATTAATGCAAGTATTGTAACATCAGAGAAGGGAAAATGCCACCAAACATCAAGTCTATAACTGTTAGACTAGAAGTAGCATGGAAAACCCGAAGTAGGTACTGAAAACCACAAATACCCTAATTACACAAATCATAATTCATAAATGTGAACATGCAACATACTCATACCGTAGAGGCTCAGCAATTTTGTTGTCAGAATCTGAAATTGCTAGCCCAACAAGTTTATTGCCAACATCTAATCCAAGAAGCCTTACCTGTTGTGCAGCGCGCGGCTTTAAAAAGTCCTGGTACAAGCTGAGCGGCTTCATGTACTTCATCTGTTGATCCACATTTTGATAATTAATATTGTGCTTTATTTGGACCATGAGCCATGGTAATCTTTTCTATCGTTCCAACTTTATCAGATGTCCCCAAAGGAACTTTAATATTAGTGCTTTATATTCATATTTCTTACTTGCATTTCTAAACCAAGGGGAAGTGATCCCATCAGACCAAACCTAAAGACTTGTGTGATGGATGCTTTTGATGCCACTTATCTTGAGGTGAGATTACCATTTGTCAGCAGCATCCTTTTATTACCAAGAACCTCGACTTCATTGCGAGTCATAAAAAACATTTTCCCTAGAAAACTCTGTAGATGGTTCTTTTATTACCAATGCATGAATTAGCCTAAAACTAGAACAAGTTAATTAATTTGAAAACTACAAGAATAATATGATTCTTAGGAGATAAGCAATAACAAAGACTCTTAAAAAAAATCATTATTCACTTATTTTAATAGGAAATAAGCATTTTTCAAAACAGATAAGCACTTCAAACTTTAAAGTAAACAATCACAAAAAGCACTAGTTTTGCATATCTATAATATTATCCATATTCCCTATTAAAACATTTCCCTCCCCCTATTTCTCAAATTACATAAATGATCGGCCTAAATTGGCACTCATTCTTATTCACTATTTTAAATATCTTTACTGGATATACCTATTTTGCCTTTATATATTTACATCATCTATCCTTTGAATCCTTAAAAAAACTACACTACCCCATTTTACATCAATTACATATAATAGCTACCACCACCACCACCACCACCACCACCGCCGTTGCATTGCACGGGTACTCTTTATTTATAATATAAAACATTTACTCGACTAAAAATTTAAGATTCTAACACTACTGATCATGATGTGACACATTACCCTCTATTCTCCCTCCAATAACAATATAACACATCTCCCTTTCTCTTATATAATTATCTGTCGTTGACCACCGCCAATACAATGCTAATATG
The DNA here is from genome assembly GCF_010389155.1 of Erigeron canadensis. NCBI lineage: Eukaryota > Viridiplantae > Streptophyta > Magnoliopsida > Asterales > Asteraceae > Erigeron > Erigeron canadensis. The sequence goes on along the minus strand of NC_057768.1, from coordinate 49,209,008 downwards.
TATTAAAATGACGATTATCTATCTATAATATCAATCTACGTTTTCGTTTAATCTTAAATAGTGACACCTTTATAATTAAGGACAAGTGCATAAAAATGGTAATAAAAGTGTCTTGTTTTGCGGTTGTCTGTTAATCAAACTCTCAAAAGTTCAATTATATGTATCAAACTTTCTATTCGTTGAAGTAGCATGGCTGGATCAAGTGGTTAACGCACTTGCCTCTGGAGATAGAGGTCAAGGATTCGATCCTCACCCGATGCAAAGGCCGGAGGTCCCTTTCTATCATGTACAACAGATATGAATGAAAATCTTGATACATTCATACAAATAAAGGTTTTAACTTTTAATGACAAAACGAGACAAAATTATGTGAAAAATCTATCTATCCCGTATAGTAAACACAAGCCGATAATAATAATAATGAGACAACACTTAGAAGTATGCAATTAAAGAAATAAATAAATGAGTTTTAAAATAAATGGCAAGTTGGGAAACCCAGTAAATAATACAGTAATAATAAGAAGGTTTGTTAAACATAGAATACGGTTAACAAGTAAGTGGTAATATATTCTACTTAAAAATGATTGTCGTCAGGTACAACACTGCCAAAGAGAGATGTATATATACATTGTTTTACCTTTAATGTATCTCAGAAAGAACAACAAATTTGGGTTGACTGAGTAGGAAGAAGAAGACGACAGTTAGTGAGTGAGCGAGCGAGCGATTTACTCTGTATTTATTTTGGTAGAACGAAAAGTATTATTATTCTCTTTTTAATCTTATTTTATCTCCATCGATCTCAATAAAAAATTTTTTTTTTCATTTTTTTGCTGTAGAAAAAAAAAAAAAAACTTGTTGGCTTGTAGGGGAAAAAAAACTTGTTGTGATTTGGGGCCCTTTTGAGTTATGGCCTATGGGAGTCTTGGAGGAGATGTTTACTGACACTTATACTTGAGTTTTTATTGAAAGAAAAGAAAAAGAAATATTAGATAAGGAAATAAAGGATAGAAAATTATATAAAAAAAAGACATTTTAGAGTTCAAAAGAAACTAAAAGAAAATTATATAATTTTGATACTTTAGAACCATCCACACACCACCACCGACTGTAATCATCATCATCTATCATGTTTCTTTCTTTCTAGGGTTTCTTTCATTCTTTCCTATTATTCAATACTAATTATAATAAATTAAAAATTAATAAAATGGAATCATCATCATCACCACAACAAGAAGTCTGCTTTCACGATGGTAATATTACCAACTTCAATTCATTCATTAGTATTGAATAATATCACGATGGCAAGATCATACCTGATGATCGCAGATCGAAGGAGTCCAGAGTTAAAGTGCTAAAGTGTTAATAAACCCTTTCAATCAATAATTAATTATCGAAAAGAATTGATACCTGATGAGTGATGATTAAGATCGAAGGAGTAGTGAATATTATGGAGAAATTGTTGGTTCAAAGGGTGAGAAGACAATCATAGAAGTTTTTCCATTCAAATCAGGCTAAAAATGGCCAGCTAACTTTTCCTTCCTTACACTTTCTTTTCCATTAGAAAAAAATCTCAAGAATGCAAAAAGGTAAAATTCCTTATCTTTTCCTTTCCTTTCTTTCAAAAAAAAAACCTCAAGAATGCAGTGTTAGAGACCAGATATCTAATATTCTATGTTTTCAAACATTTACTTTTTTAGACGCATGCGGGTTGTGTTATCACACACTTGGTCTTCCCTTTAGGTTCCAACTGTTAACATACTGTCCGTTTGGATGTCACTGATAGGGTTTGAACCACTAACCAACTAACACGATGTTTTAAAAAAAAAATAGTTATGCTTGTTGCTTATGTTTGATCTTTAAGTTAAATTATACATTCGGATGTTCAAAAATCAGATACATCGAATATATGAAAATTCGGGTTCGGATTTCAGATATCCAAATTCACTATCCGAAATTCGGATTTTCAAATCCGATTTTGAACCCCCCCCCCCCCTCCGTAACAATCAACACATCTTTTTATATCTAAAAAAACATGATAAATAACTTATTAATAAAGAATAACAAATTCAAATAACTTTTTTTTTTTAAAATATGGATCATTTGCTTGTAACTGGGGATTTAGCTTACGTTATCTTAATCAGGCCCGCATTAGAGAGCCCCCTCACCCTCAATACCTAGTAGGATGAGAAACCCCCAACTAAACCGCCTGAAGGCGTTACATTTAATTGGGATAAAACCCTGCCCCCTTTGCAGGATTCAAACCTACTTCGATGGAGAACTTTATTTGTGAAATACCTTGGAATGTCCTTCCTATATCTCGAACTCGAAACCTCCTGCATGAAAAACTGGTACTCAACCATTAAGCTATAAGAGGAAGTACACAAATTCAAATAACTAACTTCATTAAAATATAGATAACTACTACAATACCTTTTTAAACAAAATGAAATAATGTTATAAAAATTAAAAATAATATTATTTTTTTTTTTTTTGTTAAATTTATGATTATAAATAAATGAAGGTTGTAAACAGAGTTCAAAAGTTGTATCATATACATATACCATCATAATACCTCTATACGAAGTATACACTTTCATTTCAATTCTGATTAACACTAAATTAAAATTAACAAATGATCATGACCAATCTTAAATGCTTGTAATTATATTAAAAACGATGTATACACTTTCATTACTTATATTAAAAACGATGGAATACTTGTAATTACAAGAATTCTCAATATGATTTTTCTTCTCGGTATCTATTGCAGTAGCAGACACCATCAAACGACCAATCTTAAATGCTTCAACCAGACTACAAAAGCAGCTTGATGCAATATCAAACGAGTCAGAAAATGAAATAATGCGATCCCCATTTACAATCCACATTGATCCAACTCAAATAAACCATAATTATTAACTGCAAATGATCTGTAACATCGAGTTATTTCATATGACGAGTAATTCAGGACATTCTGTTAACACCCAATATAAGGCACATATAAATATCACGATGACTCCAAATATGAACCACGTTATGCCTCTGAAATCCTATCACTTTTACCTTTAGTAGCCCCTGTTGGGGATGTGCAGTAAACAACAAATAAAAACCGGATATAATACAATCACTGAAGGCGCGATACGCTTTCAGATTGAATCAATTCGGTGGTTCACCCCAAATTATTCAACCGGATACAATCAGTGATTAAGAACGTTCTGTATGATTTTGTGTTTGAGAGAAAGTATGTGAAAAACAGGGAGAGAATTCTAGCTCGACCCCAGCAAGGGCTGCCCCTTGGACCCCGCTCCCGGGGGCGCTGCCGCCGGACCCCGTTCCTTAGGGGTTTCGTCCCTAACATCATAATAAATTCATATAAATGTGCAATCCGCACCACCAAACTCATGATTTATTATTATGATTAAATTACTAATTAACTCAATTACACTAAAATATCCAACAGCCACAACCCTTCATGACTCTACCACCAAAACCAAATTCACTGACTATATTTGATTCGACAGAAGAAACATTCGAGTATGAAAATTTCATCCTAAAAGACTTCCACTCTCAACTTACAAGAACTTGGGGTTGAGCTGTTATAGTTGCCATATCCAAGATACTTGATGCCTATTCTGTACAAAAGCAGTACAGTTCTACATCTGAGCATATATTCTTTCCTCTTTGTCGTGGCCTATATATGAAATCTCATGTTACCTTTCCTGAAGCTTCCACTGGAGTATTCACAATTTCACATGACACACCCTTCCATTTTCTTGGCCCAATCTACACACTTTTTCACACCCAAAAACTACTTGCTTTTACTAGAATATTAATTTTCTACGTATTCTTTCCGTCACGATAAGCAAATGGTCACACAAAAGGTCTCATTTATCTAGTACAAATAGGAACCACTGCCAAAGATCAAGATAGTTCAAAACAAGACGACCTTACATAACCTAATACTATTTATATTGTTATTACAAACTTATCAGATATGATGGACCTTACACCACTCAAAGCAACTGGTGTTACTGATCGATAAATATTATAATGAGATTACAATTCAAAGGCAACCCACATCATGTTAAGAATGCAAGACTTAGTTATTGGTGTCAGATTACTTCATATGCAACCTATACTTCAGCAATACCAATTTCGTTAGAGACAAATTATAGTCCACGATAGAGGTGCTCATTGGCTTTGCTCTGTTGCAACATTCCTGTTCACGTAATCCAAATATCCCTGAAAAAGACCAATAAATGACTGATGAACTCTTATTTATGACATTAATGCCTTCAAAAAATAGATACCATGGAGAATGAAGTATTTGTGGATCCAACTACCCTTTTCTAAACATACATAGAAGGAACTTGTTTAGACCCGTTATGCAATCCCCTTTACCCATTTTGCTGCCTCTAATTTCAAAGTGAGATCATTAGAAGTTAAGAGGCAGAACAAGAGTAGTACCTGCAATATTCCAACTGCCGCAAATTTGTCACTAATTGTTTTTGCTTCTGATAATGGGTAGATATTCAATGGCTTCAACAGTAGCTCCGTATTCTGTAGCCAAAAATAAGCACATTAACCACCATTTTTCCATGGTTAAAATGTAAAAGAGAAATTAGTACTATGGCAAACTATGCAAATAACATCTGAAGCTAAAAGGATGAGTACTAGAACTATATAACTGTAAGGAACGAAACTACATCAAAGAGATTCTATATTTTGATCGTTCACTTATGATACATTTCAAATCTCCAAGCTATTAAAAACGTAACAATGAGATGATTACTGAAAACTATATATAATATATATTTGTACGGTGCACACTTTTGAGGTGAAGCATTCCTCCCAATAGGTATATTGCACGTCTTCAAGTTTCCCAGTTTCAGAAAGTTCATCAACAAACGCTTTCACTTGGGCAGCCTAACATAATTTAAGAAATAAAATCAACGGTTTCCAATTGAATAACTAATAAAATGAAGTTACAGTTCGAAATACAACTTTACATCTGGACAGTAACTTCTTCTGACATAGGGATATCCAACAACGAAGGCCGATATAGAGAGTTCTGACATCTGCAACCAATAGGAACGGAAAGAACGTCAAATTCAGTCATATTTTGCAAACGAACCTTACAGTACATGATTCCCAATCAAGCATCATAGTGCTACTTAAATTAGATTGAAAATTAAGAAAGCATGTGTGGCCCAGGAGCTAATACTTAGAATAAAAAAAAAGTACATAAGTCTGCATTAGAAAAAAAAAAACAGAGTAGGCAAACGAACCAGGTGTTGAAAATCAATAGCCATAAGACCAATGTTCGATTTTTTCCTAACCAGAACACTGCAACATAGCAAAACAACATACATTATCTTACGCATACAACAAAATAAGAATGAAATAAGAAGCACTATAATCATACAGATAAAAAGTTCCAAGATAGAAATTATATATATTTCACAACTCAATAGTGGCGATTAAATTTCTTTTCCATCACCAGGAACTTTAACTTCATGGGTAACCATTTCTTGTTAGAACATTGATAACAAGGAAAAGTATAACTAACTAACTAAAAATACTGAGTTACGTAAAAACCATTGAAAAATCAATCAACGACTAGACACGATTAACTGGCGGATACCTTAGAGGTGAAGCCACTTTGTTGTTAAAATCTGAAACCGCCAAACCGACATACTTATTACCAACATCAAGACCAAGAAATCGGCCTCGTTCAACATCACGAACCTTTAACAACTTCTGGTACAAGTTTAGGGGCTTCAAGTACTTCATCTATCAATTCACAATTTATTCACAAATTAGCTATAAAATCAATACTACTCTAGTACTTAATACAAGTCAAGATACAAACTTTTTCTATACATACATTAGGTTGGATATTTCTAAGCCATACCCACATCAAGATCCATACTTCAGTACACACACACACAATAATATCACATTTTCGAATTGATATCTGAAAATGAAAATGAAGTCATAGAAAGAAGCTTACCATTTACAACGATGTCCAAATGGAAGGTTTGTGAGCTGTTAAAGTTAGCCTCGGTAATAAATTTTTGGGTTCCTCTGTGTGCCAGAGGTTTAGGGCTCCCTGTTTTATTCGTCTAAAATTATATTTACGAGTAGTTAGGGTTCCCTGTTTTCTTCTTATTCCCTGTCATATTTTATATCTTTTAAAAATCAATAAAATCTTCTTTTTTTTTTTTTCCTTCTGCATACGATATCGAAACCTCACTGTATAATGGTGAAGCCTTGCATGTATCCTAGACAACAAAATGTTGACCATGAGCTATTACAAATATTCAGACGGAAAAACCCCAATGTTTTGTCATCTATAAGGATCGAACTCAAGACTTTAAATTTTAAATTTGCTTCTTTTCAATCAAACTTTTACCATTTATTTTTTTAGATGGGGATTTTAATCTTAGTTGTTAAAGAATTTCTTCAACTAGAATTATTATCATTATCAATTTCAATGTTGTTGATAGTACAAGTATCTATATCTATAGTATCTAATACAAATCTTCCATTTTTTCCTTTTAAATGTTTAGCTTTTGAAAAACCAAAAATATCATTATCTTTTATTCATTAATTTAAACATCTTCATCTAATATATCTATAATATCTTTAATGAAATAATTTACAGTATAAATCTTCCAACAATTAAAATAACCACAATACCACCTGTAACATCAATTACTTTTACGTTCACCACCATCATCGCCCCCATCACCGTCCCCACTGCCGCCCCCAGTAAGCCCCCCACCACCTTCACCACCAGCACCTCCTCCATCACTACCCCCATCGCCGCCGCATTGCACAAGTATAAGTCTAGCCTTTAATAAAATTATATCTTATTTATAAAGTTTATTACATTACATATTAATTTACAATTGTCATTGTAATCAGCTAATTGTTGTTTTACTAACACTGTATTCTTTAGTTAGCTAAAGAATGGAAAGGAAAGGAGAGTAAAAAGAAGTTTTTCTTCCTAATCACCTCAAAATTAAGAAGAAAACTTTTAAAGCAAAAATAACTACAACTTCCCTCACTTCTCCTCTCATTTCATTTCCATATTATTTTAAAACTTAACAATGCCTTTATTATTTTTTTCTTTCTCAATCTTTTTCTCCTCTTCTTAAAAAAACTTAACAATACAGTGTAAATGTTTTAATTTGAATCAATATATCTAAATGGCAAAAATAATGTTTCTTGTAGATTCATTTGGATGTTCCAATCCAAATTTAAACATTAAAGACAAAACGGCTTTTTTTTGGTATACATAATGATAAAGATATAGATTGATCGTAGAAAACTACGTTAATCATTAAAGAGAATAATACATTTAGTATCATCTTAAATAACTCTTAAACATAAAGATATAGATTATACTACTGTGTTAGACACGAGTGTAAATCTAGTATCATCTGAAAAATTCTTAAAAGTAACATAAATACATTTTGTATCTTAATAGCACGAGCGAAGCGCCCAAAGTCCTTCATTATTCACACATTTAAAAAGTAAACGTAAAGTATTCTCATGACATTCCAAACCATCAGATTGTTTGGTTTATGGAACTTGCTTACAGCATCGGTAGTGCTTCTTAGGTGAGAGACCAGTTCCCTTACAAGTTACAACGGTTCATGCCCCCTAACCTCTGAGATAGAAGATTAAAAGCAAAAGGAAAACAAAACGGACCCAATGTTATTGAACTTATCAACTTATATGCATTGTTGATGCTCTTATACGCATATATTAGCAGTTAGTGGTAAACAAAATGGTTACAAGAAAACTAAACATCAAAAGATGACAAATCTAGTATGCCTACCTGAGCTACGACTAAACAAACAAAACAAAAAGGCAACGTTGCTATAATGATATGTAAGCCCTAGAATCAATTAATGAATTAAATGATCAAACTTCCATTCAATCCACCATTACTGTACATGAAAAAATGGAGAAAAAACTTCAAGCTCTACACGCCTTTTAGATGTTCTTCTAAAAGGCTTCCGGTTTCTCCATAAAAGGCGTTCAATGCCACTACGTCTCCGGGTACTAATGTCATCACTATCAGCTACCTTTCTAGTTGCATTTGAATTGAATTTCTCCAATTCCCTCCTCAACTCCACTGGTCTCGGAGATGGTGTTTGAGGCTCTTCGCATTCACCATAAGACCTGTCAAACCATCTAATGTTTATTAGATACATTTTGAATTTCAAGGTAACAAACACCACCTTTGAGCTCTAAATTGATATGAAGTTATATGCTTATAACTTATGGAAATAAACATAGTTGGTTATGTACAATTTAGGTCTGCCAAAAGTCAATTTCAGAAAATTATTACCGTTGATCTCAAAAGTCAATGATGGTAGATTGTTTTATGCCCGCTTCATAATTAAAAGTCTAATTATTAATGATTGCACAATTAATCTGAACTACATCAGAGGTCACGACCAGGACTATTGAGTGGCCCATCAACCAAGAGGTATTGATGGGTTCAGGTCTCAGTTGACACATGTATATTACTAGGTGCACTATTGGAGTGCGATTCTTCACCTTTAAAGTCGAGTGTTATAGCAGGCTAAGTGGATGAAATTGCAACAGATCAAAAAGGGTACTCCTTTTAGCCATCAATATCAAAAAGAAATAGAAGATTTCAGGCATAAGAAAACACTCGATGACTTTCAACCCATTTGATATATTTCCTATGAGCTATCAACGTCTGACCGTTCAAACCAGAAGATATAAAAAAATAAGCCAAACCGACCTCTTCACTTGCAAATTAAATGGGTCGAAATGGCTACCACTAGTATTTGGCTAACACTTTTAAGCTGTTTGTTTAAATATTTCATCAATATTAACAGAGTTCCATAAGAGTTTACTTGCCTTTCTTGCCACACTGATGACGACGTGCATTTAGCTTCATCGGCTACATCAACCTTGCATGCAGGGCAAATGTAATTCTTTGGCGCTGAAGCTAAGTTAATACAATCAAAGTGATACCATTCGTCACATTTATCACAAGCAATCATTGCTCTCTGATCGTAGGGCTTCCTACAAATGCAGTAAAGCATACTGCGCTCTCTTAATAACTGCAATCAATAAGAATCATATAATTAAAGGAAAGATAAAAATACAAATAAAGTATTCAGGCTACATAGAAATCATATTCTCTTATTACCTTGAGTTCCTTGTCAAAGTGCACCGGAAAATTTTCCCCTTCTGCTATAAGTTCAAATACTTTATACAATTCAAGTGCACCAGAATCCCCCGAAACCTATTCGATAGTCGGCAGAATTAATATTACATGTTAATTTATTTATGTTTTGACAAAAAGTACAAATGACTGTTTGTTTATGAAGAGAGAAAATATGGACCTTTTTGGCCTTCGCTGCCCATTGCAAACCAAAGTGCCGTACTGTCTCGAGTCTATTGCAGAAATAATCTTCCAAGGGAACATTTATAGCAAGACCCTGAAAATGTTATTATGCTTAGATCAACACAATCGAACGAAATAAGAATGATATTTAATGTATTCATTTCTCAAAAATATAAGGTAGGCGGTTAGTGGTGCAGTTGTCAGGATTATACATCCTGCACTCTACAATTTACAAGCAAGTACCTCTTTTAAAAGGCGTTGGATCTGTTGCATTGAAGGCTTTTGTGAACCGTCTAATAACTTATATGCCCGGACTCTCCAAGAATTTCTTGCCAATGCAAGCTCAAACTTGCAATTAGTTTCCCGCTCATAAACTCCAGCCACCTCTATTGCCTATACAAGAAACATCATATACTCTATCACACAAGAGTAACCAAATTTTTGCTAGTTTATATTGCTTAGATATTAGCTAAAACAAATAAGAAATATAGTAATAACTCAGCAGCAAAAACCAAACATTAATCACCTTTAAAGCAGTGGATAGTTTACAAAATACCACGCTCGGGTCTTTGCCTAGAGAACCCAAAGAAAATTCTGAAGTTTTGACCAAGCAATCTTTGTATGCCAAAAATTTCTCAAGTATTCGATGTATTATAGCTTTTTCCTTGATCCTGCAAAGATTTAATCTATCAGTATGAACCAACCTTGCAATAGTAGAGATGGCAATTTTTACCCATTTACTTGTAATCCAGTCAATTCAGATTATGTTATTTCTTTATCTCTAACAAGTCAAATGAAGAAAATAAAAAAGCATCCCTTAAAATAAAACAAGTCAGATGGGCCAAAGAAGTCAAAAGTCGCCCGAAGTGCATTTCTAATGCACAAAACCTCGTATATTATTTCAATACTTGTGTAATCAATAATCATATTTGACACACTTATTATTAAAGATAAGTTAAAATTATGAAAGAGCATACATGACCCTTGCAAACTATACCAGAAAGTCACCTGATTGACCAGTTACCCAACCCACCCATCTTGCCACATCTACATATAGCATGTGGAAATACCATACACACTCCAAACTAAGTAACCTAGCAAAGAAACTAGGGGCACGGGAGTCAATCTTGGAGAGTTAACCTTAAGCAAACATAAACCATATATTTAAGGTGTGGATTAGAAAAAGGTTGTAAGGCACTCACTCTACACATAAGTTTTTAGCATCAGATAGAAGCTCTACAAGCATACTCAACTCAGTACGTTTTGTGTCAAATTTCTGCAATGAAATGAAAGTCAAGCAACTGAAAAAAAGAAAAACTCAGGGTCCTCAATGAGGTATTATTATACATTCCTACCAATCGAGAGACTTTGCCACTCTCAACGATATGGCAATAAGGACATATATGAGTTGCTGCATAACTTGTACCGCCAAAAATTGGTTTTATACACTGCGTATGGTAGCTGTATTTACAAAATAAATAACGAAAAATCAATATATATGCAGAAAACACAATTTAACGTTGTAAAAGAAACAAATAGACAATTTAATAACCAATGATCCAGTAACATAATGGCTTTTACCAATCCATGCACACAGAACAAGTTGAGAGCTCCTGATCTTGATAGTCGTTTGAGCAGATTATGCAAACACTTCTTTGGGTGCAACCACCAACATTCTTATACACATACAAAGATCTGTCTAGACTATCTAAAATCTGCAGACAAGGGAGAAGAAATCTAAATATTGATGAAGAATGCATTATGAAGGTTGATATATTACAGGTAGACTATTGGAACAGTTGCCATATATGCACCTTAGATAGAGCATTCAGCAGCAGGTCATCATCAGGAACCTTAACCCCAACAATGTCTCCGCATCTCTGCTTCCACTCTTTGACTTTTTGCATTTCAGATGTGACCAAATCCATTTCCATGCAATTCAAAGCATCAGTGCTGCCAAGCCCCTGCATTCATCCAGTATTAATGTTGTATACATATGAACACAAAAAATATCAAGAGACCCTAATACTCCTAAATCATTTGAAGTAAAAGTATAATGCTTTGTTATTTTCCAAATAATATTAACAAATCTTTGACTTGTCCCATATATACATGTGATAGATTGGGTTCTCAAGATGTACTAAAGTACAACTCGTAAAAATTACAAACATGTTGATTTTAATTTCAAGTCAAAATATCAACAAAGGAACCGATTCTTAACTTTTTGATACAAGCACACTGATAAGGTTATCGTACTAAGTTGACTCATTAAGAAAGACGGTCGTAGTATTAGATGGGAAGAAAATCACCTCGAGCTGCATTAACGAAAACCATGATCGATTTCTAGGGCTGCGGCTGAAAAATTCTTTCACTACATCGACCCATACACTGCATAATCAAAAAGCCGTTTGAGAAAAAAGGTACATCACTAAATTATTTTAATCTATAAATGCTATACCTTCATAGCCATGTACAAAGCAATATATAAAGCCAAATAATTAAACCCCGTTCATCTAGTGTCAAACCTTAAAAAAAGAATGCTATAACACACATATATAGTTACCAGTTCGTTACAAGAACAAGTGGACCTCACCTTGTTTGGTACTATCTCCAATGGTAAAAGGAGTTTGCTTTTGATAAAAAAGTTCGTGAAAAATATAATTCAGATACTCACATTAGCTTATCAGAATCATAAATTTCTATTTACATAGTATGTCAATGTCAACTAATGTTACCATCACGTTTGTAGTTAGAACGGAAGCCACCCGCTCTCTAAGCAGTAATAACTCAGTGCTCACTGGTTCTAATCTGGGCATCAGCCTATCCATATAGGTATACTTTTTACTAGCAAAAAAACTCTTATTATGAAGATAAGAGTTTGATTTGTCATAGATCTCCTTTGTATTGAAGACAGCAATGCTTTTTCACACAGTGCCTCATTTGATTTGTTTTTCAAAAATGAAAGAACTAATTAAACCGTTTCCGCGAAATACAAGTATTTACTTCAGAAGGGCCAAGAAAGTTGATGAAACAAATTAACTAACAGTGATTGCAAAGATTGTTCAGCTCAGCTTAGCTGTTTCATGCAAAACCTAGAAATAACTAATATGATCTCAGTCAAAAAATATCTACCTGGCCTGCTTGTTAGGTTAATCCCTTGCCATCCTTATTAGTTAAACCTAGAGTAAACTTAAATTGGCCAAAACTCATCTCGGTCTATTTAATGTTGACTATCTCAGCATTTAAAGTAGCTATTTAATGTTCGCAAGTCATTATATCACATATAGTTGACATATCAAGGCTGTATGCAACATGCCAACATGACCCATAGTCAGAATTATTAAATCAGATTGACACATTGGTGAAGTAGTTTAACACAAGCATTAAAGAGCTAGCAATGAGAACTTTTGCTAAAGAGGATTTGGATGACACATCTTGAACAGAACCACACAGAGATCCAAATGATTAATAAAGACAATTTAGATGACACATCTTAAAGAAACTCACTTGTGTCTGTTGATAGCATCATGTAATTGGCCAACGATCAATGGGAAGGATACTTCTAATATCTGCCATCAAGAAATGTCATACATAAATACGTACACAAAATATAAAGACCAGCCTGCATTTTCCACTATATTCTTTTCAATTTTGTAGTCATGAAAGATAATAGGTAATATTTCAGCTACTAAATTGGATAATTAAACTCAGCAGGAAGAATACTGGATAATTAATACCTTCGATTGTCTAAGAGCTTCTTCAACATCATTCAAATTAAATCTTTGAACTTTGCATGGACCAAGAATCTCAACAGCTCGCTTAAGCCAAGTAAGCCCATCAACCAATGACTTCCAGAAAGAACGCGATGCATATTTAACATTATGACGTTCAGCATCCTCCAACAACATTTCAATTTCCTATAGCATAATAAACTATTTTAAAGAAGCCTTTAAGAATAGCCAGAGGAAGAAACTTGATATAAAAATAGTATAGAAACACACTTTGAGTGAGGGAGCAACAGCACGGAAAGCAAGCGCCTTGAAGCACCAATGAAAAATCGCACAAGTTTCTTGTAGTTTTGCAATCACAAGGGAGTCAAAACGATGTGATAACTCATTCTTCATTATGGACTCCATTTTAGCAGCCTGAACCGAAATTTTGGGGATGAAATAAGAACTCTCATCCCCAACATTAAGAATGTTCAACAGTGACTCAGCATCATGCAATGCAGTACAGGCATTAGCCTCCCACTGCATATAATTTTGTAAAACATCTTCGAGCAGAGACCGCTCGTCCAAATATACCTTCAGTAGCTTTGATTCTGAAACCAGCTCCTGCAAGAATATATCATGATTTCAAAGAATAGAGTTAGCAACCACTCATGCATAACACCTCAACCATTCAAGCAATTATTATAACCAGGCAGAAGAAAGACCTTCAGCATGTCAACATTGAGCAACGGATTTGCAACCGACATCGAAAAATCAGATTCCAAATAGGGTTTACACTTAGTTAACCACGACTTTGCCATTGATAAAGCTGTTTTAACACCATCAAATGAAGGTAGAAGTGCACAAAGATCCTCCGACATCCTGAAATATTTTTGGTTAGAGGCTTAGAACCATAAATGTACAACTATCTGATAGAGATGGCAATATAGGTGAGTTGAATAAAGCATTCGAGTTAGAACTGGTCCTATTTCAGTACGGTTCAAAATGAGATAGGTTGACACCACAAACTCTTTTGTCCATCTTTTAATTGTGATTACATGACAACATTATGTCAATAATAATGTAAATCTTATAATAAACAATCGATTGAATCACTGCCCCTTTAGCTAATTATTCGTTTCTAATTGACCCGTTTAAGATTCTACACAGCCAAAATCTACCCACACATAGGTACATAAGTTGAAATTGCCACCTATATAATCTACAGAGGAGCCGCAACGTATTCGGGTGTGATTGTAACATACCTTACGACATCCTCAAAATCAGACAGCTGAACCTCGGTGGCAAGAATATGTTTTGCTTTTTCTTCCAAGCACACAGCTTGAGCAAGTACATCAGAAATTTTCTTGAAAACCATCTCATTCTCAATATGTAGTCTGAAGGAAATAAGCATAAATTAACCAAATACTCGTGGGGATATAACAAGAAATAAGATATTCTATCAGCATCAAGCCAAGAACTTACTCGTTGGCCACAGCAACTACTTTCTGAATAGATTCGAAAGGCATTTTACTACGAAGGATCTGTAGAAGTGTAAAGTCAAAGTTAACATAAAATAGATTAATTAAAACTTAAAAAAAAAAACGTATGCATATTGGTGAAAAAATTGGCACAATACAACATGCCCCGTATATAGCATGCATAAAATTCAACATATGATGGCGCAATAGAAGATAAATAATGATACAAAATGACAGCTGTAGTATGCAGAACAAAATGTAGGTTTTGACTACAAATGGCAATTTTATATTTTATCTCTAGGTGTTTAAACGGGTAAGTAGAAAAAACGAACTTAATAGGAAACAGGTAACGGTTGCCTAAAGTAAATGAGTTATGTGTCAACAAAACAACCATGTTTTACCCGGCACGAACAAATATTATGTTTTGACCAATTACCCAATTCAACTGGCCCCTGCAGTTTGCCACCTCTAGTTTTGAGGTACGGCATCACAAGAATATAATACAATGGCATACGCAAAATTTACCTTCCACGCTTCGACCCTGCAGAAAGCCTTCTTCAACTCCACATCAACAAGAGGTATCTCGTCAACTAACACATGATGAAGCCAAAAACGGACCATATACTCGGAAATATTAGTAACGGTATATTTATATGTAATATGATGGAAACTAAAAGTATGTTAACAGAAAAGATGCAGACCTTGAACTTTCAACAATGATCCATCTTTTTGAAGGCATTTCAACTCATTAACAACATTTTCTTGATCCTCCCTCTCATTAATGTTCTTCACAACATTATGAAAACGAGATATCCAATCAAAGGCATCACTCTGATATTGCCTTAAAAGTTTTAACTCCAGAACATTGACAGTAAAACCATCATACTCTTGGACTAGCAGTTCAAGGTTCTGCACATCACATTTAGGTTTCTTATGTATAATATATATAATATAATATATAATAGAAGGTACCACTCAAACCCCTCTAATTACATAAATAACTGAGTTATACCAACCTTTAGTGCTATTGGACCTTTCAACATCTCAGTACATCGAGATTGACATAATTCAACTTGAGATACAAGATCCAAAAACGTAGGTATTTCGGAAACTTGGAGTTGAAGTTCTGCTATCTGTCCAGGAAAAACAATTATAAACCATGAACGTCCACACTCAAAAAATAGACTATATAACGAGTGGAAAGTGGAAACACATTATCCTAGTCACCTTTGATTTCAAGTCATTGACAACATCAACCTCGATCAAACCAGGAGCTTTCTCTGAGATGCATTTTCTTACCGTGTGTAGCCAGAGCTACAACGACAAATTATAAAAAACGTAATCAAAACGGATATAACATCTAGGCTGGCAGCAGATAAGACATATGACAAAACTAACCTTCACAGCTGACAGTTTAGTCGATAATTCATCGCTTTCTTTTACATAGATAGCGAACTTGCAAGCTTTGGAGTACAAGGTTTCCAGATCAGCAATCTGAGTTAACAAATGAAATGTTATAAAGACACGGGATCACCAAAGTATAATTATTAAGGATAGCTGGAGTAAAGCAGTATCAGAGGCTTTATTCACAAACATTGGAGGATGTTGTTAGGGCTAAACAAATTTCTTGAATCAGCACTCTCGCTTCTTCTTCATGACTCTGCGAAGGAATACAAGTGTTCAATAATTGGATCAGTCGACAGACTCTTCATTGAAAAGGATTGAGATTTAATTCACCTTTAACTTCAGATGTCCAGGTTCATTACATGGCACAGGACTGACATTAAGCAAAGTGGCCAGATCTTCCATATTAACTCTCTTCATCTTACAATTTTGTTGAGATGACCACAACTCGACTTTTGAAAGACAGTCTCTTACACCTTCTGCCCATTTCTGAGCTTTAACCAAGTTTTTTGCCAGTTCTCGGACCTATTTGATTCCCATTTAATATAAATATGGTATTTGACAAAAACTGATAAAGAAAAACTTAATCGGTCCTACAATCTTACTGGATCCATTTCAGAACCAGCCCAAAGAAACTGTTCAGCTTCCTTCAAGGCAGTGGCATAAGCAACATTTGAATATGGCATCTGAAGAATTTTACAAGACCTCAGGGTCCACTCTTCAGCAAGTTGCGTAATTGTTACATGGCCATCTTTAACCTAAATATCGGCATAAGAGCACCATCAATGCAAATCACATGAATACTGAAGTAATCATAATTGCAATTTGATTAATATTGTGGTTAGATGTATGATAATCATGCATTTGAGCCACAAGCTTAATTAGATGCATTACAATTTCATTAACATTGTGGTTAGATGCATGATGCATTGTGAAGTCCTTATTTCTTTTTACCATTTTTAAAATAAGAATAATCTGATTGGATATGTGTGTGTGTGTGTAAACTGTTCCTCTCCTAAGATGCTCTCTTATCTACCATTCTACCCTACACCTATCTTCCCTTTAAACCCTCTTCGCTGTTGACATTCGAAGTGTTAGGTGTTAAGCCCATCAGATTTCCATCCCATCTGTATTCATTAGCATTTTCTATATGACATGCAATGAGTAACGTCTATGCAAGTCTTATCCCAAGCTCCCAACATAAGGAATTGTAAGTCACACAAGTGTGCAATCGAGTCACCTAAAGCATCATTTATTGAGCGAAATTTCACAAATAAAACCCTCTCAAGGTAAAATATAAATACATACTAGTTTATACTTATAGTATGAGAATCAAGATAAGTCGGATCATTTTATATACCATCACCGACTATACTGCGGGCTGAAACAGAGTTACATCAAAGTGTCAAAGAAATCAGGTTAGCCAACGAGTTCATGTAAACAAACATATTGAACACACAAACACACACACAAACAAATATATATAGATTATTATCATCATGACTTGAAAAAAGAGAGCTTTGATTAGATTCAAACCTTTTTTGATAGAGGGGATGACTCATTAGGACAAGTCAAATGGGTTCGCTTGTTTCTTTGGGTCATTTCCTCAGAGTCGGGATCCTCCTTCATAATGACCAAATCATTCAATTCTGCAAGTGTGTGGCGGTAAAGAAAATGGCGTTTGCGAAACTTGCATTCACACAGATTTTCCCAGTGCTGCATGTGCAATACAAGTAGTTAGCCAAAAATGTAGTATTAAAAGACAATTGTCCCACAGCTGATTATGTATGTAGCATATCATCAAATTGATTGGAGGATTATTTGTATACAAGTGTCAGTTATC
Organism: Erigeron canadensis; assembly: GCF_010389155.1. Lineage (NCBI taxonomy): Eukaryota > Viridiplantae > Streptophyta > Magnoliopsida > Asterales > Asteraceae > Erigeron > Erigeron canadensis. The sequence goes on along the minus strand of NC_057768.1, from coordinate 49,191,170 downwards.
ATTACATAAAAATAAAAAAATAAATAAATAAGCTGTCTCTGGGAAATTTAATATCCATACCTCCAGACAAACAAACGCAGAAGGCCTGCAGCTGCAACCAACAGCTGAAAGATACAAGAACTGCTGACATATGATGCATGCTGCATCCTACAAAAAAAATTGTCACACAAATTTCATCAAATCTACAATTACTACCATTTAGATGATGTTTCATTATAAAAGATTAACTAAAATTAAAAATCTCCAAGTTACCTCTTCAACACCAACATAATTTGGCTGCTTCCGAGGTGCCATGGGTGAAGATCTAATAATGCCATTTTTCCAAAGTCGTTCTCTCCAACTCTTTTCTTTATTATATACCCGAAGCAACTCGTTCTTCAGGTAAGGTAACGCATTGCCATCAAAATCATTCTGTAAATTGAAGGCAGTGTCTAAGTATATCCAGGAAAAAAAAGTCACATGACCTTAAAAAGAAACACAAATACGACATTCTGATTGTACTTAAATTAATCACATCTTCGACATCAGCAGTTACACCAGGTATGAAAAAGATAACCAATCACAAAAGATATAAGGAATGAATGCCAGTACAAACTGTTGACCTTGGCTACTACACAAAGCAGTTCTTCATGAGACAAGACAGCAGGTTTACGATAATGCTGATAAAGCTCTGCTCCAAAACCACCATAAGGTAGCCAATCAGCTGGTGCAAAATTCACGGCTTCAGCACAATTTAAGCCTGCCAAAACCAAAAGGTAATTGAGCAAGCAAGAAATAAAAAAAGCTCTGCATATGACAAAAAATTAGGCTCACCAAAGTTGAAACCTCCATGATAAGATCTAGGGAAGGTAATGACAAAATTTCCAGGTTCCTAGAAGAAGCATGGAGGAGAAGTTAGAATCATCAGGATAATACAGACCACTGGGATTTATGACTTGTCAAACAAGCGCCCCGAAATAAATAAGCGCATTCGCAATGAAGAGCCCAAATTTCGACATCAACTTTCAGTCGGTGGACATGTAAATCAATACTATAGATAAAATCACCATCACCAGACAGTGTACATCAGACAAACAAAAAAAATGCAAAGAAAGATACCCACTTGAAGAACTACACTACTCATCCTAAGCAATTTCTTACTTGTTATGTTGGGTAGACCAAAAAAAAAAAAACACAAAATAAATTTTAGCTCATCCTCTCAAGTTAACCTATTGTAAAGTAGTGATGTACTAAAAGTCAACTACCTTCCACAAACACATTAAATTGAATTATCGAATATTTGCAGAATATGTTAGTCAACCAGGAATGTTATATAACTGGACTCAATATCAACATCATTTGTGTCATTTATATTATTTGTTCAAGCCACTAACTCAACTTAAGTTAACCAAATAGATAGGATCCTAACAATCATACTAGAAATTTCAATCATTGTGGAAATAGAAAACCAAAAATAGGGGAGAAACTAGGCAGTTTAGAACATGCAGTTGCAAAGTATATCAAAATAATATGTAAAAGAGCCATTAATAATGAATCGCCAGAATGGAAAAATAAGCTATTGATTTCGTAATCAAACCTGTAACACACTGTAAACTGGAACATTATTTTCTTGCAGGACTGATGGATTCAGCATAGTGACCAGCTGAAAAAGCAGGTCAGGTTGTGCGTCAAACAAATCAGGAAGGCTGCTCCGCATGACCTGCAGAATCGCAATGGACCTCAAAGTCAAAAATGTCCTTTGACTTGATTAAAACTTTCATGACAAGTAGAGATTCCTGGTCAAGCTACAATTAAATATAATATAGTAATAAACAGAAGATAACAACTTTCACAGCAATAGTATATAGACTACTTACATTGACGATATAGGCATATAGCACTAAAAAGGGACACAATATAGTCAAAAATGTCATTTGATATGGCTTAAAAGGCGCTACTCGGGCACCGGTGTTACTTGAGGCGCTGCTAGGATGTGACTAGACGATATATATATATATATAGGGTAACACTCCAGTGAGAACACTTTTAAAATAAGAACGGTGAGAACACTTAAAAACATCATTTTAATGCATTAAAAGTCCATAAAACTAACATAGTGCTTAACTAATTATCATTATTTAAGTGTTTAACAACACATTGATCTGTCAAAATCGAAAAAATCACGTTTTTTGTTTTGTGCATCCATCTTGGATGCATATTCATCAAAATGATGCATCCAACAAAAAACGTGATTTTTTCAATTTTGACAGATCAATGTGTTGTTAAAGACTTAAATAATGATAATTAGTTGTGCACTATGTCAGTTTTATGGACTTTTAATGCATCAAAATGTAGTTTTTAAGTGTTCTCATTTTAATTTGGTTCTCATTTGATTGCCACCCTATATATATAAAACTATCCTGACATTGGTGCTCTAGTCACTACATTATAGTGAAAACTTTTGATATGAAAATGAAGAAGTAAAGTATCTTGTGTATTTTTGTTATGTAAAAGTGTCTTGAGCATGTTTAAAGCATTTGTTTTGTAGAAAATGGAATGTATTATTGTTACAAGTATTTAGCGGGATATCGAGTCTCTTAATAAGAGGCGCTCACCTAGCACCTAGGCTTTTTGACCCTAAACGCCTCGGAGCTCCTATCGCCTTTCTGAACCAAGTCTTAGTTTATAGAGCAATACTACTATCTATTATTTGTATTTTAATTAGTTTCACCATATTAAAAAGACAATTTTAGTTCGGTAACAGCAATGTATTTTAAGTACGCCGAACCTGATGCTCCAAAAGTATATGCCAAGAGCCCAAAACTGCCAAGTTGTTGGCAGTGACCTATAGGCAATGTATATCACGTATGCCAAACCTGATGCTCAAAATACATACACTAAGAAACTTATCTGTTCAATAATCCTATAGACCAGAGATCTGACTACTGCCTTGTAGCATTCATACAACAGAAATACTTATATAGCAGCTAGATTTCATATACTAATCCACCTAATTTGCAGCTCATTCAAATATTCAAGTGGTTTAAACCTAAAGCAGTCATAGACGATTGCATATACTAATCCACCTAAATTGCAGCCCATTCAATTATTTGGGTGGTCTAAACCTAAAAGCAGTCATAGACAATTGTATATAACTCCATATAGATTCTACAGCATTAAAGAGGGGGGGGGGGGGGGGGGGGGGGGAGTGCGTCTCGAGGTCAAAAAGCAAGCTTTAAATGTCAGTATCAAATATAATAGGTCTATCGAAGAAATGAAAAGGCAGATCACATTTAACAATAATGACCTACCTTCTCAAAAGCACTAGCTTCGTTGCCAGGGACGCTGTACCAACATTTAGGCTCTCCCCTGGAAGTATGAACAAAAAAAATTATATTTCAAGATAATACAAAATGGGAAAATTTTAATTGAAATTGGGAAAATAGAAAAGCAAGCTATATTAAATTCACATAGATTTTAAATAACATACCAGTGGTGATAATTCATGGAGTAGAAACAATGGTCTTCAAAGTGCCAGCAAAAAGATGAAAATAGCATCCCAATGTAAAGCCAAGGAACCATAACACCAGCAATATTATGATGAACAGCACGAAGCATCGACCCTTGTAACTTGGGCAAATTGTTAAGATTCCATGGGCTAGCACAGTATTCATCCCATCCATCGATCTCTATAGACGATGGTCTTTGATCACCTACACGGGGGAAGCCACTACCATAGACAGACGTATCCAGATCACTGCCATAAATAACTTCAACTTCACCAACCGATCCTTCAACTATTTCCCAAAACTTCTTCTCCAATTGTGCCCTTGAGACAGATGTTGAACCCAACCATTTCTTCTTAGCCCGATCAGCCACACGCCTAAAAGCTTCTAACGACAACTGTTTACCAGGCACGAAACCAAAGCTATCCTTCTCGGAGTTAAAGCACTCCGAACAATACCAATTACCAGGTGGAACCCGTTTCAACGGTGGCGACAAACAATATATATGCCATCCCTTATTACACCTATCACACAACAGCATTACTTCGGCATGCAACCCACTTCTACATTGTTCGCATATCTGATCATACACTTGTTCCTCTAGCACTTTACTTGTTTCAACTTTCTGACCCGCTTCACTAACCCGACTTCTCTTACAGCTTTTCTGCCCACCTTTCTTCTCAACATCCATACCTCTCTTGCAACTCTTCTCCTTAATCCTATCCAACTTACTATAGTAAACTTCGTAATCATACAAATGCTCTTTATACAGCTGACTCAACACATACTTAGAACACTTAGTAACCTTCCCACCCGACCTCACAAACCGAAAAACCTCTTCCCACTTCTTCTCCTTCTCGACATTATCATACCCTCCATACCGTTTCACCCCATTAAACAACCGACACAAATCCAACTCCTTCCCTTCAAAAACCACCTTCTTCTTGACAGCTTTTTTCCCACAATGTTCCTCCAGAAACCTATTATACTCCAACTCAAACGTTTTCGAGTTACACGCAGGCGGCCGGGCCTGCAACTGGTGTATCGCCTGCGTTTTAGTGGGAAACGTGAACTTGTCCAAATCTAGGGCAAAGGGGGGCTTCCAATTCCCCGGCGGTACGATTTTACAAATGCCAAACTGTTCAGCCTCGGGACGGATCTTATAAATGTAGGCTAAGGGATCCTTGAATTCGTCTTCGGTAGGGTAATAAACGGGTGCAGACGGTATAGTGGACACGGAAGAGGATGCTAATGCTATTGATCCTTGCCCTAACACTCTCTTTTCGGCAGCCCTAGGTCTACTTTTCCCCATTTTTTTTTTCTTTTATCTAAATAGATACATCAATACTTAAAACCCTAAATCAACAACATACATATGCGAAATTTATATAGATTATAATGACAATTATAACAAAATTTTAATTGGAATATATATAAAGTAATAACATAACAGTAAGTAATGATAATTATTGCGATGAATAAATAATGAGTACTTACCTAGTGCGTGTGTGTGTGAGATTCAGAGTTGAGTATGGGCGGTTATGGTGGTTTTAGGTTTTGCGGTAAAACACGAGATTTTGACTTTACAAGGACTTTGACAAATATTTACGGAACAGCCATTGGTTTTCTGTTGCATACGGGGGGCTATCATATCTAGTGTATCCGTACTTTGCTTTTGTTTTGTTTTCTTTCATAAAATTAAAATTAAAAATATTAATAAAAGTACATCATATACCCAATACTTTCTAAAAGTTAATGAATCTTTCCAATATATAAATAAAATAAGATTGTTATGAGATAATCATTTAAATTTTTTTACATATGTGACACCACAAAGGCTTTCTATAATTCATATTTTCCATACAAGAATAATATTATGACATCACTTATTTATTTTCTTTTAATGTTTAATATTTTATAACTATTTAAAATAAGTGTTTTAAATTTTCATAAATAATGTCATAACATGATGGTTAAAAAAAGGCTCTATTTTAAGTTTAACAATTCTAATCTTTATCTTTTTGCTAAATAAGAAAAATACTTCAATCATATTATCTATTTTTTATATAAGAAAAAATTATATAGATTATCACAATCAATTTTTAAAATCAATCTTAAAAAAAACTATTTTGTGATGTCATATTTACATTATCAAATTTTATTTTTTAGATAAATATTATCATTTCTAATGGGTAATTGCAAGTTGTTTAAAATTAGCAAACAAGTTTTTAAATTTGTTATCTTTGCAAATTTTTAAATTTTTATCTTAATGTTTCTATTGTATATTTCAAATCCAAGCTATTGTCTCAAACTTATTTTCATGAATGGTTCACTAGACTCTTATATTTTATTATTTATAAAATAAGTTGTAACTTTTACGAGTTTTTACATCAAGTTTATCATTTTTATGTTAATTAACATTAATAACAATTATATGCTTTAAAATTAATTAAAAAAAATATCATAACAATGCCCGGGTAACACCCGGGTTGATAAGCTAGTGTATATGTAGATATAGATTTTCTAATCCTTATATAATATAACAATTGAGTTTTGAAACAACTTTAAACCTTAAATAATCTCTCCTCATAATTATTGGTATAAGTCTAAAAGCATACTTTACAATTGTATGAAGCATGAGTATTTAATTGTTGATAGTTATTATGTGAGTTTTATTACTTGTTAGTAGGATTATGTGCAAAGAAGAGTAGTAATGAGCATTAGGAAGATGAAAAATAGATAATTTATCGTATTAATGACATTGGGAAGTTGAAGTAACCTTATTGGTGGTTAGTTTGTATCATAAGTAACACATTTATATATCATACGACCATGTTTATTTAAGAACTGATTGCATTTTTGGTCCCTGTGACATCACACTTTTTGCAGGTTTGGTCCAAACTTTTCAAAACTCGCATTTTTGGTCCAATAAGTGTGCTTTCTTTGCAGAAATGGTCCAAATAGATGGTTCCATCTATTTTATTCCGTTAGGGCACTCATGTGCATGTCACGTGAGGGGTAGATTTGTCATTTAAAGTACACCCATTCACTTCTTCTTTTTCTTGCTTTTATTTTCCGGATCTACACACAAAATCTCCATATACTCCATCTATAACCATATCTCTATACTCTATATACAAAATCAAACACCATTTTGTATATCCAAATAGCAATACATCTATATTTACCATTATCCTCTACCTTTGTTCTCTTAACCATATTACAAACAGAGTTTTAGTATATACTTTTTACGGAGCTATAAAACCCAAAAATATTGCCGTTAAAAAAAAATTATTGCCGTAAAAAAAAGAAGCAAAGATAACAACTAGGTAAAGAAAAGCAACATCAAACCCTAAATAGCAAAGATTATATATATATATATATACTTCTTATTCTTATATGGAAAAATAACAAACACCAAAACTTGGTATTTTCAACCACCTAAACTCATACAAATATACACATAGAATTGTAAGTAAAAGTAGCAATGGAAAGAAAGAAAGTAGCAGTAGCAATCAAGTGAGAGAAACAAAAAAGGTGTTCATATTTTGATCTCCAATCACATTAACAAAGATCCAAAACTCTCTTGTTTTCTTTCCTTACTTTTATGTTCTCACACACACATACACATTACTGTGTGTAACGAGTGTATATAATAGAACAAGTTTGTTCATGACCAACAAGAAGAAGAAATGACCCCACAAAAAATGAACATCCAAGACACAATCGCTTACTGTTCACCCACAACTCCCGTCATCGACAACACCGTCGTATCATCACCACAGATCCCTTTATGCATATATGTATGTGTAAACGATATATATCGATATAGTTAAAAACTTTGGATATATACAGAAAAATAAAACTAAACTTCGGAGAGTTTTTGATTTTGTTTTGTATGTGAAGAGTTGAGAAAATAGGTGGTTTTGTTATAGATCAATTTTTATTTTTTTTTTGTAGTAGATTTGAAATTGGTTTAGTGTTAGATTTTGATAAAATGTTTGAAACGAAAGAGAGATTGAGGTGGGAGAAATTTATTGATTTGGGGTTTTTCTTTGTAATGAATATGTGCATGGTAGTATAGAAGAAGAAGAGGAGAAAAAGATAAGAAAAAATTAAAGAAAAATTAAATCTTAGAAATAAAGTGCCAAAATGGTCCTTGTATGAATAAATAGACGATATTGCCCTTCATGTGCCCCTTACCTGATGTCCTTAACAGAGGAAAATAAACGGAACCATCTATTTGGACCATTTCTGCGAAGAAAGCACACTTATTGGACCAAAAATGCGAGTTTTGAAAAGTTTGGACCAAACATGCAAAAAGTGTGATAACTTAGGGACCAAAAATGCAATTAGTTCTTTATTTAACCTATATATATACATATCATAAGTAACTTATATTATACTAGAATGTATCATAAGTAACCTATATTCAAAGGATGAAAATATTATAATGCATATCATACGCAATCACCCTACATATACCAGTATGCATAAAATCTGATCATACGCAATCACCCTACATATTCCAGTATGCATAAAACCTGATCATACAACAAAGAGAGTTTATGAGAGAATGAAAAGCCCAAAAAATTATGAAAAGTTTTTGTTATAAATATGTAGGTGGTTAATGAGAGTTTATTGGGTTGGGGGTTATATAATTTCATTGGTTTCTAATGAGGGTCTATATATATGTGTGGAATTCATTCTTCAATTACAACTTTGCATTCTTCTCTCATAAAAAGTTAGTATTCATAAGTGTATCTAAAGCTAAAAAATGGGGAAGGGTAAGGCTATTGTTGCAAAACAACCTAAGCTATATGTAAATATCGAATTAATTTTAGAAGGATAAATTGATATATGGAATTGGGAAATATATTATGACACATACGTGCTTATAACTTACAACTATGCTTATAATTTCCAATCACATTAACCAACATACATGGCTTGAATCAGAAACTGACATGAAAGAAACAACAGAAAATCAAATAGACGAACACATGAATGTCAATATCAATGACAACCAACAACCAACTCATGAGGGAAATGAACCGAACAACGATGAAGCACCACAGATCAATTCCTCAGAAGATGAAACAGTGGAAACTCACACTTCAGATTCTTCAGAGCAAGGTAAGATTACACCTCTCAATGCAATTTATGTTCTGCACTATACATGAACTCATGTGAACCATGTATGCTTTATACATCATATATAGTATAACGTCATTAGTAACCAATGTCCACATTCACATTACGAGAAGCATTTTTAAACAACAAGATTATAATCCAATCCCAATTAATACCCTTAACATAAATATCTATATCTATGGCAATCTACTTCTCAAAAGTGTCAAACATGGATGGTTTGTTATAATCACGGCAAAAATTAAATCAAAAAACCATTTCCAACCTTAAAAACAATTATAAATAAAACCAAATTCAATACCACATTATAACACTTCATTGATCATTAAGATAGATTCATTCACTTCATCTAAAATCATCCATGCAAAGTTTTAGTTTGCCTGATAGAAACAAAAATAAATGGAACCCATAAGTTTATCAATTTATATCATTCATCATTCCCGTCACCAACACACCATTTATCACGACACCTCCTTCATCCTCCAATTCAGCAAAACCACGATCAGCAACATCAGACCAATACCTTAACATTTCCACACGACCCCTAACATCCTGCTGAAATCGGGTAACCAACGGACTTGAGATTGGATAGGTAGGCCTTACAAGTAAAAACTTACGAAGCCAACCAGTATCCTGGGAATTCAAGATATCAACAATGGCATGATAAGAAGACAACCCATCACCCTGAATTACTTCAATCAAACACAAGACCTCAATCAATATCCACCCAATCATAACATTGCTCGGATCCTCCAAAACCTCATCCATATCGTTATAGTCAACAATACCGTCATCCGCATCCTGAAACCTGCCCTTCAAAATCGTGATCAATCTGTTCGTTTCGCGACATGCATTCCCAACTGGAACACCAACCCTTAAAACCTCTCTCAAAATAGCTTCGTCCAGTTCTAAAACTCCAGCCAGTGTCGTCACAACCGCTCTGCTCCTATCACTCATATTGAACACATAGCACTGCCGAAGGTAAATGAAATCCCATGACGACAACTCAGCCATCACTGACGTGATCGTTACTTATACCTTTAATACTTTACGTTGACATAAACGATCCAAATAATTGTATCTACTGATATAGAAGACCAAGGTGCATGCACACCATTTAAATTAATTAAAAGAACCTTTTCGGTAACAAATCCATCTCCTACCCTTCAAATTCCCCATATTACAATTCATATTTAAGACACATTAAAATAACCTTTCGGTAACTAATCAATCTCATACCCTTCGAATTCTCCATATTAAAATTCATATTTAAGACATTTATGAGTTGAAATTATATCCTTAAGTCTAACACAATGATATTATTATGTATAAAAAAATGTTTGTGAGTTAACATCAACTGTCCTTTTCGCTTATTATAGTTCTAATGATTGTAACATGAAGTGGCTAGTGAAATGTTTTCCATTATATATATGTGATACATCAAAGTTACTTACTTATTTGTTGGATCTACATATTATTTTGGAAGTCATATATCCTTATATAGAAATGATTTTTAAAATATCTTTGTATTCTTATGATGTTATTTATCATTTATTTTATGTATTATTAATGGACTAATGGGGTGAATTGATTTTTTAGTTACCAGTTAACTAACCATGGCAAACAACAACCCAAGTATCACCATTGTTGAGACAAACATACCAATGAAAAATCACATACTTAGAATAAATCATTTTCAAACAACCCGCAAACAATCAAAATAATAATTTAAAAATACAACTACTCCAAGAAAACAAATAGATTTCATCCCGCCCGTGCGATTTAAGACCTCGTTTATCTATACGATAAAACAATGGTTAATTACTTGAAAAATCCCTCAACATCTTACTCAAACCTTTTCTCGGGCTCCAACAAAAAAAAGTTCTATTTGAGGGTATGAAAACGGTTAAAACTACTTTTTTTGAGTCTCGTGTAAGTAGCCGGTCAAAAAAATTTTTGAATGTAATTTCTCTTTTATTTTATTTCATTTATGGATTACATGGAAATTGCAAGTCATATTTCTGTACAAAACACCATATATAATTTATGGATTACATGTATCTTTGTCCCCATCTAACCATTCTCATGTTCAACTCTTATTAAACAACCCAAGTTAAAAACGTGAAGTTTTTGCTTAACACCACCGTGAAGTCTCCATAGCCGCCACCTAAACACCGCTACTATTCCGACAATGAATCTTCATACCCAAATCTGACACTTTTAAATTAGCCAATCTTATTTGTTTTTCACCCAAAAAAGTTCTTCACGGGAGACCTAATCGGTTGTGGGGAAGCCAAAATTAGATTTGGAATCAAAGGGTAGCGAAGCTACCGGTGGTGGCTGTTGGAGAGGCGGAACAAGGGACAATTGGGATGGCAGATATTTTGAAGGTGTGTGGTGGTAGTTATTGATAGTTGTGTTTGTTTGTGAAATTGGTAAATGGATTTTGCAGATCCAGTGATTTGGAATGAAACCATTGTTCAAATTTTGGTAACTTTGTATCCAATGAAGTTTCCGACGTCGGCAACGGTGTTTTTGAAATGGAAGTGGTTATATGCTGATATGGTACAAGGGAATATAAAGAAGTGGTTAAATTGAACCTTTTTTTTCTTGATAAAAGGTTTCATTGACAAGTTGAGGAACTTTTCAAGTAATTAGCCCTTAAAGATAAGGATAAAACCGGCTAGCCACTGTAAACGTCAACAAAAAGTGGTCACGGTCCTACTATAGTAATTTTAGCCGTTTTTATACTCGCAAATAGAATTTTTTTGGTTGAAGCCAGAAAAAGTTACAGTGACAAGTTGAGGAACTTTTCAAGTAATTAACCCATAAAACAAATATAAATTATTTGTTTGTTCTCCTTAAATTTTTAACTATTAAATAGGTGTATCGACTTGAAACATATTGAGTTTTAAAATATAATATTATTGTAATAAAACAATTTTTTAATATAACATTATTGTAGCTTCTCTTTAAACAAATATCTTATATGTCGATCCGTCATCACAACCTTTTAGTTTTATGTTTTTGTTACACAACTTGAAACATATTGAGTTTTCACAAATTGCATGGATACATTTTTAGTTTAACATAATGAACTATAGTTTCAAACAAATACGATACAAGGATGGCCATATTATATCATTTTGTATATCATGGATATATTGTGAATATATATTGTGAGTAATTTTAGCTGTAGATTTAACTGACGTATTTTTTCAAAAACGAGCATAGTGCCCGCGAATTACAGCGGCTAGAAAGTGATGACAATATAAAAGGGAGGCGGTGGTGGAGAGCGAGGTAGGCGGTTGAGAAGGAGAGCAGCGGCGGAAGAGAGTGATAGAAAGTCGATGAGAGTGTGTAATGATTAGAGAGAATGGGGAAAGGATGATATATAAGGGTATTATGTTTAAGTAGGGTATTTTGGGAAGAAAAAAATGTTGAATTTAAGAAATTCAATACTCTTTATAAGGAAGTATAGATAAATAGGTGATCAAACCAGTTAGTTTTTTGTCGTTAATAAAGGTGTATAATGGCACAGGATCTCCAAAACTATAACAATATAATTAAAAATAAAATTTGAGTTTGATAATTAAAATTCAAGTTAATCATTGCCCAATCATAACCTCTTTTCCATTAATTTCATGGTCACCGTAAATAATATAATATGGATTGAGATATTTTAAAGTTTTTTGCAACATTATTAGTAAACTTATAAGTCCTTATTCTAAATGCTTACATGTTTACTTTAATAATCTAGCATGCCTTGTCATAATTAAATTGTAATGGGTTATTGAAAATTGCATATATGCATAATATAGTCGTTACTAGATTATAGACCCGTGTCCAACACTGGACACGAGGCTTACGATATTATCAATATTAGATCTTCATACATTTAAGTCATAAAAATTTATAATTTTAAAGATATACGGTTCGAAGTGTTATACTTTGCAAGTTGTAGTACAATAATCACAGATGTGTTACTGTCATTATTAGCTGAGACATATTAATGGAATTGTTTGTCGTATCCGTTTCACAAAACACATGCTACAATAATTCCTCTATTGTAGATTTTTTTAAAACCCGTTGTACTCATAATGTGATATTATTATGAAAGAAATTAGGAATTAAAATATAAACATACTTGTGATTCTGTACTTGACATTCAAGTATATGTCTTTGATCATAATCTGGGCTCATAACACGAATAGGTTTATTTTCAATCACATGTCATATGATAATAAGATAAAAATTAGGATTATTTTCATACTTTGATAACAATTGAGACTCTTGATTTGAATGACAATTGTAACTTTAAACATTAATACACAAAACTAATATATAAAAAGGGCAATTGTTTTTATCTTTTAAAATAATTTTTTGTAGACAATATTTCATATGTTAAAATTTTTATAATTAATTACATGATTAAGAATTTTTAAATTTTTTTTTCAAGTTGATGGTTAAATAAATATAAATTAAGTATTCATGGCTAAAAAGTATAAATTATTGATGAAAAATAAAAAGTTATAAATTAATGAGACTTTTTCTACCAGTGATGACATAAGCTGGTGTCAATTTGATAAAATTAAGCGATTTAATTGGTTAATAGATAATTAGTTCAACTGTCTTAAAATATATATTAAGATTTTATTGGATATATATCAATTATTATTCTATTGGACAAATATCAGCTATTATTCTATCAGATGTATATTAGCTATTATTTTTTATTTATTATATTAAAATTATTGGGTTAAAAGTATAAATTTGTGATGAAAAATAAAAGGTGTAAATTAAAGTCAAAATTGAAAACAAAAGTCAACTTTAGAAAATCGAAAGTTGTTATTGGTCGATTAATTATTAGATCATTTATGTTTTAATATAATAAAAGATTTATAAATGTTTATTTCTAAATCACAACATATAACAAGTTTCTCTAAATGTGATAATGTTCCCACAATCCCACATTATCCAGCATGTTGTTGTTTGTGCTAGTGTCGTATTAGTGTATGTTAGATTTGGAATATTTTCGTTTTGTACTTTTATGGTCGGTTCTCAACTTGATTTTGTTTAGTAACTATATACATATACCGATGTTAGACATTAAGTTTGGACGTAAAACTTCTCACATATTAATTTTTTAATTTATAAAAAATATGGAGGGTCAATTATATATATTGTATAATAAATAAATAATAAAAAATTAATATGTAGGGAATTTAAGGTGTTTAACAACCACGTATTCGTATAGAAAATTTTCAAACGTTACTAGTCTTAGACTATTAGGTAAAGGGACTTTTATTTGTATTACTTTATTAGATAAAATTAGACGACTATTATTTTGGAGTGTTTTACATGCATACATAAGCAGAAAGTTTCAAACTAACAAACAAATATTAAAATTTTACTTCCATATTTTTTATTAAAAGTTTTGACTTTCGACAAGCTACTTCATGATCATGGTGGTTGTTTTCATAAAGCTAATGCCCATACAACTGAAAAGATAACAAAAGTAAAGATGAGAAGATATATAATTATGGGTGGAAAATGAGGGACAATTAGAGATAGTATTTGATTGCATTTTCTCACTTTCAAATAAAGTGGCAAAAGATCTTGCATATCTAATTATACTTGTTTGCATGTCGATCAAATTTATACTGTATCAAATTATTATTCTGTAGAAAAAAAAGTCCAAAATTCCTAATCATCAACTCTGATTCATCAAGTATTCAACACATATATACTTTTCAAAGAAGACACCAACTTTGAACTGCATGTGGTCTTTTAAGTTCAAGCTAGCAACTATATTCGGAAAGGTTTGTATTTAATTTTCATTTTATTGAACGTGAGTTTGATTGTGATTCAGCTAAAAGAAATTCCTTTTTGACTGTTTAATTCAGGATGAAGCTTTCTTGATTTAGGTTTTGGACTTTTAAGCCCAAAGAAGATTTTTCATTCCACACAGAAAATCAAGTACATTTGAGTCAGAAACTTGCTTTTTTGGATAAATTAAACAGGGATAATTTCCTCTGTATACTCATCAAGGTATTTCTACTTTTTTGGCATTTTGTTTCTTGATTGCTGTTAAAGGTGCTTGATACTTTGTGATAAATATTAGTGGTGTTTCTTGAAATGCTTTGATTTATGAAAATTAAGATCAACCTGTAGTCTTGTATGTGTTATTGATAACTAGATTGGTGCTCGCGCAATGCAGCGGCGGTGATGGTGTGGTTATTAACGTAAAAGTAATTTCATTGCGTTCGGAGATGTGATGAATTGTTGCGGTGGGATATGAAAGGGGGGAGGAGGGGGATGAATTTTGAGTTAGGGTTTTTGCTATGTGTTTCCGCGTGAGGGAAAGATTTTAAGGGCATTTTAGTCACAGTCTATAAAAATGGAAATAAGGATGTAATAAGATGAAGGGTAAATGTATCATTTTAGGTTCTTAAAATTAAGGAGGGTGAGTTTCTTTTATAAAGGAGTATAGATATATAGGTTTAAGATTTGGTGCACATAAATATGTGTTAAGCACCACACTTGTTTTTATTTCCTGTAGCACATAGATGAAGGTATAGAACATTTGAAAATTGTAAAGACTAGCGAATTTAAATTTGCAACTAGTTTGCAATGAAAAAACTAGTATGATGGTCCAAATATTTAGTAACTTCTCGAATTGACCATTTACCAAAAAAAAATATATTTATTAACTTCTTGTATTGTGCTTTTGTAGCTTATTTGGTAATGGGATGTGAGTTTTCTAGACTCTGCTCTTTTTGTTCGTTTTGCTCTTGTTGCTGTGTTATTGAACAGAATGCGGTGACTGCTGAAGCCCATGATGTTGGTATGTGAATCCGTCTATCATTTCTCCTTTTGTTGCCAGAGATACTTTTTCTAATCAAATCTTGATCGTTTTACATACAACGAAGACAAAGGTGAGACAAGTGATTTGCCTTCGTTTTGTGAATTCTCTTTTGACCAACTTAAGACGACTACATCTGGGTTTGCTGTGGAGAATATCGTCTCTGAACATGGGGAGAAAGCCCCTAATGTGGTATATAAAGGGAAGTTGCAAAATCAGAGACAGGTCGCTGTTAAACGATTCGATAGATCTGCATGGCCTGATTCGAGGCAATTCTTGGTATGTACATCTCTGTTCCACACAAGACTTAATATAGGTCTGGTTTGGAACAAGGCATTATGTTGACCATTTATTTATTTTATTAATAATTACCACAATAATCAATTTTATGAAAACATAATATTATTGCCACAATAAGCTAGTTGTTCTTTTAAGTTTTAACCCTTTGACGATTTGACCCATATGACCAACATGTTTCCCTTTTATCTATATATACTTGACTCAATCAAAATGCAATTATCTTGATGAATAAAAGAGTCTGTTATGCTTTTAATGAGTTTTAGCATGCAACATCAATCTGTCCCTCTTTCCCGGTCTGACACCTGCTGGAACTCCTAAGGATTTTATAACCCATATGAGAAAACACGATCCTAAACCACTCGGTCGAAATTGCCACCTCTACTATCTTGAATGTGTTTAACTTCCCATGCTATACATTTTGTTTCTGGTACTAATAAACCATTCTTCTTGAAGGAGATGCAAAAGCAAAGCATGACAGTTTGAAAGCTAAGAGATCATGAACAAGTTGTGGAAATATAAATGTAAAAAAAAGTTGTCTCTACACTGATTGATTCTTGGAAAGCATTGCATTAGAATTTTGGACTCATTTTATTTGTTAGTGCAAAGCAACAATCTTTGTTGCAAAAATGCTAAGAAGAAGACTTCATATGCAAGAATGTGAAACTTCTGGAAACATAAATACTAAATAACCCATCTTGGCATGGATGTCCAGATACCCGCTCTTGTGATTTACTATATCTTTCATTATTTCCCCTTTTATTTTCACAAGAAAGATGATTTGTTTGCAATTACAAGCCAAGAGGTGGGAAGGTGGTAACTTGGACCCATTTGCTTCTTATTAGATCGATTCAGGTTATGTTTTATCTCTGATGTGTTGAAAGGGTAAATGTAAAAGAAAATAGTATTTAAGGAATCAGGTTGAAAGTCACCAGTACTGAGTTGTTAGTTGTCACCCATCCCATCCATCCCTCCCATTTTGTCACTTCTGCACAAATGTTTTATGATCGATCTCATGTTCAAAATGTGTATTTTTGTCACAAAAAAAAGAGAGACTATATATTGATATCGCTATCACAGGAAGAAGCAAGGGCAGTCGGTCAGCTCCGAAACCCTAGATTGGCCAATCTAATTGGATGTTGCTGTGAAGGTGATGAAAGACTACTTGTTGCTGAGTTTATGCCACATGAAACACTTGCAAGGCACTTGTTTCATTGTAAGTACTCCTATATACTATTAGTGAACTTATGTATCTATATGTTTCAGGTTTTAGATTAAAACTTAAAAATATTTGCATGTTTAATTAGGGGAAAAACAGCCTATGAAATGGGCAATGCGATTAAGGGTGGCACTATATCTTGCAGAAGCACTAGAATATTGTACGAGTAGAGGGCGTGCTCTTTACCATGATCTCAATGCCTATAGAATAGTGTTTGATGATGTACGTATCCACTGTTTATTTGTTATCTTTAATCAGCCTTCGATTGGTCATAATCTAATGTGATATGTTGTAGGATGCTAATCCTAGACTCTCGTGCTTCGGATTGATGAAGAATAGTAGAGATGGAAAAAGTTACAGTACAAATTTGGCATTCACTCCTCCTGAGTATCTGAGGACTGGTATCGTTTTTCTTACTTTTTGAGACATACACAATCCAATCTAAGAGCAAGAAATAGTATGTTTTAATGTTGACTTTATTTATATAGTTATCTTGATCACTTGCTTATCTTGAACTTGTAGGAAGGGTAACTCCGGAAAGTGTCATGTATAGTTTCGGCACTCTCTTGCTCAACCTTTTAAGTGGAAAACACATTCCACCTAGCCATGTACGTGTTCTTACCATCAACTATATGCCAATTGGAATTTTTAATATTGTATGTCCACTATATTAAAGATGTTAGTATCTAACAATCAATGTCATCTTGAATTATCAGGCTCTTGAGCTGATAAGGGACAGGAACCTTCAGATGCTTACAGATTCTTGCTTGGAAGGACAATTTTCAAATGATGATGGAACTGAATTGTTACGATTAGCTTCAAGATGTTTACAATATGAGCCACGTGAGCGCCCAAATCCAAGATCACTGGTTGCTGCTTTGACTCCTTTACAAAAGGAAACAAACGTAATGTTCTAATTGAACTCTAGTTTTCTTTGTTATCTCATTGTCACCTATTTTATTATTGGATACAAACTTATAATGGAGACACTCGACACATTTTCCAAAATCCCATAAAGATTGCCTTCTGAGCTCATGATGAGAGGTGGCAATTTCGATTCATCATTGATATGTATTTGTGCATGTCAATATTGCAGGAGCCTTCACATATATTAATGGGTATAGCAAAAGTTGGCTCTGCTATGCCTTTAACTCCACTTGGTGATGCCTGCTTAAGAATGGATTTGACAGCCATACATGAAATTTTGGAGAATTTAGCCTACAAAGATGACGACGGATCAGCTACTGAGGTTTGTGTCTCCTCTGACATTTAATTACCAAAGTCAACAGGCTTAGGATTTACGTGGTCTTTGATCATGTCTTGTAGCTGTCTTTCCATGTGTGGACAAGTCAGATGCAGGAAACGTTAAACTCCAAGAAGAAAGGGGATGTAGCATTTCGCCATAAAGAATTCAAAGCTGCCATAGACTACTATACACAGGTTAATGCTAATGTCTACATTTCTTTTCAACAATGCGAAATAAAAGCCATGTTACTGCTAAGCTCTATGTAGAAATCAAATAATCGTTCTTGAATAAGCATAAACGAAAAAGAATAGACTTTCCAAAAATGATCATGGATAAATGTCTTAAATACCCATTAAGTATGGTATATGGTTGTCAACAGAGAACCGAGTCTATTAATTTCCTTTGGCATAATTATATTTTTTTAAAAATGTCCAAAATCATTTATTTCTGTGAAGTATAGCAGTGTTATGTGACATTTTTTTCCCATATACATATGAATGAGTTGATTTGGATTATTATGTCAACCGAGTCAAGATAAAAAGAATAACTAAAATAAGGGTAAGGTCAAATGGGTCGAACGGGTTCAAAGTCTTCCCAAGTGTATTATAATGGGAAAGAAGATTTTTCAGGCCTACCCATACACAAGTGTTTCAACAAGTACCAAAAATGACTCGCTTGACCCATTACTCACCTGACCGACCTACTTATCTTACTACCTCTACTAGCTAGTTAGCTTGCAACATATGTTACAAATGATAAATCAGATGAGCTCTTTGCTTTCTATGACTCTGCTATACTGTGAAAAACAAAAACAAAATTGAACAGTATAGTTTGCAGCTGAAGCCTCATTGTTAGAAAATGTGTGTATTCAAAGAACAATGGTTTGAAATCGATACCTTTAAATATCAAAGCTAATCCATAGGGTGTTTTCTTCTTCAGTTTATCAATGTAGGAACCATGGTCTCACCAACAGTCTATGCACGTCGAAGTCTGTTACATCTTATGAAAGATATGCCACAAGAGGCACTTGATGATGCTGTACAAACGCAAGTCATATCCCCGGTTTGGCATATTGCTCCCTACTTACAAGCTGCTGCACTTTTCACGTTGGGGAGGGAAAAAGAAGCACAAGTTGCACTCAAAGAAGGTTCGGTTCTTGAAGAAAAAAAAAACGTCTCTTAAAAGTTTAAAGGAAACAAGATTCAAAATCTCTCTTGTACAACATCCAAGAAAACATCACTTGATTGACGAATCAGCTTTCAACAGATAAAGGTGCCATCCTACATGAACAGTACAAGCTTAATGACAGAAAGTGTGTAATTCAATGCTTGAGTTTCAGTTTTGATTTGGTTGTATTCCTTCTTGTTTGTTTTCTTGAAGCATTATTTGAAGTAAATTTGATTGATCTTGGCCGGGTTCATGGCGACGCCACCGTTGCAAAGGTGGCAAATGACGTTTTTTTACCATTGGAGTGATCTTTGAAGTTCATTCAGAATTATTGGGAATGGATGGTTTAGGCATTCAACTTCATGTCAATTACATCCTTACTAGGTTATTCTATCTTAATGTAAATTTCTGTTCTTTCCGCCTCAAAATAATATACTATAAACTGAAGTATACGGTTTAACATAAGCAAGATATATAATTATTGAGGAAATTTATCTCCCAGAATTGGAAACTTGTTCAAGGTAAAAGGTATGAAAGTGGAATACTTTCTTGGCAATAAACAATGGAATCATACAACAATAACATTGGAAATACCCAAAATACACTCACAAATTAACCCTCTTTAGAATACTAAACACCTTTGACTTTTACTTTTGACTTTCATTTGGTTGACTTTAGTTTTCTTCAACGTCTTCATCATATTCATCTTCTTCAACATCATCATCAGCCACAGCATCTTGATACTGTTGATATTCAGACACCAAATCATTCATGTTACTTTCGGCCTCGGTGAACTCCATTTCATCCATTCCTTCCCCTGTATACCAATGCAAGAAAGCCTTCCTCCTAAACATAACTGTAAACTGCTCAGAAACCCGTCTAAACATTTCTTGAATCGATGTAGAATTACCCATAAATGTCGATGACATTGAGAGCCCCGTTGGTGGGATATCACACACACTGGATTTCACGTTGTTGGGGATCCACTCAACAAAGTAAGAAGAGTTCTTGTTTTGTACATTAATCATTTGTTCATCAACTTCTTTGGTTGACATTTTGCCACGGAACATGGCCGAGGCGGTGAGGTAACGCCCGTGGCGAGGGTCGGCAGCACACATCATGTTTTTTGCATCCCACATTTGTTGAGTAAGTTCCGGGATTGTTAAGGCACGATATTGCTGTGATCCTCTAGAGGTTAACGGCGCAAACCCAACCATGAAGAAATGCAGGCGGGGGAATGGGATGAGATTCACGGCTAGTTTTCGGAGGTCAGAGTTAAGTTGCCCCGGAAACCGGAGACAGCAGGTGACACCACTCATAGTTGTTGAAATCAAGTGGTTCAAGTCTCCAACTTCAATGACATAATTGAGAACATCATTAAACTACTACTTTTATTAACTATATATATATAGATAGATATATATACTTGGGCAGGCTTAGTTGACTTACAACTGGGGTTTGTGAGCTTCAGTGTACGGAAGCATATATCGTACAATGCTTCGTTATCAAGAACCATGCACTCATCAGCGTTTTCCACAAGTTGGTGGACGGAAAGAGTGGCATTGTAAGGCTCAACAACCGTATCCGACACTTTAGGTGAAGGAAAAACCGAAAAGGTTAACATCATTCGATCCGGATATTCTTCACGGATCTTGGATATCAACAAGGTACCCATACCGGATCCGGTTCCACCTCCAAGCGAGTGACATATTTGAAAACCTGACACATATTTAACATCAACATATTAGTATGTTAATATATTTATCATCATATTTTCAAGTAAGTTACTACAAGTGTACCTTGCAAACAATCACAATTCTCAGCCTCTTTACGAACAACATCAAGAACCGAGTCAATTAGCTCGGCACCTTCGGTGTAATGACCTTTAGCCCAATTGTTTCCGGCACCATTTTGGCCAAAAATAAAATTATCAGGCCTAAAAATGTTACCACAAGGCCCTGTACGTAGACTGTCCATAGTACCGGGCTCTAGGTCCACTAACACGGCCCTCGGTACATATCTACCGCCACTAGCCTCGTTATAGTACACATTGACTCTTTCTAGTTGTACATGACTGTCACCAACGTATTTCCCCGTGGCATCGATGCCATGCTCGTCGCAAACAACCTCCCAAAATTTCCCACCGATTTGGTTACCGCATTGTCCAGCTTGAACATGAAGAATTTCTCTCATTTCGTAGAGAATTTAACTTAGAAAATGATTCTAGCGACTAAACTTGGAGAAAATGAGTGTGTGAACTGTGAAGGAAATGTAGGCTTTTGTAGTAAAAGAGTGACACTGGGTTGTGATCGAGACTCTGATATTTTTGAGTTTTCCTTAGTTTTTTAATTTTTATAATTAATATATAATGGAAAATAATTACAAGAAAGAAAATGAAAAATAATAATTTCCATGTGGGTGTGTTTTTGTTGAGCTGTACATGAGAGGAGACAGCAAGGTGAGTGGCCTTAATCATTTTGAATTCCCAAATCTACCCTTCTATTATTCATTTAAATAATACATTTAGAAATACAACGGATAAATATCTTGATGTGTTTAGTTGAAAAAAAGATTAAAACACAAGGGCATAAATGACATTTGAAGACGATAGGTGGTGCTTATGTAGAGTATATATAATATATATATATACTAACATTATGGAGCAAAGAAGAAATAATTGAGATCAATGCAATTGCTATATAGTTCGACTGTCACTTCCATACCGTTCTTGGTATCCAATGCTGTAAATTGCAAGCCACAAATAAACAACATATTGAGTTTTTCGGTGATTTAATAATGATCTTATTGACAAATTATTCGAGTTGGGTCACCCAATACTTCTGAGTCTGGATCACTTGTTTACTACACAACCTAGTAAGTAACTAAGTATAGTATTTTTTGATTTTTCAAAAATCATGGTAAATGTGTTTGATTATTATTTATCAATCAAGATGACTAGAACGTTTTGTGAGGCTAAGAACAGAATACTATTGACTAGTTGGCATATAACCTACATATTAGCGTACAAACTACTTGACACAGAATCACACTGTAGTCAGTCCATTGCAACAGCCTTTCTTCTTGATCATAAGTTAGTGTCCTATATATAGCTAACAAAATAATAATATTCTCACTTATATTTTGCAGTCTGTGTCATCTCACTCAATTCTATCACTAAAATGTCTGATGTCTTTGTCAGCTTACTATGTTTGCATTTTCTTATGTCATTTCTAACACCAAAAAAGAACAAAAGGGCCAATCACTTCTGTATCAACCAAAACGATGATCAAAGTTGATAACAACCTACAAACAAGAACTAATCAAAGACTCAGCAACTTAATGATCCATCTAATATATCTGTTCACGTTACAGTGGCTGTTTACAATATTTTAAATGCAAACTACGAGTCTAAAAGAAATGATGTCCCACAAACCCTTCAATCGTAAGGCAGCTTTCATTGTTGCAATGAACCGACAATGGATTATAATAAAAATCTCTAGCAAGCATAAATGTTTCTTGGACTTTTGCAGCCTAACTAAGAATATAAACCCAATACATAGGAAATTTAACTCATATTGGGTCACATCATGAACAACTACCATCCTATGTTGAAGTACAATAATTTGATAACTATGCATCTCCAAATTGGTGCTGTTGGCATTGTCTAGTGATTAATTTGGGTTATCGACATCTAAAGCAAAGTAATTAAGAGGGTAAGTAGTCTTCCTCCGGGCTATTATACCGTTAATATCTCTTAGGTCATCCTTCATTTCATACCACCACTTTAATTAATATGTTTTGAAGTCCATATCAAACAAATCAACCTTGTAATTCCAACATGTCAACTCCTAACAAATTTTCCACTAAGTTCTTAAAACATCTAAAACAAGCTAGAAACCACAAATAGTTAGCATTAAAACTTTCTACATCATAAACAAGAATTCCAAATACTTGCATATAACCGTACATTGTATGGCATAATGTAAAATTAGAAGCCATCACAATTTAAACAAAAAAGGTTTGTTTTTGTACAAATGTTAATCTTAAACTTTAACTTAAGTAGATCATGCAATCTTTGCGTTCAAAGGTCTGCATAAAATCCCGATGTCAACCATATATTGTAAGATATCGATTCAATCCTATCTCACAATTCAAGACTTTAGTCATTCAAACATCTTAACTTTATATCCAGAATAACAAATGCCCTGAATATTGTAGTATAGCATACTTAAAATATTAAAGATATATATATATTATATATATATATGAAAAAAGGTTCTTGTGAGAACCATTTAAACTGGAAGAACCATGAGAACCTTTAAGTTATAATTTGATGTTAATATGTGAATGGTACATGTGCACATATTCGTTCACATATGAACATAACAAGTTATACTTAATGTTACCTATATTCATATGTGAATGGTTATTACATAAACCTTACCCTATGTGTATATATATATCATTATTTTCTCAAATTTAGCCTTCGATATGAACTGCATCACATATAAACGGAATCGGTACATTAGATATGATGTTATGATCCCAATCCATATTGCAAAGACAACATGGTTAAAAGTAAGATCTCAACATTGAAATCTGACCTAAATTTGGTTTTTACATACGAAGACAGTAACCTAAAATCATTAACAGAAAATGATTCAAATGGGTCGAGGGTGATAGAAAGTATAATCCAAGTGCTTATGGCTGAACCGTTTGGTATTTATTAGTTATTCTAAAACTACAAGTTTGATCTGGTTAGTTGGGGGTTATAACAGAAGTAACTTCCAAATAAAAGTCACTCATGACCATTCACTGTCGGGTGGATAAAAGATACTGTAATATTCTGCACTACCAGTCTTACCAGGGAGCTATTGGGTGCACATAATTACAAACAAACACATCCAAGGATAAATGTGACAAAACAGAGTAAATTGATGAACTAATAACATGGTAGGTCGCTAGATAACAGGAAGGGCACATGGGTATGTCAGTTTACACATGGATATGAAATAGATGCAGAATGCCTCCCATAAACAATTACATAGATAAAAGATTGATCTAGTTATTAAGAGGAACCTTGATCTAACTCTATATTATTGCTTTGAATACAAGTGATCAGTCTGATTCGGGTTGATGATTAAACAGAAGAATGATTGTCTTGAAAGAAAGCAATAAAAATACACAGATCATTTTAATTTATTCTACAGGTGTACATAGGAGCCTATGATGGTTGGAACAAAGTAAACCTCAGAGATCTTAAATGGTATAACTCTACTACTTGCTGTATTTATGGTCACACCAGGGACGCATTCCATGATCGCTTCATGCATATATGACATACAGCTTATTCCTACATAAATAACGTGCACAACTCATAAAGTGTAAAAGGGAAATGAAAGCAGACCTACAGATATCGAGAAGAGATACATACAGAAATATGGACAAGAAGTCGGGCAGCTTAGTAAAGTAGCTCCTCAAATACAGGATCCACATTTTGTCCCCATTTACCATGATACAAGTCAAGGAGCTTCTCTGCTGGTGTTAAACCTGCACCATAGATATATACACATGCCTGTAAGATTTTCTGGATGTGGTAACCAACTGTTACAGAGACATCAGGTTGGTCTAAGAAATTTCATGTCCAAGTCCAACATCATAAATTTCTTCTAAAAAAACTACAGTATATAGTCTTGATAACATTCTAGCTTTTTATAATAAATTGATTTAGGAGGTCTAATACATTAAGAATAAACTTTGGGATACTTTCAACTGGTTCAACTGTTTTGACCCATTCCATTTTTATTTTTTTACCCCTTTGACCTGTTAGAGAATACATAATCCAAATGATCCTGTTGGCGTTAATAAGTAAACGGGTCAATATTGAAAAATAGATTACACTGTTTACTACGCTTGGTGCCAAACTATAAAATACTATCCTTCTATTACCTGTTCTAACAACCTCTGCTACTTCATTTAAGAAACCAGTTTCCTTATATCCTCTTCTCTCCAGTCCGTCCTGATCAAAAGGAGACTGTTAAGGGTACTGAGAATGGATGTATTAATACAGCTATGCATTAGAGTTTCATATAACCTTTGCGAATGTCAGAATTTCTTCAGCAACATGTTTCAACAATCCATCACGAAACGGAGTTTTCAGACCACTTACAGGCACCTAAAATATCAATTCATACAGAATTAAGAAAAGATTTTATAGTATATTTTAAAACCTGAACCTACAAGGAAATGACTTCCTATACGGTCTGTCATACTACCTTGTTTCTCAACATTTCTCTTTCTGCTTGAGTCCAATCGGCTGTCATATCCAGAACATTTTGCAGAGCTATATCATCATATAATATGCCTACCTGTAGTTCAGTTGCACTACAGTTAGATCAACCAAGGAAAAGCTAAAATGACAAATTAATGATGTTATTTCAAGAAAAGACACATTAAAAGCTTGAACGCATCTTATCCACTAAAATACATATCGGTCACATTAACTTTGATTCGATGATAATGAAAAGGACATACCCAAAATGCGGGCAATGCACATAACCTCCTCCATGGCCCTCCATCAGCACCCCTCATTTCCAAGTATCTTTTGAGTCTCACCTGAATCAGTAAGAAAAGCGTTATCATTAGGTTTTAAACAAATGAAAAGAAGCCATCTTTTTACAATGTTTGCAAGAAACATACCTCAGGAAATATTGTTGTGAGGTGATTCTCCCAATCATTCAGAGTGGGATATTCTCCTGGAATTGGAGAAAGTTTTCCTGCGAGGAAGTCCTGTGAATTATGACAAAGTTATTCTCACAGACAATTCAACTACATCTTTAAAATTAACTTTTAGGGAAAGAGTCAAACCCTGAAGGACAACCCAGAACAGTCAACGTAGTTCTTGTTCCGATAAACAAAATACATCGGGACATCAAGAGCATATTCAACATATTGCTCGAATCTGAGCTCATGAAATCAAGAGGATATCATTATAAAGTAAATACAGATGAAAAAAAGTCTTGGAATATAACTGAAATAAATCATGTCTTTTGAATAATTAAAGATAATCAGAGCAAACTTACCCAAAAGAATCATCAAAGACAAACGGAAGCATCCCAGAACGATTATTATCAGTGTCCGTCCAAATTTGGCTGATACAGCAAAAAAATAAACTGTCACTATAACTTCTCATATGCAATATACACCTACTAGCAGGCGGCAGAAAACAACCTCCTCATGCTGAGATAACCATTTGGCTTTCCTTCTGTAAATGGTGAATTAGCGAACAGTGCGGTAGCAATCTGATTCATGTTAAGCTGGTGAGATCAACACATCACTATAGTAGAGGTGACAAACGGGTGGGTCAGTGAATCAGGTAATTGTATAAAACGGATATATATGTATGAGTTTTTTTGACATGAAACCCATTTTTCCCATATTCTATAAACAATTAGTATGCCGAAAATGGTTCAGAAAAATAACATAACTTATTACACAAAATGATGAAACTTTCTTCATTATAAGTACACTTTCAGCTACTCTTGACTCATTTCCTTATAAGTTAATATTCAAATATTAACCATTTGATCCGTTTGTTATAAAAAAAGATAGACTGAACTGACCAATTCATAAGTAAATGGGTCAAAACTGCCACCTCCATTAAACTCACAGTGACACGTAAAACATGATTAAGCATACTCACAGGTTGCAAAGCAAGACCAGCACGGAACTTTCTTATCATGTCAGCTTCAGAAGAGAAATCCAGATTAACCTGTCAATCATATACATAAATACCTTTAATATTAAACATGAAAATACAAATTACTTCCATATAAAGCAGCTTTTGACCAGAAAAAGTTGCATGCGGTTTAAATGAGCTCACCTGAACAGTACAAGTCCGGAACATCATGTCAAGTCCAAGAGAACCAACTTTAGGCATGTAATTCCTCATAATCTCATATCTTCCCTGAGCCAACATATAATGTTAGCATATTTCACCTTTACTAAGTGAGATATTATACATTATAACTAAATTTATGATACATTTTGGATGAACCAACAGTCAACTACACCTACAGGCTACAGAACCATAATAAGAGGCTAAAACGTCAAGGTAGACTTCAACTTCCATTCCATCATAACATCCGGCTGAATTATAGACATAGGATAAGCAGGGGTGGTCTACCTCAACACTTTCCTTAATATCCAATTATACACTACGATATTGCATATCACCCCTGATCAGAGCAACCAATCACCATAACTTAGAATCAGAACAAATGTGTTTACCTTAGGCATTATTGGTATCTCTTTACGTTCCCACTTTGGCTGGAATCCAATTCCTATGAACCCAATACCCATCTCTTCAGCAACAGCTTTAACCTACAAAGTTTCAAGATATACAATGACTGTGTATCAAGTGCAAGTATATCTTCCATTACATATAATGATACGGACCTGGTAAAGGTGTGAATTAACTTCTGCACAGGTTTGATGAAGAGTTTCAAGAGGAGCACCGCTAAGCTCAAACTGGCCCCCAGGTTCCAGAGATATACTTTGTTTTCCCTATAAAGAAGTACAACAAATTTTAAAAACATGAAGGGAAAAAGTAAGAAAAAATACAAAAGGTGCACAGCTTTATACTGCTCGTAGTTCCTCTCTTGTTAGTTCGAAATACAGTACTAGCGGTACATCAAAAAACCAAACAACTTATAAAAAATAAGCACTTACGGTTTTAATGTCTGCTTACATTTTAAAAAATAAGCAAAGGTTGGAGGGCCTTTTCTACCATTTAGGTAGAAACTGGAAGCAGCCTCTCTACTTAGGTAGAGGTAAGGTCTGCCTACATCTTAACCTCCCCCATACACCGTCGAGGTATTGGGGCTCAAAACCCGCGGAAGGCGGCACTGAGCAGTTACTTACTTACTTTTTTTACATTTTATGCGATGTGAATAGCATTGTAACTTTAGCATTTTGACTGTGAAAATGAATTTGTTGGTGACTGTGTGACAATACGGTTTCCTTATTCAGAAAACATTAAACGAAAATCAACATAAACATTTACGATATACTTTTTTGTAAACCATGAAAACATCAAATCATTTTGTGTCAGACTAAGCGTAGACTTCCAAAATCAAGAAGTATTCCATTTGAAATAAACTAGATTAACATATGCAAATCACCTGTTTGAGACCAATTATGTTGTCACCTTCCATGACTTTCTCCCAGTCGAACCTCTCAGAAATGGCATTGAGAAGATGGGCAATTTGCTCATACGTCATAGGACGCAATGTTTTAAGATCAAAACCAAACTTTTCATGTTCAGTCCCTATCCTGTTAAATTAATACAGCAGGACCAATCATTGATGATAAAGATTAATCAGACTGCAGGCATATATGAGGGTAAGAGCAAAGACACCATGAATGTTAAAAAGTGAACCTCCAGTTTTCCTTAGGCTTGCACCCCGACGCAAGGTAACTAATAAGGTCTTCCCTCGTAAGTGGTTCTGTAGAAACCACCGCGTCCTCTGTGGGAGGACTTGCGGCAACAATGACTTGAGTGCCCCTTTTGGATTTTACAGCAATGGCATCTACATGTATACTTTGGACATTCTTAGACGGGAAGGCAACCATTGATGTCCTATGTCTAAACGCATTGGCGTTATTTGCTCCAGTAAATAGTCCAGATTTACACTGTAAAAGCTCGTTACGAATGCTTTGTGACGGACTTGTCTGGGACATTAATGCCATTTTTTTTATCCCTACTTGATAAAAAAAAGTCACTGCATATAAACAAAGTTGTATCTTTTAATTTGATAAACAAAAAAAAAAGTCACTGCATATAAACAAAGTTGCATCTTTTAGCATGCATCAAGATTACAATCTACAAAAACGTTTTTCTATCTAAGATACACTAATATTACTCTAAAGAAGACCTAGAACTATGATTTGATTATTATATATGTATATCCATAACAAAATTTCCTAAAAAAAGTTCACTTTTCAAAACAATTCTCCCAAGAAAATAGACGAAATATCAATACTGATACTATAAACACAGCTGAATAAATAAATTGTATAGGAAATAATATAAGAGAGTAAGAAAAGAGGAAATAAATAAGAGCAGAAGGCGGTGACTTACGGTGGCAGAGGCGGCGGCGACAGCCGGCGGTGTGGATTCTTTTTTCTTTCACTCTATAAATAAGATAAAAAGATTTTTTTTTTCCAGGCTGAGTGCCGAGTGCGGACAGCGTGTGTTAGTGGGAGGGAGGGACAGAAGAAATTAATTAGTTAATTTAGGGTTGTTTATTGTACCCCAAATTAATATTGAAATTTATAATTAATCCATAGGATAGTACTTTTTTTAAACACCAAATCAAATGTATATAATAAAAAATTCTTAATAATTTTTTTCTTTTACTTAATACACTTGATAATTATTAATAACTTTAATATATTCAGTCAAATTTTATATTTCTTTTTTTTTTTTTACTAAAATACAAGCTCTTTAGGTGTGTGAGAGAGAGAAAGAGAGGGTACATGTAAACAACATGAGATATATTATTTAGGGTATTTTGGGAACTAAATTTTCTAAAATACGAAGGTCAGTTTGTTTTATAAAAGCTCATAAATAAATAAAAATAATCGTCAACCACATATTTCTAATGTTTATATATTCAGTTAATTAATATTAAAAAAAAACCTAAATAATAGTAAATTGGAGACGCATGTGTCTATGTCATCTTTATTCTTTTCATTCTTGTATTGTAAGAACTCTTGTATTTGTTAACCACACGCTCCTTCTACCAGCACTCAAAAGATGCTATCCATTTTGATTCAACTTTTTCCTTTTAAATTGCTAATAGAGTATTTAAATCATCAATCTAGCAAGAGGATGTTTGGTAGGTGAGAAAATCATAACATATACAAATGTAATAGAGAATAAAAATAGAATATTTAAATTGTCAATTCTCTTTCCATTCCATCGTACTAAACACCTCCTTCTAGGATTATAAAAATGAGAAGTAAAACTCAAACTTAAGTAGATTACGTGAAATTTTTTTTGCCTCAATTAAATCGTACACACATAAATTTTCATTAATTTTTAGATTCGTCATTTATAATGGTTTGGCTCAGCTTAATTTGGTTAGAGACGATATATGTTTGATTAATATGTTAGTAAAATACATGTCTTTGTAATGGAAAAACAAAGTTGCGTCAGTGTTCATTCAATTCCATTTGATTATAACCCAAAACATGACCATCTTCAACCAAACGCGTGATGTGAGTTGTTTCTATATTTTTTCAACTAGCCATAAGTGCCAAGTAATAAATAGTCAGATATGCATGCATATATATATATAAAGTCAAAAGTTATTTTGAGATTTTTTTTGCGAAAACTTTTGAGAACTTTTCAAATTAAGCCTAACTGATGATTATTCTTTACATGAAAATTATTTTTTGATTGTTTCTGAATAACTTATGTGTGATTTTGAAGTTTATAATTGTGTGGAGGCATAGATTATCATCCGTTATACAATTATGTGAAGATTTGGATTCTTGATCACATGTGCACGAATATTGTTATGATTACATGTGATCGACTTGCATACAATTTAGTTTTTACACACGAATTAACGTTATAATTTATTATAGGATGTTTAGAGATAAGGAGTAACATTTTCTAACCATAGAGTTGTATAATTTATTCATTCTTTTGTGTGCATATAAATTATTTGATGAAATATATCAAAGAATGTACGTATGAGTATCAGTAACATGTGTTAATTATGCGAATATAGAGACATCCATCCAGGCTATATATGTAACATTATATATGTAATGCAAAGTGTTAATTTCAGTCCTCCTAGCTATGCATCAAGGGAATATATATACGTTTCATCAAGCAGATCGAATAATACCGAGGTATGTACGGTACGTTCCTATAGAACAAATTATACATGTTCAATTAATTAAGGTCATTGTTGATGACATGAGTATATTATACATATTTTATATATTTGTAGGGTGCCCAGAATTACCTGCACATATACTGATGTGAATACGGGTCAAAGTATGGACTATAAAGACAAACAGGCTAATTCTTCAAATGAAGTTATGGAGTATGTGAAGCCCAATAGACAAATCAAGAAGCCCATCAGATATGAATGAGTCAACCTTGACGAAGTCTACAACTGCCATTTGTGTTTCCCTTTATTTTAGTACTTCAATTAACCATGTTTATCTTTATTCCTGGTAACTGACCACACGTAGAGGTCAGTGGGTGATAACTTCCTTTTGTAGTTTCTATTTAATGCAAGTGTGAATGAAAATGATGGGAGTGAACATTTAGCAAATTCAATTCTCCTTAAACTTTCTTCTTGAGTCTAACCCACTTACGAGTCCCAACATTTGGTGCTTTCATTCACATTCTCAAGCCATGCCACCCCGCAAAGATCAAACCAACCCAGAAGATCCAATGCAAGCAATGCTAGAAAAAATGGACAAGTTGTTGAACAATTATGAACAGTCATCTACTCAAGTTAACACGTTACAAACATCAATCACCAACCTCGTTTCTACACTAACTAAACAGGCCGAATCGATTAATACAACACCCAAACCCCAACCCATTTTTGGCTCCCTACCACCACCACCAGGATCTGGATCTGGTACACCACCACCACCAGGTAACAAAAACCCGTCACCTCCAGAAACTCATGCTCGAACCCCAAAAATACACTTACCAATTTTTGATGGTTCCAACCCACTAGATTGGATTTTTCAAGCCGATAATTACTTTACATATTACTCGGTACCTATGGACCAAAGGATCATCCAGGCAGGATTCTATCTCACCGGCGAAGTGCTAAGCTGGTACAAACACTTGGCAAATAACCGCTTACTCGGCACATGGCAGACTTTTACTAGACTGGAAATTCGTTTCGGGCCTTCCGAGTATGAGAATCACCAAGCCCACCTTGTTCAAACTGAAGTAGACATCCAATGTGCAAACCCTCCAAGCAGATTTCGAACGGCTAAGCAACCGTGTGGTCGGGCTTCCCAACGAGGCTTTACAAAACTGTTTCATCTCGGCTTTAAAACCGGAAATCCAAGCAGAGGTAGCACTGCACAAACCAAGTTCCTTACATCAGACAATGGGTTTAGCAAGACTTGTAGAAGAAAAAATCAATGCCACATCACAACATAATAAACCGCTTTACTTCCCTCGCAATTTTTTTACAACCCACAAAAACCACCTCCACATCCACTTCTACATTACCACCATTACTACCCTTACCACCCAAACCAACTACTGGTGCTATCCCGTTCGCAAAACAGCCTGTTACGACAACTAATAAACCACTACCTCTAACTTGTTTGTCACAGGAGGCCATACAGAAGCGAAAAGCAGAAGGCTTGTGCTTCCGTTGTCCGAAACGTTATTTTCCTAGACATAAATGTAACCCACCACAGTTTTTAATCTTAATGGATAACGAGACAGCAACATATGATCCATTACCTGAAAACACGAATGTTGAGGAAGATAAAGGTTATAGCCAACATGGACCAGAATATTTCGCTCTGTCAGATGCAGCATGCGTCGGCCTTTCAAGCCCTCGAACACTACGCATCACAGGGTACCTGCAGGGAATACCGGTTAATGTACTAGTTGATTCGGGTAGCACACATAACATATTACAACCACGGGTGGCAGCATTGTTACCTATGTCACCAACAACAATCAAGCCGTTTTCAATTATGGTCGGTAATGGAGAACCTCTGGTGTGCTCTGGTTTCATTCCACAAGTGCCAATATGGCTTAACAAGCAACAATTCTTCATTCCATTTTATGTGATTCCAATCAAAGGTGCCGACGTGGTCTTAGGAATGGAATGGCTAGGATCATTGGGACCGATCAGCGCAGACTTCTCAATCCCATCCATCACAATCTCTCACAATGGCAAGCAGTGTGTTCTTACAGGTGAAAATTTAAACTCCCTTATCACCACTTCTAGTTTATCCCACTTAATCAAACAATCGTCAGTTGAGTCTATGCACACAATGGTTATAAATCATCAACCGACTACCACAGTGAACCCTAACCCGCTACACCACCATAACCCGAACATTCATCAATTGTTGTTAAATTACAGTACCCTATTCGACCCTTCCCACAACCTACCCCCCAACCGACCACATGACCATCACATACCAACCTTTCCTGATGCCAAGCCTGTAAACGTGAAACCCTATAGGTATCCCCATTATCAAAAACAAATCATGACCAATTTGATCACTGAAATGCTTAAAGATGGGATTATCCAACCAAGCAATAGTCCTTATTCTTCACCAGTTTTGTTGGTACATAAAAAAGATGGATCATGGAGATTCTGTATAGATTACCGAGCACTCAACGCCATTACAATTCGAGATCGCTTCCCAATTCCAACTGTAGACGAGTTGTTAGCTGAGCTCTATGGTGCACAATTTTTCTCCAAGATTGACTTACGAGCCGGGTATCATCAGATTAGAGTCACACCATCAGACACCAACAAAATGGCCTTTCGCACCATAGACGGGAATTATGAATTCCTCGTTATGCCGTTTGGCCTCACTAATACACCCTCCACATTCCAGGCAGCCATGAACGATGTATTTCGTCCGGTTTTGAGAAAATTTGTTCTCGTATTTTTTGATGATATACTCGTTTACAGCCCATCCTTGGAGGATCATTATCAACACCTCCAATTTGTCATGGAAGCACTATAACATAATCAGTTTCATGCCAAGGCAAGCAAGTGTATTTTTGGTGCACGTGAGCTGCCATTTTTTGGTCATATTATCTCTGAGGAGGGTGTACAAGCGGAGCCTGACAAGTTGGAATCTATTCAATCCTGGCCAATTCCGTCATCCATGACTACACTTCGAGCCTTCTTAGGTTTGACGGGCTATTATAGGCGTTTCGTTCCGAACTATGCTCGTTTGGCCGCCCCGCTAACCGACATCCTCAAGATGCCAAAATTTTGCTGGTCCACTCAAGCTAATGAATCTTTGTTAGCTTTAAAACGAGCCATGATAAAGCTTGTAACACTTGCCCTACCCGACTTTTCTCAACCATTTGACATCACAACGGATGCTTCGGGAACAGCAATAGGTGCCGTGCTGGCACAGAGGGATAAACCCATTAGCTTTTTCAGTAAAAAGCTCTGCCCCCGGCTACAACAACAGTCCACCTATACCCGTGAGCTCTATGCCATCACAGAAGCTGTCAAGAAGTGGCGCCAATACTTGTTAGGACGCAGATTTCGCATCTTTACAGACCATCACAGCCTTAAACACATGCTCACCCAAACTATCCACACACCTGAACAACAAAAGTGGATTAGCAAACTCATGGGATACAATTTTGAAGTACACTTTAAACCGGGGAAAGGTAACAAAGTTGTTGATGCCTTAAGCAGGTTAGAACATCCTACCACACTTGCCTTTTCATTTCCTCAAGCACTATGGTTGGAACCTCTCCGAGAATATTGATCAGAGAATACTGACGGTCAGACTATGGTTAAAGCTATCAAGGAAGATCTAGCATCTTTTCCACAACACCGAGTTCAAAACGGACTTGTTTTTCTCCACGGTAAACTTTATGTTCCCAATCTCACTGACCTTCGCAAAAACCTGTTACACGAAATCCATTCTTCCACCTTAGGAGGGCATTCAGGAATTGGGGCAACTACAAGTAGAATCGTTGCCCACTTCGCTTGGTCCAATCTCAAAAGAGATGTCACTGATTTCGTTAAACGTTGCCACGTATGTCAATCCACCAAACCTCAAAACCACAAGCTGTACGGGCTTTTGCAGCCATTGCCTATCCCTTCACACACATGGATGGATATTTCCATGGATTTTATAACCCAGCTACCACCATCAAATGGGAAAACAGCTGTGTGGGTCATTGTAGATCGCCTCACCAAAGCTGCACATTTCATTGCCTTGAGCCCCAACTTCACAGCCACCTCTTTAGCCTCCATTTTTCTCAAAGAATACTACAAGATACACGGGTTACCTAGTTCAATTGTGTCCGATCGTGTCCCAATTTTCTTAAGCAGATTTTGGAAACAACTTTTTCAACAACTAGGTACTAAGCTTCATCACTCGAGTGCTTATCATCCCCAAAGTGATGGCCAGTCAAAGGTTGTTAATCGATGCCTTGAGTCGTACCTAAGGGCGTTTGTTTACAATGAGCCTAAGAGTTGGTCTCAATACTTATACTTAGCTGAGTTCTGGTATAACACTTCCCATCATTCAGCAATTCAAATGGCCCCATACCGTGCTGTATTCGGGCGTGAAGCTAAAGCAATACATGACTCGTCATCTCAGTCAACCAACATGGCATCCATTGAGACATCCTTAGCTAAACACCATCGTCTATTGGAGCTCCTCAAACATACCTTAGCTAGCTCGAGGCAACAGATGGCCATACAAGCAAATAAGCAGCGTTGTCACAAGGAATTCCAGGTTGATGATTTTGTTTATCTCAAGTTACAAAAGTACAGACAAACCTCCATCGACAATAAAAATCACCACAAACTATCAAAGAGGTACTACGAACCTTATCGCATACTTGAACGCATCGGGAATGTTGCTTACCGTCTACAATTACCGGTAAATTCTCGCATTCACCCCGTTCTCCATGTTTCACTTCTTAAACCTAGTTTCTCAAGTGAGGAGTCGTCTGAAGAACCACAAGGCATGATCGAAAAGAATGAGTTGGACACTGATCGACCTGAAGCAATTGTCAACTCGCGGAGGAACCCTCAGGGTGAATTGCAGGTTCTAATCAAATGGATTGGGAAGGATTTAGCACAATCAACATGGGAGGACTTTGATGAGTTTGTGTTGCAATACCCTAATTTTTCTACCAACATCGAGGGCGATGTTGAATCTCAGGAGCGAGGTATTGATGTGAATATGGGTCAAAGTATGGACTATAAAGACAAACAGGCTAATTCTTCAAATGAAGTTATGGAGTATGTGAAGCCCAAGAGACAAATCAAGAAGCCCATCAGATATGAATGAGTCAGCCTTGACGAAGTCTACAACTGCCATTTGTGTTTCCCTTTATTTTAGTATTTCAATTAACCATGTTTATCTTTATTCCTAGTAACTGACCAAACGTAGAGGTCAGTGGATGATAACTTCCTTTTGTAGTTTCTATTTAATGCAAGTGTGAATGAAAATGATGGGAGTGAACATTTAGCAAATTCAATTCTCCTTAAACTTTCTTCTTGAGTCTAACCCACTTACGGGTCCCAACATATACATTGAGCGTGCGCGCAGAAAACCAGAAGTTCTACTATGAATTTTGGGAACATTAAGTACGTACTTCAGGTTATAACATGCATGCACATATTTGCTTAATTATGGTGATCAGTCGTGTGTGGTAAGTGTTGTAGCTGATTAAAACGGACTCAATGACAGTTCAACATATATATATAACTATATAACAGGTTTGGTGCGTGCTTATTTAATTATTACTCTTATAAATAACTTTTGAAAACTTTTTTGGTATATCCCAATTAAACACCATAAAGCTTGAAAAAATTCCTATCCATATGCAAGAAATTCCCAAAGAAATCGGAATGGACCAAAACGCTAACGAGGACCACAAACATTCGGCTGACATATCATTATCTCTACTGTCCTTATATTCTTAACTGAACGTTTTATATATATATATATATATCTAAAATTTATTGTTGCTAATTAATGGAATTCTGTTGATTGTCATGCTTAATTATTATGTGGATTAAGATCATATCCTTTGAAGACGAGAGCAACAAAATGTTGATATCTGAATTAGAGAGGCCGGATACCAATCCATTGAATAAACCCCCTTGATCGACACCACGCACGCACGCACGCTAACCATTTGTTAAACTTAATGTTTGGTCCCTGCATGCTTATTATAACTTCGATCAGGAAGCCTTTTATATATATACTCGATCGTATGTCTTTTTTGGGGGTTAAAAGGGACGGTAACGCGGTAAACTTCTATTCATTTATATATATATACACTGCACGTTCCGTGCTTGCTAGCAGCTGCATGTGTAGCCATGTTTGTCATATATATACTACTACGTCGTCATGATATATACTTAATTTGCCTAGCTAGCTAGCTATTGATCGAATGGATAGATTACAAGCACGTCTCGCCTTTAGATCAAACGAAAGGAGGACCTTCACGTACATACGTCCTTACAAATGAGGGGACCTAATATATAATTAAACTACTCTAACGAGGACCGCAAACTTAGGGCTGACGAATCGATCAGCAGGTACGTACGTACTATGTCACCATATATGTTCTCTAATTAATGTTTTATAACTTTACATTGCTAATTAATGTAATCCACTTAATTAATGGTCTTTATATATATATAGCTTCCATAAACTGAAACTAATTTTGGTGGCTACCAAAATTTAATTGAAGTAGCTAGCTTATATATATAGTTTCTCTAAGCTCCGGCCAAAACTATACATGCATGAGCTACTTCAAGTAGTTTTAAAAGCAGCTTGTAGCTTATAGAAAATGAAATGATATATGTAGACGTACAGTGGTAGTATGTATATATAGACACCCTCCTAGTAATTACATTCCATCCATCTTAATTCAAAGTTAATGTACTTTATCTTCTTATATATATATGTCATTTTACATATTATTCATAATTAAGTTACAACCTCCAATTATTTTACCAAACACACCATATACCACCAAAAACTTCAGCTAGCTATATACCATCTCCAACTACAATTAATCTAGTTAACAAGCTCGATCGGAGCTTGACCACATGCACTGCACGTGACCAAATATGGCTGGTTCGTCCTGGCACCGTTTGGATTGATGAGTTATATTATACTTTGACAATCTAGACCGGCCCTTATACCCAGAATGTCGGTCATCAAATGCTAGCTGCCATGCAAATATTAATGAAAGTTAACATTCAGTAAGGTTCATTCCTAAAAGACGACTTAGATTTTATTACTAATGCCCTGTTTCTTTTTCACTTAATTTGTAAACTCAATATATAATTCAGAACTTAATTATTTAGTCATATTTCACCCGAAGACATAAGAAAACTGACTCTTCATCTTTTTCTTTTTTTAATAGACGTCACCCACTAAAACGTTAATAATTAGTCAAATTTCATTGTTTTTTTAATTAATAAACAAAAATAACCGTAAATTACCTATAT
Organism: Erigeron canadensis; assembly: GCF_010389155.1. Classification (NCBI taxonomy): domain Eukaryota; kingdom Viridiplantae; phylum Streptophyta; class Magnoliopsida; order Asterales; family Asteraceae; genus Erigeron; species Erigeron canadensis. The sequence goes on along the minus strand of NC_057768.1, from coordinate 49,152,481 downwards.
TTTATTTAATACTATACATACAAACCTTTTTAATCCATTCATGACTAAAAAAAAGAAACGACCCTAAGTTAAAAAGAGTTAATTTGATATCTATTTTTTTAAGTAATTAAAAGGTTCAGTTAGTCATGCGTATATAATATAATAAACTATGTAAAGTAATCGTAATAATCACATGATTGAATTCTTTCCTCTTGTCCTATTATATACATATGCACCTAAACCACTTCTTCTCTAACTACTCTGAAACATATGGACCAATCTTTTCTTTTCAACACACACCACCTTCTATCTTTTTCCAGAGTGTTACTTTGGCACTTCTTGAATGAACATTTACGTCAACTTTTTGTCATAATAATTATGTAATACGAGCTCTTTGTATTATATCTATATCTATGATTTTATATATATATATATGGGAAAGGAATATAAGGCTGTCGAGTATCTAATCTTAGGTGTGGAACACTCATATATTGTTTTTTTTAATCCATAAAAATCATGGAGGTCATGCATTTATTCACTAAAAAAGAAATAATAAAATATTAGTATGTGAGGGGTTTTACACCTAAACATAGGTTCCGGACAACCTTATATTTCCCTTTTGAGAATACCCTTCAAATAAAAACATTAAAAGTATACTTAAAAGTATCATTTTGATGCATTAAAAGTCCATATAACTAACATAATGTATAACTAATTATCATTATTTAAATGTTTAACAATATATTGATCTGTCAAAATTAAAAAAATCACGTTTTTTTTTGTTGGATGCATCCATTTTGATGAATATGCATCTAAGATGGATGCACAAAATATAAAACATGTTTTTTTCGATTTTGACATATCAATGTGTTGTTAAACACTTAATAATGATAATTAGTTATACACTATGTTAATTTATAGACTTTTAATGCATCAAAATGAAAGTTTTTAAATATTATCCTCGTGTTCTCATTTTAAAGGTGTTCTTATTTGATCCTTCCTTTATGTGTATGTGTATGTGTATGTATGTTTATTTATATATATAATATAGTAAAATAATATATCAGTATGTATTTAATTTGTCTATGTATGTTATACTACTAGGTATCTATTGTACCACGTAGAATAGTTGTTTTATTGGGCTCCAAGGTTTGTCTTAATCCTAATTTTTTAAGGTGGTTTTTTTTTTTTAAAAATGAATTTTATTGGAAACTTCGTGTTACAATTCGACAGTGGAACGTATAGCATACGTTGTCTTAACGGGGTCTGCGCGCTAGAGAGCTCCCTATAGTTTGAAGTAGAAATGCCTATTTCAAATATATAATGGAGGAAAACCCCATACTAATCCGCCCGAAGGCACGACGATCAATACAGTGGTTAAGTCTATTAGCAGTTAATTGAATGGAAAAATACATTAATGACGATTGACAAGACTGCTTATGCAGTATTTATTAGCACTTGCTATACATTCCAAATTAATAAATACAAAACATCGTTTTCTGAAACAATTTAGTTTCTGAAATTGATCGAGTAGTAGAGAATTCTTTAATAACTAAAAACAAATTTCTTTTTCTCTATTTTTGATATAAAAGTTTAAACAAAATGCATGTATTCACTCTTTACAAGAGCTAACATTATTGAAATATTATTAGTATATTTCATGATTACAGTATGTATTTTATTTTTTCGCCAATTAAATAAGAATTAATGTCTTAAATTTGTTCAATAAGTTTAGTTCTGTTTGAATTTAATCAAAAATCTAAAACTGATTTGAAGTGAAAAACAAATATGCAAAATTAATAAACTTTTTTTTTCATTTATAATATCGTTTCATGCATGTTAAGAAGATGATACATATATCGTCGCTTTTGCTTATATGTAGTCGCTAAACAAATGGTTATAAACTTCCATTAAGAACACACTCTGGATCTCTAGTTTAATTATTATTTGTTAAATCTATATATACTTCTATACTACTATATATATAAAAATTATACCAACATGGTGAAACTTTACAAAAAATGAGACACGTGAATTGACCAAATTACCCTTAATATTAAATTACACTATTAATCCCTTATATTATAATGTAACGACACAACTCGATTAATAGAAAAATAAGGATTTTTTTTTTTTTGTGCCCACTGCGCCGCAGTGGGTGGATGCAATCCCCACTGCGCCGCAGTGGAAGTGACATGCTCCCTGGACCGAGAATCCCCACTGCGCCGCAGTGGGCACCAGTTCAGCAACACCAAAAATCGTTAGGTGCATAACCAAACTTACAGACTACCAAAATCAAACCAAACTTCGTAATACAACATTTCTAAGTTCAAATAAGTTTTCGACTCAGAAATACGCAAGGTAAAAGTATCCGTTGACCAAACATTCACTTTACCACCAAATGGGTCAATTACCCGAGTTGACATCTTACAAATGACGACGTACAAAATTAGAAATTTCGGCATGACCCATTCGTAAAATCATCATCCAAACCTGTTACGGATTATGAGTTTCTCCAAAACGCGTTTAAACAAAATCAATATATTACAACTACCAAACGACCCATTTAAAATACCCAAAAACTCGAGTCCAACACTAGACATCATAATAATTCTTCAAAAAGACATAACAAGTGTACAAAGCGCCGATAGTTCAAAGGGGTCACTATGGGTCCTATTACCAATACCATTATCCGCATTTAACCAAAGCAACCCATATCCATTAAGCATCTTTAACTTCAATCTTTACAATACTTACTTTCTTCCGCATCCGGGACAACCTATAAAAGGGTAAACAACTAAAAGAATAAGTTAAACGCTTAGTGAATGCATACACTTATAATCGAATACAAATTACCATACATAAGTGCGTCAATTTTAGCCTATCAATTCATAGTCATCTCATCCATATCATTCATAATACTAGTAGGACTTTACCACCTACTAGTCGTAATCAACGATTTGGCTAGTAGGAATTTACCCACCTACTAGCTCTCAAAATTAATTTGTCTAGTAGGAGTTTACCCACCTACGAGCTCACAAAATAAATTTGGCTAGTAGGAATTTACCCACCTACTAGCTCACACAATCATTTTCAACATGGCCATGGATACAATGGCTAGTAGGAATTTACCCACCTACTAGCTCTTACATACAATATGACTAGTAGGAATTTACCCACCTACTAGTTCTTACATACAATATGACTAGTAGGAATTTACCCACCTACTAGTTCTCACAATCAATCAAACAAATGGGTCATAGGAATTTACCCACCTATGACCTCAAATATCAAAAACATGATTATATGCATATACACTCACCTTGTTTGCGACCACAATTGCAAGATGACCATAAAACAACGTAATGCATTCAACCTATCAAATCACATTAAAAACACACGAATGGTCATTCATCATGTATAAGGTCACCTAGCCATAATCACTAGCATTCCAACACCCAACCCATCATTTACACTCTTATGTTAATCTTGGGTTTAGTTCACCTAACATGTATCTCTTATATCGTTTTCATACAAAAAGTACCATTTTATCATTTGACCAAGCTGCCTTCAAACGAGTGTAACTCAAGTTCTACTTACTCTTTTTACTTGATTCCAGTGGCCAAATTTAGGTGACACATATATCTACCTTTTATCTTTAGTGACCAATATGTGAATTGTCCTTCAAAGGTGACTTCTGGTCGTTTTAAAAATCAAAACTGCTGCTATTAAACAGCTTTGACCCTACTGCCTTCAAATGACCATAACTTGAGTTCTACACCATATTTTGACCTCATTCAAGTGGCCACTTCTTCTTAACACATTTTAGTACATTTTATATTCAGTGACCAAAACATGAATTAACTTGCAAGAATGTGTTTTACCCGTTTTAACAACAGACATCAGAATCATTTTTGCTGAAAGATCAGCATTGCGCCACTGGATTCAAAAATTCATAACTAGAGTTCTACTTCGAATTTTGAACTCATTCCAGTGGGAAAATTTTGCTAACACAATAACCTACATTTTCTTTTTAGGACTCAACAAGTGAAAATGCTGTCATGAAGGTGTTTAACTCGTTACAACATCAGGGGCAGAATCTGTCCAGGTTTCTTCTTACTTCCATTCATCAAAATCTATCATGCAACTCAAATAAAACCCTAATTTGATTAACTTACAAGAACCCTAATTCATATTATATCAATTTACTCAATATAAAGAAAACCCCAATTTCCCCAATTCAATTTAATAATAAGAACCCTAATTTCTACAATAATTAAAACTATGATTAATAAGAAAATTACCTTAATGTTTCAAGAACAAAAATCATGAATTCAAGCCCTAATTTCTCCTCCTTCTTCCTCAAAATTTCAGCCACCACCACTAGGCATAAACCCCACTTTTCAATTTCTTAAATGAAGGAAGATTATTATTATGATCAAGCTTTGAAGAATTTCTTGAATTACTTGGAGAATTAGAATTAAGGTAAAGATGGAAATGAAGAAAAGGTGAATAATGAAAAGGGTTGGTGGAATTGTGATTCAACAAAAAAAAAAGAAGTGTCTGGCAACTTTTCTAAGTGCCACGACCCAAATGAGTTTTTGTAGGTATTTTACCCGCTATCCGCTAAAGTTCCAACTAAAACAATCCCATATTCAAAAATAAAATACTAGGAAACTATTTTAATGTCAAAACTATAATATAGGTTAATTTTCATTGGCTTAATAAATTTAGGATGTTACATATAAAATATCTTTAATTACCCCTTTTAAATCAAACATTTCTACATCAATTACCTACACTATTTGACGTTGCCACCACCATTACCATCCGTCGCCTCCATCATACCGCCGTCATCGTTGTCGCATTGCGCGGATACCATGCTCGTTAATATGTAATATATGTTTGAGGTATAATTAATACGGAGTAAAGCATTTGAAGATGGGGTGTAAAATAAGTTCCTATAAAGAGTGTATATAATTAGGGATGTACTAAGTAAGAGAAAAATTGATGTGGTCGAAAAATAGAGCAAGGATGGCTATCAAACGGCCCAAGACCAATTGTAAGGGGAAGGTGAAAGGTGTGGGTGAAGAGAGGTGAATAGACGATGAATGATTATGGGGTATAGGTGAAAAGGGTGAGTGAAAAAAGATACGTAGATAATATGGTTTACGTACGTACCTATGTGAAAAAGTGATAATGGGTCTATTTTTTTATATACATATTACAAGTATTCGTTATGTTTTACGAGTATTTGATTTTGATTGGATATGTTGTGGGGTATAGTTGAGTATTAAATTTGTAAGTGAATATTTAAAGTAGAAAGAAGTTGAAAGAGGTAAAAAAAAAAATAGCAACGTTGGTTAAGACAAGAAGTTTTATTTGACTCGCTTCTTCTGCTGTCATGTCTTTGTACCCTTAATATGATAGGCCCCGTTTCTCTTTCTTGTTTCTCTTGCCACCTCGCTCAATTTTTTCCATCATTTTCTCTTGTCTCACTGTCACACACATACACACTTCACTTCACTTGTCAATTGTCCCATTCGCCTAATTTATTTATTTATAATATCATTCTCCTAGCTAGCTTTCTTACAGTATTAATGGAGGCTGCTAAGGAGACCCCACCTAGATTTTATACAGTACTGGTATTAATCTTCACTCACAGGACCCTCGATTATATATTTTTTTCATAAATTAAAATATAATATACCGAAGAAGATCGAAGAATATATATGCATATGTATCTTATTTATTTATTTTTGTTGGTAGCTTCAATTCATTGAGTATATCTTGTGAATACTCACTCATGAGCGATACATATACATGTTTGTATATCACTCTAATTAGCTAATGGCTGCGATGGAAAACTTAAGGCAAAAATTAGCTATGTCTGTCAAAAGCATCCAATGGAGCTATGCTATCTTCTGGTCATTTTCTGCAACTGAACCTCCAGGGTACGTACTTGTTAATATATATGTTCTTCATAATATACTTTTACGAGTGGCCATTAAAGATAGATTGCTCGATCATCATTCTAATTAAATAGCATTACAAATGGGTCTTTTCCAAATCTATTTAATGCATATATTATTCATATCACTGCTTTCATATATTAGTAATAATATTCAATAACACTTCTTGCCCTTGTTATGCATTATAGCTAGGTTGTATCTAAATATCTTATGCATACCAAAGTAATTATAGTCTTTTGGAACCAAATTACAACCTTCAAAGCACAATTTTTGCCTAGGGAATGCATACTCATATGTGAATAGAATTGACTCAGGGTTTTGACTTGGTGTGATGGGTACTACAATGGAGATATTAAGACAAGGAAAACAGTTGTTCAAGCAGAGGAAATGATTGACGATGACGATGATGATGATGATGTAGGATTTCAAAGAACCGATCAATTAAGACAACTTTTTGAATCACTTTCAGCAGCTGCTGAAATTACAAGCCACTATGAACCACAAACAAGAAGGCCCTCAGCTGCATTATCTCCTGAAGATCTTACGGACGCTGAGTGGTATTTCTTGGTTTGCATGACATTTGAGTTCAATATTGGTCAAGGGTAAGCAATAATTGATTCTCAAACGTTATCATTACTTTTATGTGAAAACTTGCAAGTGAGGATGATCAGGAGCATCGAAGGCTAGTGTGGATAAATCCTTTGAACAAAATAATAGTTTGATGTAAAAAGAATAAAATTTGGGTAGATGAGAAAATATTGCGTTTATAGTGTAAAATGAATAAGAATGTAGTTAAAGGGAATTGGCTGTATATTCGGTATCTTTACATGATCTTAATTCAGATTGCCAGGAAGCACAATGGAAAAGAATACAACTAGGTGGTTGTCCAATGCTCACTTTGCAGATAGCAAAGTCTTCAGTCGCTCTCTTCTCGCAAAAGTAAGCAAAATTTTAAAACTTAAGTCATTTATAATGTAACATACCGTTTTTAAACCGAAGATATTTCAACTCAATTATATATCTCACTCGCTTTTCCATGGCTCCATCTTCCTCAGAGCGCATCAATACAGGTACACAGTTTTCTCTCTTTACTCTTTCAAGTTACGATGAAGTGGGCATCATTTCCATTAGAAATTACAATATTCACGTGTTTCATTATTGACGTGTAGACTGTCGTATGCTTGCCATATTTAGAAGGAGTACTCGAGTTTGGTATAACTGAGAAGGTATAACACTATAGCTTATCATCTATAATCTCTTTTCGGTTGTTACCTTTTTATGCATTGCAAATCTTCTAAAACTTCTGCTTATTATTATTTTAAGGTATTAGAAGATCAGAACATCATTAAACAGATTAAAGCTCTTGTCTTTGATTCTCCGCCACAAAAAGCTCTTGAAATCCCTCTAGAAAGTTGTTCTGGCATGCTTCATCATGATATTATTGACAATGAATTTGACAATATGCTTGAATATAATCAAAACCTATATAAAAAGCCTCGTCATTCCCCAAAAAACAGTTTCAGAGGGTTTCAATCTCAAGAACAGAGTTGGCAGTTTGTAGATGATGAAGAAGGAGAGGTTAGTTGTTACCATAATAATTCCATGGGTTCAAGTGATTGTATATCTCAAAACTTAGCCAGTGGTTCGGGTGATCATTGGAGCGATGATGATAGTCGATATCAGTGTGTTCTTTCCAAGATATTCAAGAACACCCAGAGATTGATTTTTAGACCTCATTTTAGAAAATGTGATATAAAGGAATCGGCTTTCATTAGCTGGAAACAACATGATGGAATGGAATGTAAGGGAAGTTCTTCACAGATGTTATTGAAGAGCATACTTTATGAAGTCCCGAAAATGCACGAGAAACACTTGGTCCAGACTTGTTATGAGAACGAAAATATTGATCGGATGTGGACACTTGGGGCTGATGATGTGAAGAATATCAACCATAGGTTTTCGGTTCTAAGCTCCCTGGTCCCTTCTAGAGGCAAGGTGAATTGTAAATTCAAACCCTTTGCATTGGTGGCAGATTGGGTGGATTGGGTAAGAGGTAAAAAAGAGGTTGGGTCAAAACACTAATTTTAGTGTGTTAAATATGAACATTACAAGGTATTAGATCATATGTCCACTTATAAGCAGGTCTGGTGTCAGTGACTTTGATGTTTGACACAATAATATGATGGTTTTACTAGGTTGACAAGGTGTCACTACTTGATGATACTATTGATTACTTAAAAACTCTTGAGAAAAAGGTGGAAGTGTTACAATCCTACAAGAGATCTAATGACATTCGAGAAAGAACCTCTGATAACTATGCCAACAAAAGAAAAGCTTTGTGCGATCTTGAACATTTACAAGAAGAATGTTCATCGGATTGTATTACTATTAGTACAATAGAAAAGGATGTTACAATTGAGGTACGGTGTCGATGGCGAGAGAATATGATGGTACAAGTGTTCGACGCAATGAGAAGCCTAAACTTGGAATCTCACTCGGTTCAATCTTCTACAGTTGATGGGATACTCACATTAAGCATTGAAACTAAGGTACGTTTAATTATTAAGGAAATATTATAGTCATTTTTCAAACTAGTCTAGTGCCCGCGCGTTGCAACGGTTCCAGTTTATAACACGCGATATCATAACAATATTAATTTAGAAGATGTTTAAAATATTATTGCCTTCGTCCCCATGTCTAAGTGTATCGGCTAGGTCATGCCATATATTCCATCAATCTATCAAACAAAAAAATTAACAAAAATTAAGACGATTATAAGCTGGTCATTTACAACAATTAAGAGATGGATAGTGTGTGAGTTAAGGAGGGTAGTTTAAGAATATTCAGAAAAGTGCTTAATGTATTAATGTTATCTCTTTATAAGGGGTATAGAAATGAAAATGCATTTTTTTTTTAATTTCAATTTAAAAAAAAAAACAAAACTTTCTCTATATATAAATGTTGTGACCATCTTGCACTTTGCAGCTAAAGAATTGTACACCATCGACAGCAAAGATGATCAGGCAGGCACTTCAGAGAGTAATTGGCAGGTATTGAATAGAGTTCATGGAGTTATTGGTAGTCTTATTATAGGTCGATATATATTCGTCTAGATTGATTAATACGAGTAATTGTTTGGAACATACAGTGTATTGATATTTATATCATACAAACATCTCTTCTAGTCTTCTACCATTGTGTCTTTGGGTCTAAAAGTTGCCAAACAAAAAAAAAACACGCTTTCATCTTATTATTAGTTTGTATTTCTTTTTGTTACCACTGTAATTAAGAACGTAGTTTTGTCTCCCACTGAGAATATTACCAACACTTATAATTGGTGGTGAGTAATTATAATGAAAATTTACCGCTACTTTGATAATAACTACAGTGTTGCATGTTTGTTATTCGCGCGAATAGCTCTTCTCAAAACGAAAAATAAAAAAAGCAATTTTGGCATAGTACAATGATAATGTGTTGTTTGTTTGGAACATAGTTGACAAGGGTTGTGTTTGTTTACACTTTAATCGATATATTTATCTGAAAAAATGGTAAAAAGTATTGTTTTACCAATTAGATCGTTACTTTCTAATTTTATTTATTTATTCGATTAATAAAACAAGCAATAATATTACTTGATTTATACTGAAAATATTTATCTAGACAATACTAACAGAATCTAACGTTTCCGACTCATTTCATGTCATTTTCATGTTAGATTTTGGAATAATTTAACAATATTGAATAATCAGTTCGCTTTAATAGCAATTTTGAAACTTATGAGGTTTCGATAACGGTGTTTGGCCGTTTTATATGGCATTCGAAAAAATTGGTAACACAACTATTAGTACACATAAAAACTGTCTAGACAAAAAAGATGGGTAATAAATGTTTTCGCTTTTAAATCTTTCCAAATACATCCAAACCCAACATTTCAAAGTCTTGTGTCTATGCTTTGCTTTCCTATACATGTAAACTTTATGGTAGCCAGATGTTACACTTCGACGTTGACAACCCAATTACCACAAGTACTTCAAATTATTGGGGATGGCTGATTTTTTCAAAATTAATGGACTGAATTGCTTGTGTCCCATATAACAGTAACAACTAACAAGACAGTTCGTTACTAATTATCCTCGTGTTTGGTTATCAAGTACGAAATGAATGAGCTTTCATGATGAATGTTGAACATTTTTTTCAGATACAGTGGTCGACCGACATGATGTCCTCACAAGAGACCTCAAATTCGAACTTCACTGAGTAAACATCTTAGGCGGTAGGGGAAAAATTTGAAAACAGCCAAATGAATATCACATACATCCAGACACAAAGGTGTACAATCCGGTAAAAATCTGCGGTTCTTTAAGTTCATTCACTGTAGGTTCTCTTACTTGCTTTAGTGGCTGGCAAAGGCCAACCGAGAGGGGGAGTTAAAAACCCACCCTACCTGTACAACCTTCCCTGTTTAGTTTCGATTTCTTTTTCTTTTTTCTTTTTAACATTGTAAAACCAAGAATCCATAGTAACACAAATGCAAAAGCTTTGGCTGGGTCTGGTAACTCCGACCTTGCAAAATTCATCATCTATGCACAATAATAACAGAACATTATACCGTTTTATTAAAATCCATAACGTTATAATCTCGCACAAAACTCATTACAACCTGCAAGAATCTAAAAGCTGCCAAAAATATGCATAAACAATTCTAGGAAATGTTGTCACTCAACCTGCTGAAGCCCACACTTGCATAAAGCCAGCAACTGGTTCATTCCCATTCAATTGTCGATGGAGGCTTAGATGTAATGTCTAAACACACTCGGTTTACCCCACGAACACTGTTACAGATTTTTCTTGACACGTTGTCTAAGAACTTATGCTCAAAGTAATACCTGAAATTCAGATTATAAAAAATAATAATGAAAACATACAATAAAGAGCAAATTTTGGTACAAGGGGTCTAAAATTGACTTTGGAGGTCATCAAGATTCATACAACTTTTCAAGAGAAAGTTTGAAAAATACACTGACAGTTTTTAGCGGGGTTACATCTATCATGAAACAGATGAAGTATGTGCTTATCTTCACGAGGGTATTCATAAGTGGTAAAATTTTCAATTCAAATTTTCATGTGATAAGAGCAAATAAGATGTACAAAAAGTGTACACTGGCTCACCAGTCTGCGGTCATGCCATCTTGACTTGTAACCGCTCTAAGTGCAACTGCATTAGAATGAGTCCTTTGGTCTCCTTGAACACCAGTTGTTTTAACTGGTAAAAATACAGCAAATGCTTGCCATATTTCATCATAGATGCCAGCATCTTTAATTGCTTGAATAAAAATTTCATCCACCTGAATTTTACAGTTGTTAGATAATAAAAGAAGATGTCGCCAAGTGAAAGAACATGTGAAACTGAAGGGAAAGAAAAGAAACAATAAAGAACATCAAATCTTACTTGACGAAGGATATCCAATGCATTTCCTTGAGTGACATCACCGGGGATTCTTACTGCAAGTCCTGGCCCGGGAAATGGATGGCGTTTCAAGAACGTCAATGGAACATCTAAAATCTTACCCATTTCACGTACCTTCAAAACAATGAAAAGATAGTGAACATATAATCATATTTGGTCCATAATGGCAAACTATTCACGGCTCTTGTGGAGATGTCCATATGAACAATACAGTATAAAATCAAATGTACTTATTATTGCGAACTGTATTGTTAAAATTTAAACATAAAAAAGAATCATTCTACTTGGTAAAATTTTCTCCAAATCTTCTTCGTATTATTTGCAAGTTATTTGTTTGTTTACTAATATAGCTAAGCATAAAAGGAGGCAATTTTCGGCACATTACGTTTGAACTGATCGAATGGGTTATCATTTATCTCTACCAGGTGAAACACATAAAATTAGAAAAGATTAAGCAAGAAAGAAAACAGGTACAAGGGGTCAAAAGTCACCTAAAGTGTATTTTGTATGCATAACACCTCTTAAATCCTTTTATTCCAAAAGCCATATCATTATTTAAATTTTTTAATCACATTTCTATTTAAAAAGATGAGCAAACGGTTACCCAAACACCGACTGGTTTGGCCAGCACGAAGATAACCCACTCTGATCGCTTACTAAACCTACCTGGCCTGCTTATCCCGCCCATTTTTGCCACCTACACTAACTGTGATGGTACTAGAAGTTGGTTCAACTATTCAACGAGATACATGTTCTAATTAGATATTTCTTACTAAATAGAAAAAGATGTGAAGCTCAAAGTAAAAATACTTTTAACTGTATAAAAAGCTAACCTCGTCTTTGAATAGAATCCTAAGTGGTTCGATGAGCTTCAACTTCATATCCTTGGGAAGGCCACCGACATTATGGTGGCTCTTGATTGTGTGAGAATGGGATTTCCCACTTCCAGGCGGTGGACAAGATTCAATTACATCTGGATACAAAGTACCCTGAACCAAATAAGTAGGTCTCTTTCCCAATTTTTGCTGTAAATCATGAGCAAAAGCATCAAAAATTGAAATAAATTCCTTCCCAATGATTTTCCTCTTCTTTTCAGGATCGGTAACGCCTTTCAACTCACTGAGAAACTGCACTGATGCATCGACACAAGTAACAGGAAGATGGAGATCTTTTTCAAAAGTTTCCATCACTCGTTCTTGCTCCTTGTATCTAAAAGAAAGATATTTAACATTTATATAAAAAAAAAAGGAAGCAAAATGCAGTTTAAGGCAACATGAAACTTGATAAAGATGACAGATACGACCCATTTAGTTACAAAATGGTCAATTCAGGATATATTTTATCTCTAACGGGTCAAATACTGCCCAAAGTGCAGATTCAATTATTAAAACTTTTTAAATCCCAATTCCAGCATTTAAAAGTAAAATCGTTTATTCTACTGTTCAAAAAGAATAAGAGAGTGTCTGGGTTGAGTTTTAAAAGAATTATTTTATTATTACGTTTGCATAACGCAATTAATGGAAAAAAGTGTTGGGCAAAAAAAAAGACTTTGTGTTTTCACAGAGACAAAACGTAGTTTTGAAAAATCATGTTAAGAGATGCTTTTTTCAAAACGCAGTTTTTAGACGTAAACTCTATTTTACAAAAACAATCTCAAACACTCCCTAAAAAGGTCCAATAGTATAGATTCGGTAATTATTTGACACGCTAACTATTTATAAGAATATAACTCTAGACAGAAGTGCAAGGTGCAATGGTCAACCCCACCAGTTTCAACTAATCAAAAAAAGAAAAGAAAAGAAATTGCAACGATAACCTATGCACCCATTATGCCGCATGAATCTGATCAAAGAAAAAGTTATAGAGAATTGTAACCTCACCTTAATAAGCCATTATCAACAAATATACAGTGCAGCCTATCACCAATTGCTTTGTGAACAAGAGTAGCTGCAACTGTTGAATCCACACCACCTGATAAGGCACATATTACATGATCTTGAGGACCGACCATATCACTAATAACACTTATTTCTTTCTGCACAACGTCTTCCATTTTCCAATCAGCTACAATTCCACAAATATCAATAAGAAAATGTTTCAATGTTTCCATTCCCTCCGGTGAATGTGTTACCTTCATAATTTTAAAGTAAATGTCAGGATAAGTACCAGTAGGATGCACAAAGATGAGCCCCCAAGTCAAGAAAAGACAACTGATCCCAACTTTATTTTATAGAAGGGCAATATGCCAATATATGTGCAGGCCAACCATGTATTCAACTTTTTCATTACCTCCGGTCTATGAGTTACCCTATGCATATCTTACTCACTAAGATTGGTATTAGTGTTATTTCATTTCACCACTCGTAGCATACAGGTGACAATCCATAAAAACTTGTCCAGCCTATGAAATTATTTAGATACAGGGACGACCTTTCACCATAACAATTTGAATACTTTGATGGTCGACACATACATTATCCCATTATCAAACTGCAAAACATAACAAGTAAAAATACTAACTAGAGCCGATTTACATACACGAAAATGGTTAATAGACCTAAAACATAGACTTAAAGATATATGCCAAATGTGTTAGATGTTTAACACATGTATCATGACTTCTCTCTCTTAATTAGGCATATTAGTCATTTTCCCTACATTAATCAATAACAATTAGTTTACCACTAGCAAGAATCCAAATGCTAAAACTATAGATACATACAATAAGAATACCCAAATCAATATTTACCTCAGGATGATACTGAAGTCCATAAAACCTCCTCCGATGATTCTCCACCGCAGCCACCGCACCTTGCTCGCTCCTCGCGACCACTTCAAACCCATCAGGCAACCTAACCGCCTCATCGCCATGGCTCATCCAAACAACTTGCTTATCACCAACATTCTTACCTTCAAACAACCCATCAACACAATCTTTAACAACCTTAACGACCATCTTACCATATTCTTGTTTCTCACCAACCCGAACTTCCCCGCCCAATTTCTGCACAATCAATTGCAGCCCATAACAAATGCCCAACACAAAGATACCATTTTTCTCGACATATTCAACAAACCCATCTGGGAAAGCCGGCGCGTTGGGCGCGTGGACTGAATGAGGGCCTCCGGAGAGGATAATTACAGATGGGTTTAGTTCAATTATCGATTTGAGTGGGGATGTGCCGGAAATGCAGGCGGAGAAGATTGATAGGCTGCGAATTCGGCGAGTGATGAGATGGGTGTATTGAGAACCGTAATCTAGGATTAAGACTATGTTTGATTGATTGGTTTTGGGTTCCATTTTGGAGGTAGAAATGGGGAGGTGGTTGTTGTTAGGGTTTAAAATAAAAAGAAAGGAAGGAACAAGGATACGGTTGGCGGTTGCTAGGGTTTTCGGATGTTAGGCGGGAAGCAATATATAGGACCTGGCAAGCTATCCTATTGCGGCTGGTCTTTTGGTTATTTTAAATTATTTTATATGAGAAATAATAGTACTAATGTTATCTAAAAATCCTCTCAATCAACATGTATACAGCGGAAAGCAAGAAACGAGATCAAGTTCGAGAATGTTACTCTTTGCACATCTAGCATTCTTCAAGGCATAAAGTCGATGGGATTTTTGTGGTTTAAATCTAGATCAAAGCATAGAGGAATTTCTTGGAAAGATTGGTGTAAATTTAAAATCATATAGTTATACGTTGTAAATATTTTATATACATCGCCAGCGATTTGCCGGGATGAGTGGTGAATGAAGGTCAATTTTCAAAAAAAAAAAAAAAACATGTATACAGCGGAGGAGTTTGGTGGGTGCAATGTACTCCAGCGCACAGGGGCCGTTTTTAAAGCGGGCCCTCATTTTTTTTAAAACGGACTTCCATTTTTTAAAAAATTTTAGTCTTATATTAATATAGTTTAAATATTTTTTATAAAATTATTATTTTATATAAAATGATTACATTGTTTTCTTAATGCATGTATTGCATATAAAGTGTTGTTGACTAATTCGGTGACCGTGACAGTCGAGGAAAAAGATTTTTCAAAACTTAAGCTATTAAAGTCATACTTGCAGTCAACAGTATCACAAAAGAGGTTTAATGGATTGGCAATGATAGCAAATGAGAATGATTTATTATATAATATTGATTATAAAAGTTTGATAAATGATATTGTTTCAAAGACGGCTCGAAAAAAAAGGCATTATTAAACCAATAATGAAATCAATGGTAAGTTCTAACTACCTTTATGATATGAACATTCCGTGTTTAAGGAATCTTATAAACAATTAATATAATTTTTTTATACTTAGAGTAATTATCGTAATATATATATATATATATTTTGTATATGGGCCCCATTTTTAAAATTCGATCTTGCACAAGGACATTGAAATTCACTTGCCGGTCCTGCATCTATAAAAATCAAATGATAACATTAGAAAAATTTTTTAACATAATCTACCATTGCATTTTCGAACTACTCATATTATTGTAAGGGGGAGGACAAAAATGAAAAGAATTAAAAGATAAAAAGATGAAAAGGGAAAAAAAAGTTATTTATATTATTTAGTTTAAAAAACAAAGCAAATATAAAATTCAACTATACAATGATATATTTCTATGAAAATGAAATATGTAGTGTGACTTAATTGATATTGATATCTTATATAAACTAGATTAAATTAATGCGTTGTATAGTAAGACAATCAGTTATGATAAAATTATGTAAACATACAACTTGCAATATATTATCATACATAAAAAAAATTATATCTATCAAATTTGAATTATGCGATAAGTATATAATTACTTATTGAAATCTTAATAATTTTATATAAAATGTAGTTATTAATAAATAAACATAAAAGGAAACTCAATTTAAGTGAATAAAGCTTAAACAAATAAGTTATTATTATACTTATTACTATTAGGGGTTTGCTAAATACAACCCTTAGGACTGTGTTTAAGATGCATAAATTGTTTGTACATTTACCATGAAAATCAGGGGGCGAACTTTTAATATGAAAGGTACAAGTTTTATACAGCCCTTAGGGCTGTATTTAGCATTTCCCTTACTATTATTATCATTATATTTTTGATGTAATTAATAGTAACCATTTAAATTAATTTAAACTATTAAATATCTACCATATAAATGAAAATTTTATGTTAGATCACTATGTATGTTCATGACAATCTTTTAAATTTTTGAACTTAATTAGCATTTAACATCTTAGAGGGATTTAGTAAAACCAATAAGTTATTTTCATGATCAAAATGTTGACTAATTTGACTAAATCACTATTTAAATATTAATTAATGTATTATAATTAAATAACATAAACAAGTAAGTTAAAAGCTTATGTTGCAATTAAATAACATAAATAAATAAGCCTTAAATTATCCTTTCTTAGTTATATATAGAGATTTAAAGTTTTAAACATAATTTCTTAAACTACAAATACAACTTTACGATGATACTTTTTCCGATAACGAGTAATTGCATTTGTTGATTTCAAATTTTTGTTGAATTTCCACATGCCAACCATGTTAAACTTTTTGTCATTTCATTTTGTTGAAAGGATTTTGTTTTGTAAATGCTAACATATATAACCATTTTTAAAAAAAAATTTATTTGAAAGGTATATAACCATTTTTATCTAATTGCTTGAATGTCATGGTTATTCATGAGGGCTTTCATTAATTTTGCAATAAATTTTTTAATTTTTATTTTTTTTTATCATTTTTGTAGTCAGATTATGTTTTTTCTAATGAACCAACTTCACATAGGTGGGTTGGTAAGAGGTATATTCTAAATTCATTATGTGGGTTCTGAAAATAGCTTTTTTCAAGGTCTTAAGTTCGAGTCTTAGGAGGGGTTTGAAGGTCGAACAAATCGCTGGTGAAAATTTCTTACAACACGTCTGAATAGAAAATAACTTTGAAAAAACAAAATATTTTTTCAATGATCATTACAAATTGTGTTCAAATCAACTAAAATAGTAAAATGCCTCCATCTTCAAACAACATCACCACCCTCCCAATAAACCCCAACCTTATCCTTTTCAAACTCTATTGAAATTGAAAACAGTCACTAAAACCCTTTCATCCAAACCCCCAATTTCCCACAGATGTTCCTCTTTCACCCTTTTCCCACCCTTTCTTTATCCAACCCCAACCACCACAATCCACCACACCGCCACCGTCTCCCACCACCCATCTTCCACCGCACCACCGCCACCACCACTTTTGCCATCAACAACAATGGCAGCAAATACTATCCAAACCCAGCTGACATGGACCCACCCGAAGCACCTGAAGATACTATGCATGGTGTCTCTAAATTCAAACAACTTGATTTGAGAATTTCACGTGCCAGAAAAGCTCAAGATGCTCAGTATCAACAAGACCAATCTATTTTCTTGAAAGCTATTGAAAATGTCGAAGATGCCCCTGATGATGATGATGATAATACTAAGAAGGCTAATGATGATTCTGATGATGGTGATTTGTATTCTGAAATTGATGATTCTATTGCTTTGAAAAGAAAAGAGTTCGTTAAAAAAGGGCTGTTAAAGCCTAATCCCAAGATTAAGAAAATTGAGGTAAGGATTATAAAGATTAAATCTTTTCTTCTTTTTTTTTTCTGTGTGTTTTGAATTTATTGGTTATTATTTGTGAACATTGGTATAAAGATTGTATCTTTTTGGCCTATAACTGGATAACTAGGCCATTATCGACAAACCGTACAAGAAAGATGATAAATCAAGTAACACTATGGTTACTTTTTTATGCTGCGTGCCCCCCTTCATCGTGGAGACTTGTCTTTTGAAAATACCCATATGAAATGTGTACTTCAAAAATTTCTTTAAATTTGTTATGTTCAATAATTTGATCCCTTTTTGTGTTTAGAGTATATCCACTTGAAATTTGTAGTTAATTAGTGATACTTAACTTGTTTTCCTGTTAAAAGATTGAATGTTTATTTATATTTAGTTTAGTATAAGTTTAAATTATGCATAATTTCTGTCAATATTGTAGAAAATGATTAACAAATTTTGATTTAATGATCATAATTTATTATTGGGGATTTGTTGATGTGGTTGCTTTGTATTCTTGATATGGGATTAAGAATTCCAGGTGTTAATTTGTATACTTTTATATGTGTATGTTTAGGATTCCTTATGAAGCTCTTAGTTAGTTGCATTATCTCTTTCTTGGTCCATTTAGGCCAATTGATGAGATCTAGGCTCACTCTACGTGTAATGAGATATGTTTAGCTTGATTCTGGCCTGTTTTATTTCCAACATATATGTTACATTATTAGATTAGATGGATATATCATATATGTAAATATTCACACACACATGCATATGCAGATGTGCGATGTGTGACTATGCTATATAGATAATCTAGTCAGAGACTTTCATAGATTTGTTAGTTGCATATATCTACATAGGCTTTATCAATCAAACAGTTATAATCCACAATCATATCTATAACATAATCTCTGTCCAAAATAACTCAATTTAATTTGATTGCTGATTTTGGCAATGAAGTGGGTCTTCCTCTGTGAATGTATGATACTAGTTTGAGAGTATGCAACAACAAGCAAAACTCTGAAAAATAAGTGATTACTGTACTCTCCATACGTTCACAGTTGGTTATCTTGATATATAATAATAAATAAATAAAATTCAGATCATTTTTATGATGAAAGCCATTGTGCAATTAGTTTAAAAGATTTGATCAATGTCTACATTGTAAGTTTTTGAAGTTTCTTGATGTCAAGGCTATTATCTTTCTTCTTTGGTCTGTAAATTGCAACCTTTGACCAAGAAGTTTATGATGCATAATCTTTTACTATGGAGTTTGATATAATGCAATCTTATGCAGCCAAAGGAGGAGGAAAAAGATGAAGTAGTAGATGAATTACAGTCACAAGAAGAAGATGATTTGGAGGAAATTGAGGAACTCGAAGGACTAAAAGGAACCGGTGAGGATTCAGAGTTGGAAAGTTCAGACATTGAGATAGATGACGATCTGGTTACCGGTGATTCATCATATAAGTCTCCATTTGAAGCTGAATTTGATGCTTTTCGTAAAGGAGAAGCTAGAATTGTCGAACCTAAATGTAAAATGACATTAGCCGAGCTTTTAGACGAGAGTAAAGTCGTGCCTGTTTCAGTTTTGGGTAATTTAGAGATCGAGATCACAGGGATTCAACACGATTCAAGATTAGTCGAACCAGGTGACTTGTTCGTTTGTTGTGTCGGGGAAAAAACCGATGGACATTTATTTTTAACCGAGGCTGATAAAAGAGGGGCAGTTGCAGTTGTAGCTAGTAAAGAAATAGACATTGAAGAAACATTAGGATGCAAAGCGTTAGTGTTAGTTGAAGATACGAGTTTGGTTTTAGCAACTTTAGCAGCTTCGTTTTATCGGTACCCGTCAAAGAATGTAGCCGTGATCGGAATCACAGGTACAAATGGAAAAACGAGCACTGCGTATTTGATTAAAGGGATGTATGAGGTGATGGGTTTAAGAACTGGCATGATAACAAATGTGGCTCATTATGTCCATGGTGAAAACCAATTGGAGACAAAAAATACAATCCCGGATGCTGTTTCCCGCCAAAAGTTAATGGCCAAGATGATCCACAATGGGACAGAAGCTTTAGTCATGGAAGCTTCTTCTCACGAGCTTGCGTCGGGAAAATGTGACGAAGTTGATTTTGATATTGCAGTTTTCACGAACTTAAGCAGGGACCATTTGGATGTTCATGGAAGCGAGGAAGAGTACAGGAACGCTAAACTTAAGCTCTTTTCTAAAATGGTGGACCCCACACGGCATCGGAAAGTTGTCAACATTGATGACAAACATGCCCCTCTCTTTATCGCCCAAGGAAATAAAGATGTTCCTGTTGTGACATTTGCAATGGATAACAAGAAAGCAGATGTACACCCGTTACAGTTCGACCTTTCTCTCTTTGAGACGCAAGTTTTGGTGGATACACCTCAGGGTATCTTGGAGATTTCATCTGGGTTACTTGGGAGACAAAATATATATAATATTCTTGCAGCTGTGGCTGTTGGGATTGCAGTAGGTGCACCATTGGAAGATATTGTTAGGGGGATTGAAGAGGTTGATGTAGTGCCGGGTAGATGTGAGTTGATTGATGAGGAACAAACGTATGGGGTGGTTGTTGATTACGCAAACACCCCTGATGGTTTATCAAGACTTCTCGATAATGTTAGGGAACTCAATCCGAAAAGAATTATCACAGGTATGAGAACATACATAGTTTAATGACAATATCAAATTAGTTGTTAAAAACCTAAAACCCTGACATTACTTTCAGTTATTGGTTGTCCGGGTGAGACGGAGAGAGGGAAACGACCAGTGATGACAAAGATCGCAACAGACAAAAGTGACATTACGATGTTGACATCCGAAAATCCAAGAAACGAGGATCCACGTAAGTATTTTTGAACCATAATTATAGAATCCTTATTTTCTTATAAAATCACGCTCATGGAAAACTTGTCTATCAGTTGACATATTGGACGACATGTTAGCGGGCATAGGATGGACTATGCAGGATTATTTAAAGCATCAAGCAGATGATTACCATCCACCACTTCCAAATGGTCATAGAGTCTTCCTTCATGATATTAGAAGGGTAGCCGTTCGTTCTGCTGTTGCCATGGGCGAAGAGGGAGATATTGTTGTAAGTATTTTCTTATAAAAAAGCTGGCAGGGTCGAGTTTGGGCCTGACTCTTAGCTTGTTTATATGTGGATGTGATTCATAGGTTTGCATGTGTATTTTAAAATAAGTTTTCATGCTAATCTTTTGGTGTAGGTGGTTACTGGAAAAGGCCATGAGACATACGATACAGTAGGGGATACAACAGAGTTTTTTGATGACAGGGAAGAATGTCGAGAAGCATTGCAGTATGTTGACGAACTACATCAATCAGGGATCGACACTAGTGAATTTCCATGGCGGTAATATAGTTTTACATTCAGAACCTCTGTTCTTTTAGAATAAACTTTTGGGCAAGACTAATATCCATTTGAAAATATTTGTGAAACGTCAAATACTCCTTGGTAATCCAGCTCTTTCTCCATGTTGCTGCAGGTTGCCCGAAAGCTATTGAGCTGGTTTACGAACAAAGTGTATCGAGCCTTTCCAGAAACAACTAGTTCAAGGCTCACCATGTGAGAAAGGGCTTACATGTCTTCAACTCCAGGGTCTCTGTATCTGTAGAAAGAAAAACTTGAGTTTTTTCTTACAAGAAAATGCCATTTACTGTGAGTGACGTGTGATCCGTTGAAGGTACAGTTTTGCAGGAATGAAACAAGGTGAGTTTGAATCTTTTATTTTGATAAGAGATAAATGTGCAAGGGCTTGACTGTTAGTTAATTAACCTAAATGGTGCCACGTGTTGCCTTTCGGTGTACGGTACTCGTGGGTATATTCATATTTTAAGGTAGTATTCAAAATTTCAAATGTAGATGAGGAGGTTAAGATAGTTTATGTAGATTTCAGTTTGAGATTTGACATGTTTCAAAGAGTCCGTCCTCAAGATGTGAGCTGTAGAGGTATTGTATTGAGAGGTATTATGTAGTTCTCGTCGAATTTGTAAGACTCGAGATTTTTGTCATTAACTTTTTGATGCACAGCAAGTCACAAAAGGGCAGTCATTATTATAAGGTACGATATAGTGGCGGTCTCAATTTTAGATCAGATACACATTTTACCATCAATGTAATCGTTATCATTACAGTTACTTTTGTTTCTTTGGACAAAAATATGGTTACTGGGGAGATATTATTTGTAGACGCAACTTTATTACTTTCATTTTCATGAACGTTACTAGAAAGATAAATATACGTTGAGGAGTTAGACTAAAGTGCAAAAGACATAGCAGTACTTTGTTGTGTACCGGGCTACCGGCTGTTTCACCTTCTCTTTTGGGTTGAAGTCACCAAAATATAACATATTTTCATAAAATAGTTGTGACTTACTCTCTCTTTTTTTTTCTTTTTTTTTTTTTTTATCTAGGTCACTTTACTTTTTAAGTTTAACAAAAAGTATAACTTATTTTCAAGAAATGATTAATTTATATAATTTACTCAATTTTTAGTTGTTTAGGTCATTCTACTATTAAAACTTGTCACCAGAATATAATATAATTTCATCAAATGGTCTCGATATCTAGGTTAACTAAATAAAATACCTAAAAATCATCAAACATACTTGTATACAATAATACCTTACCTTTTTTTTGAGTTTTCACAAACACTGATATCGTACGTCATGGCTTGCGGTTCTGAATATTGCACACCATGACTTGCATATTTGTAAAATCGTGCACTAGCATTTACATTTTTGCAAAATCGCAACCCATAAACAGCAAGCCTAGTCGTCATCCTTATATCTGGTTTACTTGTAAGTTCTACTAGGTACGTAACCTGTAAATTATTTAAAACCGTAATTTTAAAAAACACTAAATATACCCAACTTTTAATGAATGGTCGCCAAAATATAATATACTTAAAAAAAAATATATTGTATTCGTTCAGGTTAACTAACTTAAGAACCTTAAAATTATTAAAAACATATGATTATGTGACAAGTCTTTGGGTTCGACTCTTAAGAGTGACAAGCCTGTGAGTTTTTTTCCCGAATCACATGTAACGGCTTATGGTCTACATCTCATAGTCTAGATTACGTGCAGGGTTTTACCATTATGTGGTGAGGTATTCTTTGATGTCGAATACTGACTAACTGTTTAAAAAAAAAATTACAATTCATAACTGACAACATGGTGACCTTATGGTTATTAATTTTGGACCTCTACAAAAGAATTTGGTTTAATCTCGTTAATTATAATTTTAAAGGTGACTGAAAAAAAGATAGATATCCTAGTTGGGTTTCATACATCTCACTTAAAAAATTACTCACTATAACCCGAATAGGCTAAACCTTACTACATAAAATCAATAAATTAAATTTTATATGAACAATGAAATGGAAGAACTTATATAGCTATAGGATAGTAAGTTCAACTCGAGCTTGTTATTTTTGAAGAATTTAAACTTAACTATTACACTAGATTTTGACTCGAGCTTGTTATTTTTCTATTGACAATTTATAACTCCATATATTTACAATCGGCTTCTTTCACATTATGTGAAGATATAACTTTCTAACATCTCACATTCTCACCGTATGTAATAACTTATCCGTTGGTAAGTTGTGATAAGATTGGATTACCGTCGATGTCTTGTGTTTGTGAGTAATAACTTGGGGGTACTAAAGTGCTAACACCACATATCATGAAGGACAATAAAGGAAAAAAAATCTGACAGACACACAGTACAAACCTGCCCCGGTTGTCCCGGTTTTAATCCGGCAGAATCCGGACAAGATCTTCACAACGACGTCGTATTCATCTAATGTTTCATTTCACTCTTCTTCAGCTCAACCAACTAACTTTATTTGCTCTTTTTGCAACTTGACTTACACATTAAAGAGATCTGTTTGTATATCTCTATCTATCTATTTATCTAAACCCATCACTTTTAATTTGCTACCCACAACTACTATATTATATATATTGTATATATATCTTTTTGAAAAGTGTGATGCAGTGAGTAAAAATTAATAATGGGTTTTTCGAGATATTGTTGGGTTATATCATTAGTGATTGTATTGCTTAGTAAGAGTCATACTCAAGTGAGTGCTGGTGACATTGTTCATGATGACAAATTGGCCCCCAAGAAACCTGGTTGTGAGAATGATTTTGTCCTGGTAAACATTAATACTACACTCCTTTAGTTGATATATTTATTAAATTCATGAACTTGGTACACTTTCTTTGTTTGAAAATTATTGTCTTAAGTTTGTTTGCGTGGTGTTTGATCCATATATTGGATTGCATGTTTATACCTAATGATTTGTAGAAAGTTATAGCTATGTTGTGTATACATATCTGAAGTGACATTATAGCTTAATCAATTGTGTTTTATATACTTGAATTTTATTTAAATATCAAAGTAATAGTGGTAAGGTGTGTGAAAAACTCTCTGAGTAAACATTGGGATGACCCGGTACATCAGAGTCAAAGACTTGACTTTTCTTGTGTTACCTAAACAGGGAGCTCTTAGCCGTTTACTCGTTAATTCTAACATTAAAGCAAGTTATGGCTTCATTGTATTTGTATATAGAGATAGGGATATAGAGGTTTGAAGGAGAATATCAACTCATATTCCTTGAGGGAATGTACCACAAAGTTTGCTTCGTGCACCGCTGTTGTCGTTTCAACGTGTCTGTACAGTTTTCTTTAAAAAGCACAATGTGATGTATGAAGTACTTTTTGTGGTGTACGAATTACCCCTGTTACTTTAATCTGTATGTCCGCAATGAGACTAACTCTCAACGGCATAACCTCTTGAATCTTGATTGATGGTTACATCGAATACCTCTTGGCCATACGACCTCTGATTACGAAGATAGAGGTTTATAGTACGGTTACACCGTTATAGCATGACTGTGTTATATTTAGAAACTTGAAGTAAGGTTATAGGTTAATTATATGTTATATTTACACATTTGAAGTTTATTCAGTTTGAAAAAGGCTTCACCTTATAATGATTTGACATGCTTTTTTTAACCCCTCTTTACCCGAGTTTCTCTTCAAAGCTATGTGACAATTTTTATGTTCAATGTTAAATAGCTTAGTTATATGTTGTGTTCCTCTACTGTTATTTTTAGGTAAAAGTTCAAACTTGGGTTGATGGTGTGGAAGGTGATGAGTTCGTCGGCGTTGGTGCTAGATTTGGAACTACCATTGTATCTAAGGAGAAAAATGCAGATCGAACAAAAATTACACAATCAGACCCTCGTGATTGTTGCAGCCCACCAAAGAAAAAGGTCTATATCTGTTGGATTTTAATGTTAATCAGAAACTCATACAGTCTTCAAAATGTTTGCTGACATTCCACTTCTCATAAATAGTTGATTAATGCTAATCTTCTTTTTTTATTTTGTCGTGCGGTAGCTTACGGGTGATGTTATCATGGTGACCCGAGGTCACTGCCGATTCACAACAAAGGCAAACATTGCACAAGCTGCTGGTGCTTCAGCAGTCCTTATAATAAATAACCAAAGAGGTAAGCAACGGCTGGTTATATTATAAAACTTGAAGAGATCGAAATAGTAATTTCCTTTACATGATGTCTCTTGCAAAATTTAAGATTTCATTTTTATCAGAAAGAGTTCGATTTAAAACTATATATGTGCGCATTATATTGACAAAAAAAATTCAAAGGTGTTTGGATATGCGATTTCGAAGTGATTTTTGCGACTTTAGGAATCATAACTGAATAATTGGTTGATTAAAGCTAGGGATAGATAAGTTTGTGTCTATTTTTAAAATCAGTTTTCTTATGGGAACTTCATGCTTTACCTCTCTCAATTTGATTAAAAGACTAGAAATGTAATCAGCTTTCGCAAAAATCTCGGAAGTCAAGTCCATTAAAAACTTCAAGCATTTTACTTTAACCATGTCCCAACTCATAAGTCAACAGCAGCAACTTTTATGGTACAGAAGTACTGTCTAAAAAAGGATTGATTCTAACATTTTCCCCTTTTTTGTGACCCTTTAGAACTCTACAAGATGGTTTGTGAGCCTGATGAAACTGATCTAGACATACACATACCAACCGTTATGCTTCCACAAGATGCCGGTTTGAAGTTAGAGAGAATGTTGTCAAATCGTTCATCAAGTAAGCTATTTTGTTTTATAATCATGGTGGAAAAGTGGGGTTGGGCAGGCTGCGTAGCGGTTAAAACGGGTCTGGTCAAGGCGGATGATTTTTAATTCGGTCAGGTTGGGTGTCCCAGACTTTGTATAAATCATTAGAATGTCAAAGACGATTATCCAGTATGCTATTTCAGTGTTTATCTACATCTTGTTGAATAAAATGATCATCAAGCATATCCTTGTACGCGTGATTTTTACCACCTATTGACCCGTTAAAGATAAGAACATAACCCAAATTGACCCAATCTTAAGTATTTGAATCTAAATTACCACTTCTAATAGTTATTCTGCCTTTAAGTCTTTAACTGCTTATTTTCATCATCATGCTACTTTTGTCTGAAAGTTTTCAGCCACAATCTAGTTTCTGTGCAGTTGTACTCACCACGAAGACCTGTGGTTGACATAGCCGAGGTATTTCTATGGCTGATGGCTGTTGGTACCATCTTGTGTGCCTCTTATTGGTCTGCATGGAGTGCTAATGAAGCAGCTATAGAACATGATAAATTACTTGAGGTAAGTCAAGTATTCTGTTTATTTTGAAGCTGGGCTGTTGTACATGGCACTAACATGACGAGAATTGATGTACGAGATGTCTGGTTCTTGTAGGATTTTTCAGGGGACCTTTCAAACACAAAGTTTTCTGGTACAAGTGGCGTCGTGGAAGTCGATACAAAATCAGCAATTTTGTTTGTAATAATTGCTTCTTGCTTCTTGGTTCTCCTTTACAAATTAATGTCCGAATGGTTCATTGAACTTTTGGTAGTCATCTTCTGTGTAGGAGGCGTAGAGGTATGTGAACTCTAAATTGAGTCTGAATATTAAGAATCAGCGTTTGATTATTGAAGGTTGAATCGTTCAGATTGTTCCAACGATCAATCGAGAAAAATGTCCTAGTATGCTAATTTTGTATATTAACCCTTGTTAAACTAAATATTCTAGAAGTTTTCAAATTAACTAAATTACAAATTTACCACAAAATCAATAGAAAAATAACAATACTAAACATAAATTTTATTAAATACCTATTTTCTGCATGCAGGGATTGCAAACATGCATAGTTGCTTTGCTATCAAGGTACAATCTTTTTTCTCTTAGTATTTGTCTTGGATCGTATTATAAATCTTATGTAATATTCTATAAAGAAGTAATTAGTTGAATAAAAATAAAAGATTAGAGGCTGATTTGTCTTTGGAGCCTTGTGACAATTCGACATATATGTATTCTAATTTTCAGGTGGTTCAAACATGCTGCCCAATCTTTCATTAAAGTCCCGTTCTTTGGAGCTGTTTCATATCTTACCTTAGCTGTTATGCCATTCTGCATAGTCTTTGCTGTTCTCTGGGCAGTGTATCGTGAATCTAAGTTTGCATGGATTGGTCAAGATATACTTGTACGTCAACTTCACATAAAAGACCAACATGCAGGATATTATTAAACTTAATAAAGTTTGATTAATTATAATTTTTGTTCATTCCCTCAGGGAATTGCACTGATAATTACAGTACTTCAGATTGTGCATGTACCTAATCTCAAGGTAAGTTTTTTGCTTGTTTAAGCATTGGATGTGGTTAAATAAGGGTATTTCACACATTTAGCCAATCATATTCTAAAATTAGTATCTCAAACCAATGTTATCTGTGTTTTCGGGCACAGATTGGAACGGTTCTGCTAGGTTGTGCCTTTTTGTATGACATATTTTGGGTTTTCATTTCCAAAAAATTGTTCCATGAAAGTGTGATGATTGTGGTATGTCAACCTTGTTCCTAATTTCTCACTTGTCAACTGTGTTTAGTCGTTAAAAGCCTAACTAATTTAGTGCAATGATTATATCTTTATAGGTGGCTCGTGGTGACAATAGTGGGGAGGATGGTATTCCAATGCTATTAAAGATACCACGCATGTTTGACCCATGGGGCGGCTTTAGTATCATTGGCTTTGGTGACATTCTCTTACCTGGTTTACTAATTGCGTTTTCCCTTAGGTTTGTAGTCTTGTTTGATTTAATTATATAAAAAGCTAAAAAACAAAAAAAGCATTGGCAGGTCAATCCAACATAAGCCGGCCCATTCTGACCATCCTCAAGATTGACCTGAACCCATTTTGACCCTTTAGCTGACCTGCCTGTATCTCCGGCAACAGTTTTTAAAGAGTGGACCTTTACCTTATATTAAGGGTAGAACCTTTCGTTTGAAAAACATGTTTCAGATATGATTGGTTGGCGAAAAAGCGTATTCGAGCTGGATATTTCTTGTGGGCGATGTTTGCTTACGGACTAGGTAGGAAAGATCTATCACAAGGCTTGGTGTTTTCGTTTTTCGCTTTTCTTTTTCTAGAGTCTGCCTGCAAAAATTTGTGTTCGTAGATTTGTTGAAGAACATTCTGATGGAGATCCTATGAAATTATACACAGGTCTCCTTGTAACTTATATAGCATTGAATCTGATGGATGGCCATGGTCAGCCAGCTTTGCTATACATCGTTCCCTTCACTCTTGGTAATGTTCCGTTCGTTTTGAACTTCATTATTAATCTTATGATATGTAGATAATTATCAAGTTAAAAAGATAGACTTCTTAAGATACAAAGAACATTGTCACATATAATGTGTCAACATGTGATGCAGGAACCCTTTTGACATTGGGAAAAAGGAGGGGAGATCTCGAGATTCTATGGTCAAGTGGTGAACCCGAAAGGGAATGTCCACATGTCCGGCTTGGCCACTCTCATGCACCAGATGAGTAGAAAAGTAGTTATGCTTATCTGTAATTAACAGTGTGTCTATGTCAAACTTTTTATCTATGTAGTAGAAAAAGCCATTGAAGATCAAAAAAGTTGTGGTTAACTGAGCCTAACTTTCATGATCAAGAAATGTTGTGCATATGCTGATTTATGTTACATTCATCCTCTCTTTCCTTCCATCCGATGAACTATGGAATTGACTCGTCGTGTTAGCTCGGTTTTGGATTGTGCAAGGAAATGTCATGGATGTATTTGTTCAATCGATAGTAGTATTATACAAAATATTACATCTATGTTTGTTACATTGACTTTACAAGTCTATAAGATGATAAAGCACTACATTAAAATAGACTAATGAGTATAATCTATATTATCAATATAGAATATTAGAATCTAACAATTAACCCACGAATATTAATACTAATAAAATCAACGTCAAAATCATAAAGCAGGTATTATTTATTTCATCGCGGGCTTCTGTCATTAGCTTTGAATCTTTAAAATATTTAGCTTGATAATGTAGTAATATCCACTTCGATACATTATGTTCCTATTTTTTTTTTTAATGTTTAAGTCAACATTTTACCAGTTGTTGCCATGTGTTTGAGCACTGATATGGGGCCGGGGTTGCTCGGTGACTGCCCCTTCTCGATATCAAAGTGGCTCGGGGTTGTCGGTTTTCTGAAGCTGATCGACGTCTCACACAAATATACAAGTAAATATGAGAGTACTGATATAACGTACTAGGTCGATCTTACCATACACGAAACTATGTTGATACTATGACTTTTAGAAGGAAAAAAAAATAGTGGAACTTTTATTAATTTTACAAATGTATTTGCTACACGTTCGATTACATGTGGAAATTTTATTTCATGAGCAAAATTTAAATGAGAAAAGACCAGAAAAGAAAGATGTGATCGTCCTTTTGCCTACATTAATTTTCTCCCAACATGTGGAATGTCACATCTTATTTATGAAGTTTATGGATATATCATATATGTAGGAATTATTATATTTTTTATACTGAAAATGAAATGAAGCTGTAAATTGACCGTATGTTTGTCATGCTTAATTGTTTATTTAATTCAAACCGACCAAGGGCAATAAAATAGAAGTTCGTATATAAAACCTTTTGTAGAAACTTTCATAATGTTCATTAGACTACCATCTTATATAAAATTAATTTTGTTTTTTTAATGGAATAAAGGTAGACTAGTAATGATATATGTTATATTCTTTTAAACCATAACAGTAATGATATTAAGTGGATGTTGAACTTTACATACTTAAACCATAATAATAATTCGGCTCAATGTTTTTTTCCGTAAACACAATAAAAGTGTTATCATACGATATCTGTGATTAACAAAGTTTTTAAGTTCATTTGATATTTTTAATTTTTTTTAGTTAGTTTCGATTCAGACAATATGATATCTCTTTTATCCTTAGGCTCAAGACGACTTTAAATAGAAAAATACTTCTAATGATCGATAATTAATTAAAAATATAATATAATATATTATTATAATGATAGATAAGCAAATAAATAGTTAAATTCTTTTCCAAAATCAGTAATTATTTCGAGGTAAATCAAAATGATAACTTAGACAATTAAAAGGGGAGTTGATTGATATAAACGGTTAGTTTTTATGAAGTTAATTTAAATTTGAATGACTCTAATAGGAGAAAACCTCTCCGCTACTTAATTAAACCACTGCAACAACAAGAACTCATTTTTTTACGATTAATTAAAGCGATGTTTATTTTTCTTGTGACTTAAGCCAACAAAAAAAAAAAAAAAACTGAACCAGGATTTTTAAGCTATATAAATCCGGTCGGGCCATTTACTTTGAGAAAGAAAAAAAATGTTTGACAAGCTTTAAGTCAGAGTTGAATGCCACGTGGACGAATATCTGTGGTTTGGACGGTTGGAATGATGTGTTTGGATGTAGAACCTTTGGTTTTAATCAATACTGGAATAAAAGTCTTTATTAACTAGTGAGAAATTCATCAACACAGCTACAGTACTACGTACACCATATTTGGTTTCATCATATATAAAAATCAAGTTAATTATGCACACACACATATATGTTTTAATTATTTGGGAAACAATATTTCCACATCTAGATAGTTTTTGGTTTCGAATTATTAGTAACTTTTATAAGTCTTGGGAAGACATATAAAAACCAAACGAAAATAACAAAGCTTAGCTAGAAGGATGTGGGCACAAAATGGAGCATGTGAAGGAGAAGTAGGCCAATACCAGAATGTCATCCTTTGGATATGAGGTGTCTAACATTATAAATGAAAAAGGGTCACTCTCCCTTTTTATATATATGTTTTTGAATTAATGTACTAATATTATCTAAACTCTAAAGGCACATATATATAGTATGTTTGTAACATCATATCATTACACTAGTCGTTCTTTGGATTATGTAAAAGCAAAACCAAACAGTCAACAGTCGACACCACATTTTGAACCCTATATATTGCCATTTATTTATATTACATAGAAGAAGAATACTCTATAACGTTAATTTACATCTTTCTTAAACTTTTACATAACTTCAATTCCTTCTTGAACTTAAACATTTCTGAACTTTTTTCTTCTTGTAGATGATAAATCTTTACATATATGTATATTTTTTCTTCTATTTTACAAGTTTTTGACCAATATGCTTCTTCGTCTTTTTTTCGTTTCATTTTGTAAATATTTGCGATGATGCACTATAGTTGAATGAAGAGTAATGATACATGGTGATTAATTTACCTAAAAATCTATTCCTTTTTTAATCGGTTAATCTCTTTTTTAATCTTAATTTTTAATTTTTAATCTGTCATATATCATCATCATTCTAAAACATATCTACAATTATACCAAATCATTCATATTACTAACTTTTTTCAAATAAATGTTGGGCCCTCTAGTCATCTACACCAAACATGGAACGACTTAATTATTAATCACAGATATATATACTTTCGGTCCCAAAATACATCATAGTGTCAGTTTGGTGGAAATGTCTCATTTTGAGATGATAATATCAAACTGAGTAATCAACTATACTCCTATTTAAATATTATATACCCCTCTCAAAATGAAAAGTGTTACCAAAATGTCACATGCGAAATTACCAAAATGTCCTTAATAAACACCCCACCATGGAAAGGTTTTTTAAATTACCAAATTTGTCCTTAATGAATTAATTTACATCCTAAACCCTTATCTTGTTAATTTACATTCTAAATCCTTATCTTATAAAATAGTTCTATTATCTTAACATCAGCTTACACCACTCGACACCAATTGTCGATGTCATCACCACTCGTCACCAACCCCACTATACCGTCGTCGCCGTTACCGCCGCCGCATTGCGCGGGTACCATGCTCGTATATATTTGTAAACTTAAAGTTTACGAAGTTAGAGAAAGGGTTATTTAAGAACCCATAAACATTCTTTCTCTCTTTCTCTTTCTTCAATCTATAACTATACTAAAACAGGAGGCTGGAGAAGCATTTGGAGCCACCATAGACCCCTCTTGAGACTACATTCCCGCCTATCTCTCGCCCTTTTATTTTTTCCCTTTTTTATTTAATAAAAGATTGAAAAAATAAAATAAACCCTTCAGTCAAGCTTCTTCCCAAACACCTTCCCACAATTCAACCTAATCCTCCTTTAGAAATTTCTCCAGATCATTCTGACACAGATTATTTTTTGCTCCCCATTCAATTTTGTATACAATTGATTACTAATTTGAATACAATGAACTCTCATCCATCAAAAAAACCCCTCTAATTCCGGTCGGGATTTATTTCCAAAAGCTCGAAAATTGCTTCTACCCCGCCATCTAATTCCTCTGCAGTTCATCTCCAGGTTTGTATTTATCTATCTATATGTATACGGTTCCATGCTTTAACGGTTGTGTAGTCTTTCATTTAGGGTATTATTGTTTGTGAGTCCCTCGATAGCTATAGATCGCTCTCGAGATCGTCTATGATTATGTCGTGAGTGCGGAATCCTCACGAGATAACTAGTTTGATTAGAAAATTGGTATATCGCTAATTATCAAATAAATAATCAGCCGTATTGTACTATCTTCGTTTCTATAAGCTATAGAACGAACTTAGTTCTCTGGAGTACTTGTCTGTCGAACGTCTATATATCAGGGTATTCGTTCGTATATATATGTTTCAGGTCGAACTGGGCTTGCTGGGCTTTGTTCTTACGAATTTAGCTGCCAGCCCATGTAACGAAGTTAATCTTCGTTTGTACCAAACGAAGTTTATCTTCGTTTGCCTCTAACGAAGATATATCTTATCTTCGTTAGATGTAATACTTAGTTATATTCCTAAGTGTTTCATCTTAAGGAATCCTAACACATATTATGTTTGTACTTGTATATCACACAACAAACATCATACATAACACACACATATATATATATAACTCCAAAACATGTAATCGATCATTACCAAAACATAAAGTTCATAATCTATCAATTACATATATAGATACGACATAAATTAACATAATATCTCAATCTAAACGACATATCAAATCTAAGTTGCTGTTGTCACATCAACGTGCATCAACATTGTTGTTGTTGTCGTTAGATACTAATTGTATCCGAAAAACATTTAATTTAAATACGTTCATGATCTTTATCCAAGTGTATTATCAAAATATCCATTGATTTGATCGTATGTTCTAGTGTTTGGGTAAGGTTTTATGTATAGCAAGTGTATGTTATTGTGTTTGGGTATGGGTATGGTCATACTTTAAGAATCTGTTCTTATAGTTTATTTTGATTGAAGGTATGACAGCTTAATCCAATGATGAAACACTCCAAGGCTACAACCTTTTAGCAAATCAGTATTGGCTGTTGTGTTTGGAGATTCAATGTGCAAAGTTTTCGTGGCTGTTTTAACGCTTTTTCGTGTTGTTTTCTATTGGATTGGAGGATGTTTTACTGGAAGTTACATCAAACGAACTCTATTTATTCAATGTTAGGGGACTTGGTAGTTGATACAATACTTTCGTTACTCTTTGTAAAAGGTCACGAAGGAGTTGAATTTCTAGGATGGACTTGTGCTGTAACTAAGCATTGTTTGGCGCTCTTTTAAGCATCACGGTAAAAGTTCACAACCACAATGATTTCGATCTAACTGCAGTATACTTTTTGATGGCAAATGATTCACAACGTACTCAGCCTCCCAATAATAGTATGCATTTTTGACATCCCTGTATTTGGATATAAGATATAAACCTATGCTATCATTGTTAACTGAATTATTCCGATTACTTCATTTCTCAACTTTTATCCTATCAGCCGTTAGCACTCCACCTACTAGAAAATGTACGGCAAAGAGTATGGATTTAACTCAAGTAAAACTCGCTAAAAATTGTCTATTTGAATATGAGATTATATCAAGCTTTCAAAATTTGATTATTGGAACTTCAATTCGGATTATTAACTGATGGTGTTTTTTTTGTCGAAGGTTGTTCGCTTCACACTTGCTTTCAAGACATTCGAACTGCCGCATAATGGAGAGCTATTAGAACTCATATTCTGCAGTTCATTTTCACTCCAAGTCATATATGGTGACAAACTATGATCCTAAAAATGTTTTGCCAAAGTGATTCTGCTGTAACATATGTTACATGGTTAGATGAGTTGCTTATATTTCAAAAAGTGAGTTGTAATATTGTTTGAATCATTTCTGTTTATAAAAACTATTACTTGAAGACTCTTAGTCCCTTCTCGTATTACTTAATCAATGTCTCATCTGGTGATGTCAATTGTTGTCACAGGTTTACATTTATTGCTCAGATACCACTATCTACATATATTCATTCCAATTATTATACTTAAGTACTTACATGAAATATTGTTTATACAGAGAATGTGGCAAAGGACTTTACAAAAGAGGGTGATATGGAGATCTTGCTTAAATCTTTTGGGGCTCATGTTTACAGTGGATGCAAATGGTTGTTCTTTGTTATTTTATTGAATGTTCTTTATTTATTTATTTATTGTAAAAATGTACATGTTAGCATATCAATTATAACTCATTGATACGAAATTTATAATACACATCATTTCAAGCAAAGCTAATTTCCCTAAAACGAAACCTCAAAAATACTTTTTGAATCTACCCATCTATCGGACGGGCCTAAAAACTAGTTAAATAATAAAATTCACCAGAATCATTCAAAATGCTTTATTTCACAAACCGTAAATCGTTAGACGAAACAAAAAGCATGAGTAGTCTTAAAATTTCGTCCTCTTTCATTAGAGATCCAATTCGATATACTTTTGACGACTTTTATTTTTCGTTTTTTTCCCCTTGTACTTGTGTACCTACACATGTGTAGGATCATTGTTTTCATATGTAAATTAGTAAATGAACAAATGTACACAATAATGAAAGTTAAGGGCGGAGCCCATCAATCCATGGTGGCCATGGGCGGAGCCCGTCAGTCAATGGCGGAGCCATAGCGGCTAAGGATGGAGCTCGTTAGGTAGATCATCCATCACCGGTCACCCCCTATGACCTATCACACTGTGACCTATCACCCTCAATGGCCTATCACCCCACCAGCTTTGGTTTATGAATATCCTTAAGGGCGAAGCCCGCTCCGAATCATAGTTTTGTTCAACCTACACATGTGTAAGCTATGTGTAAGTAACAAAAAGAAAACGAAAATTAAAAAGTCGTCAAAATTATATCGAATTGGATCTCTAGTGAAAAAGGACGAAATTTTAAGACTACCCATGTTTTTTGTTTCGTCTAACGATATACTGTTTGTGAGATAAAACATTTTGAATGATTTGGGTGAATTTTATTATTTAATTGAAGAGAAAAAGGAAAAAAAAGAATATATAGTCCAGAATGGTTTTGAGTTTTTTTTTTTTTAATAAGTTCTCAAAATAACTCACCCCTGCAAGTTTATACATGTATAGATAGCTAGATAATAATATATTATGTACACATATTAATTCACATGTTTGTCTGTTACAAGACTTCATATTTTCTTCATTTTAACCTGCACGGCTTCACACATCCTCAACTCATTTCTTGTATTACTAGTCCATTGGATTAAAAAAAATAGCATAACTTTTAATTTTGTGGGTTGTTTGTGGTGATGCTAACCACCATCACCTATTTGACAAGATTCATTATGAATGGGTTAAAATTTGGCTTCATACATTATTTAAGTTGGATTGTTGGAAGACAAGCTTAGTTAAGGATGGATCAAAAATGCAAGTTATTGTAAAGTTTATATAATTTTTTTTACTTATAATAACAGAAGGATATAAAAACTTGTATAATTCGTGATAATAAATTAAGGCGCCTGGTGACCCGACCAGTTTTTTAGTAAAATGACCACACTTTTTGCTGCAAAAAGTTGATGTACGAAATCGTACACTGTGGACCATTAAGTCCACAGTGTATAATTGATTCTATATATGGAAACTCGTATCTTCCGTTTTTCTCACCATCGTTTTCACTCTTTCTTTCTACTTGTTCTTTCATAAAGTTTTCATATAACATTCTGTTTGTTCTATTTGTTCTTTCACAATCGTTTATATATATAGATATAGATATATAGATATTATATAACATTCTATTTGTTCTATTTGTTCTTTCACAATCGTTTATATATATAAATATAGATATATAGATATATATTAGATTTTCAATATACTATAAATTGTAGATCTTTAATATTATTATTATAGTTTATCATTATTTCAGATGGATTTTGAAAGTATATGGGGTGAAATGGGTGCGGAAGGTTTTGAGCTTCACTTAGAAGAACCTCACGAAGAATTTGACATACCAGAGGCGGCCCCTCATTTTGACTACGACGCTAGGGTTTTCCACACCGATCAGGTATCCTTGTTAACTTTAAAAAAAACTAATTTAGGCAAATATCATTATTAGTTTATATTTTAGTAGTATTTAATTTGTGTTTTTTTGTTAAATTTATTGCATATTTAAAATGTTAGATATTTATTAGTATACTAATTAATGATAATTTGTTAAAAAAAACTAATTTAGGCAAATATCATTAAAATATTTATATTTTAGTACTATTTAATTTGTGTTTCGTTGTTAAATTTATTGCAATTTTAAAATGTTAGATATTGTATATTTAAAATGTTAGATATTTATTAGTATATAAATTAATGATAATTTGTTAAAAAAAACTAAGTTAGGCAAATATCATTAAAATATTTATATTTTAGTAATATTTAATTTGTGTTTCGTTGTTAAATTTATTACAATTTTAAAATGTTAGATATTGCGTATTTAAAATGTTAGATATTTATTAGTATATAAATTAATGATAATTTGTTAAAAAAAACTAATTTAGGCAAATATCATTAAAATATTTATATTTTAGTAATATTTAATTTGTGTTTCGTTGTTAAATTTATTGCAATTTTAAAATGTTAGATATTGCATATTTAAAATGTTAGATATTTATTAGTATATAAATTAATGATAATTTGTTAAAAAAAACTAACTTAGGCAAATATCATTAAAAATTTATATTTTAGTACTATTTAATTTGTGTTTCGTTGTTAAATTTATTGTAATTTTAAAATGTTAGATACTGCATATTTAAAATGTTAGATATTT
Organism: Erigeron canadensis; assembly: GCF_010389155.1. Taxonomy (NCBI): domain Eukaryota; kingdom Viridiplantae; phylum Streptophyta; class Magnoliopsida; order Asterales; family Asteraceae; genus Erigeron; species Erigeron canadensis. Next base: position 49,114,833 of record NC_057768.1, on the reverse strand, counting down.
ATTAGTATATAAATTAATGATAATTTGTTAAAAAAACTAATTTAAGCAAATATCATTAAAATATTTATATTTTAGTACTATTTAATTTGTGTTTCGTTGTTAAATTTATTGCAATTTTAAAATGTTAGATATTGTATATTTAAAATGTTAGATATTGCATATTTAAGATGTTAGATATTTATTAGTATACAAATTAATGATAATTTGTTAAAAAAAACTGATTTAGGCAAATATTATTAAAATATTTATATTTTAGTACTATTTCATTTGTGTTTCGTTGTTATATTTATTACAATTTTAAAATGTTAGATATTTATTAGTATATAAATTATTGATAATTTGTTAAAAAAAACTAATTTAGGCAAATATCATTAAAATATTTATATTTTAGTACTATTTAATTTGTGTTTCGTTGTTAAATTTATTACAATTTTAAAATGTTAGATATTGCGTATTTAAAATGTTAGATATTTATTAGTATATATAAATTAATGATAATTTGTTAAAAAAAACTAATTTAGGCAAATATCATTAAAATATTTATATTTTAGTAATATTTAATTTGTGTTTCGTTGTTAAATTTATTGCAATTTTAAAATGTTAGATATTGCGTATTTAAAATGTTAGATATTTATTAGTATATAAATTAATGATAATTTGTTAAAAAAAACTAATTTAGGCAAATATCATTAAAATATTTATATTTTAGTAATATTTAATTTGTGTTTCGTTGTTAAATTTATTGCAATTTTAAAATGTTAGATATTGCATATTTAAAATGTTAGATATTTATTAGTATATAAATTAATGATAATTTGTTAAAAAAACTAATTTAAGCAAATATTATTAAAATATTTATATTTTAGTACTATTTAATTTGTGTTTCGTTGTTAAATTTATTGCAATTTTAAAATGTTAGATATTGTATATTTAAAATGTTAGATATTGCATATTTAAAATGTTAGATATTTATTAGTATACAAATTAATGATAATTTGTTAAAAAAAACTGATTTAGGCAAATATTATTAAAATATTTATATTTTAGTACTATTTCATTTGTGTTTCGTTGTTATATTTATTGCAATTTTAAAATGTTAGATATTTATTAGTATATAAATTAATGATAATTTGTTAAAAAAAACTAATTTAGGCAAATATCATTAAAATATTTATATTTTAGTACTATTTAATTTGTGTTTCGTTGTTAAATTTATTACAATTTTAAAATGTTAGATATTGCGTATTTAAAATGTTAGATATTTATTACTATATAAATTAATGATAATTTGTTAAAAAAAACTAATTTAGGAAAATATCATTAAAATATTTATATTTTAGTAATATTTAATTTGTGTTTCGTTGTTAAATTTATTGCAATTTTAAAATGTTAGATATTGCATATTTAAAATGTTAGATATTTATTAGTATATAAATTAATGATAATTTGTTAAAAAAAACTAATTTAGGCAAATATCATTAAAATATTTATATTTTAGTACTATTTCATTTGTGTTTCGTTGTTATATTTATTGCATATTTTAAAATGTTAGATATTGCATATTTAAAATGTTAGATATTGCATATGTATACAAATTAATGATAATTTGTTAAAAAAAATCTAATTTAGGCAAATATCATTAAATGGGAGCTGATTTGCTCAAGGTAATAATTACTCTGCACAAGGAAAATATTATCAAATGACTTTAATACCCCTAATCTTATTTTTACTAAACCCCCAAATAACTTGTAAATTTTTACCGCAATTTTGTATAAATATATTGCTCAAGGACTAATAATACATCTTAAGGTGTTCGATTCACACGAAGAATTGTTCAACTGGGCCAAAAGTACAGGATTGCAGCTTGGTTATGTGTTAATCAAACTACGAACAAATTCCAACTTAGCTGGTGTAAAAAATAAAGTGACGATAGTCTGTAATCTTTCTGGGAAAATGGATGATAGGATAAGCGGCCTCGTTAAAAAGACACTTAAGTGTCAGTGCCCCTTTAGATTAATCGGTCGTTTAACTGATGATGGTTGGAGGATAGCCGTTGTAGACGACACACATAATCACTATCCAGCTGAGAATCTGGAGGGTTACGCGTACGCAAGAAGGTTGACTGAAGAGGAGAGATTATTTCTGGAAGAAGAATATCATCGTGGTAGTACGCCCCGTAGGATGTTAAAGCTGTTGAAAGAAAATTTTCTAGGAAACTTGACCCGCAGTGATGACATTTACAATTTCCAAAAAGCTATGCGGAAGAAGGCGGCCGAAAAACATGGGAACACTCCAATGCAGGTATATCATATCAAATTTACATATCTTTTTATTTATTTACTATGATAAAGTATCTGAAACGACATATGTACGCCATATTGTTCAAACGAAACAGGTTATGTTCAGTTTGCTTAAGGAGCATAATTACTTGTATTATCATACAACAAACAGTGTATCTGGTCGGTTGGAGAATCTGTTTTTTATACATCCGACAGCATTTAAATTGTGGCGTGCATTTCCTTATGTTATCCAAATAGACGCCACGTACAAAACGAATATGTACAACATGCCATTGGTCGAGATCGTTGGTGTCACTCCAACAAACAGGACCTTTAGCATATCATATGCGTTTATCATAAGCGAACAAGAGCATAATTATAGATGGGTGTTAGAGTGTTTGAAGTCGACGTTAGGTGAAGGCTTTGCTGTGCGTGTCGTACTCACGGACTGGGATCTGGCGCTAATGAAAGCATGCAAAACCGTTATGCCTGAAGCATACCATTTACTGTGTAGAGTGCACATATGGAGGAACATAGACAAATTTAGCATGCCATCGTTAAAAGGGGAAGGGAAATGGGGGCCTTTTTACGGATGGTGGAAAAAACTTTACGAGTCCCGCACACTAGAAGAGTACACCAACAATTTATCATATTTAAAAGAGAAGATGGGTCCCCGTTTAGACAGTAAGTGAAGTGCTTTTGAAGTTTTTTTTTTCCTAATTTTTGGTAAATCACATATACCCACACAAGCTAATCACATGTTAAATTGACAGAGGTTTACAAGTACCTGCAGAAGGAGTGGCTTTCCCCGTACAAGGAAAAGTTTGTGTCCTTTTGGGTGGATCAGCACCTCAACTACCGTAATTACACTACCAACAAAGTTGAGGCTGAGCATTCACTCCCCAAGTCCGAGTTACAGGGGAGATGTACATTTCAACGAATAATTCAGTGTGTTAATGATGTCCTCCTCGGACAAGATACAGAAATCAAGGGCCAACTGGAAGAAAGCAGGATTTATAGAGCTGGTAAACACAACTACCCATGTTTGAAAGACCTGCTTTGTGTTGTATCTGTGACAGCTCTTGATATAATGGTCGATGAAATAAAACGATTAAAAAATGAGATCGGAAAAGACTTGAGAAAATGCGGGTGTAAGGTGTGGACTAGTTGTGGCCTTCCATGTGCCTGTCGTCTAGCTGCGTACATGCATTGCAGTAAGTTTATTGAAATATAGGCAATTGCTTTTTTTTATTTGCTAAATGCACAAATATTGTAATTATTTTTCGTCAAAAATGTAGACAAACGTGTTGAGGTGCATACCATAAATGACTTTTGGAGAAAGCTAGACCTGACACCGTCGACATGCCTTCCGGACAACGATCATCGAAAAGACTCTGACGATGACGAAGCTATCGACCAATTAGTAGAGGATGTTAAAGTCCAGTTTAAGGATCAACCGAAGTCAAATCGCAAAAACTGGATTTCTAAATTCAAAGACATCGTCTATCCGGGGAGAACAAAAATCAAGGACCCGTCTGTTATTAAAAATAAACGTGGAAGACCAATCGGGTCAAAGAAAAATATACCTCAAGTATGTCGGATCATAATTCGAACTACATATAATTAATTGAATTTTTTTTTTTATTGGTAATTGCCCCCTATTTGTTAGTATACTTGTAAGTGTAATCTGTTATTAAATTTTTTTTTTTTGCAGGCGCCAGAACAAAACAGACCAGCGACAAACACAGCACCCTCGGGTCTTCAAAAATCCAGGTCGGTTCAATTCTCCGATCAATTTTCGCAGTCGTCATGTGCATTTGGAGAAGGCCAATATGCGAGACACAGTGAATACGTGAGCAGCCAATCACGTTTTTTTGAAGAAAGGGAAAGTCAACCACAATCACCTGAAAGTCGTAGACAGAGTGATTATGTGGGCACCGGTTCATTTTTCGCGGAAACACCATCACGTTTCTTCAATAAAAATGAAAGCCAAGCACAATCACCTGAAATTCGGAGACAGAGTGATTATGTGGGCACCAGTTCTGTTTTCGCGGAAACACCATCACGTTTCTTCAATGAAACTGAAAGCCAGCCCGAATGGGGTCAGATTGGGAGACAAAGTAATTATGTGGGCCTATCAATGAAAGTGCCAGACAATGTAGACGAACCATATAACAAAGTATTATGGGGTCAAAGTGGTAGGCAAAGTGGGTATGTGGGTTATGAGTTTAACATCCCGGGAAATACAGATTCCTTTGGCGAACCTTATAACAAACTATACTGGGGACAAAGTGGCAGACATAGTTCGTATGTGGGTAGCGATTCACGTTTCGCAGACACACAAAGTTATTTCGGAGACCAGAATAACCAAACACAAGAAGAAACATATAGCTTTGTTGATCAATTATTCTCGACACCCATTACACAGAATACACAAAATCCCCAGAACAACCCTGAACCGTTTACACACAACTTTTTCCCGAGTGAGTCAACATCGTTTGACATGAGTCATTACCTAGGCCAGCTCCCTAAGTTCTTTCAAAGATACGTTGTGAATATAAAAAATGTACAGTCTGATGGTAACTGTGGGTTTCGGGCACTGGCTGTTGCTTTGGGTGAAAACGAGCAAAAATTCGAGTGGATTCGCAAACTAATGCTAGAGGAGTATGAGTCCAGGCGCGGATACTATGAGGGTGCATTCGCTGGTGACGCTAAACACATACACACTTTGCTATCAATGTCTTATCTGAATGGTCGCCCACACGATTACTGGATGATGAATCCATATTGCGCTATGCTTCTGTCTAATGCGTTGGGGGTAATAATTATCTGTTTAAGTTTAGAGGAGAACATCACATGTTTTCCTTTTTGGAAGGGGCCAGGCGAGCTATACGTAGATGACCCGATATGCATTGCCCTGGTATCGGGGTCGACACATTTTGTTACAGTTGTTTTAGATAAGGACTGCCCAATGCCTTACACCTCAGCTTGGGGACATGATAAACCTGCATCGCAGGCCTGGGCAACACATCCGAAGTACAGAGACCGTTTGGCTGAGTACCACAGACACGTTCAAGCTAATAAGGCACCTACGGGATATGAGATCCTTGAATAGTTTATTTATATCGTATAATTGTTTGTTTGTAACTCTTTAACGTATGTAATAATAGTTATTATAAGTACTAGATATCGTTGATGTATTTTTTTCACACATTTTGTTATAATGATTACTAATAATAGTTGACGTATTCTATAGCTATCTTTGATGTTTTTGTTTTTATAAGTACTAGATATCGTTGACGTATTCTATTACTAATAATAGTTGACGTAATTATTTATATAGATTAGGCATATTTTTTTTACGTTTTTTTCGTTTGTTATGACCATCATCACCAGCACATCTGAAAAGATAAACACATATACACCACAAACATAATTGATACAATAAAAAATATATTGTTTATAACCAAAAAATACTAATCATGAGCACCATCGCTCTCATCATCATCATCATCATCATCATCATCATCTAAATTGACATGATACGATCCGCCTGAGTATTGAGGGGCTGTGGGCAACTGCTGGGACAACTGAGGAGGAAAAGGAGCCTGTGCATAACTAGAATAGTTAAATAATTCCTCAAAGAAGGAGGACGTCTGGCTAGGCTGAGGTGGGTCATTGTTCAAGTCGAATGATGCACGTGGCTGTCCCTGGCTAAGATGCGTATAGTCATACGCCTCGGTACCCATCTGCCTGATGACCCGCCCTATGCCTCGACGATGCCCCGCCCGGGGTCCCTGTACATCCATGACAATGTCAGGATCTGGTGTTGGAACGGGGTCCTGTTCAGCCTCCTCCTTCTTCTTCTTGAGCTGAGACTGTAAAAAACATTACATTATACATAAGGTTGATTAATTAACATTTAATACTAAAAAATATAAAATCCTACAGAGAGACACATACATGTATTTCTTCAGCCATCGGGTGTTCCCATTGTTTATCCTTCTTCTTCTTGTGCTTAATCTCGAACAAATCCACCAAGTCCACGTCCTTATTTTTTTCAACCTGTAAACACATCAATTTATCATAAGACATATACATTCTTTAATTTATACTTTTAAACACAATTATATATATTTAATACATATATAATTCATAACTAACCTTCTCCTGGTGGACGTACTGAGAGTAAGACTTACGACCATGGGTCCCCACAAGAACTTGCTTGCCCCTGTTCGTGCTGTTTCTCGCCGACTGCTTCACCCGGTCCTCCCTTTGGTAATATCCCAACAAAGCTCTCCAGTCCTCCTGTGACATACCCTCTGGAGGAACAGCCTGTTCCAACTGGGGAACTGCATCCAGGCCCCCCTTTTTGGAAAAGTGGGCTCTCTTGAACTGGCTCTTTCGGAGCCAATACTGATCGGAGCAGTCCCTATCAACACACAGCCTAAACCCCCGCCTGATAGGATCCTCGGGGTTAGGAATCTGAATAAAGTGGTCCAATTTGAACCGAGTCTGCAATTTATAAAAGTAAAAGTTAGCAAAATTAAAAATTGATACAAACATCAAAGAAGAAGTTAAAAATGAATAATATTTTACGTTTAGAGTCGGGATGATAAAATCATTTCTCTCAGCAGGCACATGGTCCCAGGAGTCGTATGTCTGAGGGATGTGGCGGACCAAGGTGCCAATGAGGCTCTTATACATAGAAGAATTTGGGCCGATGGCCTGCCACGTTTTTAAGTTGCTCGTGTCGAAGTCGATCGACAGGCGGCCCTTTTTCGCGAACTCAGCCTCCAAATTTAAATTTTGACATGGCCCCCACCCCTTTCCCTTTCGAGGGGCTAGAAAAAATTAAAAAAACAAGTTAGTAAAAAAAATATTAAATTAAAATATGAATTATAAAGAACCAAATTCTAAAAAGACAAGTTAGTAAAAAAATATTAAATTAAAATATGAATTATAAAAAAACCAAATTCCTTACCGCCGCTGCCTTTGCAGCCCCATGTAATCTTCCACCATGGTCGATGTCGGTCTTCATTGCCGCCATCACCGCCATGGTAAGTCGCCATCTATACTGCAAAATACAAATCATATTATACGTTTTTTGCAAAATACAAATCATATAACAAAATTATCACAAATTTAATTACTTTTATATATATCTTTTTTACTTGATAATAATTTTTAGAACTCCGTTTATACAATATAAATTTACTTTTATACTTTTAAATTTAACTTTATAGTAATTTTTAATACGTCTAAGGTAGTTTATTTAATCAAAATTTTTAATTCAATTTTTTAAATAATTTTGTATATTTAGTTCAATACATATATTTTTAACATAATCTTGGCTATTTATTTTAATCAATTTTTTAACAAATTTTAATCTACGTCATTTTTATTTTGTCAATATTCTAACCAAAAAGTAAAACACCTAACACTAATGACTAAAATATTCTAACAAATCAATATATTAACTTTTTAACTTAATTTTTTATACTTTTGAACTTAATTTTTATAATTAATTTTTATGTATATTTTTGTTGAACTAAATTTTATTACGTCTTAAGTAGTTTATTTAATCAAAATTTTTACATAATCTTGCCTATTTATTTTAATCAATTTTTTAACAAATTCTAATCTTCTTAATTTTGCATTTAAAGATATATATTCTAACAAATCACTAACAAAACAAATTCGTGGCTCCTAACAAATCACTAAATTATCAACAAATCAAAACTAACTATAGTAACAAACCTATTCAAATCCTATAAACAACTAATAATCCTAACAAAACTAACAAAACTAATAAATATACAAAAACTATACTAACATACCAATATTCTAACAAAACTAACAAAACTAATAAATATACAAAAACTATACTAACATACCAATATTCTAACAAAACTAACCAATTAACAAAACTAACAAAACTAATAATAACATACCAATATACTAACAAACCTATTAAAATCCTATAAACAACTAATAATTCTAACAAATTAACAAAACTGATATATGTACAAAAACTATACTAACATACCATGGAGGCCGAATTTTTTCACTTTTTGCAGCGAGGGTCGCTGCAAAAATTAGTAATGGTCTAGATACTAAAAAATAATGGTTTGGATATTGGGAAAAGCATAAAATACATACCACAATTTGAAATGGCTTGAAAATTTGGGGGAAGACGACCGACCGGAATTTGGGGGAGGATAATCCCGACGCTGGCGGTACTGCGGTGGTGGTGGACGGCGGCGGCGGCTGGCGGTACTGCACGGTGGTGGCTGGCGGTGGGTGGTGGTGGCTGGCGGCGGTGGCGATGGACGGTGGTGGCTGGCGGCGATAATGCAATAGATGGTGGAGGAAGAAAAGGCTGGCGGTACTGCACGGTGGTGGCTGGCGGTGGACGGTGGTGGTTGGCGGCGGTACTGCAATAGAAGGGTGGAGGAAGAAAAAGTGTTAAAAATTTTTATATTTTGAACGGTGGAGGAAGTGTAAACTGCAAATGATAGAATAGATGGATCAGTTTTTAAAAAGATGCCCGGTTAACTTATTGCAGCGACCCTCGCTGCAATAAGTGGAGTAACGGTCGGGTAAAACATTTAAAGCGGTGAGTGGAATGCTGACGTGGCGATAGGCTGGTCAAATTACTAAAATAGGTGGTCGAGATACGGGGGGCGTAAATTAACATGAGGATTTTATTTTACAATGTAATATAATAATAATAATAATAATGTGTCGACTTCCTCCAACGGTTAGATTAAATGATAAAACAACCCCGTCCACTTCTCTTCAGCCACACATTCTTTTTCCCGTTGTGGGACCCATCAATATAAAGAAACACTACTCCATGTAAGCATCCAATTTTAAACAAACTAAAATGATAATTGTAATTACGTACTACTATATTAAAATATATGTATATGTATATGTATACTATATGTACATATAAACACATAAAAGTTATGTAATTGATGATTGACAAAAAATATTTAAACTCGAGGAAATAATTAAAATATCATCACATTAGGTTAATTAAACACCTCATCGAGTATTAAAGATAAGATTAACAATTGAAAAGCTAGGTTATATATATATAATATATAATATATAATTAAATATAAAAATAGTGACACTCTGTAGTAGATAAGAACACAACACATAAACAAACAAACATTAACAAATGTGTCTACATCCTTTCCGGACCACATAATTTAACCTCACAAAAAACAACCATCTATACTTTTTCCTCCATTCTAAATAAAAATATAAAATGTAACATATGAAATGAAGTGAAAAGTTTAAATATATATATATATATATATTTTTTTTTCATTTGTGAGGGGCATGGTTTTATCCAATCAAATGTCATATTTTCGGACAGTTTAACTAAAAGTTTCTTCTCCTACTAGGTATTGAAGGTAAAAGGACTCTCTAACGTGAATCCGGTTAAAAGAACGTAAGCTAGATCTCCTGTTGATAACCTGATTTTTTACGGATGTATTTGGCAAGCGATATTCCATGACATAAAATGCCACGACTTCAAACCCCATAATCAACGTACTACTTAATTGCTAAGTTGCTCATTAAGTTTTAATAGATACGACATTTTAAACACATATAATCAACACCCTTAGGGTGGGCGGAGCGCCCTGGGGAGGGAACCGGTACTGGATAGAGACCGGTTTGAACACCGCGCCAACCCCCCGATACCGGTAGGGTGGGGAGCGTTTTAGTGACCACTGTGCCGATTTCCATGCCTATTGATTCGACCGTTACACGCTTAATTAAAATTTAAAAAAAAAAACATGGGACACACAAAAGCAACGACTCTCCTTTTTCTTCTTCTCTTTCTCTTTCTCTTTTCTTTCTTTCTTCTTCTTTGCTTCTGCCGATTTCTTTCTTCATTTCCATCTCTTTTTTTTTTTTTTTTTTTTTTCCAATCCAACAATCACAAAAATCACAAAAAATGAATAGAGGGAAGAAACAAAAGGATCCAGTTTTCTCCAATCTACCAAAAAAACGCAAAAACCAACCACCTCCAAACAATCGTGAAGTTATGCCACCTCCTCCTTCGCAAAAAAAACACCAACGAAGATGTTTATAGACCACAACCCGTTGATGAGTTCTTGAGCGGGATGGATCCCTTTGTTTTTCGAACCCAACCCGAGTTTTTCGCAAGAAAATTTAGCCGGTTTTCGCAATTTGCGAGTGAAAAGCAACCCGAGTTTTTGCAATTTGCGGGTGGTTCATCTTCACAACATTACGAGGAGGTTCAAGAAGAAGAAGAAGATGAGGTCGAGGAGGAAGAAGATGAAGCAATACCCGAGACCCAAGTCTCGGTTAAAGGTAAAAGAGAGTGTCGTGGATGGGGGAAGGATGAAGAAAAATGAAACTAAATTAAATAGAAAAGGGTGGGGAAGGGTGGTGAGACATTTCTAGCATTAGGCATCGAACGGAGAGGAGAAGCAAAATCGGAAAGGGGAGGGTAGGGATGGCGAGAACCCACCCTTATTGTTTCGTACTGTCACGCATATATGTAATGATTTTTTTTTAATGAATAATTTATGGAAGATCGATATTTAATTATATATATCATCAAGTTTTCATCTTTGTATAGTCTTTTGACAACAAAAAAGGACTAGTCTTAAATTATAAACATGATTTCCTAATATGATTCATGATGAAAGTAAAAAATATACATGGGATTATGCTTTTATCCCATAATTAAAAGACTTGATGATTTTAAGAGAGAGTGAGAGACAGACAAAGGAAGAGTGTCATGTATTATAATGGAACTCAAACCCCAATGATTATTAGCTAGACTATTTTTAAAAAAATATTTTTTTTAAAAAAAAGAAGAAAAGTAACACCCCATTAAGTTTTGGTGTTACATGATGACACCTCCATTATAAAACCCCACATACCACATATCCTATTTCCACACTAACTCACTTTCTCATTTTAACCTTCCAAAAAAGAAAAATAAAAAAAGAAAAAGTTGGCAAGGGTTCGAGAACAACAAATTAAGAAATGGAGGGGAAGGAAGAAGATGTTAAGCTGGGAGCAAACAAGTACACAGAGAGGCAGCCAATAGGGACGTCAGCTCAAACAGAGAGCAAAGATTACAAGGAACCACCACCCGCGCCTTTGTTTGAGCCAGGTGAGTTGTCATCCTGGTCGTTCTACAGAGCCGGGATCGCGGAGTTCATAGCCACTTTCTTGTTCTTGTACATATCTGTGTTGACGGTCATGGGTGTGGTCAAGTCTCCCACAAAGTGTGGGACAGTTGGTATCCAAGGAATTGCGTGGGCTTTTGGTGGTATGATCTTTGCCCTTGTCTACTGCACTGCTGGTATCTCAGGTAATAGAATTAAGTTTACAAAGTTACTCTAAAATGTTTAATAAAGTAGTTTTCTTTAAGTTTGGTAGTGTTTGTAGCTTTTTAAAAAAAAAAAAAAAACAATATTCATAAACTTCACACCTTTAAATTTAGTTTCTTTAGATCCATGTCAATTATTAGTACAATTTTTTGTTTAATTAATTTGTTTCTTTCTTTCTGCTTTTTTTTAGTCATATTTTGAGCTTAAGAAAATATAAACATACTTTTTTTTTTCCTTCTTTTTCTAACAATAAGTTTTCAGTTTGACCAAGTATTTTAGAAGTACTAAAGAACAGTATATATCTACCACAAATGATATAGGGTTTTTCATGATTCTCTGAAACTATAGTTTCTTTACAGTTAAATTCCATATTTACCCAAAGATGGTTACTTAAATGAAATGAAATGGGCGATTCATCAAGATTCTTATGGTTTTTTGGTTTTGGTGTGAAACAGGAGGACACATCAACCCAGCTGTTACCTTTGGTTTGTTACTGGCTAGAAAACTGTCTTTAACAAGGGCAGTGTTCTACATGGTGATGCAGTGTCTTGGAGCCATATGTGGTGCAGGTGTGGTGAAAGGGTTCCAGGGTAAAACCCAATTCAACACTTTGGGTGGTGGAGCCAATGTGGTAGCCCATGGCTACACCAAGGGATCAGGTCTTGGTGCAGAGATTATTGGGACCTTTGTCCTTGTTTACACTGTTTTCTCTGCTACTGATGCCAAAAGAAGTGCCAGAGACTCACATGTCCCTGTATGTCCACTCCTTCCCTCTTGTCAATTCATTTACTTGCTTGTATATTTATATATATATATATTTACATCAAATGTCTATTCTTTGAAATAAAAATGTCGACATACTGTATATTGGAAAGGAAACTAATTGATCAAATAGATATACTTGACATTTTTGGGTTATTTTGTGACAGGTTAAGATAGTAACATGGACAATTATTAACGTAGACATTTATTTTGGATGGATAATGACTTTACCAAACACCATAGATAGAATAGATATATGCAATTGAATGTGGAAAATGGTGGAAGAGTAGGGAGTAGGTTTTATGTCTCTATCTTTCTTTTTTGTCTATGGCATAAGCATGTGAAGATGATTTGCTCCCATGTGCAATGTATTTTCTGGTGTTTTCTAGTGCATTTTGTGGCCATGGTTTGTAAATTTATGACTAGCAAGGGTATATTCGTAAGTTTAGTCCTTGGAGTGGGAGATTATTACAAAAGAAAGGAATTTGAAATTGTTTTGCTAAATCTAGAAATGCTAATACCAGAGCCTTAACTTTCTAAAGATTTGTACTACATACAATAAAAGTTGTACTCACCTCTAGAGTTGGTCAGTTTAACAACTTGTAAAGTGAAGGTTTTTTTATGGGCAAAAATCAGAGCTTTTGGAACTAGTGATGGTAGGCTCATGCGGTAAAAGTAAAAGTAAAAGTTGAACATTGGATTCACTAAATAATCCACTTTACCTTTGTGTTTGACCAACGTTAGTTGACTTGTTACTTTATCTTTGACCATCTTTAGTTGACCTTACATTAGAACGAACCATACAGATTTTGGCTCCTCTCCCAATCGGGTTCGCGGTTTTCTTGGTCCATTTGGCCACCATCCCCATTACCGGAACTGGGATCAACCCTGCAAGAAGTCTTGGGGCTGCAATCATCTACAACAAGGACCACGCATGGGATGACCACGTGAGTCCTTCATTTCACTAACTTCAACCAAGATTTAGTTTTGATTTGCTGATCACTCTATGTATGTATTTTAACTAAAGGACTAAACGCGTGACTTAATTTGTTTTTTGCAGTGGATTTTCTGGGTCGGTCCATTCATTGGAGCTGGGCTTGCGGCATTGTACCATGTGATAGTCATCAGGGCTATTCCCTTCAAGAGCAGATCTTAAACTTGCATTTCTTTTATTTATTGTCTGTCTACTATGACTACTTGTTCTCTACCGTAATGTGGAATTTTAGCGTTTTTCTTTATTAGTTTCGATTGATGAATGCGTGTAAATTACCTATCTATCTACCTACGCTGGAATTGGTGTTGTATTAAAGTTAAGTTAAAACCTGTTGTGGTCCACCTTTCTCTCTGAAATGAACATGTTTGAGTTCAGCTAAGGTTTTCCATTAATGTGTTTCTTTTTTAGGTGCATCCCTAACTGTTTTAGGTTCTTTAAATAAGATAACAATGGGCCTTGCATGGTTCTGTTTAGGCTGAGATTTTATTTTCTTTTGAAAATTAACTTTTATTCACATAAACTCCTCCAAATTGGCGGGTGATGGGCTGATGTTACAACAACAAATTGAACAAAACAATGTTTTGTCTAAGATGATTTAGACGGCTTGAGTTAAAGCGCTAAGCCCAACTCTAGGCCCTATAGCCTTTTTCAATTCATAATATGTCAATGTGATACTTTTTTTAGTTTTTAGCTGTTCTTTTATGTGCTATTTAACTTTAGAGTTTCGATACTTGGCCCTAAGGGTACCACATACCATATTTACAATGCACTCAAAGGAATACGATTTGAAAAATTGCTTAAAAAGATTAGTGATCGAGCCCAATAACTAAATAATGTTCAGATTTATTTTTCACCTAATTGTGGCCAAACTTTCAGTTATAGCACACTTTGTGCTTACGGTCAGTCAAAACTTGCCAATATATTGCACGCTAAGGAGCTAACGAGACGCTTCAAGGTAGTTCATTCATTGTTTATGTGAGATGCATATACAACATAATGAGTTGTAACTAGTTTGGTTCTATTAATTGAACACATCTTTTAGATTTACCTGTTTGACTTAATATTACGTGTATTCTTGACACTACTTTTTCCTCTTTTACGTACGGGTTTAAATAATTATAAGGAATGAGTGGATATTTCTGCCAACTCGTTGCATCCTGGAGTTATTAATACGACGATATCAAGGATTTTTTTTATGTCAGCTCGCTAGCTAGTGTTTCTTTCAATCTCAGTCTTTAATTATGTCCTTTAATCTATTCAAAGTTACATGTGCTAACGATATATCTTCCTCTTTTGACTTCCTAAAGAATACTGAATTAGCTACATTTCGGCGCATAATTACCTTCTTTCTAATGAATACTGAACAGATAACTAAAACCTTTCTATAACCAACGAGTGTTTCAAAGACAAACATTCAGTTGATTTTTTATCGATTTTTTTTGTTGTTGTTGTAGGGAGCGGCAACAACATGCTATGTGGCATTGCACCCACAGGTGGAAGGTGTTAGCGGGGAGTATTTCGCAGATAGCAACGTATCGAAAGCAAGCAAGTATGCTAATGACCCTGAATTGGCCAAAAAGTTGTGGCATTTCAGTTTGACCATGACTACTACTACTGGATCCTCCTACTAATCACATATAAGCGGCGATCATGGCACCGATCGACTTTATATATATATATAGGGTAAAGTTATTTTGAGAACCCTTTTTTTTGCGAGAACCTTTGAGAACTTTTCAAATCAAGCCCAACCGATGATTGTTATTTACATGAAAACTGTTTTTTAATTGGTTTCTGAATAACTTATGTGTAACTTTGAAGTTTATAATTGTGTGGAGCATGGATTATCATCCGTTATACAATTATGTGGAGATTTGGATTCTTGATCACATGTGCATGAATATTGCTATGATCACATGTATGCAAGTCGATCACATGTAATCATAGCAATTTTCGTGCACATGTGATCAAGAAGCCAAATCTCCACATAATTGTATAACGGATGATAATCCATGCCTCCACACAATTATAAACTTCAAAATTACACATAAGTTATTTAGAAAACAATCAAAAAACAATTTTCATGTAAAGAATAATCATCGGTTGGGCTTGATTTGAAAAGTTCTCAAAGGTTGTCGCTAAAAAAGAGATTTTCAAAATAACTTTTCACTATATATATATATATATATAATGTGTTGTTTGAATAAGTTTGCACTGTTTAATTCTTTCAATCACACCCTCTTTGTATATACTAGCTTTGTACCCGCAATATGCGGCAAGCCATAAGAATAAAACACTGGTTAAATAGCGATATCATGTTATTACATGAATGTATGATTCAACTCAAGTGTTTCTTAGTCCAGTAGAAAGTGCAAACCGTCGTTGTTGTTCGATTATTATATTCAGTAACGCATGTATGTTTTTTTGGTATACTATGTGAGCAACTTTAGGGAAGGGAAGAGACATGCGTAAGGTTTTTTTAAGGGTATTTTTGGAATTTGAGAGATAAAGTTTTGATGGTAGTATAGATTAAAAGAGTAAACTAGAATTTTAAAGGTAAAGTGTTAAATTTCAGGGATCGTTTATTTATATAGATAGTATAGATGATAAAAAAATAATGGGTGTTTGCTGTAAATTAAAATTACTGTATTGTTAAAATTGGGATGTAATTAAATAACAAAAGAATAGACATGTATAATATATGCGTGTAACATAAATAACGTTGTGTTTAGTTAAACTATGTATGTTTTTTTTCCCCTAAGGATAGATGGAAAGGAAATAAATTATACGGGTATTGATAGGAAATGAAGTGATTATCTAACTGTTTTTGTTTGTAAAAATCTTTTTCTCATCTCTATCTCTATATATGTTTAGGCCCGTCTATTAGACGAGTAGTATTAAGATATATAAATCTTATAATAATTGTGAAATAAAAAGTGTATCACCAATATCACAACTTAATGAATACGAATGCTAAAAAAGAAACATATGAAAATTAACTCGATCCATATAAATATTGATTCCAGTTTACTTTTTTTTTTCAACTTTAGTTAAATAAAAAGAGAAACAACAAGTGTAGAGTATATAACTTGAAAAATACAAACCAATTCATCAACAAAAACCATCTCAAACGTTTTGATTTTCTTCGGGTTCTTCCACTCCGAAACAGTTCATACATGCACAACACAAAGTCATAGATCATGTTTAACATGTGTTGGCTTAAGATTTTCAAGATGAACTAATGTGGTCTCATTTTTTGTTGTTGAATAAAAAGTCATAATGAACCTATAATGGACAATAAATTAAATTAAAAGAGATAATAATAACAATAATATAAGAATTCAATGTTAAATAATAATAATAATAATAATAATGATAATAATAATAATAATAATATGAACAAAATATATAAATTAAAAAACCTTTTTGGTAGTTGATCGTAGCTTTTTTTTGCCGTAAGGTTTTTCTTATGGTTAAGAATATAGAGATAATAATAAAGACTTTTTATAAGATTTTTTTATTAAAGGTCGGCTATTTTCTATTAAATAAATATTAAAAAAATAAATGATTAATAAGGAAGGAGTATTAGGCTAAAGGAAGACGATTAGGGGTGTCAAGTGTACCCTCAACCCACTCTTTTAGTTATATTATAGATAATAAAATAAGATTGTTTTCTATATCTATAAGTATTTTTAGAAAAATTTTGATATGGCAAATACATATTTCACTTAAAATTTCTTTTTATTTAATTATGATGTTATATATAAATAAAATAGAAATAATTCTTTACATGTTTAAAAAAAATATTAATTATTTATTTAAAAATATCTTTTTTTATTTATTTAATACGTCATTTTTTATTTTAAATATTATTTATGTGTTAGTTAATCTAAAGGATTCCATCTTTTTCATTATTGCCGGTCACATTTACTATGAATTAAGTACAGTATAACCTCTATAAACTAATACTCGATAAATTAATATCTCGATAAATTTATAAATATCTCAAGTCCCAATTTAAGAAAAATATTATAAATTTACACTCGATAAATTAATAACTCGTTAAATTAATAAAATATCTCAGTCCCAACACTATTAATTTACAAGGTTATACTGTATTAAAATACGTGCGTGTCTTTATATGCATACTGGTAAACCTTTTGGTTGTATATCAACATATGAGATATTATAATGAATAATGGTCTCATGGATATATTCATATATATAATTAATTTTAGAACGTGTCATGGATATATCATATCAAAACTTGAACTTAATACAAATATATTCTACAAATCATACTTGTAACAGCTATTAGTTTTAACAATCCAAAAAAAAAGTTGGCAAGAATCATGACATGGATATCAATATTTACTGGGAAATCGGGATATGCGGCATCTTCAACAGCAGAAGATGTTACTCAAGGAATTGATGGAACTGGTCTCACTGCTATTGTTACTGGTGAAAATCTTACCTTGTTTTGCAAACTAATTCATATTTTAGTTATGCTTATACATATGAACCATGGTTAAGTGTACTAAAATGTTACCTAATCTAAGTGATTAGTTTCCTAATTATATTATATATAGTAGATTAATTAATATCTTTTATATATTTACTAGATTATAGTTTCCTAATAATTAATTGTCTTTCCTTGGTACAAATAAGTTGTTTTTAGAAAGTTGAAATATTATTATTATAATATTAATATGAAACTCTAGCCAGAGGCTAGGATTTACATATGAGAGTAAGATAACATGGACAGGGAATAATAAAGAAAAAACATACAAAGTAAATTAGACGGCAAAGTTATTCCATAGGGACCAATTCATTTAACGAGCTGAAGATCGATTTATTAACCAAAGGAAGCTTGTGCTTTTGATCTCCTTGAAGGCAAAGCGAAGTGATGGTGATTTGTTGGAGAAGATGCACTCATTTCTTGATTTCCAGATGACCCTTTATTAGCCCTTTATTGTATTAATAAATTTAAGAATAATTCATATATATCACAACAGAGTAATGTTTCTCTAAGGTTTTCCCAAAGGAGATTTTATATATTGGTCATTGGTCGATCATATATATATATAACGCTTTGCTACTTTGCCACATGCTTAATAATATGTGTTATCTGATTTCCAGGAGCTACAAATGGTATTGGCTTAGAAACCGCACGCGTGTTTGCCTTACGTGGGGTACATGTAGTTATGCCAGTCAGGAATCTCGAAGCGGGTAAAAAGGTCCAACAAGGCATTGTTGAGAAAATCCCCAATGCCAAAGTTGAGGTGATGGAGTTAGATGTCAGCTCAATGGAATCCACAAGACAATTTGTGTCACAATATTGTTCCAAGGGACTTCCATTGAACATCTTAGTGTAAGACAATTGAGTTCAAATTAAATTGATCATATATATGTGTGTGTGTTAAGACACTTGATTGTTTATGGCAAAACGTACGGACTAATGTTATTCATCTTTTGTGTCAATAGTCTCAATGCAGGGATAAAGACTCCTACATTTGATCTTAGCAAAGACGGCATAGAACTGCATTTTGCAACCAACCATCTTGGTATTTGGTGCTTTAATTACTACATATGTTTACCGGTTGTTGATTTCCTCACTTGAAATTAAAAGAGTATATATCTTAACAAAAAAAGAAAAAAAAAATCACTTTCTTTTGTTAGGTAACTTCCTTTTGACAAACTTATTGTTGGATACCATGAAAAAGACCGCAACTGAAAGTGGTATAGAAGGAAGGATAGTCATTGTTTCTTCAGAGGTTCATAAGTTTTCCTACAAAGAAGGAATTAAGTTCGATAAACTCAACGATGAGAAGACGTAAGCTCCATTTGTGATAAGTATACAATATTTGCATTTTACCAATCATAATAAAACTTCATTGGTACAAATTTGGTATTATTATGTTAATGATGATAGATTATGCTTAATTTTCAGCTATAACTCACTGTATGCTTATGGGCAATCAAAGCTTGCTAATGTCTTGCACGCAAATGAGCTCTCAAGACTATTACAGGTAACCTCAATAATCTAGAGTAATGTACTCTGAAAACACTACTATTACCATTCAAATGTCGTACTTTGAATACTCAAAGTCTTTATTTTTAAACTTTAACCTTAAATATATAATTTTGTGTCATATAAAACTTGATAAAATCTATATCATTGAAAAACACTTGTAAAACACAATCAATTCATATAACTTTCATCAAGTATAATTTAACACAAATTTTTTAATTTAAAGTCAAAGTTGAAAAATTTAGACTTTGAATACATAACAAGTCAAACCGACTTTACTTTTCAGTATGATCGAACCTTTCTAGCTAGAGCCAATGATTGTTGCTCTTTTTCCCCTTATATATATATATATATAATATATATATATATATATTACAGTATTTGTAACAAAATTCAATACATTACGCATGCAGGAAGAGGGAGCGAATATCACTGCCAATTCGTTGCACCCTGGACTCATTAGAACCAACCTTGTACGTCATGGCATCTTGTGTACGTCTCAACCTTTTTTTATTTTCATTTTTACATTTACTGTTTTATCATATATTAAGATTATATATATATGCACACAACTGTGAATTTTTAAAGGAACTTATATATGTGTCTTTTTCTATATATGCTGATGATCTTAAACTTTTGTTGACACAGCTATCTTCTTAGACACATTCCAGAGTTTCTTGAAGAACATTCAGCAGGTGTGTTAATAGTTCTGCGCGCTACCCTTCTTAATTTGACTTTTTTTTTTTTTAATCGTTTCTTTCTGAAAGGCTAATAATTTTGGTCGATTTTGCAAATATAGGGAGCAGCAACAACATGCTATGTAGCATTGAACCCACAACTTAAGGGTGTTAGTGGCCAGTATTTTGTGGATAGCAACTTGTCTAAACCAACAGCGTATGCCCGTGACCCAGAATTTGCAAAGAAACTCTGGGATTTCAGTTTGAAGTTGACCGAGTCGATCTAATTAATTATTAGTAATCTTGGAATAAGCTTCATCTATCATATATACCCATTTTCTTTGTAACTTCCACTCAACAAATCGATTATGTATGTAACTATATTTTGTTCAATTCGGTCCATGTAATTTCTGTATGTTTTTGGTTGCATGTCTTTTTATTACTCCCCTACCGTAAAATAACTAAGAAACTAGTAGAATATTTAGATATATGAAGCAGTAAAATAATAACTTTAAATAATCAAGAAGTGCTAATAAACTACGACCAAGCATTGAACACGCACTCAGTGGAAGAGTTGGATCGAGCTTAAAACAAAGGAAAATGCACCAATTATGTAAAGTTAGTCAAAAAGGCTTTGAATTTTCATTTTAGCCCCTACAAGGACATGATGATACTCCGTATTGTGATTCAATTATCTAAATGCACTAAACACTACTGTTTGTTTATTTGATTTTCATAAGGATATGGTTAAGTTAAATATGAATAAAAATCAAACATATCGTAAACTTCCAATTCCTATATATTAAAATCTTTACATTAATCAAATTAAGAGTCGTAATCAATATGCAAGTTTTTAGCAAGTTCCGTTGAGACAATATAATTTACCTTGAATGATATTCGTTTTGTATGGTGATTTGAAGTTATTCAAAACATGTCTTCTTAACAAATTTTCTTATTATTAACTAATAATCAATATGTAAGTTTTAAGCAAGTTCCGTCAAGACAATATATAATAACTCTTGTAAAAATTGCATAAAATATCGGTAAAAGTAATTACTTTGACTTTATCGAAGAAAACTAGAAAAGTTTACTTTCGACGTTTGCTGAAAAATAGTTTGACCAAAGGAGGTGTCTCAATATAAATTTGACTTTCCATTCATGGGTCACCAATTCTAGCATGCACAGAGTGCTTAGTGCTTACCTATGCTAAATCATCAATGACGTATTCTAATTAGCTCATTTTACACTTTTAGCCCCTTAAAATCCTATAGTACCCACTACCCAATATGTTTTTTAAAAATAGCTCAGATTGGAATATGATTAATATGCCTAACTAATAGACCTAAAGATGTGCCTATAAATCTAGTGATGACACATGGTATAATTAAAGTGGAGATTAAAAAAGTGAATGAGTGACATTCATGTGTCATCTATAAATGTTTTAGACATTATTATTAAGCCTATAATTTAGGCATATATATCATTACCCTTATTGAAGTGACGGTAGATTCCAATAAAATTTTGTTCACATCAAAGTAGTTTAGAAGTTAGATATATAAGAGAATTTATATGCTAATATTACTAAGTAAAAGTGTTATGCAAGTATCTTAATTAATCACAAACATTTGTGTTAAGGTAAGTGATAAATCTATTTTAGTCATTCATAATAATACATATTTTATATAGTCATACATTGTTTACTATATCATGTACATTTGTTGTAAACTAGTTTTGGCAGACACCTTACTTTTTAGTTGTTCTTAACCATTTTCTTACTTTCCACGTGTCGTAATGTGACTGGTTCCAACTTGTCAAGTTTGTAATTAGACCCTTCACTTTTAGTGTATTTAAAAAATGGATAACTACATTATAAATACTTTGTCAAATTTATAATTAGACCCCTCATCCTTCGTGTATTTTAAGAAATGGTTCAAATAATATGTAATAACTACCTAATTACAGTAAATAATTCAAAACTACTATCTATTGGCTGTTATCATTTTTTTTTTTTCATTTGTATGTTAGTTATATTTTTTTTTCATTTGTTAGTTACATTTTTTTAAATTTATTTATCATTTTCGAATCCGGTTAAACGGTTTTTGTATTTGCCGAATTTCAGAAATTTTTATGTGAACGGTGGTCGCCAGAATTCGGAAGCAAATGTCAACAATTGGTGGTGGTGGTCGGATTCATCATATTGTGTATTTGTGGCTATTGTTGTCGTACTTTGTGGCTTTGTGCATACTTTTTTCATTTAAGGGCCAATTGTAAAGTAAACTATAGTTTGTGGGTGAAAGTGAAAACCCCCTAAAATTATGTGATAAAAACCAAAAAGAGAAAGTTACTGTAGTTAGTGTAAACTTAAATATGATATAAATTGGGTATTGTAAAACAAGTATTAAGGTAAAACAAATAAGATAAGATCTTGACCCTTAGATCATGGTTAGATTGATGCACGAAGATTCACGAAACAATTGATGCATGATGATTTTCATAATGCACGATGTTTTACAGTGAAGAAAAACATATTGTTTTATTTATTTTACTTTAATACTTATTTTATATATATATATATATAATGTTTAAAAATATTGTAGATCACTAACCTTGTGTTAAAAGTCCACCCAATAACCTCGATAGAATTAAGCCTATTCCATATATGTTCCAACTGAACACATGCATGGGAAAATAAAAACATATGTAAAAATTGATGGACTAAAAAGAAAATAACACAAACTCATTGTTCTAGAATTCAACGTGTACAGTATTCCCGGCCTCGTTTCCTATGATTTAATAAAGATTCTTTGTCCACTATGTGTGTCTTTATATACTCCGTATATCGTTGTTGTTTGATCCCATATCATATCACAACTTGAACTAAAGACAAATACATTCTACAAAGCATTGTTGCAACAGTTTTTGGTATTTACGATCCAAATAAAGAAAAGAAAAGGTTGGCAAGAATCATGACATGGATATCAATATTTACAGGGAAATCAGGATATGCAGCATCTTCAACAGCAGAAGATGTTACTAAAGGAGTTGATGGAACTGGCCTCACTGCTATCGTTACGGGTAATAATATTTCTCTACATGTTATGCACATGCATGTGATAAGATATATCGTTTATTTTTATTTATGTACTTTGGTTTTGTTTTTATAATTGTTGTAATAATGTAATTCATATTCTTATTTGTACCTATAACTATACAAGTGTCTGTCATATGAATTCTCTACATATGAATGGATCCAAATATGGACCATATGAACCAATTAAGATGAGTGGTTTTCCTTTAATTTAAGCAGACGCGTTGTCAATCCCCGTTAGTCCCCTATTCAATCTCCATTATATTAGTTGTAGAAAAAATCTCGCGGATTAGTGAAAAAAAAAAAAAAAACTTGGAGTTGATACCACAATTTTGAAAAGAAAATTAGATAACTAAAGGGATATTATCCTCATTATCAACGAATATTAAAATGATGATCTATTCTTGCATCTTTATATCTATGTAACACACCTCTGTTTTTACATTAACCATATTCAATCCAAAAGGGGATTGAATATATTTATATATATAAAGTAGCCTCTAATGAACTTGTGAATAAGTTTTTGTTCACATTCGACAAACGACTATATATAAGGTTTCGAAAAAATTTTATTCAGTAACATATATTTTTATAACGTTTTACATGTGAATGAACAAAAAAAAAACATGTGATGACCCAATATGAAATTTAGGAGTTCTCATGGTTCTTATAAAAAATAGGTTCTCAAAATAAGAGTCCTCTAATACATATATTGGTCATATATAATGCTACATGCTTGATATGTGTTATCTGATTTCCAGGAGCTACAAGTGGTATTGGCTTAGAAACCGCACGCGTGCTTGCGTTACGTAGGGTACATGTAGTTATGCCAGTCAGGAATCTCGAAGCGGGTAAAAAGGTCCAACAAGGCATTGTTGAGAAAATCCCCAATGCCAAAGTTGAGGTAATGGAGTTAGATGTCAGCTCAATGGAATCCACAAGACAATTTGCCTCACAATATTGTTCCAAGGGACTTCCATTGAACATCTTAGTGTAAGACAATGAGTTCATTTAATTGATCAAATCTATGTTTTAAGTTTTAAGACACTTGATTATTTATGGAAAATAGACTAGCTTTGTTTATCTTTTGTGTCAAAAGTCTCAATGCAGGGATTATGACTCCTCCATTCGCTCTTAGCAAAGACGGCATAGAATCTCAATTTGCAACCAACCATGTTGGTATGTGATGTTCTTCTAAGTTTATGTGTTGTTTCTTCAATTCGCTCAGAAAGGGCATTGTAATTAAAAATACCACTTGCTTTTGTTAGGTAACTTCCTTTTGACAAACTTGTTGTTGGATACCATGAAAAAGACCGCAACTGAAAGTGGCAAGGAAGGAAGGATAGTCATTGTTTCTTCAGAGGCTCATAAGATGCCATACAAAGGAGGAATTAAGTTTGATAAACTGAACGATGAGAAGAGGTAATCCCCATTTGCAATAGTATCCAATACCAAATCTTTATAAAACTTCAATTATACAAATCTCACATTTTTTTCATGATTTGCCTTCAGCTATAACTCAATGTATGCTTATGGGCAATCAAAGCTTTCTAATATCTTGCACGCAAATGAGCTCTCGAGACGATTACAGGTAAACTTGACCAATAATCTAGCATGACGTATACACGGAGAAATACTACTAAACTCATGACAAAAGATTTCAACTAAGTGATAAGTACCTATTCTTCGCTTTTTGTAATAAAACATGATACATTTTGCAGGAGGAGGGAGTGAATATAACTGCCAATTCACTGCACCCTGGAGTCATTAGAACAAACCTTATACGTAATGGTGGCTTCATGTGTAAGTTTCAAGAGCCAACTTTTTTTTTTTATTCTGTTTTTATATTTACTGTTTGATCGAAAAATTATATACACAAAACTATGTCACCCAAACGAACTTGTGTGATTTTTATATGCTGATGGTCTTAAACTTCCGTTGATACAGCTTTCTTCATAAACACACTCCAGAGTTTCTTGAAAGACATTCCACAGGTTTGTTAGCTAGTTCTATCCTTCTTTATTTTATTTTTTGATTAAAGATGATTGGGGGCTAATAATCGTGGTCGATTTGCTAATGCAGGGTGCTGCAACAACATGCTATGTAGCATTAAACCCACAGCTTAAGGGTGTTAGTGGCCAGTATTTTGCCGATAGCAATTTGTCTAAACCAACAGCATATGCCCGTGACCCAGAATTGGCAAAGAAACTCTGGGATTTCAGTTTGAAGTTGACCGAGTCTAAGTAATTCTATAATGATTTTATGAACGTTATTATTGTAATTTTCATACAATGATACAACATACCGTATGTTTGTGCAGTAATATAGTTATATTTCATTTAGTGCTTGCTTTTTTGAGACTAAATAATTACTGTATGTTTTTGTTTTTCTGTTTCTGTTTGTAACATTTAAATTCTGAACTTGAGTTTGTTTGAAAGGAACCATGCATTTCTGTCACATATAATGAAAACATGAACTTGTGCAAAAGTAAATGACCATTTCTGGCTAGATATGATGAGTTGTAATGTACTTGCGTCATAATAACTAAATTTTTAACTATGGGTAAACAGATGAGGTTTTCATTATTTTGGTAAACCATTGTTTAGAGTCGTGTAGCAGGTACTTGAAAGCTCGTCGGCTTTTTGACAAATCATTGTACTCTTGCTAACTATAAACTCCGATCTTTCTTGAGTTTAACGATCAGACTTCAGAGCTTTTCCAGATATGATACAAGTATTCAGATTTCAGTTGCTTTGAATTAACAGCCTGTTATGTTGGGGAATTTCGAGATAACAAACAAAATCACCGGATATAATCAATCTTTGAAGGCACATAATCACTTTCAGATTGAATCAATTTGGCGGTTCACCCAAACTATTCAATCGGATACAATAAAAGATTAAGAAGTTTCTTTGTGTATATATTTGAGAGAAAAGAACCAAAGAAAGAAGAAGAGAGAATGATCAAAGAATAGATACGGGATGTATATAAATTTGTTGGCCCAAAAAACTGTCAAAATGGCAATTAAAACCAAGGTTTTCGAATTGCCAATTTTGGTCCCTCAAGTTCCGAAAAATAAATTTTTGGAGGGATTTTTACTATAGCTCGACCCCAGCCAGGGGCTCTGCCCCTTGGACCCCGCTCCCAGGAAAGCTGCCCCCGGACCCCTAAGGTAATAATAAATTCAAATAGTCATGCACTTCGCACCTCCAATCCTATTTGATGTATTATTATGACGTTATTGATCAAACAAGTTAATCCAATTACACTAAAATATCCAACATGTTAATCTTGAACGGGGCATGGTTTATGCTGTTTCATGGGTTAATGTTAGATCACTGAATTCTCGTTTTTGAAGTAAGAACTTTCTCATGAAAATGACACATGGCATGTAGTTGCCTCGTCGCACTGCAAGTCAAAGAGGCTATTGCTACTTGCAAGTATTTTGCAAGAAACTGAAAGACAAATAGGAATTACCTTGCCAAAGATTCAGAAATGGCCTACAAACTGTCTAATATTAGCCTGACCAGGCATGGTGATGGACTGATGGTGGCTTCGTAATCAGACTATTATACTTCAAAGATGGCACAGACTGAATAATTTGTGCATTTATAAGATTTTCATTTGCTTTTGCATTTGCAAGGTGCAACCTTTTGTGCATACATATTCTTCCGGGAACTTAAAATTCCCAAATGTTATGATTGTCACAATCTATAATAATATATTTAAGACAATAAACAAATAGTCGAATAGAGAGGATTCTACCAGGATTTGTCTCTTACTTACGAGTATTTTTCTATCATGTAGTAAAAAACTAAACCCACAGATGCTAATAAAATATGTTGGTCCTGATCTGTGATTGATTTTGAATCCAATGGTTGACCCACACGAAACCCGGTATTTAAGATATTTAAATTGACAGTAGTTACTACTACAAGTCTTAGCTCAAATACTCTATCAATCAAGCTAGTGCAGGATCTACATTGGTTTCCTAACACCTTGTTTGTGGAGCAGAATTTTTGAAAAATGTGGATTTTTGGAAGGAAAGGGGAATCAGGATATGGAGCAAAGTCAACGGCTGAAGATGTTACTCAAGGAATTGATGGAACTGGTCTCACTGCCATTGTTACAGGTAACTAAAGGTGTTGCATCTTTAACTCAGCTTCTCTTTAGATTCTTTTAACTTGTTTCTTGAATGGTTTGACCTATGTTTTTTTGTTTTGGGCTTTCAAGTGTTTAATTTACTGCACTGGATTGAATCCGAAAACATGTATTTTTTTTTAAGATTTTGTGATCTGGTGTTTGACTAATATACTTCTGAATTGAATCCAAAAACAAGTTTTCAAGATTTTGTAATTAGAAAAAGTGTGTATGTGGGAAGTTAAAGATGGGGTTTGAATTCATCTGCTTTGATTTCTAAATATTGATCTTGCATCTGAAAGTTAACATGTATGGTATATCTGGAACATACTTCTGGGAATTTCACTATTTGATGGTGGGTTTTTTTGTGTCTGTATTCTTGGAGATATGTTTTGGTAAACTACCGAAAAACTTCCTAGGGCATGTAAAGGGTGCAGAGAGACTATTATTTTTTAACTTTTTTACAGAAGACTTAAATATATACAGAACTTTAGAGGCTATGACAAATTTTGGCTACAAACTGATGACAAAACCAATAGAATTTTTCTGTATGTGGTGTAGATTATATATTTGTGTGTGTGTGTGTATAGGCGCTTCAAGTGGTATTGGCTCGGAGACGGCACGAGTGCTTGCTTTGCGTGGTGTACATGTGGTTATGGCAGTAAGAAATGCTGAAACCGGTAAACAAATTAAAGAAACTATAGTTGGTGAAATACGTAATGCTAAAGTTGATGTTATGGAGTTAGATCTCAGCTCTCTTGCGTCCGTAAGAAATTTTGCAGCTGCGTACTGTTCATTGGGACTTCCTTTAAACATTCTCATGTAAGCTAACAGTGATTGCTTTTTTGTCACCCTCATTTTGCCTTTTCTATTTTTGACATATCATTAACACTTATTAGTCCTAGTTTATCTAAGTTGAGAACTACAAGTAATATTGGTTGTTTGTGTTGTAAAAAGCAACAATGCAGGGGTCATGGCTCCTCCTTTCACACTTTCAAAAGACAAAATTGAAGTACAGTTCGCCACAAACCATTTAGGTATGTAAAATAACAGATGGTAGCAAATTGGACGGGCTGAGTGGGTAACTGGCCGGCTCAGGACTGGTAAATATGGTATGTTTCAAAACAGGTTTGGGTCTGGTTTACCGAAACCATCTTTGTCCAAGATATTGATATTGATATTCATATCCATATTTTTATTAAAATCATGTGTCAAGTGGGCAGAAATTGTCACCTCTAAGTGACAGTGCTCGAAAGCATATTATCATAGAAACTGACCCAGAGACGGAAGGTATCCTCATTTGCCAGGTCACTTTCTTTTGACAAATCTGCTACTCGATACGATGAAGAATACTTCTTGCGAACACAAAAAAGAAGGAAGAATAGTTAACGTGTCATCCATGGGTCATCAATTTGCAGACAAAGGAATTGAATTTGACAAAATAAATGATGAATCAAGGTACATAATTGAAGATCATTGCACACAGGTGTATGCAACTTTTTAGTGTACGTATCTGATCTAATATGTTTCATTCTGAAGTTACGGCCCCCTACACGCCTATGGACAGTCGAAGCTGGCTAATATACTGCACGCCAATGAGCTAGCAAGGCAATTTAAGGTAACCATATTCAAATTTGCGATACTATTCATTTTGTCACCATATTAAAATATGGCTCTTTGTGTGATATTTACACGATTGTAATAAAAACAGGAAGAGAAGGTGGGGTTAACTGCAAACTCTTTGCATCCTGGTGCCATTGCAACGAGCCTTTTACGTCATCACAGCTTTCTTGAAGGTAAAAATCAGATCTTCGTTGAACTTAATATCTATTATTCAAAAATGTGTTTGTTACATATTAGTTCTTTTTTGTCTTGTATTGCTCTTGGATCAGGTGTAATGAATTGGGTCGGTAAATACTTTCTAAAAACAATCCCACAGGTTAGTGTTGGATCACTTGATTCTTTAGTTTCTAAACCAGAGAATTTTTGAAGGAATAATTCATTTTCAACCACCTTGAATTTTGATTTTTAGGGGGCAGCAACTACATGTTATGTGGCATTGCACCCACAAGTGGAAGGGGTTAGTGGCGAGTATTTCGCAGACAGTAACAAAGCAAAGCCGAGTTCTGTTGCTAAAGATTCAGAATTGGCAAAGAAACTGTGGGATTTTAGTCTGGGCATGGTGGCTCCATAATCAGAGAATTATCCAAGAATTTGTAACATTTTTACAACTGGTTTAAGTTGCATTCGCCAGAAATTGTGATAACAAGTTATTTAAAATAATTGTACTATGTTATCCTCCAAAGGGGAAAATGCAGGCCCCATAGGAACTGATCACTTAAGGAGCAGGTCCTATATTCGACATCCTTGTCAACATTGGGACCGTTTAGAAATTCAGGCCAAAGATACTTACAAAGGTGGCCTTGAAAGGGCTCTTTTAGGCTCGGTTGAGACCCCTATCAACCATGTCATGATATCTTCATACAACTATTCTATAGACAGGTAACCAGAAACATCATTGAGCTCATGACAAAAAGAAGTTCCTCATTCATAAAGCTTTTGTTGTGTACAAAACATGGTTAAACCACTATTTTCATTCCTTAATCTAGTTTAAACCAGGAATTAGCAACTTCACTGTAAACCATGTGCTACATCTTACACAACAATCTAACCTTTTCACCAAAATCTGGATTCTAAAATCTAACTTCTTCCTGTACGGTGTTCGAACCATAATGAAAAACTAGCCCACAAGTCCCTGCTGCATAACAAGTATGAGGTGTACACTTCTTTACATATCCACCATGAATTGATGTTAAAATGCTGGAGTTTCAAAAGCTATCCATCTGCATAACCGCAAAATGCCTAATCAGATTCTAAATCTTCATCACCTTCTTCAAGGTTCAACGAGAAATTTACCATACCTATAAGTTAAAATAGCGTCCCTCCTTCCATTTCATGTTCCAAAAGGGATTATGAGCCTAAAAAAGAAAATATATATAATATATATATATAGATATTATTCATATTAATATCTTTGAGTCAACTAAAATGGGGTCAACTCCATCCTCTACGACTAACCACTGGCGAAGTGGGCTTAAGGTCAATAGTTGGGTATTGTTTGACATGATCTCTCAAAAGCTGCTGAGAAACACGATCAGCTAACACTGACTGTCCCCCATATGTATCCTTTTGGTTCCCTAAAAAATCATTGTCCGAGTAAACTCTATCTTGAAAAAAAGGGGACCCTTGAGGCATTGCGCGAAACATATCAGGCTTTGGGTCATAAAAGCGGGGCACGTTAATAGGCGAGGCGAATGATCTGGTGGGAGACCTTGGAGTCAAATTCAAACCCGTAAACTCATGAGTGTATTGCTTTGGGACCTGGTGATAAAAGGGTACGGCTCCACTGCCACCGGCTCCAGCCAGAGGTGTGGATGAACCCGAGATGACCAGTGGACTGGATATCGGAGAGGGGGATAGCCTTCCAGTCAAATTTTGAGCAGATCTTGGATGCAAAAGTGGGCTACCCAAATGGGAGCCCGGGCATGATATATTACGAGGCATGTGACCTCTAGAGTGAAGGCCTGAAACTCCTTCAGAAGCATGTCCAATGCCCTACAATCATCAAAGAATAAATAATCATTTGAAAAGTCAACCTCAAACTGATTACTTTCTCAAAAATAAGGTGGAACTTATACCAAAGATCGCATTGCATTTGTGATTGGGCCAGGGCTGGGTATCAATCTTTCAGATGAAACAAGGTTTTTAACAAAAGGGTGGTCAAGGAGCTGGGCAGCACTAGGGCGGCGTGATGGCGCCCTCTGCAAGCATTGCAAGATAAAGTCTTTACCATCATCTGAAAGATGATCAGGTAACACCGGAAGTTCTTTGCTGTTACCAACCTTGAACAAAGCGGCAACCTTACAGGAAAGAATAAAATAAAATTGTAAGATGAAGTGAATCAATGCTACATATTAAAACACATACTTTCGGGTTTTAAACATATTCTATTTATTTTCATCTTACTAACCCCTTCGTACTGACTCCATGGAGGTTTAGTTGTAGCCATTTCTAACACAGTGCACCCAAGGCTCCAAATATCCACAGCAAGATTGCAACCATTTGAATTATTGTTAATAACCTGAGACAGTTAAGCTAAACTAAGCATTTTTAATCATTGAATATATTTGATAAAACATAAAACTAAAATGTTTTGCAGGCATACAAACCTCAGGTGCCATCCAGTATGGACTTCCCTTGAACGATAATGGGCATGACGGGCCTGAAATCTGCACAGTTCAATCATGTTAGAGACCAAAAGAGCAGCTCTTTTACATGCTAAGATGCCATTGAGCACATTATATATTTGTCTTACATGTTTTGCCATCCCAAAATCAGCTAATTTTACACGTCCATTAGGGTCAACCAGTATATTTGCACCTTTAATATCCCTATGAAAAAATAACACAACTTAGGTAATATGGGAATCACCAGAGCAAGATAAAACAAGAGGTGGTAAAGCTGAACCTACCTATGGACTGTATTTTTAGCGTGAAGATACGCAAGCCCTGATAATATTTGATAAGTGTAACTTCGGATTGCAATTTCGCCCAGCTGTCCATACTCCTGGAGAAGTTTATGAATGGAACCACCCGAAACATACTCCAAGTAAATATAAAGTTTGTCATCCACCTGGTAGATTATATAGATTCAAAATACTTCAGATATTACCATAAAGCATTGTAACATTACTAGCATGTACCCATGCAATGCAGCGGGGCGGACCACTTCGTGGTCGGAGACAGATGGTGGTGGACGGATTGCTCGTTTTATTAATGCATCATTTTGTTTATAGAGTTAAAAGTATTAACTGGTTGTAGGATCTAAATGTATGGTTGAAAGTATGAATAATTGGATGGAATAAATGATTATGGTTAAAAGCAATTGGTATTTGAAAGATGCATGGTTGAGATTTTGTTATAGAGCTAGTGAAAATGAGTGGTTGTGATGAATAAAGGAATGAATATGATAGTAATTTAATAAGTTTTGAAATGTAGTGTTTTAAATGTATTATAGAATATAGATATAGATAATGAAGCAAGATATAGGGGTGCATAGATATTAGAAAAATGGATTATCTTACGGTCTCGGATCCATAATATTGCACAATGTTGGGATGTCGCAAACGACTTAAGAGTGCAATTTCCTGTAAAATTTTAAGAACAGGTGTTGAGTTTCTACTTCCAGTAAGATGAATAACGTTTTTCTCTTGAAGAGGAGAGACACATAAATATAGGATGCAGTGAAAGAACTTACTTGCCCCAACTGCTGAGCACTTTCTTTTGATTTTGTATCATCAGAGAATAAAGTCACCTCCTTCATTGCACACATTTCTCCACTCTCACTAAGTTCAGGAATCGGAGAAGTCAAACAAGCAGAAAGTATATATGTCACAGTAAATGAAAATAGAGTTAGTTGATTACAAACCTGTTGAAGCCAAGATAAACATGACCAAATGTGCCTCTACCAAGCAATCTACCCTTCTTCCAGCGTGAACCATGGCTAGCCAAAAGATCAGCTCTACCCGGGCTTCTTGGAACCGTTGGAGTGGTTCCGGTTGAATACGAGGGTGAATAAGGACCAGTAATCGAGATGTTTAGTGGAGGAAGAGGTAGTCGGTGGGTTTGTTGTTTTCCATTAACCGCGTCATCAGGCCAGTGAGTAGGTAGGTCAATGCTTGATCCACCGGCTCTTGGATGTAATGGCGTGACAGACCCGCTCTGTATTCTCGAGCTCGGACCGGGACTCGTCATCCTAGGACTGGGTATGGGTGAGCATTCGGGGCTGCATCTACTATGTTGCCAAAACAACTGTGCAGCCATATCTCCTCCAACTGAATTGTGACTTGAATTGTGACCTGACCCTGGACTAGAACACTGGCCTGACCCAAGAAAACCCGCGTCAGCATATGGCCGCCCGGCCCAGAAACCAGCAGTTAGGGTCGGTTCAGGGTTAAATACCCTCATTGGGCTTCTAGATGGACTGGACATGGAGCTATCCGGAGCACTAAAGAAAGCACCTGGTTGAGGTATCTGTAATTTCGCCATGTGGCGACTTGAAGGACGACGCTTTGGCGATGTTGGCACCGTTTGGTTGTTCAAACATGCTTTCACTGGCTTTGCTTTCTCCCTTTTCTTTTCAGTTATAGTTTTAACACGACTAAAGATAAAAGATAACATGAGGTCATTACATAAAAAGGCTAATTTAACAGATATAGATAGATAGAACTAATTCTTGATTATTCAATTTAAGAAAACTGTTAGAGCACACAAGAGGCAAATTTAATATCGGTAGAGATATAAGAAATCAGCACTCCTGCTTTATACGTCAGAAAACGGAAAAAGAAAACTAAAATAAATATATATATCCAAAAAAAAGTTCGAAGAACAAATATGAAAGCTTACCAAGGACTGTTTGTAGAAGTTTTGTGACCATTTTCATAGTCGGATGCTTGAGGGCTTAACAGCCGTGAATCAGAGGGATATTCACTATCACTTGAACTATCAGTGAAAGCCGAATCTGTTGCCAATTCACCTTCAACATCCGTTTGACCATGTGCATTATGAGCATGATTAGGTTTAGGAAGTGGAGAAAGCATCAAAGGTGACAAGCCTTTTCCACCTCCCGGCTTTCTTGATGCCCTTTTCCCTGAATCAACCCTAACTGTATCCACTAATTTGTTAGGAAGTGGGAGCGGGTGAGCATCAGGTCTTTTTGTGAAACTTATGGATCGGGCAACTAGGGTGGATGGATAAGATGACCGAGAACCAACCCGCGAATGAGATCCCATTTCGGAAGCGACTTCACTATGTCTTCTAGATGAGTTTTGTTTTGAATCGGATGGGCTCTTGAGTTTTCGCTGAATTGTACCAAAGATACCGCCACCAGTTGCTTTCTTTTTTGATTCTTTTGATGAAGATTTACTCCACCATGGAGACATGATTAAAGTAATCAGGTATATGTAAACGAAAAATCTCCTCCTGGACTATATATATCGGTACTTGATTTGAAGATTACATTTCAATTGAAATCATAATCGGTTTAGAAATTTCTAACTCATTGATGAGAATTGGATACAAATTGCTTGAAAATTTTGCCGAACATTATCGTGGCTAAATAGGACAATATCTGCCTCTGCTTCCGTAATCATGAAATAAATAGCAATTACTTGAATGACCGGTGCACCGATAACTGCATTTATGAATCAAATATTATATTCAAAAAGATGACCATCAATTACGCATAGAGTTCCAATTCAAAATTCAATTTGCTTCATCTACTCAACAAACAAAGCACCTACTGCTAAAAAGTCAAGCTAGAGACGTGTGTGATTTACATTTTTCCAGTTTTGCATTTCTTCCGTGACTAGTTTGGAGTCAGAGGCTTGTAGTTCATACTACTGCTTTTCTTACTATATGGCTTTAGTTATCTATATAGTAGAAGTGGACAAAAATCCTTGCATGAAAGTGTCCATTTTCTTTAAAATGGAACTCAGGGATGAATAGAAAACTTTATAATGTTTAACATGAGTCAACATATGGTTCACATGTATGTTTAAAATAATGTTATGGTGAATGTCCATTTATAATTCTATGTTGTAATACTTGACTTCTCTGTCATGCCCCGTGTGTCCGCCTTCGTCAGGGTGTGACAGAAATAACACTAAACCAACGCAGATGGGGCTCAAGCCTACTATTGTTCAACTTAACAGCTTGGAAAGCCTAAATGATTCCATTGGACCTTTGCAACCCATCATGTGCTTTATATGACTTAGAGACTAGCCTTATCCATTTGAAGACTTGTAAAATTGTATTTGTGCAATGCATTAGTTATTTTGTTTCAGTGGTTTATTTTAAAATTGGTACGAGCTTATATGAACCAAGTGTCAAGCTCACACAATCCTAAATGAGCCTTTAGAATTGGATACTCATCCTTACAAACCAGGCAAAGTAAAGATTATACCAGTACATCAGAACCCATCCTATATAAGCAGGGCTTGAACCTAAGCTTTCCAAGCCACAAGCCAAGCCCATATCTCGGCATTTGATCGTTTTCCATTTTCAGCTAATACAAGTCCATTCATAGAAGGATGAAAAACCAGAATTACATGTGCAAAGGCCACTCCTACACATTGCCCACAAATGAATTTTTCCCTTTCTATAGTCTTCTATGGATACAAATTTCCCTGTTGTTATGCATTACAGAAAACACATAATTTCATGGAGATAAAAAAATGAAAAAAAAAAAGAAAAGAAAAAAAGAATCACAATCATTTAGTTTAAGATAACAAAATTTGAGAAACAGAAAATGTATTAAGTACATTCTACTCACTTAATTTGAGAAAAGGGATTGACAAATTTAAATATTTGGAAGAAAAATAAATATTAGTTTCTACGTGGTTCTAAGATACACAAGTTTGATGATTTGGTAAATGGACAAAAAAAAATATGCATAAAAAGATTTAAAAAGGAAAAAAAAAATCTTTCATGAGCTTAGATATAAATATGGTAAAAGGAAACTTCTACTTTTTTAAAAAGAAAACGAGAATGACATCCCGAAATAACCATTTTATCGTTTGAATGGGAATTAATCATTTGATTATGACTCTGTGAAATTGTAAATTTCCCAAACAACGTATCAAACCCATATCTCTGTAAATCTTATGTAAAATATAACAATTCTATAAGAACCATTATTTCCATATATTTAAATACCCATATTCAATGTCATTATCTAGCTCCCTTCTATAACATGTTACTCATTGTTTTAATACAATACCTGAAGTTGCCAAAGCCCCTGAATTCACAAAACACATATTCATCCCCTTTAGAAAACATATACTACTTATCGAATAACCTTTTCTTTTTGAAAGGAAAACTATCCTACATCTACTCCTACACAACACAAATGCCTAGGATGCAACCTAGGACTTCCGAAAAAACCCCTCAATAATCCACCCCCACAAATGTGGAAAGTGGGACCCAAACCCAGGTGGATCCTTCCAAGGTCAAAGACCTTACCGATGGGCCACCAACCCCATTGGCTACTTACTGATTAACCTAGTCTTATGCCAACATAATATATATGAACGAGGAAATCTATGCTTAATATCAAAAGCCCTTTTTAGCATATATGATTCAGCTTAGTGGTTTCAATGGAAACCCCACCATAATCTCCTTTATTCAATAGGTAGTTCATAAACCCAGTCCACACTTTATCCTCGCTTATACATATACAAACCCATCTCATAGAAGATTGTGTTTCAAGTTATCCCCATCCCATTGCTATCCTCTTTTGCTGACACGATGATCAAAAGGGGAAAAGTATCTATAAATTTGACGAAGTCCAAGATGAAATAGTACAATGGTTGTTTCCAATATTTCAAAACTTAAATTACTTTCACATGTCACATGATTGAGCTTTAAATGTCAAAGACTAATGGTTCATTACATCAATTTGATTAAAAAGAAAAAGAGTTGACTTGTGGAAAAGAACCACATGTGCGCCAAGTAAATTACTGAATTCTAGTCATAATACACTCGAATGGGCAACCACGTTGAATTCTACTCACATTTATAATTGTTCTGAACCAATTCTATCACCCACACAAACATATCAAATCTGAGGGGTTAAGATTCCACTTTAATGAAATAAAGACATCTTTAAAAAAAATAAGTAAAGAGAAAACAATTGACTTGTTGACAAAGGATTGCGGGACGTGCACAGGGATTCGCTTTTGCCTGCTACTAACCCATATATAACAGATTGATGTTTTTATGATGACCAATTATTGGTGTAAATACACACACGCCCTAAAGCTAATCATATCCGAGGCGGTCTGGGGAAAGAGAGAGGGGGGGGGGGGGGGGGGGGGTACAACTCCAGGTTTGACTCTCATAACTGATTAAAAAGAAAACAGTTTACTAGTTGATAAAGAATCTCCACAAATGCACAAGGTAAATCATTAATGTACTCTTTGTTAAGCTCGAGTGGCCAACCACTTCAAACTTTACTGCGTGTCTTAACATACAATATTCTGACCTACATGCAAATGATTTATTCCTACTACTAAATCTATTTCCACAAATCAATGTTTCTATGAGCAATCATTTGTTTCAAAGGATACCAAATTCGGAAATTTTGCTTACAGGTAAATCAACTAAAAGGCATATTCATCGTAAAATCAGACAAAAAAAGAAAAGAGGGAAACGCCATCCACCTACATTTTATATCCAACACATTTGCCACCATAAACTGTCAATAACGAACCCAAAGGGAACTCGATAATCACACTTATGTTCCTCTTACATTCATCGAACCTATACCCTATAACCCTATCTTGACATTCAAACAGATCTAAATCTCATACATTCATCATGATAAATAAAAAACAAACATCCAATACATAAAATCAATAAGCATTGCCATCAAAAACAATAATTCTTATATAGTTGCATATATATATATACACACACCTCTATATATCACCAGCTGCAAAACCCGTGTGACAAATATCCGTCAGCAAGAATCAAAACTATCGAAATTCAACGCATACCAACAGTCAAATTCCCAAAAGGGTATATGAAAAATGACAACTTTCGTTACAATTCACCTGAAAACAAAAAAAATAATAATATCAAACTTCAAGAAACGATAATAAATAGTGAACTTACAGATAAAACCCTAAAACAATGTGCAATTCAAAAGGCAAATGGTGGGTTTGTCCTATATGTATCTATAAATTCATCTAAAAAGCCCAAAATTAAGTTAATTTACAGCATCAGTTATAAAGGTAAAAAAAAGACTTACCAGAACAAAAAAAAGTGCACAACACCGGCGGGAAAGATACAGTGGAGAAAGTGTCAGTTACTCCGATAGACTTTCAAGAACAAGCAGAAGAAGAAGAAGAACAAAAAAGATAGGAAATGTGAGTTTTTATTAATATTAATAAATTAAAGGGTTTTGTTAGCCTCGTCGGTAAAAATTAATTGGACATTAAAATTTATACTTTTCTATTGGAAAAATCAGGGTCGGTTTTTAATATATAATGTATAAGTTTTTAAGCATGTGATAAGTTGTTAATGACAGTATGAAAGGGATAATTTATTAGAATACGAGTAATAACGAAAAAAAAAGTGTAATTTATTATTTAGCACACTTTTTCTATTATTTTATTATTATTATTACTATTATTATATTTTTGTTACAGAGTGTGAAATGGGAGGGGTGTTAATATTATTATAATTCCTTTTTCTAACTATAGTCAACTCCACCATAGTTACCTAAATAAATAACAATTTTCTTTTTTAATAAGTAATAACAATTTACTCCCTTATCTTGTTTTATCATTAAATGTAATGTAAACATTTGAACATATTAACTTTATTATTTTATCTATATTATAAAATGAAAAAAAAAAAAACCTTTTATTTTTGAAAGTTTTGAAAAGTGATATAATATTTTCACTTAACACCTTTTAAAATATTTCTTTTTACATTCCAACAGTCACCCCACCACCACACTGTTGTCGTCACAATCACCGCCGTATGACGCAGATACCGTTTTAGTTCAAAATTTAAGATCATCAAACTACACGAAACAACTATATTTTAACATTTTCAAATGGTTTAAGTGATGCAGATAACTTTTATATATGAAAATTTTCATTTGAACTATGAAATAATACTTGTCTTGTTAAAAAAATTGTTTCAGCCATTTGGTTTCTCCATTGTTGTTAAAGTTTAAGCTTTGAGTAATATTGATTGAGCAATTATTGTGTATGTTATGGAGTCATTTTAATTGTTTATTTTATACTTAGAAAAAGGTAACAAAATTATGTGAAAAAATTACATGTCAATTAATTACCTATACAAATCACTGATTATTTATGTTATTATTTCGTTTAAAAATTAAACCTCAAAAATACGTATTCGTTTGATCCAAAAACAAAATCGCTAAAAATCTGATTTTGCCATAAAATTACATCCAGTTATCGTAATTCTACAGTCCACGTAACCTGTACTCGTAATTTGTGTCCAAGTTTTCTTGTCCGGTGTTTCAAAAGCTCCATGAACGTACTAACCCCAAGTGTTCCCATGTCATGGTACATAATATGGTCTTAGAGATAATAGGTACACGATAAGCTCCCCACAACCATATTATCATCAATCGGGTAAACCTTTCTCGACAAACATTTACCAAAATATGTAAAACACGCACTTCGGCTAATCGACGGCTATGAAAGAGTGAAACAGGTCACAACTTTTATTGAGAGGGTTTTTTTGAACGACATGTGTTAGATGTTAATGATTTGAACCTAAGCAGAAACATTCAAGGTGCGCAATATACTAGAAGTTGGAACATGTCCATTTCTGTAAACACATGAGTGATAACACATATGCCGACACGCTTAAGAGGTAAATGCTTGAAACCACGGAGAATCAAGATTCTATCTCGGATATCCAAGCCAACATTTCCCTCCGCTAGGCGCCAATTCTCCCATAAAGGCCTGAACTTGCCACTTGATCAAACTTTCATTGAGCTGTTCTGAATTATACTTAGAGAAATATTTAGACTATTCCTATTAAAACATGTTTGTTTTATGTTTAAATTTTAGAATTTTCATGTTTATTTTTCTTATCTTTTATTTAGCTTCAAATGTAGTCTTATTTAAGCTATTGATACCAATGGGGTGAAACTCTAGTGGTGTCGCCATCATGTGACCACATGGGTCTATAGATGAAAGTCAGAGGTTACAGGTTCAAAACTTGTCAAAGACAAGTGGAGAAACTATATCTTGTGATCTCATGTGCGAGGGTGATGACTTACCGGACATGAGTTTTGTATGGTGTGCGCTCTAAGTACCCAAAAGGTACATGAGATCAGAGGGTTTCCACCTATTTACCCTTTTTTTTATTTAAGCTATTGACAAAATGTATTTTTTTAATTTAGATGAATAATCAAATAAAGATAAGGTTTATTTGAAAGTGATGGATTAGATGGTAAGAGGAAAACTTTTTTTTATTATTATTATTATTAAAATGATAAAATAATGGGTTACAAATGGGGGTGGACATTAGCATCACATCTTTTATTATAATTTTACCACACTCATGCATTATTTACTTGTACAGTTTGTTATATCATCTCTACAGTGTGATAACTTAATCAATACTAATGGTATGAATATCGATTTTTGTTACAAATGGTGTTAAAGCAAGTTTGACATAATAAGATTTAGCATTTGGGTCGATAAGACCTAGAACAATCGATAAAGGGTCGATAAGACCTAGAACAATCGATAAATACTTCAAGATTAATACAGAAAGAAAAAGGAATAAAAAACAATGAATGTATGAGGGTTTTTACCTACAAGTAAGGTTTTAAACCCGATTGAGAATTGGTGACGTTTTTCCATTAAGATTGATGCTGTATAAGTTTTGTCTCATTAATTTATTTTTTGTTAAGCATATCTTATCTTTATATATAATAAAAAATAATTGTTTTTTAAAACTATTTTTAGAAAAAGTATTATGTGGTAAGTCTATATTTTTCTTTAAAAAGGTTTGATTTTATTTATGATATCATATGTCATATTTAATATTGTAATATTTTTAAAAATAAATAGCTAGCTTATTAAATGTTTATATTAAATTCTTACTTTTTGATTGTAAATTTTTTTTTTTTATGTTTTGTTAATGCAATAAATACTCATACATATATATTATGTTAGCCAACTTAATATCTCCAAACCAAGTTATGATATATCAATTACAAAACTACATATATATATTCTTTTAACTTTTTTTATTTTAAAATTTTAGTTAGTGTCCGGGTTAAACCCGGGATTATTAGCTAGTTGGGTAAAATTCTAGATTTCTAGTACAGGTTCATATATAAGTTAGGGTCTTAGGGGCGGGAATTGCATTGTTAGATGCTTAAATGTTAAGCGTCTTCGTAAAATGATCAGATCCTTGATAACAGGCTTAAACTTCCAAATGGATCAATGAGGTTAGTTATTTCGCAGGCCTAAGCTCTGGAGTAATACATAGAAACAAGAACTGGGCCTACTTCAGCCCAATGTGATTCATGTTATCGTTTTTAACATTACTCTTTTAAAGAAAAAATTAGTTATTGTTAATATTTTGAAAAATAAAAAGTTATTATTGGTTTAGAGAGACTTCTTAATAAAATGTTAAAATTTTGTAGCTAATGAAAATATTTTTTTGTTAAATTGATTGAAAAGAAAGCATTAAATTGTTTAAACTGGTCGAAGATAAATTGTTAAATTAAATGAATTTGTCAATGGGTTAAAAATCTCAGCGGCATTCCGAAGTCCTGCAATGATGCTTTGATCTTCGGAGGCTAGAATTCGAGTCTGAACAGGCGAGGTTTTACCTCTAATTTAATCTTGTGCCTTCCGTAACGGTTAAATTTGTGGGTTTTCCCTCCCATGTGGTCCCAGACTTCGTGGATCGGTCGTTAGTGACTGTCTGCCCGTATGGATATAACAGCTAGTCATTCCTTGACACGAACATTTAAAAAAAATGAATGTATTAAAATTTATTAATTAATTATAAATTCTTTTTTAAAATGCATTTATGTCTAATCATATTCTAATTCTAAGTTTATAATATTTAAAATTTGTTGAGTTGGTACTTTTAACCCATTGAAACTTTTTGGTAATAAGGTTGCCATATCTTACAATTTATTGATATTACTTTTTTATCAAAATTACACGCTAGTACTGAAAGTTTACAAAACTCATTATACGAGCTGACTTATATACTTTTACTAGTGTTTAGGTCCGTTAATTGGACGGGTATTCTCAAGATATATAAATCTTATAATAATTGTGAAACAAAAAGTGTATAACCAATATCACAACTTAATGAATACGAAAGCTAAAAAAGAAAACATATGAAAATGAACTCCATATAAATATTAATTCCAAATTATCATTTTTTTTTTCAACTTTAGTTACATAAAAGGAAAAATAAAAAGTGTATGACCAATATCACAACTTAATAAATACGAAAGATAAAGAAGAAACATATGAAAATTAACTTCATATAAGCATTAATTTCAGTTTACCTTTTTTTTCAATTTTAGTTAAATAAAATGATAATCAAAAAGTGTATGAGCAATATCACAACTTAATCAATACGAAAGCTAAAGAACAAACATATGAAAATTAACTTCATATAAATATTGATTTCAGTTTAACTTTTTTTTTCCCCAACTTTAGTTAAATAAAAAAGGAAACAAAAGTGTAAAGTATATAATTTGAAAAATATGTGAGAGTTTTTTCTAGGTGATATATATATAGATAATAATAATAAAGTTTTTTTATTAAAGGACGACCATTTTTTTATTAAATAAATATTTAAAAAAATAGAGGATTAACAAGGAGATAATAT
Organism: Erigeron canadensis; assembly: GCF_010389155.1. Lineage (NCBI taxonomy): Eukaryota > Viridiplantae > Streptophyta > Magnoliopsida > Asterales > Asteraceae > Erigeron > Erigeron canadensis. The sequence continues at coordinate 49,071,994 of NC_057768.1, read as the reverse complement.
TAGACTAAAAGAGAGAGATTATGAGTGTCAAGTGTACCCCAAATCCCCTCTTTTTAGTTGCCATCCGGGTTCCACGACATTAAGAAGTTCATTTTTCATGATTTGCATTTTTGGTGAGGGTTTTTTCTAAGTGATATATATATATATAATAAAGTTTTTTTAATAAGATTTTTTTATTAAAGGACGACAATTTTTTATTATATAAATATTAAAAAAATAAAGGGTTAATAAAGAGATAGTATTAGGCTAAAGGAGGAAGATTATGAGTGCCTAGTGTACCTCTAATCCCCTCTTTTAGTTATATTATAGATTACAGCTTAAACTTTATTAATACTTAATTGATGAAACTTTTCATTTTTCTACAATTGACTCGTCTAATTGATTTTAACTTATACGAGAGAAATGTACCCATGCATTACAGCGGTGATGAAGATGGCGGTAGTGCTTGCGGTGATAGGTGGTGGTGGCGAGCGGTTGTAGCTGCAGCGGAGATTGGTGGTGGTGGCGGTAGTGCTGGTGAATAGTGAAAATTGTTGATGTAATGTGGTTATGATGTATGGTACATCATGCATTAGAATGTGTACATTGTTGAAACTTAAAAAATCAATATTGAAATTATAAGTTCAATGTTAAAAATCAAAAATAGATTTGCTTTATATATATATATATATTAAAATAATAATAAAACCAAATGTGTCTTATAAAAGTAACACGTTATTTTTAATCATTATTGAGAACCATTGTAATAATCAAGTGTCAAATATTTACACACTTGGAATTGCTTGAGCATCTAATTTGGCTAAAAAGAATTGAATTTCATATGTTTTTGGGATATTTAAAGTTTTTTGTATTTATAGTTTTATGTCTTGTGTGTGAATTAACATTTAATTATCTATAATATAATTAAAAAAAGGGTGTTAGGGGTACACTTGACATCCCTAATTCTCTTCCTTTAACCTAATACTCTCTCCTTATTAATCCTCTATTTTTTAATATTTATTTAATAAAAAGTAGCCGACATTTAATAAAAAAAAATCTTATAAAAAAATCTTTGTTATTATTATTATCTATGCAAAAAAAAAACTATGATTATCTACCAAAAAGGTTTTTTTATTTATAGACTTTATTCGTATTTAATCATTATTATTATTATTTAACATTGAATTCTTATGTTATTGTTATTATTATTTCTTTTAATTTATTATGTTGTCCATTATAGGTTGATTATGACTTTTTCTTTAACAACAAAAAATAAGACCACATTAGTTCATCTTGAAGATCTTAAGGCAACACATGTTAATAATCATCTACGACTTCGTGTTGTGCATGTATGGATTGTTTCGGAGTGGAACAACCTGAAGAAAAATCAAAACGTTTGAGATGGTCTTTGTTGATGAATTGGTATGTATTTTTCAAATTATATACTCTACACTTTTTGTTTCTCTTTTTATTTAACTAAAGTTTGGGGAAAAAAAGGTAAACTGGAATCAATATTTATATGAAGTTAATTTTCATATGTTTCTTCTTTAGCTTTCGTATTTATTAAGTTGTGATATTTGTCATACACTTTTTTGTTTTACTATTATTATAAGATTTATATATTTTGAGACTACCCGTCCAATGGATATTTTTAACAATTTTATAGGCCCCTTTTTTTTCTAAATTTTTTTTATATATAATTTAGTCATTTAGGCAACATTTATTTATGCGAGATATATGTCGATCTTTCCATATTGTAATGACTTTTTTTTGGAATATATAATCACCTTAAAATATTCAGAGAATTATTCATATATTGAATACGTACTTAACTTATAAAAATTAAATTTGTAGATTTTATTTTTGTCTAAACATTAGCTTATTGAGTATAATTTATTTGCTTGGTGACACTTTCTTGGTAACAATTGCCTTCGTAGATTTTGGTTTGTAAAATAATCTTAACAATATATTTATGTTTTTGCCAAATACATGAGTTATTTATGACATTTTAAATATATGATAAATTGTTAAATATGTAAATCTATAATAACTAGATCTATATCCGGTCTTTGACCGGGTTAGAAACAACAAAGTATATTGATAAGTATACAAAACACGATCAACTTTATCTCATAAAAACTTAAACAGATAATCTTACATTAAAGTCATCATTGGTATAAGATGCACTGTAAAATCTACAAAATGATTTAAATCTAATTGTTCTAACCAGATCCTCCTTAGAGAGTTACCCAAATTTAATCATTTTGATATATATTAAAATTGTCAATACTCGATCGTACCCGAATTTCGACTTGAAACCGACTCGCAAAATTGGGTTAGGGTTGTAAAAGCAACTTAAATTTGGTTTTTTTTGGGTTGGGGTCAGGTTGACTTTTGGGGTTAATAACTCAACCTGCAAACAAATGTAAATAATATTTTTTTAAAGGTCGATCCACCAACTCATTTTATCCTACAACCCATTTGACTTGGAATTAACCTGTCAACCCACCAACGCACATGACCTGGGATTAAACCGCCAACCCATTTAACTTGCTACCTACCTTTACTAACCCATGTGACCTGAAATCAACCCACCTACCCACCTAAAATCAACATATCAATCAGATCGTTTAGGTAGATCCTGACTCAGGTTCGAGTTGAAGTTACTCTATTCAAAATTTTATTAGGTTAAGTTGGGGTCATAAAGTTTCAATCCACCAAGTGTATGCAGATCAACCCGATTAATAGGCCTACTACAATGTATATGATTGGTCTTAGTTTTAAACCGTTAAGTATAGTCATTATACCATATTAAGTCTCTACCTTATAGCTATAATATTTATATTATATGTATCAAGGGTGTAGCTTTTAAGCCACCCCCCCCCCTCCCCAATTTTTTTTGCGATGTAGGGTGTATATTGTTTTTGTGTAGAAAAATTTCGATATACTCGATTTCGACCCCCATTTTAGCGTTAGGGGAAAAAAGAAAATTAGATCACGACCCCCACTGAAAATTTTCAAGCTTCGCCACTGATCTGTATATAATTATTCAACGTAACCGTTTCCCTTTTAAACATTCCACTATTAAATAACAATCAAATTTCAAAAATGGATGATTGCTAAAGCCAGTTACCATTACCTTGTTACCGCATATAGTACTGAACTAATATGTTTATTTTGATATAAACATGACATAAAATGGCAAAAATATATATATATATATATATATTGTATAGAAAGCTTTAAAATGTAAACTCAAGTAATTATTATTTCTTATGACTTTCTACTTAGATTCAAGAAAGTAACATTTTTAATATTTTTACTTGACATATAAACTCTTAATTAAACTTTTATGTTACAATTTATAACAGTAAGATTAAAACAATTTTAAATATTACTTTTGACATGTGATCTCCCAATTAAATGGTAATGCTTTTTTTTTATTATTTAGAAAATATGTAAGCCACACTTCTTATATACTATTTGTTAAGTTCATATTTTAAATATTGTTTAGTACTTTAGTCTATAAATGTGTTACTTCGTGTGCTGGCAATTAAAATAAAAAGTAGTTAAATATAAGTCTCAAATTGGTGTCCATTACAATAATTTTTTTAAAAAATTACCATGATTAAAGAAGGTATAATAAATACATAAAAGAGTTACTATGTTTAAAATATCTATGTTTGACTTTTAGTTTCAAAGGTTGAGATTAATTTGAACTTTAATTTGAGTGGTTAAGATCAAATGTTAGACTTATTTTTTTCTCTTAGCTATGGTGGCCATATATATATATAATATAACTAAAAGAGGAGGTTGAGGGTACACTTGACACCCCTTATCCCCCTCTTTGAGCCTAGTCATCCATTCTTATTAATCCTCTATTTTTTAATATTTATATAATAGTTATATTTATTAAAACCGACTTTTATATTATTAACTAAAAAAAGACTCCCAAAAAATTAATATTATTTTATCATATATATATATATATATACAACCTAGAAAAACTCTCACATATTTTAAACCCTAGGAAAAAAAAACAACCAAAAAATGGAGCTACGATTGACTACCAAAAGAGTTCCATATTTATATACTTTCTTTATATTTAATCATTATTATTATTATTTTAACATTGAATTCTTATGTTATTGTTATTATTATCTCTTTAATTTATTTTGTTGTCCATTATTGGTTCATTATGGTTTCTTCTTTAACAACGAAAAATAAGACGACATTAGTTCATCATGAAGATCTTAACCCAACACATGTTAACCATCATCTACGACTCCGTATTGTGCATGTATGGACTGTTTCGGAGTGGAATAGCCCGAAGAAAATCAAAACGTTCGAATCGGTCTTTGTTGATGAATTGATATGTATTTTTCAAATTGTATACTTTGTTGCAAAGTTTAGATTTAACTAAAGTTATAAAATAATGGTAAATTGAAATCACCATTTATATGGAGTTATTTTTCATATGTTTCTTCTCTAAATTTTCTATTGATTAAATTAAAGTTGAAAAAAAAGAATAAACTGGAATCATTATTTATATGGAGTTAATTTTCATAATTTTTTTCTTTATTTTCGTATTGATTAAACTAAAGTTGAAAAAAAAAAGTAAACTGAAATCACTTTTAGTTTTATTCGGTATCTATTTAATATACTTGAATTCCAATTTTTAAGTTTTGATTGATATATTTTAAGACTACCCGTCCAATGGACGGATCTGAGCACTAGTTCAATTTATATACGGAGAATTGTTTTATATAAAAAAAAGATTTTAGAGTACGACTTATTATTAAAAAATATATATAGTCTTTCTATATAAAGGTATGATACATGCACGTACAGAAGCACACACTCGCGTATATGCATCTATAGCAAATACAAATTTAAACAATTTGTTTAAATGCACTCCAAAATTCAACAAATTCATTTGAGCAGAAATAATGATATTTTCTTTTACAAATTCCTCAAGAGATTTTCTCTAATGACTAATGTAATTCATATTCTTTTTAAATCTTATTCTATGAGTTATCAACTAATAAACTAAAATAGGATTGAAATTTTATTTAAAGGACACATGGCGTAACCCTTGATGGACACGTGTCCTAATTTATTTATTTTATTAAATTAGCTTTTTTAGTTCTATATAGATTTAATTTTCTTATTAGGCTTAGAACTAAACTTTAACGCTTGGCTTATAAATACAAATTTTATTATAACCTTATTTGATTGATTATTTTCTCATTAATTTTTTCTTTCTCAATTTTTCAATTCATATTGTTTATATTACTTATAATAATAAGTTATTAGCATGAAAGACTTAAAAAAATTGAGTTTACGATTCGAAATCACAAGGCTATTTGTCGTCATCCAATATGCTTAAACGTTCCGATTTTAATGTGATTGTAAAAACTTTAAGGTAAATCCAAACTCTAGCTAAACATATATTATATTTATCATTACTGTTTATTAAAATTTAGCTTCGATGATTGGTTTATTTTTAACGACAATTTATTTCGTACTCATGAATCATGTATGTGGCATATTCGAGTTTATTTATGATTCAATCTATATACCTATCGTATATCGTACGAGTATTAAGACTAGTAAAGATAATATAAATTATTTAAGAGAGCGATCCTTAACTATAAGGGTGGACGGAGCGCCCTGGGGAGGGGAGGGGTACCGGTCCGTACCGGTTGACACATCGCGCCGACCCCCTACCTATAGGGTGGGGAGGGATTTGGGGAGGGTGGTGCCGACTTCCATGCCTATCTTGTTTTATCTTTTTCTTCCTTTTTCTTTTTTGTCTTTTCTTCCTTATTTATTTCTTAAATAAATAGAAAGGGTGGTGAGGGGAAGGGAGGGATGGTGAGACATTCCTAGCATTAGACAGCGAGCGGGAAGAAGAAGCAAAATCGGGGAGGGGAGGGGTGGTAAGGCCCTCCGTCCACCCTAATACATAAGGTAAATCGAGTCTTTGGCTTTGATTTACGTGTGACTAACATAAGGTACGAACCAACGTCTATTTTTAACATATTCATGACACTATGAAAATGAAAACAACAATTGTTAATCTTATCTACTCCGGTGGTTACTCCGTATTAACCATGAGGCTTTTGATATCATATTTAAAATGGACTACAATAACTACCAAACTATAAGGTGGTATTTGGTACAATGGAATAAAAATGGTGGAAAGGAAATGAGAAAAACTTCTTATGTTTGGTTGTAATAGAGAATGAGAAAGAGAATCGAGAAGTGGGAATCGATTCCATTCCCTCCATTCTCTATAAATTGTAGACAATGGATGGGAATGGAAAAAAAAATTGTTTTTTTGGTTTTAATGATGTTATATGTATTAAAATTAATATTTATTTAAAATTTTGTATTTTTAATATATTCATTCTCTGCTTGTACCAAACGACGGAATCCATTCTCTTTCCAAATACTCATTCTGTTTCTCACTATATTTATTCTCTATTAGATTTTCATTCTTTTTGATTCACTCGTACCAAACACCCTGTAAGGGTGGAGGGAGTAGAGAGTTAAACCCTCCCATCTCCCTTCAAACAATCAATCAAGTTATTCCACCTCATTTCAACCCTCCAACCTTTTTTCAACCTTTTTTTAGTGGCAACCGAAACTCCCAACCTTTTCTTTACATTTTAATAATTTATTCTTAACATTTATAAACTTTACATAATTAACCCTTTTAAATATAATTTACCAAATATATAAAGAAAACACATACATTTCATTTAGCTATTAAAAAATTTAAAGATACAAAACATAAAATAAAATAAAAACACATACATTTTATTACGAATACAAAAAACTAAATAAATAAATTGGCAATTGGTGTTGGTTGAGCCGCCGGGTCGTCGAGATGGGATAAATTTAGTCTCCCAACGTGCTCTGTAAGATCATATCGAAGACGATGATGAACTTCTTCATCTTCTATCTCATCCACTACATCGTGGTTATAAACCACTTGAACTCCCCTATCCACAATACGAACCGGTGATATTGGCATTCCATCATCCTTTTATAATCATGTTGTGCAATATAATACACGCGTGCACAATGTTAGTAATCTTGTCGACCGTCAGGGTTTCGTGAGCTCGTTCCCGAAACCGCTCGATGTAGGCGCGGGTTTCGGTTGAGCTTGTCGTGTCGTCTTCAACCGCGTCAAGAACACTTTGCAAAAAAGGTAGGCTACTACCCGCGGATAAATTTGGAAACGACAAAGGAATTGAAAATTCCGAAGCCGAAGAAATTTTTTCAGACGACGATGATGATGAAGATAATGGATCCATATGATGAAAATATGTTAATATTTGTGTTTGAAATGAGAAATATAGAGTAAAAATGGTGTTTAGTTGTGTTTTTGGTATAATAGGTTCGGCCCTATATATACAAATTTTTAAAAAAAAGTTTCCCAGACTTGTCACTTTTAGTCCCTGGAGCGTCTATTTTTACACCAGGGTCCTCCAACGGTCACATGACCGTTTGAAATACTTACACCTTTGGTCCCTGTCGTCCCCGACCCGCTGCGAGAATGGAACTCGCTCAACCAAGCTCGCGCCCATCTCGCGTCCCTTGCAGCCGAAACTCGTTGAACTCCCACCATCTTGCACCCATCTCGCCGCCATCTCGCGGCCGGCTCCTTCCACCCTAAGAATAAGATTTTTTTATTTTTTTTTTAAAGAAACTTTTAACGTGTTTATTAACCAATTAATTTTAAACAAAAAGTAAAATCATTTAAACAATGATGACGATCTTACATCATACGAGTAATATCAAACTGAGTATAAGTTACCTAAAAAAGTAAAATTAATATATACCTGAAAAGAGATTTAGAAAATAAAAATAAAAATATAGGATGTATTAAACTTGCATTTAAGGGTAAGTGGTTGGCTCACCAAACCACAAGCTAGTAAAGCGGTCGCACTATATTGCAAGTTATTACAAAGCATTAATACAGACGCTAGACCCGGATATTCTTTTCAACTTAATTAATGCCCTAATACAACTTAAATCTACTAATACTATACACATCATAATAATAATGATAATGAAAATTGTACCCCCAATAATGCTTTTATGTATGTATTATATGCGGACATTTATTTTCAAATTACTTTCTTCTCCATGGTACCATTTGGGCGTTAAAAAGAGGTTGATGTGTCATTGTTATCGATACATTTTATAGAAAAATCAGTTAGGATTGCTACATAATACGAGTATTTAATTACCAACTTCATTATCAATATATATCATCACTAAAAAAACTTTTGGAACCCGGGTTTAACCCGGGTACTTTAACTAAAATTTTAAAAGAAAAAAAATCTTTAAAAAATATATAATTTTTGTTATTGATATATTTTAACCTTTGAAGATATTAAAATTGATAGCACACTAATCTATATATCTAACAAAACTTTTGGTTACTAGTTATATTAATTTATGGGAAATGAAATATCTATTTAAAAAATCCTTTAATAATTTATTGTGTAAATTATAAATACATTGTGTCAAGTTTTAAATCACAGTGTGTTTTTTATAGTGCGTGAAAATCAAAAAATTATTTAAACATATTGTGATATGAACTTAACACAATGTGTTTTCTAAAACAAATTAAAAACACATTGTGTTAAATTCAGATCACAGTGTGTTTTGGCCAGTTTTTTAGCTTTCACAAAAAATTTAGTTTTCAAATGATCACAACCTGGTGGGACATGAGGGTTTTCCCTAGCATTTAGCTGTTTTCCTCCAGAACGGTAGTGAGACTACCACCACCAGTCATGTCCTTGAATTGACTGTGTTGGTGACGTGGTCGATCTCTACCGAACTATGAAGAGGCAATGTTACTGAGTCTAATCACCTCTGCTCTGCTGTTAAAAAAAAATTAAATACTTAAAATTTACCCATCCATACCTATCATTTATCAAATTGGATATTGTTGTTTTTTTATATTATTATTATCAATTGAATTACCCAGGGTCAATACAAATAATTAATTAGTCGCATTGCTTGCAAGATCAATATAAATATATGAGTTAATTACAGAAATTGTCTCTGTTGTGAACTTCCACTTGCAGCTTTCATTCCTAAGTTTAATAATTACAGTTTTTGTCATAAATTTTTTTGCCCCGTCAACACTTTTAGTCATAGTAATAACGTTCGTTAAAAATTCATCACGTACAGGGACGGATTTAGCTTGGGGGCAGTGTGGGCAACTGTCCCCACTCCATTTTTGATACAATGTAATTAATATTTTTTAAATTTTAAAGTATATTTGGAATTTTGTCCTAACAGTGAATGGAGAAACTAAATTGTTGATAATGAAATCATGTTTTATATAGTTAAAAGCTTATCGTTGAAGTAAGAATGAGATGAAACAATGAATAAAAGGGTTTCTAGTTTAATGGTGGTATGACAAATTGGATTGTTGCAGAAAGATAAGGGAAGAAGACAACATATTTGCAAAAGGAACCTTCTTTTTAGTTTTTTTGTCTTTTTAAATCCCTAAACTTTATTAAAGTGATTATACTGACCCTTTTATTTTATAGATAACTTTTTTAGCCCATAAACTTTATATATAGGTTTTTGATTTATGGGGAAAAATACTACTCGTAAAGTAATAACACAACTACAAAAATTTAAACTTTTTTTTTTCCTTTTTGAAATACAATATATAATTTTAAAAATATTATTTGTTAAAAAGTTTCTTATTGAATATTCACATCTTGAGCACAGTTATTTTGATTTTCAAAGTAGTTGACAATAAAATGAATTGATATTTGTATTAATACTTGTTATTATTACTTAACAACTAATACCGAAAAAAAGGAAAGAATTCATTGCAGAAATCTCACTCACCGGCCTAAACGACGATCAAGCAACTCGGGAACATGAAGTTGGAATCATCATTTAATAAATCTTAGAAAACTATAATGCCTTTTATGGTTAAATGTTTCAATGAAAGAATTTGTAGTTAGCTGTTTCAATAAAATCCGATTTCTAAAATATTATCTTATTTTTAATAGCTTATTTTCTAGATTAATTTTTTTTTTCTTGAAACAAAGTTGAACTAAGCTTCTAGTGTTACAAAATTTAGTAGAGGCATTTTCGAGTGACTTGTCATAGACACCAAAAATTTTAAGGCCGACCCTAAATATAACAATATTTTAAAATTGCCTCCACGCAACATATTTTCTGGCTCCGTTTCTGATCACATACCTTGCACATGATGGGTATAATAATCTTTTTCTTCACTACATGACCAAAAGTGTGGACTTATTCATAACAAATGGATCAAAAGTATAATCAAGTCTCATACATCTTCTTTATCAACAATTATATCTAGATCTATATAGATACATACATCTATATATTTAGTAGTAATTTTTAAACCAAAATTTGTAGGTGTATCAAGATTATAATCACATACAAGGGAAAAGTATCAATGGATATATGTTACTTGTCTCCAGCTACTATTGTAAGAAAGAAACTTCATTCGTGTGCATTGTATGAAAGGAACCTGGTAAAGTGAATGAATAATGTAAATTACCGGCTAAAAATTTATGTTTGCCGGTCAAAATCCAGATGGTGCGCCACGTGGTTCCACGTCATATACCACGTATTATATTATAAAAAAAACACTAAAATTGTATCTGTTGTTTAGTTCCCCATGAATGATTCATCTTCACAAAATCCACCCAAAAATCTTCCTTGCATTTCTTAAATCCTAGAAAATATTTCAATCTTAACAATCTGGGTACATACATCTCTCAATATATTATATATAATATATATATATATATATATATAATTCACAATTTTTTCAACAAAGAACCCTAGAAAATAATATAAGGTACTTTTGAAAAAAACAATCTAATCTAATATCTATCCAGATTATTTTTACAAATAATACCTACGGAACAAAAAATCAATGGCATCCATTGATGTCGGTGAGAGAATGGAGAAAGAGAACCGGCGATGGCGGTGGATAGTTCAGTAACCGGCGACGAGAAAATGGAGGAAGGAATTCAGCGGGCTGGTGTAGTTCAGTAATCGGAGGTGAGTTTACACACACTCACCTTCGTTGATACCCAGGATATATATTGATTATCATCATCATCATTAGCCCCACCATAATCACCACAATACCTTTCAACATATACACCACCCACTGCCATTGATTCTGCCTTTGTCTGTTGCTGGTCGGAAACAGGGATGAGATGGTTTTCTTTTGGCTGCAGCTCGGAAGGTGTGTCGGTGGTATATTATGTGTATATACTGTATAATCTCTCTCTCTCTCTCTCTCTCTCTATATATATATATATAATTGTTACTTGTATGTATATATGCATCTAATATTGAGAATTGTGGTGAAATTGACACCGGACTCTAATGGTGGTAATAGTTGATTTCGAAATCTTTTCATCAAAGAACCTTAGAAAATATCAAAGATAAAGTGGGGATAGGGATATAAATGTGTTTTGTAAATTATATATAATCTGTTGTATGTATGTATATATGGATCTGATGTTGATGTCGAGATCTAATGTTGATGCTGGAATTTGATGGTGGTGTTCATACGATGTATATTAACCCAGATTAAGGTTTGTGAATTTGCAGCCACCTCAGCAATTTTTAATAAATAAAAATAAAGAGGTGACCTGTTACCATTTCAGAAGGTCACCTTTTACGCGATTCATTCAGTTTTGAATTGTTCTTTCATTCAGTTTTGAATCATTCTTTCATACAATACACACGAATAAAGTTTCTCGAATAAAGTTTCTTTCATACAATAATAGAACTTTCATACAATAATAGAGCGGGAGACAAGTAACATACATCCACAAATACTTTTCCCCACGTACAATCATCCAGTAGATACAATTAAACTATAACACCCAATAGCTAATTATTTACATCTATACATCTGCATCCACGTATAGATTTATGATACATTTGATTCATATATATGTACATATGATTGAAATCATGACCAGAAAAACGATATCGGAAAAACAACCATCCACCACCGGCAACATCATCACCACAATCGGCTTCGACCACTAAGGCACTAACAACATCGGCGTGCACCAATCACTATTCTTCCCTTTTTTTTTCATCTTTCTTTATATTTCTTGTAAAATCTAAGGTTTTTTTCTTGTTAGATCCAATTTGACTATGTAAAGTTTGGATTTGTTCACTGTTTAGTTTTTCTTTTTTACGTTAATCGTTGACATTTTTTAATTTTTTAGTTGATGGATATGTATGTATGTATTATTGTATACATCTCTGTATCTATATATATATAGATATAGATATAGTATTTGATAAAGAAGAAGATGCTATGATGCTTGATTACACTTTTGGTCATATGGTAAGAAAAAAGTCCACTATTTTGGTGGAGTGGTAAAGAAAAAGACTATTATAGCCATCATGGGGATAACACGTGATGGGTTTTTAAACGAACATTACCACTTACCACGTATCCAGGATCAAAAGTGGGGTAAAGTTTTTTGAACTAAAATTGCAACTTATTAAACTTATGGATGAAAATTGCAAATGGAGTTTACGACAAGGACGAATTTTGTACTTAACTCTAAATATATAGATAAATAGTGTGTACTTGTGTATATACTAGGCGGGTGCCCGCACGATGCAGCGGTGATGGTAGTAGCGACGGATGGTGTGCCGGCAGTGGGAGTGGTAGTGGCGTGGTAGTGAATGTAAATTAATTGATTTAAGAGAGGTTAATATGGTTATTTAACGGTCAGAAGATGAATGTTGTAAGTTATTTCATTAAGGGTATTATAGGTATATAGGTGAATATGTTTAAGTTAGTGAATAAAGAAGGGGGGTAATATAGTCATTTCAAAATCTTAATTACTTAAAGAGAGGGGAGTAGTTTGCTTTATATAGTAGTATAGATATGCACTTTAAATTAGCTAGATTTATGACTGATCGAATAATTAATATTAATGTCGATTCACTATTCCGAAAACAAAGTTTACCTCCCATGTTTAAATATAAGAAGACGATAAATCAACCTAATAATCAATCTAGCAATATGATTATGTCAAGTGTTATCATCAAAGGAAGAGAGTGGGGGAGAGATGAGTGAAATACACTTGTCATGTGATGAAGCATTTAGGTTGAGTTGTTAGGTTGATATATCTTTTTCCATAAATATATTTTAATGGTTTTCTTCCGAACATTTCAGTCAGTATACGACATCGGAAAAACCTAACCGTATAATGATGAAGTCTTGCACGTACAATAGACAACGAGATGTTGACTATGAGCCGTTACAAGTATTCAGAGGGAAAAAGCCCCAAGGTTTTGTCATCCCTATGGGTCGAACTCAAGACATTGGGTAAAACCGAGAGTACCTCTGACCACGTGGGCTGACTTTCATTGGGATTTTTTAAAAAAATGTTAGTTAATTCCTTTCACTTTGAGTATTCCTAAAATAAATGCTTTAATTAAATTAAGGAGTACTTTTAGATAATTTTGCAAAATTAGGCAAGTTTTTCTCATGCAGATAGTCCAACTATTAGAAATCCCCACTGCATTAAAAATGCTTAATCAAATTAATATACGTACATAAAATGTAGATGACATATACACATACGTATATAAAGTGAGTTTCCAAACATTATTCGTCCCAGAGTAACTGACTTATACATAATATCGAGCATAGGTAATCCTAATCGATACAGATGCATTACATTTTATAATAGAGAACAATAATGTCGAATTTACGTTCTAAAGACAGATTTAGTATCCCGCTGGATGAAGTGCTTGCTCATAACGAATTAATAACGACATGAGCATCGAGCAAAAATCATCTTATTAAACTAGATACTCATGTTTAAGTATTAGCCCAAATAATTAGTATCATTCGAAAATATAAACTGAAGGCTTACTTTTTTAAAATTCATAATCGAGTACATAATTAACATACAACCGGCTATTACATATTCGAAACTCCGTCTTATAACTAAAATTTTGATTGTCTCCCTATTTAAATTAATCATCTTTGTATTTTTAACCATTAAAATGATTGAACTGGTAAATAATGTTCATATGGATAAACTCAATACATTTATTTTTTATAGGTTATAAGTAAAAAAATAAACAATTTTGATGAATTAATGTATTAAGTATTTTTGATTAATTCATGACTTCTTTATTAAAACATTAAACAAATAATACTTCATTAAGGCCCATTAACAAAGTAATTAATAAAATAAATGACAAGTCATAACTTACAATAAAACCATAAATAATAAAATATGAATATGTATAATTTGTCATTTTCTTTTGGAAAACTTGTGGAACAACACATATATGTCGCAAATTAGTCATTATGAGATGAACAAAGTAGTTGAATCAGTGGGTGCGGAAATCGTGGGTGACTGGGTTTGGGTTGGGGTTGGGGGGTGGGATATGGGAAAGAATGATTGTCCAAATATGTCTCTTATTTATTACTACTCGTAACACTATTAGTTTATACTAGTGTTATAGTCAAAGTGTATTTTTTTAATTATATATCTATTACTGTTTTGATGTTATCATTATATATGTGTAGTAAAAGATTTTTGAAATCATGTTCGATAGTATATAACTATATATATACTTCATGTTGCTTATTTGTTTTATAGCTAACTCTATAGTACAAGTTAAAGAAAAATTATCTAAACTTGTTTACAAGTATTTTGATAACAACGAAAAAGTAAATACACATAATATGTGTATTTTTAACTCTATTATTGTGTCTACGTCTTTTCTATGGATTCATAATTGAGAAATGATATTGCTACAACAAAAGTTAGACATTTACAATAATACTTGCATTGTTCAGTTGTATTTTATGAATTATAATTTATACGTTTGTTATAGATGGCTAAATTATGCTGTATGAATATCACTTCTAATTCATAATGGGGAAGAAAAAGTAACTAGACGTGGGATTAATGGATCGTGAACCCTATTATTTGTACTTACTGCTTCCATTTTTTATTTTAATTTTCTTAGAATTTGTTTGAGGTTGCACTAAAAATATCACAAAGTGAAAATTAGTGTCTCGGCTTCCGTCTGATGAGGTATTTTTTTATGTCTAGGTTTGTCTGTAATTGACTTAAAGTTTTTTTTTTCCAATTATTTTATAACCTTTGTAGTTAAAGTTTTAAGAAAAATTTAGCTTCTTGTATTTCTAGAATTGCACTTTGATCACTAGCATTGCTAGTCGGTTCTTTACTATTATAATTATACTCCTTTGCCGTGTTAAAAAAAAATACACATAATATGCTTATATGTAAATTAACGTTGCAATAGAAATAGAATAATATTGTACTATAATGATAACTAAATTATGATTAAAAGTTATTATTTATATTTATACTATATTATAAAGCAAATTTTTTCTATTTAAATTTTAAGTTTTAACATTTACATTCTTAAAATGTCCTCTATCTATTCTATATTTACCTAAAAAACTATAATGCCCTTTCCCATCTCCTTAAATCTCAACCAATCGTTTTTTTTTTCACTCCACCATAAATTTTTTATTTCGTCAATTCATTCAAAATCTTTTATCTCAAAAACCATACATCGATAAATTATAAAAATTATATGAGTGTTCTTAAAATTTCATGCTCTTTCATTATAGATGTCATTCGATATACTTTCGACGAATTTTTAAATTCAAGGGTAGAGCCCGTACGACTAAGACATTTGGATATCAAACTCTATAACCTATCACACTTTATGACCTATCACCCCCACCATCTCACCGCCATAACGCGCGGATACTTACTATCGTTATTTTATAATATATGATATTTTAGTTGGTTTAGCTTCAACATACGTTCAGTTTAATATAAATTTTTATGATCACATCCCCTATGTTATACCGTTTACATAAAAAATACATTATAGTAAGAATTAATATAATAATATGGGAAAAACCATTTTACTTTTATGTCTATTAAAGTATGAACTCGTATGATCGTATCTTATATATCTTTTAGGTTTAATGTTAACTTTTTTTTTCAAGGGTTACTTTTTTAATTATTATTGCACTTTCTATTCGATTAATATATAGATGTGTTCCAACAACATCTGCTGGCATTTATTATTAGTTTTTGTTTGAAAGCTCTTTTAAGTAGACTTTACAAAATCTCTTTTTGATAAACTTGACGGATGACTCACAATGTGACGGTATTTAATGGTGATAGTGGTGGTGTGGTGCATGGTGATGACGGCAACCATAGTTGTCAAACTCGTACGAGTCACGAGTCGAGTCAAAATACAAGGAAAATAAGGCGACTCGATGGGATGACTCGTTTTACTCCAGACTCGTAACATGACTCGTGTTTTGTGGTGCAAGTCGGTCCGAGTCATGAATAGAGTCACGAGTCACAAAATATTTAATTTTTTGTTTTTTTTAAAACATATGTTTTTAAATTTGATTTGTTATTAATAATATCTTATATTTTTATCTTAATACATTAATACATTACAATATGTCTACAATAAATACTTGCACATAATTATAAAAATATCATATTTTCAAATATCCTGACTCTTACGATTCGAGTTACATTTCGAGTCACGAGTCGAAAAATCAAATTTCGAGTCGAGTCGAGATTTACGAGTCGGACAACTATGACGGCAACGACTAGCGGTGGTTGTAATGACGGTGACGAGTAAAGTAGATTATTGAAAAAATGGTAATATATTTTAAAAAATAAGGGATATATGTTGTAAATTAGTTTCATTAAGGGTATCAAAAATTTATAGGGAATTTAATGTTTAATTGTTATGGGTAAGCAAAAATAAAGGGATAAATTAAGCAGTTTAAGTTTTTTTTTAGTAGATAAGAGAAGATTCATTTACTTTATATAGTAAATAGAGTTATGTCCGTACGATATGGCGGTGACAAGTTGTGGTGGTGCGCGGAAATAACGGTGGTGACGGCGGCGGCGGTGACGAGTAGTTTAGGCTATTAATGTAATATAGTTTTGATGTATTATTGAAAGTTAAAATCAATATTGAAATTGAAGTTCAATAAAATTCAAAAGAAGATTTGATTTATAATATAAAAGTATAGATAACTTTAAATCATTTTAAAGTTGTAAATGAACCGAGACATATATAGTCCTTGACCTCGAGTACCTTTGGCACTATTCTCCATCCGTAAGTACTAGTTGCCCCCGACAATTGTTCTATTTTGATAAGGTATGCAAGAGGCGAATTCAATTCGAACAGCAGAATTGTTATACACCAAAAGACACTCGGTAAATCCATGAGCAATTACAAAATTGATACTAGTTTAGCTACGATCCAATGATGTAACTTTATTATATTACAAATATCAATTTAGCTTAAGCTTAATTTTAACTTTAAAAAGCATTTTGAAAAAGGATTTATATGGCAAAATGTATGTGGTTCGGGTAGCATACACCCCATATGATGTTTTACTATTCATGCATATTTTTTAATATGTATGTGTATTACAAATTTATATATTTTAATTAGTGTCGATTATTTAGCTAATTAGTAATGTCCAAGAAACACAAATTATCAAAACCCAAATATTAAATGACTTGATGGTAACACTACAAATCATATTGCATTTGTTCACATTTTTAGGTAAGTGTGTACAAATTAAAAATTTTGTCACGCTTTTTAGTGTGTATAAATATTTTGAAAAAAAAATGTGTGAAAATTTCTTCACACTAAAAGTTCACACTTTTTAGTGTGAACTTTTATTTCCACACACTTTTTAGTGTGTAGAAATGTCCATACACTTTTAACTTAATATATTTCTACACACTAAAAAGCATGACAAAATTTTTAATTTGTTCACATTCACTTAAATGTGTGAACAAATACAATAGTGTTTGTAGTGTAATTATAAGTGGCTGAGTTTAGACACTAATTAAATGGTGATTTGAACAATGGAGATACCATAAATTCATGTCCTATATAAGATTTTAAAAAATGAGGTTTTTCATATTCGGTCACTCTAACCTAACCTATGATGGGATTCCGTTGATAACAATGATACTACAATTGTCTGTTAATAATTCTAAATAACCATTAAAAAGGTAAAAAGAAAAATGAATGACTTGACAAGGAATTACTATTGCTTAGAAGCTAGAACCATTACTCCTACATGAAATTCAATGCAATATTATCGTCCAAAAGATTCAACAAAGTTAAATACGCAATTACTTTTGTATCATCCTTCAAAGACATAACATATATATACACACACATTCACACATATTTATTACGCAAAACTATTTACATCTATATAACTTTACAATTGTTGATAATGATGTATGTAATATATAGACATAATATACTAATACCATATCATATATATGGAGAGGAAAAATAATCAATTAAAAATTATTTTTAAGGTCTCTCCTTATAAGTAACCGCTTATAACCCACGTCTAACACTATTCATCAGTTTCTCTCTCTTCTAGACGCACGCCAGACGCCGCCGGTGCTACTAGCGTCAGACTCCTCTCTCGCGTCGGATGCACGCCAGACGCGGCGTGGAAGCTTTATAAGAACCGACCTAAGTGCGAAAAGGAAAGGAGTGGAGAGGATAAGAGGAGAGAGTGTAGTTGTTTTTGCTTCAAGACTTTTCCTCTCATTTTTGAGATAATTATCTTCTCCCCTTTTCTTTTCTTTCCACTTTTAAGTTAACTAAACAATACAGTCTTAGTCTATGCGAAACTTTATATATATACACTATACGGATAATCTTATGCATATGGGTTTTGTATTATTTGATTTTTTAAAATTTTTTTTGTTGTGTTTCATATTATATTTTGATTTTTTTCCACATGTTTTAGTAAGATAGAATATATTGAGCTTTTGTTGAATTATTTGTTAATGTTAGTATATATATATATAGAGAGAGATAGATTTGTATAGTACAGGATCGAAGTCCTGGCTACCTCATTAATAGCCTCCTTTCTCTTTAATTAATTTGGTATTATATATATATATATATATATATTGTTTCCTTGTTCCTTATATAAATCACTCATCTCTCTTCTTCACTTCTCTCCATATCATTATATATATATATATCGTCCCAACCATATCTACTATCTATCTTTACAATATATCCACTCACCACCCTCTACCCTCTTCTTCCAGCCATTTAACACCACCACATATCGGTAAGCACACTTAATTCAATGCTATTACACATTATTATTTATTATTATTATTAAGCTAGCTTTTTTCTAATAATAACTAGCTAGGATGGATAAATTAGTTTATAAATAGCTACTCGTAGGCGTTGTAATGTTAATGTTGTTTGGTATTACGACGTACTGCAGGTGGTGTTTTATTTAATTTGTAGGTATTAGCTAGTCAAATGGACTCGTCTACCGGATGGCTGATTATATCTCTTATTGTAGCATATGTTGTATGGTTCAAGTCTATAACACGTTCATTAACCGGTCCACGTGTATGGCCCGTCTTTGGGAGCTTACCGGGCTTGATTCAGAACGCTAATCGCATGCACGATTGGATTGCCGACAATCTTCGTACATGTGGTGGCACCTATCAAACTTGCATTTCCCCTGTCCCCTTTTTGGCACGAAAACAAGGTCTCGTGACCGTCACGTGCGATCCCAAAAACCTCGAGCACATACTCAAGGCAAAGTTCGATAATTACCCCAAGGGCCCCACTTGGCAAGCTGTGTTTCATGATCTACTTGGTGAAGGCATCTTTAACTCCGACGGTGACACGTGGTTGTTCCAGCGCAAGACTGCTGCGCTGGAATTTACCACACGGACCCTCAGACAAGCCATGGCTCGGTGGGTGAGTCGAGCCATCAAGCTGAGGTTTGTCCCGATTTTGAAAACGGCTCAGCTTGAAGGTAAGCCGGTTGATCTACAAGACCTGTTGCTTCGGATCACTTTTGACAACATTTGTGGCTTGGCTTTTGGGAAAGACCCGCAAACGTTATCCCCGGGTTTGCCCGAAAATAGCTTTGCAACGGCTTTTGATCGAGCCACCGAAGCCACGCTACAACGGTTTATTTTACCCGAGAGTATTTGGAAGCTGAAGAAATGGCTTCGGCTTGGGATGGAAGTCGAGCTGAGCCAAAGCTTGGGTCATGTTGACAAGTATTTGACATCTGTGATTAATACACGTAAGCTTGAATTGCTTAATAAGGTAGATGGTGGGACCCCTCATGATGACTTGTTATCTAGGTTCATGAAGAAAAAAGAGGCATACTCGAATACCTTCCTACAACACGTGGCACTGAATTTCATCTTAGCTGGACGTGACACATCATCGGTCGCGCTTAGCTGGTTTTTCTATCTTGTGATTAAAAATCCGAGGGTGGAAATGGAAATTCTGACAGAACTTTATACGGTTTTGTCAGAATCACGTGGCGCTGACACGTGCAACTGGCTCGAAGACCCTTTGGTCTTCGAAGAAGTAGACAAGCTGACGTATTTAAAAGCAGCATTGTCAGAAACACTCAGATTATATCCGTCGGTTCCAGAGGATTCAAAACATGTTGCCGAAGATGACGTCCTACCAGATGGGACATTTGTCCCGGCCGGTTCTGCCATCACTTATTCAATATACTCGACCGGTCGGATGAAGTTTATATGGGGAGATGATGTTCTCGAATTTAGGCCTGAAAGGTGGTTATCCGAGGACGGTAAAAAGTTTGAGGTCAAGGATCAATTCCGGTTCGTTTCCTTCAATGCTGGTCCTAGAATTTGTCTAGGAAAAGATTTGGCATATTTGCAAATGAAGTCAATCGCTGCGGCGGTGTTACTCAGACACCGCCTCACGTTGGTGCCCGGACATCGTGTCGAACAAAAGATGTCACTAACATTGTTCATGAAATATGGTCTTAAGGTAGACCTTCACCCACGAGAGTTGCCACCCACTACTCATAATATTGCCAAATATTGATCGCAAGTACGTGACGTGGAGAATGTGAATTTGTGTGAATATATATCAAAGTGATATTAAAGTACGTACACTGAAAGAAAGTTTACTTCTGTGGGGTTGTCACACACGATTCTATGGCCACACCATTAGAAGCATCGAAAATGAAGAGCTTTGACAGTGGTGACTGTACGTGATCGTTACTAGATTGTTAAAAAAAATTGGCAATTTAGATTGTGACTATACCAAGTGTTTCACAAGTTATTATATATCTTCCTTTTTTTTTCTCTCTTTTGAATAAATTATCTACACTTGTAATTTTTTTTTATTTTTTTTCATATTTCAATGGAGGGTGATTGATTTACACATTTTTGGGCTTTTCATATTTTCTAAATTTCTATATGCATGCTACTTACATATTGTCGATTTGTCATTTGTCATACATAAAGCTAGTTACATGTGTTAGGTTGTACTTACTACTAATTAGCACAGCCTAATTAATGGAGTTAGTGTTTATGCGATGAGTATATATAATGATAAACATAGTTAATTACACGGTCAAAGTGTTTATGATAAGAAAAAAAGACTATATGAAGTTGTACGTTGTTTTTATATCAGATTAACTAACATAAATGTGTGCTCTTTTGGTAATATAACAATGAGTTATTAGAGTTTTTATTTGCTACTAGCATGGTATCTGCGCAATGCGATGACGGTTTAGTGATATCAGTGACGGGTGGTAATGACATCGACAATTAATATTGAGTGGTGTAACCGTGTAAGTTGATATAAATGTGATAGTGGAAATATTTTAGAAAATAATGACTTAGAGTGTAAATTAGCAAGATAAGAGTTTAAAATGTAATTAATTCATTAAGGACAAATTTAGTAATCTCTATTAATCATTTCCATAAGGGGTATTTATTAAGGGTAATTTAGTACTTTTGTATCTAACCATTGTTTAATACTTTCCAAAAGTAAAAGGTTGATAATTATTATAAAAGAGTATAAATATCTGTTTTTATAGCATAACGTCATTATATGATATTATGATTATTGATTAATAAATATACTTAAAATGTGTTTAATAAAATGTCTCCTCAATTTATTTGTTGAGACATGGATTATATATTTTTTAATTCTCACCATTGATTTTGTCATTTGTCTATTTCTCCTTGTTAGAAACACCATATTATTTAGACACATTAAACATTTCCTTAGTAATCATTAACACACATCCGCATATATGTCTTAAAATAAAGATTGGTTTTTTTAGTTAGATATATATTAAAACATACATTATTTAATTATATGATTGTCAGCTAGATTTATAATATCTATCGTTTAATTTGTTGCATTTTGATTGATTTTCTAAAGAAGTTATCATACAAAATTAAAACAAAAGATATTGTGGAAAAATATTGCGTAGTCTTGTTAGAAAAAGAAAACTTATTATAAATTAAAAGCAAAATAAGTATTCAACTTAAAAAGTTAAAAACTAGTGAAAAAGATAAGACGTTTAGTAACTATAAGTCTACAACTCATACAAATATCGATATCTATACTATATTATAAAAGAAAGTTCTCATGTTCAAAGTTATATGGGGCAAATTGTCTAAAATACCTTAAATGCTTAAGTTATACAATCAGTCTTTTATTTTTTTTAAATATCACCATTAACCATTTAAATCAATTACTTTTACATCAGTTATTTACAACACTCGACGCCGTCTTCACCACCAACAGTCACCCCCACCACCACAACGTCACCGCCATAACTACCGTCATATTGTGCGAGTACCGTGCTAGTAGTATGTATATGTGTTTTCAGTAATTAAAAACAACTTTAAATAGAAAGAAACTTTCTAGCTAATATAAGGGTTCATAATGATGATGACTACGACAAATGGAGTTTACAATTACCTAACATCACAAAAAGCTGAAAATTATTGTGATCAAGTAAATACAATATGGAATTTACAAAAATTAAAAATAAAATAAAATGCAAATAACTAATACTCGTAATTAAAATGAAAATGAAACTATGTGGATGAGTTTCAGGTTTGTTAATAGTTAGCACCTACCAGAGAGGCCATTTATTGTATATTATAAATGCCTCCTACAATAAATTGTTCATGTGCCTGCCAACTTTTTTGGATACTAATAATAAGATTGTAGATAAACTTTTATATGGAAATAAAAGAAAGTATGTTTTTAAGTTTTAAATATTTAGACATTATATCTTAAAATTAATCTCTATTTTTATAATGAAATAAACAAAAGGTTTAATATAGATGCTTTTATATTTGCCTCTTTATCTTATATACGAGTATCTCGTAACAAGTAAATCTGTTCTAGTCTTATTGTGAATCATTTAATTTTATATACGAGTATCTATGAATTTTGTATAGAAGTGTGGATAAACATCTCATGTGAGATAAGTTGCTGTGAACACCACTTTTTTAACCAATCATTATGTCAAACAATATCACCTTTCTTGCAAGCCAACTAGAAACCGTGTAGTCATGTACGATACCACACTGCTTAGCTTCTCGTATACTTCAACCTCATGATAATATATAAATGAAAAAAATGAGTATGGGGCTGTTATGCATCAAATTTGGATGAAAAAACTCTCACATATTAATATTTTAATATTTTGAATAAATGTTGCCCCCCTCCCTCCAATGATTTTTATGGTTTAAAAAAAGGTATGTGAAGGGTTTTTCACCTAACTTAGATGTCTAACAGCTTCATGTTTCCTTCCTTTTATATAAATATATGTATTTTTATATTGTTGTTTATGGATAAAAAGTGCTTAAGTATTTTAAAATATATTTATATATTATAGTCGAAGATCTATTATGTGTATTGAACTTATAATGAGTCCATAGAGTGTACTAACATTTTTTTCATAGTAACAAGATTAACATATTGAGGCCGGGACTAGATGAGTCTAGGGAATGAATAGTTCTAGAGAAATACAAATTTTTAAATAATAATTAAATTCAATATTTAATAATATCATCAAAAGAATTTTATTTTTTTTCATTCCATCAATTCTCTACAATATGTAGAGAATGAAAAGAATATAAATGATTCTCATTTTTGCATTTTCATTGTCATTCTCCATAACAATCAAACAAAAATAAGTTTTTTTCAATCAATTTTTTTCCCGTACCAAACACCCTTTAAAGGCTTCGACTATAAGCTAAAAAAGCTATACTATTTCAAATAAAAAAAGCTATAAGCTTTCAAATAAAAGCTAGGCCGAAAACTCCCTAAAGTATAGAGGAGTGGAAAAAAGCCTCAACTACAAACTAGAAAGACAAAAGAGGGGTCCAATCAGTAAAGTATAACCCCTAACTAAGAGTTAGCCCATGAACAGCCCAAATTGGAAGCCTGTGTGGCTGTGTCCCGTGACGAGCCCAACACATACGTCACATTGTCACAATCAATGTTTTAAATACCGGTAAATACCGGCCGGTATTACCGGTATTACCAGACCACGCCGGTATTTTAAGTCCGGTATTTTCACTCTTCAATACCGGCCGGTATTTCCGGTATTCTCGGTATTTTCCGGTATTACCATACCGGTATTTCCGATATTTTCAAAAAATAAATTTTGATTTTTGTAAAAAATTATTTTTATGATACTTTAATGTTATTTTTTGTTATTTGTGAACTTTAAAACCTATATTTTGTTATGAAATACATATTTGGTATTATTTTTGAGTAAATTATAATTGCATTTTGACTATTTTTGTTAAATTGTAACAAGTTTTGTAAGATTTTTACACAAAAAAATATAATAAATTAAAAATAATCGTACCGGCCGGTATTTCCGATAATACCGGTAATACCGGAAAATTTTTCAACGCCAGTATAACTAAAATACCGGTTTTTAAAACATTGGTCACAATATAAGAGAGGCAGAGAGCACTGAAATTGGTTCACACTTCACACAACCATACACCAGAAAAGTTAGCCTATCATTAACACCACCACCATTCCACCACAGTACAATGTTCACACTGAAAACTAAGAAACTAAAATCTTAATCTTAATCTTAATATACATATACAATATATAATATAAGACAGTTGAACTAATAACTTATTAGCTAATTATATCGTTCAGTTTCATCAAATTGGCTCTCGCTTATGTCATCATTTATCTTTTAACATAATTTAATTTAATTAATTAAAAACCCACACCAACTTAACAAATGGATTAACACACCATAGTCTCATTGGAATATTGGATAAATACAAAGAGTCCATACAAAAGTCCATATGTGATATGTCCATTCATTCCCTTTACCCCTTCCAGTCTATTACGGTTAAAAACAAAACAAAAGATAGTTTTTGTTTTTATCAATTAGCTGGATTGAGTCCTAATTGTAATCAGACTATATGAAACTCTTTATATAAAACTCTTTATATAAACCTTGACATAGAATCATAACGGACATTATCATTGAAACCAACGACTGATGATGATAGTGAGGATGAAAAGATAAGGTTAATTAGTCTGCATGCCAAACCAAAAAGAGGGAAAACAACAACCCATTTGCTGAAGCTAGCAATTTGATGATACCAAAATTTGAGAAAGACGACAGAGAATGAAGTTGGAAACTTGAAGACCCCCAAAAATGAAAAAGCTTGATGACAACACAATTTTTCACATGTTTGGCCTTTCTACCCGTCTAAGTTTACATTATAGATTATCTTTTGTTGGGACATCTATCCATATTTTATCTTTCAGTAGTTTCACTTTATCTTTTGAAAGAGAAGCTGCTTTATAAACATATTTTTTGGCAGCTGATGAGCTACATATTATATATGTGTGTCGTTGCATCTATATGACAAGGGAAGTGATAAATCTACAACAACTTTTAACCATTCACAACAATGCATGTTTTATACAGTAATACACTGTGCAGTATAATGTGTACATTTGTTGTGAATGACAGAATATTGTTGTAGATATATCACTACCTATATGATAATAACCAGCAGCCTTGGCAAGGTCATCCTTGGATTTAGATGCGATAATCACATACCTGATATCCTTAACAGAAATTTCCATCCCATGTTGTCTATTTCTCCAACCCGGTGAAGACCTACTGACTATTTCCTCTAATCATATTGCTCATTGGTTTTGCTCAAATAAGCACCAACTTGAAGGAACAAGCTGCACCTATTTGTTTTGTTTTTTGTGGTTGGTTTAGCAATCATAGATTCAACTATTAGTGTCATGTTTATTAAATGTTTCTATAGTCATGTGGGTTGTCTTGCTTACTCAATCCGTCCTCATTATGAATCTCGATTCCCAATTCTCTTGACCCCTTACACTTCTGTCATCACTTTGCTCACATTATTCTTTCATTTTTCTCTTTAGTATTCAGGTAGTACACATTTTACCAACTACATTTTCACATCTAAATAAAACGATTGCTTCCTTTTTATTTATTTATTTATTTTTATGTATTGCATGTTAAATATATCAATATCTAATATGGGAAGAGTGGTCTGGGGTTGTCACACACCTAAGTTGGGTAAAAAACCTCTCACATATTAATATTTTAACATTAATGAATTTTTATGGAATAAAAAATCAAGATGTGAGGGGTTCTTTACCCATGTTGGGTGGTGTTGTCTCACACATTCACTTCCCCCATCTAATATTGATAATAGCGTAAACCCCATGTCATTGGTCTAAAATCTAGTACCTACTATATATACAACAATTATTATTATTTACATTTACATATATATCAAAAAGAAAACTTGACCGAAAAGAAAAACATCAAATGCTCCGTCTCTTAACATGAATGCTGACATTTCAGGTCTCAAATCTAAAGTTATTAGTCAACAAGATATATTGACAGGTTGGGATCGACAGTATCTTGTTTCAAAGTGAGGCATTTGCACCAATTATTACGTGTGAGGTATTTAAGTCCAGATGTTAAAGCGGAATTTCAATAGGAACAAAAAAAAAAAATGGGCTAAGTGTGCCGGGATGCAGTTAACTAATCCTGAAAAGTTATTGTGTGCACGAACTTTAGGTCAGCTTTATTGTATTCAAGACACTTGTTCAAGAGTCCCATAGTAAACAAAAGTTACCGGGTAAGAAGTTAGCCGGTCACCACTTTCACGTTGACTGCTTACGTGACATGCATACAATAACTTCTTGGGATTAGTTTATGCACACAATAAAAAAATATATGAAAATAAACAAGTTTTATGTGAAGTAACTGGTACCACATCCGTTTTATGTTCACAATAAACATAATTTCAAGTTTCCTGAATACAATAAAGCCAACCTGGAGTTCGTGCACACAATAACTTTTGGTGATTAGTTGAATGCAGCCAAAAAATATATATATTTTGCATACCAATATCGTGCAAAGACCCAATAATTTACGAAATGAGAGCAAGTATATAGACAATAAATATAAACCATGTGCTCAAAGAAGAAGAGAAAAGCCACAAACAATAGATAATCAATAGAAGGCAACCTGCATCAAATTATTATATATAGCAATGAAGGCACCTGCATCAACCATGAGTATGTATAATATATAGCGTCTCCACTTTATCGACAAGATCTGCCTACGGTAAGGCAGGGGATCCTAAATGATGTTTGAGGGTCATACTATCATACAATGTAATATGGTAAAATCAAGATTATAGGATATGCAAAAGCCATTTGTTAGTCTGAAGTAGAGGTCTACAGCTTTGTGAACTCCACTGTTTTATTACCGCAGCTAAATGAATTAGCAAATAGTTTTTTATGTTTTATCCATTTGTCATATGTATAAATTAATGACCATGTATGACTGTACCAAATTATGTTTCCATTATCTTTAACTGAATATGTATAATTTGGGGTACACAGAATGACGAAATGTAATCAAATTAAAAAAAAAAAAAACCCACTGATATCTAACACCTTATGCTACACATTACAGTGAAAATCAACAATGTACACAAAGAAACAATCAATAGCTATGTGGGAATAAAAAGCAAAAGATCAAAGTCTTCTTACAGAACTTTGCCAGACCTCAACGAATTGCTGATCTTTCCTTGTAACGAACATTTTGTTTCCACCAAACCCTACATTCGTGATCCTGTTGCCTCCAACATCTTTCGACCTCCCCAAAATGTTCTTCTTAAAGACTCTATCCTCATTCACACTTTTACCCGCTGTCGATGAACTCATCAAGACTTCAGACCACAGCTCCAGTTCACCTTCTTTACTACAGAAAACTTGATTCCCATGGGATTCAATCTTGCAACCAAACCCTTCTTTCTTCACATTTATCAACTTTCTTGAATCACCGAGACAATTCCAAGATTCATTAGACGAAATGTTCCTGAAATCCATGTAAGAAACCTCCCCTGAGTTCATCCCTATCTTGAAAACAGCCGAAAGGGTATCAGAAACTGTGATATCCGAAAAGCAATCCACTTTTTCTTTAATTTCCGAAACAAGATTCCCAGACCTTAAATCCCAAAACTTAATGTTTCCAGAAATCCCAGATGGTCCACTATGAGACCCTGAAGCCATTAAAAGGTTAAGACTTGGAATCCAATTTAACTTCGTGGATGGAATTGCGGAATCAAGATCAGCACCAAAGATTTCATTATGCCCAATTTCTGTTACAACTTTAAAGCTATCGTTGATATCATAAACCAATATCGTATTCGAGTTCCTACGACCCGACTCAAAACTAGTAAACAAGAAATCAGGGGAAGTCCCAATTGCTTGAACAGTTGAACCAGATTTAGTCACATTTTCCCAATTCAAAGTCTTTTTAACAAACCCCATTTCAAGATCAATAATTTGCAACCCAGAAAAGTCAGTAGCACCAGCTGCAACAACATTTGATGATAAAGATAACAAAGAATCAATAGCTGTAAACTGGGTCAAAATGGTTGACTTTCTTTGTAAAGACCAATCAAAAGATGTAATCTTGCTACCATGAGAAACATGAACTGACCCATATGGTGTTGCAGCAATTGCAGAAGGCGAGTCTCTGCCACTTAGAGGCAAAAGCGTTGACTTTTCAAGGTCAAAGGGCTCAAATTGAGATGGGTTTGATTGAGACTGAACAAGAAGATGTTCAACTCCATAAAACTTTGCTTCAAAAACAATATCTTGAATTTCAAAGGCTTTAGCTTTTGATGGCAAACTCCCAGTTCTTAAAAGAGATAAAATAATTGAAAACAATTCAGGGTCTCTATCAATAAAAGGAAGACTGTTCTGGTTCATACCCTGCTCATGGCGCGATTGGATACCGTTGAGATTGACGTTGTTTTGCTGAGAAGAATTGAAGAGATTTGAGAAAAAATTGTTTGAGCCAGCTAGGGTTAGGGTTTGTGCAGTGGTTTGAAACAGTTGACCACCCACATCAATTGTGACTATATTTGGTTTGTGGGTGTTTTCAAGATTCTTCGATAACACAAAAGGTGGCATCTTTTTTTGCAAGAATCTGCAGGGATTCGTGAATTTATCGTTGACGTTGCTGTAGGAGGACTTGTGAAAAAGATTGAAGCTTGCTTCTTAAAAAAAATAATGGCTTGTTTTGTTTAGGGTTTTAAAGAGTGCCAAGCAGGAATTTGGGTATTTTGAAAGAGATGGTGAGATACTTGTTGAAACAGAACATATGGGGGGTAGTGGTTAGGTCCTGCTGGCTGGGGTTGGATTCACTGCTGTACTGATTCAAGTTGGAAAGCCCCAAAAAAAGACAAATGCCAATTGGACCCGTGTAAAACGGCTTAGTTGTGATAGGTACATTTTGTAGTCTACAACAATTTTAAACTTAAGTTAGTTGTACACTGGACTCTTGTACATAACTCATGGGCAAAAGTCGCGTCCCTCTTACAAAGGACTTCAATTGAAGAGACTAAGGGGGTGTTTGGTAGGGGTGAATCAAGAATGAAATTAAAGGAGGGAATGGAAAGAGAATGGAATAATAAGAAAAGGAATGATTATTTTGTTTGGTATAACTAGAGAATCGTGACAAGAAACAAAGAAAAGAATCATTCTCTTGTTTGGTTATTTTATTTGATGGAATGGAAAAGACTTTCATATGGTTTTTTACTTATTTATTTATGTATAATCCACATTGATTTTTCAAGAGTTGTTACAGCTTATTTATATTAATGCACTTTTTTCATTATAAACTTTATTTTTATTAAATTTTTTTTT
The DNA here is from genome assembly GCF_010389155.1 of Erigeron canadensis. Classification (NCBI taxonomy): domain Eukaryota; kingdom Viridiplantae; phylum Streptophyta; class Magnoliopsida; order Asterales; family Asteraceae; genus Erigeron; species Erigeron canadensis. The sequence goes on along the minus strand of NC_057768.1, from coordinate 49,041,817 downwards.
TATAATTAGGTTGCTTTATCTTATTATGAAATAACAGTGTTCCTAATTATATCAACAATAAATTGTCACAACATCAATTAATTAAATATCTTAAAAACAAAACATTAACATCGTACGTTATATTATAATGCATATACAAATAGCCATTAAGACGAACCATGCCATCGTTCATACTTCATAGTACTATCTACCATAGTTTACCAAAATATACATCCCCACATCAGTATTGTATCCTGAACAAAAGATTGTAACCATAATTCAGCAACTTTGAGGGGTAACATGGAGGAAGTTCAAAATACTAGTTTCCGACAAACATCTAATCCAAGGCATCATTTGCAAGCATTTGGATATAGAGAACTTTGTCTTGTTCAGATGAACGTAGAAATATGCGGGCCTTGCTTGTATTACAACCAATGATGTCCATCCCTTTAAGATGTTGATGTGCACTAATGCCCGGTAAACTTTGGATCTCTGTGATAACTTCTTCAAGAACATCAGCAGCAATGGTTTCATGAGCACTCGCAACAATTTTTTCACCCAACGAACCAATGGAATGCTCGATTCTTTCTGTCAAGTCGCTCGAACATTCCTTGAAGATTTCACTGAAGTCGTCACTTTTGCTTCTCTTTCGTTTATTGCTTGCACTTCCCGCAACTCCACCAGATTGTGAAATGTCCATATCAACTTCGATGGGTGATGTTGGTGTCTCTTCTACAGCATCTTCTTCTCCAAGATCAACAGCATGAGAACCGGTAGCTCTATCTTTACCGAAAATGGTACAAAGCTTTTCATAAAAAGGTAATGGCTTACCTTTAAAACCGGCAGCATTTTTATGAGTCTACAACAAACAAAAAAAGTGCATTTTATGAGTTTTTGTTGCATAACATATAAAAAAGTTACTACTAAAAATAAATGTATAATAATAATAATATATAGAGGCCTTGCTTGAGCCTATATTAGAGTTGACTAACCTTGATGCACTCCTCCCACACTTGCTCTTCTGCATCAATGCAACCTTTCCCAGAATCCCACTTAAAGCCAAAGCCACTTGTACTAGTTCCTACTATCATGTCGTGCACAATGGTAAAATTTGACTTCAAAGTTTTCATTCTCGACTTGATATGAGGTTCAGCTTTAATGCCTGAGTTAGGCAGGCTTTTTTCCAATAGTTGTTCCACAGCTTTAAGATACCCGGGCTTGAATCCGTTATCGGCACCTGAATACTTACCAGATACATGCACTTCCATCAATGCATCGATTAGCTTAGCATCTTCCTCTGTAGTCCATGGTCTTTTGTTTCTTCCTGGTCCTCTAACTACACTTGAATCTGCCATACCTATGGCTATATAATTGAACAAGAAATATAGTTGACCTGCTGGAAAAATTGTAAGAAATTTTATTGAAAATAACTTACTTGTACATTGAACCATATATATATATATATGTGAATATCACAATAATGGAACATACATCAGTGGTCACAAAAACATACATTCAGCTTCTATTCTTAACTAGAAAGTCACAAAAATACAATTTTGACACTTACTAATAATAAGAAATCTAAACATACAAAAATCACACTAATGAGCGCGCCTTGCATTCCATTCAGTAAACATTGCGTTTGCAAGATTATCCCTATAATCACTCCACACTTGTGAAGTCTCCACGGTTGTAATAACATTATCGTGATCATTTATAGGTTGTGTATGATTAATTGGCACTTCGTGCTCTATAGGGTCTTCTGCCATTGTTGCACGGATGAAATTATTTATCAAACAACAAGCAATATTATTCGTGACATGGAATCATGTGGATGGAATGAAACATCACGCAAAATTGCCCATCTATTCTTAATCAACCCGAAACATCTCTCGATTACATTCCTTGCTTGTGCGTGTCTCATGTTATACAATTCTTTTGCAGTTGTAGGCGGATGATTCCAATCATTAAGATGGTACCGTTGACCTCGATAAGGACTTAAAAAACCTTCACAGTTCATATAACCTGCATCACAAAGGTAGTAATTTCCTATTAGATCCAATGAAACATGTCTTAATTAGATTGTTACTCATAAAGATGGTTGTGTTTTATTTTATATGTATCATAACATACCATGAGGTACTTTAAGACCGTTTGGCCTACTAATAGCATCTCGAAGTACCCGACTATCAGTTGCAGAACCCTCCCATCCCGCCAACACATATGTGAATTGAAGGTCTCTTGTACAAACACCAAGGACATTTGTACAGATCTCACCCTTTCGGGACCGATAAGGTTTTCGATCACTAGCCGGGATCCTAACTTTAACATATGTTCCGTCTAATGCTCCTGGACAACCCTTCAACCAAAAACAAAAATAGATATATAACAACAAGCAAAATAGGGACTAGTATAAAACCCGGATAGTTTTAGAGATAAATTCATAATCGACTAACCTTAAACCATTTCCACCTCTCGTCTATTTCATTGTCTGGAATTGGTACCGGTTCTTTATAAAACTCTTTGTGTACTCGACATACCGCTTTTAGCACTAACTTGAAATACCGACATATAGTTTCACCAGACCTTTTGAACATGATACCTATGTTCTGATTTTTTTCATTGTGTGCAAGTGTGTGTAAAAACATAGCTACTTGTTCATCGACTAACATATTTTTGCTATTACTTAACCCCCCTCTATTTTCAAGAATTTTACAAAGTTTTGTAAAAGTGCATATATCCATTCTTGTAGTGACTACACTCGCAACATCACTTGCATATACCATTCTTATCATATTCTGACCTCTTTCATGATAACTAACAAAATATTTTGAACTTAATGTTCTTGACTCAATGACATGATTCATGGCAGCACCACACAACAAAAACCAACGTGCAGAAAAATACATTGCGTGAGATGCTCCTAAAGTGGCCATCATAGCAGCTTGCCTAGTTTGGATTCTTCTCTGGAAATAATTTGTTCTTGCCATCTACATAATACCCAAATTACAAAGACCAAAACTAAAAAATGAAACTTCGAAACATGTAATAAAAATATACTTATATAGTTTTTTCTTGCAAGATTAAAATAGTATATTGTTTCATGTAATGATGTATAGCTTCAAGATAACTAGAATCATGTAATAATAAACTTTTTTTTATTTACATGACTTACTCGATCAAAATAGTAACAAAATAATATAAGAAGTAGTAATTACAACTAGTGATTACAAGTAGTGAAGTGATAAAAAAAATGATAATATAAAGAAAGAATAATAAACTTGATAAAGTTTCAAACCTTTGTAAGAAGATTCACCGCTATTTTGTTTGAAAGAAGATAGGAAGAATCAATAGAATACCTTGTTTAAGATCTGATGATATTTTGATGATGATGATGAAAAAACTTTTCAAATTTCAATCGTCATATTTAGGGTTTGAGAAAGCATTTTGATTTGGGGATAATGTGAAACTCATATTTTATAATTGTTTTTTTAAGGCATAACTTTGATTCTCCTGATTTTACAAAGGGGAAATGGGTGTAGTTAAAATATTGATTCTTCCCCTTTCTACAGCTTTTTAGAAAGAATAAAATTGGTGGAAAGAGAATGTCATTTTTATTCTCTATTTCCATTCCTTCTATCCACCAAACAAAAGAAAAACCCCTTATTTTCATTCTCTCTTTTTCATTCACATGTACCAAACACCCCCGGCCTCTCCCTATAGGTACCTTATCTTTACCTTTTTCATACCTCACTTCTTTCATACTGTCACATTAATTTTTCTCTCTCTTCATCCACCTCTTCCACAATCACTCCCTATAACCCCTCTTCCACACTTTTATTCTATTTTATTTTATATTTAAACAAAATATTAATAATTCAACATTTATTTAAAATTAAACATTACAATACATAATTGAAAAATACAGTACATGATTAAAACACGAAATAGATAAAATAAAGCTACGATTACTCTTCATCATCTTTGATTGACATTTTTCCTAATCCACGGTGAGCCGTTTCATTGCCCCACCACTTGTCGTGTTCTGGGCATTTGACTTCCCACGTTGATTTGCCTTCTCCGCAGTTGTCGTGGAACGATTCTGCCCAAGTGCATTGGTCGGTCAACGTGTGACCGGCCTTAAAAACATGATTGATCGCCCTTTTCACCCTTTTGCTCTCATCCTGCTAAAAATAAGAATATGTCTTTTCGTGTTTCAAGACCCTGCGGCCTGGTGCTTCTATTTCCTGAACGTGTTGGTCGCATTGGTGTCTCTTCTTCCGTAGGTAAAGCAGTTCCCCAGAGAGTTCATTTTGAAAGAGGGTGTCCTCTTTGACATCTTCAATGATTTGCGCTTTCATCTCATCTTAGGTGAAACGAGGTCGGTGAATGTTCTTATTTGATGATGTTGATGATGATCATGATGAAGCCATTTGGAATGGTAACTGAGTTAGCTGATGAAACAAGTTTAAATATTGATAATGTTCTTAGCAGTGATAATGTGATGAAACTGGTTAAGGTTCTGGGTATTTATATATAGAGTGATAATGTAGCTAGCCGTTAAGGGACTGTAAATGTAAATATTTTGAATTTTGAACGTTGGAGGAGCGTCTGTGACTTCAGCTATAAATATTGTCTCATTACCAGATATTTCATTTCAAAACTCACACTTTTATGCATCTGCAATGGCTTTTTCATCAAATGCCCCTAACCTAAAACCACGAATGACTGTCGATCAAGTGAATGACAGTATCATGGCTGATATCCTCGACCACCAAATGTGAAAAGACAACCTTGTTCAAATTGGTAAAAAACTTCAAGCGAAACAGAAATGGTGTGAAAAACAAATCAAATATATACAAACGGGTCATTGTACTGAGCTTGAGTGTCAATACTTTACTTATCAGCAGGGGAAATTTGACAAGATTCAAGAAGCTGTGGAAGAAATTGCTTGTGCGGTCATCACCCTGAATGAGTTCATCAACATGGCCAAAGCAGTTTATGCCCAAAAGAAATAAGTGACCTTATTTTAATATTATGTTGTATGTTTTTCTTTGTTAAGCTTCTAATGTTTTAAAATTATGAATAAACTTGTGTTCTTAAAGTAGACTTATTTTATTCAAATACTTAAAAACATTACAATACTTAAAAACATTACAATATTAAAAACAGACAACACACAATTCAAAGTGCTAAAACACAATTAAAAAACGAAAACACACTTAATTATTATAAAAGTTGGGAACATTCATAAGCTCCTGGAAACACCGCTCGTATTTGAAGTCCCTCCCATAAGTCGCCCGGTACTCTTGATGGGCCGTTACATAAACCATCTCAGCCGATAAAGTCCCCTGTGCCTTCAACCTCGAATAGATTGGCTCAAACTGCTTACATTCAGTGCGATTTTTGTTAAATATACCTGCTAGTTGACTTTTGGACCTTGGAGGTTCAGGCGTGTTCGCATTGAACCTTTCACATATTAAGGTCCACATTGACACACCCGAATCGTTTAGGTTAGGCATTTCAGTCACCCATATCCAACACATGACCACCAAACGAAGTTCGCCTTCAGTCCACAATTGCCTCGGCATTTTGAAATGGAGTGGTTATGGAATGGTTTTGTGGAATGGTTTTTTGAATGATATTTTGAAATGGTGTGATGAATGATGTATTGAATGGATTGAAAGATAGTATATATAGAAGGAAGATTAAAAAAAAACAAACATGAACGTTGCTTGCTTCTAAATTTCAAAAAAAAAAAGTTTTTTTTTTTTCTTCTGTTTTTGGCCTTTTCCTCCGCTCCCCTTCGTCTACTCTCTTCGATCCATCGAACTCCCTTGAATGATGAGACTATCGACGAGAAGCTCCCTATAGCTTCCTGGTCGAAGAGCTCATCGACGAGCCATCGATGAGGCTATAGGGAGCGGCCTAAAACAACATGTCTTGAAGTTGGAATTAGAGCTAAATTCAAAGGAAAAAAAAAAAAAAAAACCCATTTATAAGTTTGGAATCTTGTTAGTATTATCCTCTACCATCCTTGTTTGACCCTGACTATCCGAAGTAGGCAGAATTCGAAGGGTGGCTACCACTTTAAGCTACTGTGGTGCTTTTGTTACCTGTAATTTATGGCTTCAATTGTGTGGAAGATATCTTTTTAGTGATGTTTAATTGACATTTGTGGGTTCATAATTTAATTGGTTGGCATTGAAGATTAATTGAACTGCTGTTGGAACAAGGAGAAGAAAAACAAGCGTGTTAATTGTTACATGCCAACTTAATATGACTATCATTTGAAGTATATAAAGCAAAAAAAATCAAAAAATAAATCAGCAACTATTTTTAAAAACATAACCGAAGAGGAAGGGTTCAAGAATAATGAAAACGGAACAAACATTAAAAACCACGTAGACAGCTACCGAAAATCATATACAAATACATACAATACAAATATAACATATACCACTAATTTGCATAAGTCATGTGTTAACTTACCATATATATTGTCGCATAGCAACACAAGTAAGTTACAATAATTATCCGCATAATTAATTGTAGAAAGGTAAAAACAAATGAACATATAGTAACCTTATACAATTAGGTATATAAAACCAATAAACAAACAATATAGTTAATAACATAGCCGTAAAAGAATAACTAGAAGTCAATATTTTAGGGGAAAAGTTGGCAATCATATGGATAACCCATTGGTTACGATTACCTTGTAACTTGAAATTTATTTTAGTTGCTTTCTGCTATACTTCTAGTGGAATTTATTGATAGTATGGTTTCATTGTAATCTCATAAGCATTGAGCATTAGTTGTTGACTTTAACCATGTAAAAATGAGCTTATTAGCAATCTGCTACATTACTGCAAATTAGTAATTAGTATCTGGCTTGGTAAAAATTATTGGAGGTTGCCATTGCATAATGGTGTACCTAGAACTGATGTTCACTTAAACCTCCAAATTAAGTATTTTCAATGCTTTGGAACTAGACTTATCTCCGACACTAAGCTCCAAATGCACTTTTCCGGTCCTAAAGTTTTAAAGGGTAATGGAAGGAACCCTAGCCCTGGTACCACAATTGGATACCGGGGCTAATTAATCAACTTCCTTTGATATTTGGATACTAGTAGCAGATTTCTATTACAACCTTGGATAATTATACACAACTTTAATTTGTTCTTACAAAAAATTCTATACCCAACAAAGTTAGTAGCTAAACTAATAGTTTTATGCCATGTTCATTTAGAACATTAACTATCTAATAATGTAAAAAATGGGGGAAATATGCAATCAACCTGTCATGAACATTAACCAACCCACTCTGTCCCCTTCTAGATTAAACCTACACACACTCTTCTTCCATAACTCGCTAACAGTTTTCTGCAAGATGACTCTTAGGGGGGGAAACAAGACGACTCATTTGTTTCCAACAACATGGTGTATAGGTGCCTGCAGTTTAACTTGAAGGTACTGCCTACTTAAAACAATCTTTTGCACTGAAGATTTAACACCAAACTTTAGAATTAAATCAAATATAAACAACAAAGGTTACAAATGAAACAAGTCTTTACAATAATTATTGAAGCAAATGGCCCTATAAGAAAGGCTAAATGTTTTTACTTAACAGTCTAGTTATGATGTACATACGGACATTAATACGAGCACACTCAAGGGTCGGCTTTTCCGGCCACTTCGTCATCGCTAGAAGCGTATTCAGCTTCACTCAGTTCCTCATCACTAGACTTTTCTTCAGGTACAACCCCAGCATCTTCTGGCTTTGCATATCTTTCACAGTACTCTGAGAATGAAGCAAAACAAGTCTAAAAGAAAAGTCCAATAAGGGATGTTCTAGTGATGACATGTTTAAAAGTCCAATAAGGGATGTTCTAGTGATGACATGTTTTTAGCTTTAGTAAACAGATCAGATTTTTAAACTATATTCTCACATATTTTTCAAGTTCAATAAATATGTTCTTTAATTATGAGATTTATGAGAAACTATGTATATCAGTATATGCAGATCATGTGTACGAATTTGTCTAATCATTAGTTCATTACTCATGTAAAATTCATTTGTACTGATTATGGATGGTGATAACAACCATGTGTGATACAAGTGTGTTGCATGTATAATCAATAGGTGTCCTCTGCCTATATGATGCAACCAAACAAAATGCTTCGTCATGGTGATTTTAATTTTAGATCATCGTGATATAGTTGTTTAGTCAACAATTTGATTTGATCATTCTTAAGTATATGCATATTATGTTTGAGCACCATTAAGCAAAGTGGGAGAATGTTGGAACAACTGCCAAAATAATGGCCTTTCTATTATGCATTGAAGACTTATAAAATATAAAACATTGGTTTATTATAGTGATGGATAACAGCATAGTTTTACCTTCAGTTATCGTAATGAACTCATTTGAGAATTTAAGAGTATTGATGGGATGCTATAATTCTCCACAAGATAATAACGGTCAGTACCTTGTTGATCTCACTATCAAATAGGAAAGCAACCCCAAGATACAGCACCTAGATACTACATTCATAACTTATCCGAAACTACAACTCAAAATAGCGATCAATTTCAAACATACCTTTAACTTTTTGCTCATATGCAGTTTTATCTCGCATCATCAGTGCAGCAGCATCTCCATTTAAAGGATCGGATGGGTTTGGATATAAAAGAAGTTGTGGAAGAAAAACTTCAAACACGTTAACAAGATCTGCATATCGGAAATACACTTCAGTAATTACCAAGAAAGTAAAAATAAAAAATTATGATACACGAAGAGAGGGTGGGAGTGGTGATAAACCAAATTACCGAACATTGGACTCCATGTCTGGTTAATAACATCTAAGCAAACCGATCCTGACCTGCAAAGAGCTCAAATTTGTTGTTGATAAGAATTAATACTGAGTCTAATCTAAAATATACATAAAGATAGAGAAGTTCACGTTTCATCGACATTTGGATGATAGATTTTGTTGATAAATCCAATTGACGGAGATTTATATGGATAAGCGTCGGGCAGCTCCACCCGTATTCTCCAAACACCTCCATGATATGGGCCTGCCATAACAAATCTTGAAACAGTCAAAGTTCATGTTAGGAACATAGGTACATACAGAAACAGAAAGATGCCCCACTTTGCCTAAAAAAATCTCTGGCAACAGAAGATTCATGATTCCAAAGGCAAAATGATTCAATGCGCCCAATATTTTAAAATCAAAATTACACATTACTTATCAGGGTGTTCGGCATTGAAATTGGAAGTGATTATATAAAATGCAATAATCAGCTATAGTAAAACAAGCTGCAGGAGTTGGGTGTTCGCCTATTGCTTGAAGCTGTGATTAATGGTTGTTTGAGTGTTGAGTAAAGTAACTTACCTAACTAGTGATTTACAAAACTAATGCTTACAATACGATGCTAAACACTCCCTTAATCATACATTTTGGAACATTACCTATGCACACATAAAAAACCCATGAAAGTATACCAGACGAAAACAATTCAAAACTATGTGAGTGTTAAGAATGATAACCACACACTGACACACAAGGTTTACATGACTCAACAAAAACACACATTTTCTTCATGATTCAACCGTTCATACATTCGTCTTGTTACTAAAACAAAGGCAACAAAAAGAAAAACCAAAAGGCCTTTTTTCTTAATTAAAGAAAAAGATAGAAAAAACTGTCAAATTCTCATCATCAATCAAGTCCAATTTGCATAACAAAGAAATTTATCTCAAACAATAGTATTGTGAACTGTAAAATGGCTTAAAGGACCCATATTTACACCCCAGATCATCCTGCATTTCAACAAGTGGACTCCTATAATGAAACAAAAGTATCATAAATACAAAACCCCCAAAACTAAGAAAAAAAAAACATAAATTGTTAGATAAAGATTTGATAAGAACACAGATATTTAGGATTTAAACTATATACATAAACACAATGAGTCAATGAACAACGAAATCAAAGTAACATGATGTAGCCAAAAAAGATGACATTTTTATAAACCAATTATTGTTAAGAAAAATACCCAGAAAGATTATAATCAAATTAACAGAAAAGTAAAATAATTTACATTGAAATAGCAACATCAACAAAAAAAAAAAAAAAAAAAAGGAGAGGAAACAGTAGTAGAAAACATACTGTCTTTAGGTCCGTGAAACTGGACATAAAATTCTTGCATACCATCATTCATCATCTCTACTTTATAATCACCCATCATCCTATACATATATAAATTTCACATCATCATCAAATCCAAACAAAACACAAACTTTCAAATTCTTGAAATTATATTCATAAACCAAAAAAATCTTTATAAATTAAATAAATTTAAAGGGATTGGGATGAATTACAGCTTCATCAAATCCATTTCCCTGCGTTTGCTTGGAGAAGACATATTGTTATAATTATTACTGTATTTTCTTACAAAGTTAATTTTAATGAGTAAAAAGAAGGATATGAAAATTTGTGATTTTGTTTAGAGGGTGTGTGTGTGTATGGGTGGGTGGCGTGCGGGTAAAGGAGGTGAGGATTCTTTTCTTTCTTTGAGAAAATAAATAAATAAATAAACAAATAAAAATGGAGGCGGTTCAGACAATCAATCAATGAAATGAGTGAAACTAGGACTGACTAGATTCTTTTTTCTTTTCTTTTCTTTTTTTTTTTTTTTCCTTTTTTTAAATCAATGAAATAAACAAATGTGATCGTCCTTCGTCCCACCTTAGCTTTAAAAACAAGGAAAATGATTAATTAACTTACATGTCTAAAAATTAATCTAAAACCTTAAAAATTAAACACGTAGATTTCACTAAATTTTTTTCTTAATTTTATCTCTTGTTTTTTTCAACATGTCATCATCCTATGATTAGGTTGATGTTTAAACAAATAAGTTAGGTTGATTTATCATTATCCTTAAAAAATAGTACACAAATTTCTTAATCTTATCCCTTGTTTTTTCTACATGTCATCATCCTATGATTAGATTGATGTTTAAACAAATGAGTTAGGTTGATTTATCATTATCCTTAAAAAATAGCACACAAATTACGATAGGTATTAATGTATTATTACATCCAAATTCATTTTATTTTTACTAGAAAAAGTACCCACTTGATGTGACGATGGTGTGCGGTGGTGGAGGTTGTGTGGATAGTGGCAATGTAATGACGGCAGCGGTGATGGCGGTGACAAGTGATAGTGGTGTGCGGCAACGGCGATTGGTGGTGGTGGCAGTGGTAGTAAGTAGTGTAGGTTATTGATGTAATGTGGTTTAGATGTATTGTACATTATGAATTAGCATGTGTACATTGTTAAAAGTTGAAAACCTCATTTGTTTTATAATATACGGGAGAAAGGTACCCGCGCATTGCGGCGGTGATAGAGGTGGTGGCGGTGGTGATGGGTGGCGGCGGCGGTGGTAGCGGTGATGGGTGGTAGTGGCGGTGGCGGCAGAGATTGGTGGTGGTGCCGGTGAGTAGTGGAAGTTATTAATGTAATGTAGCTATGATGTATGGTACATCATGCATTAGAATGTGTACATTGTTGAAACTTAAAATCACTATCGAAATTTTAAGTTCAATGTTGAAAGTCAAAAATATATTTGCTTTATAATATAAAATATAGATAGATATAGATATTAGATATTAGATAAAGATTTTTTAAATATATTTGATATGAAAAACTTTAATATAATAATTAATTCGTGTCGGTCAAAGGTTCGTGTTATTGATCCTACATCAGCCAAGTATGAGATTGATTGGTAATTTATAAGCTTATATGACCCTTCGTCTTTTGAGCTACTTGTTGGGAGTGGTTCTAAACCTTCTTATAAACTTGATGCTAGCCAATTATAGGATGAAATTGTATCATTTTTGTAAAATTCACATATAAAAACTAGCTCAAAAGAGGAAAAGACATCTAGGTCATGCCCATAACATATGAAATACCTTTGACACTTTCAATTTTCATAATAATAAATTAATAATGATTAAAGTGATAATAAGTAAACATAAAGAAGAAATTATAACTTTTTAATAACAGAAAATTAATTTCAAATAGATTTAAAAGAGTTTAAAGTTTTAGAATGCCATGCCCTTCCAATTTTACAAAGACGAGGGTTGGTGTCTGCTGTTAAACGGTGATGATAATACAAAATAGTGAGGGGGAATTGATACGCGTGTGTGTAAATATGAAGGAGAGAAAGAAGTAACTATGTGTTAGATCTTGGTATGGTGTTTGTCTGATTATTTAGAGATATAGAATTAGAGGTAATGTGTGATTTAGAGACAATATGGGAATATTGAAAAAATTGCTTAAATGTTTCTAATTTGTATTATAAGGGGAGGGTTTTGATCATTTGAAAACTAAAATTTTCGTGAAAATTAGAAAAATGGTCAAAACCAACACAATGTGTTTTTAATTTAAAAAAAAGCACATTGTGTTAAGTTCATATCACAGTGTATTTGAATAATTTTCTGATTTATTTTCACACCCTATTAAAAACACATCGTGATGTAAAACTTAACACAATATATTTTTGGATTACACAATAAATGTGTATTTAAAAACACAATTAAAACACATTGTGTTAAATTCAGATACCAGTGTAATTTAACCAGTTTTTAGTTTTCACAAAAATTTGAGTTTTTAAATGAATATTTCACTAAAGGGGATATAGATGATATCATTTAATTATTTTTATGTATAACGATATAAAATAAACAAAATGATATATCTATAATATAAGTAAAATAGGGGTGTCAAGTGTGCCCCCAACCTGGGCCTAGTTCTTCCTCCTTATTAATCCTCTATTTCTTTTAATATTTAATTTAATTTAATAAATGACCAACCTTATTATTTTTTAAAAACTCTTTTTGTCCTTTCTCCTAAAAAATTATTTATCTATATATACTACCTAGAAAAAACCCTCACATATTTTCAACCTAAAAAAAATCATACGACAAAAAAAAAACCTATGATCGATTACCAAAAATGTTTTTTATTTATATACTTTGTTCATATTTAATCATTATTATTATTATTATTATTATTATTATTATTTAACATTTAATTCTTATGTTATTGTTGTTATTATGTCTTTTAATTTAGTTTGTTTTCTATTATAGGTTCGTTATAGCTTCTTCTTCTTCAACAAAAAATAAGACCATATTATTTCATTTTGAAAATTTTAAGCCAACACATGTTAACAATCATCTACGACTCCGTATTATGCATGTATGGACTGTTTCGGAGTGGAACAACCCGAAGAAAATTAAAACATTCGAGATGGTCTTTGTTGATGAATTGGTATGTATTTTTTAAATTATATACTTTGTTGCAAATTTTTTATTTAAGTAAATTTGAAAAAAAGGGTAAATTGTAATCAATATTTATACGTATTTAATTTTCATATGTTTCTTCTTTAGCTTTCGTATTGATTAAGTTGTGATATTGGTTATATTGATGGTTGCTCGAATCATATTAGCTTTGATTAATATATTTTGAGACTACTCGTCCATTGGACGGGCCTGAACACTAATATTAATATATGTAGTTGGTTCACATGTCACAAGCTCATTGCGAAAGACACATAGATATTCACCTTTAATCTTATTATGTTTTCTTGTTCTCTTTTTAAAGGTATTTTTAGCCTCATGAATTTAAGTTACTTGAATCATCTTTGTTTTTAAGTTGATAGATAGAATGTTAATTTTAGGAAAATTGTATACCCTCCAGCATGCATACTACATAGTTTCCCAACAAAGAAACTTAAAAGGCCAAAACAACACGAGTAAAAAACAACTAAAACGAAGAACCGGTTACACTTGATGCCATTCTACACATTCCAAAATTGGTCAACATACAGGGGTTTGCAAACTATCGATATAAACAAACTACACTATATATCAACATTCAAGGTTCATGCCTGTAGAACTTAACAACAAAGCATGATACTGATTCATATACCCAAAAACATCTTCAACAAACCGGACTCGTTCGTCATTGTTTCCATTTATACGTTGAAAAGAGCATCATGGCTATTTTCATACCCCACCTCTTGTTCATCATCATCACTGTCTATATGCTCGGGCATGATGCGATTTTGGTAACTTCTTCGCCTTAGAACAAAGACGTTGAAGTAATAGCTTACCAACATGCCTTTTGGTTTGGAAGGGATGGACTCGGAAGCTCTTCTCCAGAAATTTCTCATAATTTCATGTCTTGACTTGCTTCTATCAGTTAATTCTTGCCTTGCTTTGATTACCAAACTTTTGAATTTGGTTTCTTCTTCTAGATTCCACGCCGAAACAGTAGCTTTCTCTCCCATACGGTCAAACTTCCATTTATAAAAAAGCTGACCGAGTGTGTGTTGAATTTTCACCCTACTCTCTGCAATATGATACTTCACACAATCATCAGACCCGGGAATCAGACACATACATGAACTTGGTCTTCCTTTTCCGATTACTGCAATATCCATTTCATGCTTTCCATTTTTATCCTCAGGTGGGGGCCACATCCGAGAACCTAGCCACTTAGGATTACTGTCAGAAATACTACCAGTCCATTCGGGCACTTGGGCTGCTATGATATCCCTCTCTGTTTCGAGATCTTCACACATGTCATCTTGGGTCTCAATAGTCTCCAAGATCTGTGTGCATTTTCTGGCACGTTTGTTTCGCGAAGATGAACAAGATTTACAGCCTGGACAAGAACATGATTTTACAGAAGCCCTCTGGCTGCATCTTATCCTTTTAGAAGCCATGCGAATATTAGGAACTTTATCATCTTCGTACATTGAAGGATGCATCATTTGTCTATTCTTCTGCGGATTGCAAAAAATGAACTTTTATTGTTATGATAATATTTAGGTGAGATGTCATGTATAAGACATACGCTAGAAGTGTGACTATCAATCAAATATCTGAAATCTTCCATAATGTACCAAAAAGAATATCTGCTTAGCAACAGATAGTCAAAATATTTAATCTATAGAGTAAGAAAATACATGATATAGTAATTTTATTTTCAAGTTAAAAAATGATTCCCTTGTCTTTCAGAAATGTAATTAAAAAAATGGAGATGATAAACTTTCCCTTTACTTTGATTTATATACACATCATAAACTGTAGAGTTTGCTGTAATTCTGTAAATAGTGTACAATGTGGTAAAATGAAAAAAAAAACTTGTATTTTTATCATATTTCAAAGGGCCTTGCTAATAACAGCCCACATAAAAATCAGAGGTCACTTTTAATACAGAAGGTACAATTCTTTTATGGTACAATTCTTTTATGCACGAGCATTTTTGCTATTCCAAATGGGAACATATATGAAGTGGAGAGAGTTACTTTTTGGGAAACTTTTCAAGTTAAGATTACCTATTTATTAAACATCATTATTACAAGGTTGATATTTGTTAAATTAGATCATCTGCTTTGACATTATTGAAGGGTATTATAGACATCTGACGAATACAGACTTCCAAAAGTTACTTGCTTGTCCACTGTTTAATTTGTATTACATATAGCTTTCGTGGTCAAGCAACTGCATACACAGAAAAGGCATAGTGCCACAATCCATACTCCAGTAAAAAAAATACAAGAGTAAATTTTATTTTTTTTTACCATAGTCTAGCAAACCTCCAACTCCAATCTCATATAGTCTAGACAGCCCAGTTAGTGTAATTTATAACTTTTATTTTATATTTATTATTTATACAAACTGAATAACTCAGCTGTGTGCCTTCCTTTCTTAATAGTTCCATCATCTTTTAGCATGAAAACAACAGAAAGAAACGAAAACATATAAAGTTGAATTTATACCTGCGAGTGATACACATTATTGCCAGAATCAGCATTCCGTTTTGCAAAAAGTGTCTCTTTTACCACCAGAGCTTGCTTCCACACTTCAGTGTCCTTATATTTCTTCCACTTGGAACTAATTGGTATCCTTCTTATCGTGATATCGTGTGGATCTCTTGCAGCATTTGCTAGCCAATTTAGCATTTTCGATAATGATAAAGATTCTTCCTTTTTCCTCTTAATAGAACTAACTACGTTATTGACAATAGTCTTGGCCAAGATAACAGTATTATTGTCATTATCACTTATATAGGTGAGATCATTACTGCCAAACTGAAATGTAGGTACATTCGTAGGACATAGCAGAGCTCTTTTGTCATCAACTCTTGTGTCATCACTATCGTCGATCCTTGGTACATCCACCTTTTTTATAACAATCTCAGGTGATAACTCTGTTCTTTTCACATCCAAATTACCAAATTCTTCAACTTTATCATCCATATTCTTAGTTCTTGAAGATGAGGATTCAGTTTTAGCTATCTCAAGACCCAAACCACCAATTTTATTGTTGTCATCAACATTATCGTTTCCTGAAAACCCCAAATCAGTTAGAGACAAGTTAAGATCCAGATCTCCAAATTCATAGTTTTGATTGACATTATCGATTCTCGGAAACCCCATTTCAGTTAGAGCCAAATTAAGATCCAAACCAACAAACTTTTCATCGTTTACATTGGCATTATTGACTCTTAAAGACCCCAATCCACTTTTCGGCATATCAAGATTTGTCTTGTCATCACATTCCATTGAGCTTTCAACACCTCTATCATCACTAGGGCCTACAACAACACACTTCCCCTTTTTATCGGTTTCAAAGCCAACACAAGACATATCATAGTTAAACGCTCTTAACTCACGAAACAACAAATCCAACTTCTCAAAAACATTAAGCTCCGCTGTAGTATCTTTGAACCCTTCATGGCTCAACCATTGATCTAACTCTTTTAAATACTTGATATATATCGATTTCAAAGATCCCACATGTGTATTATCTAACCCACATTCCTCAGCAACATTTTCCCACAACTCATTTTTCGAAACCAACTCGTAATCCCCGTTTTTTCTTACCACCCAAAACAGTGTAAACAAATCAACTTCCACACCATCAACAAGTTTGGGCCTAATTACATCTTTATTTACATACACTCCTTTCAAGAAATATGTAACAACTTGATTAAACAAACACCTTAATCTATCATAACCTCCAAGTTCATCTTTCAGCTCACAAAAATGGGACATTTTTTACATTCAGAATTCCTCCTTATTTACATAAACAACAAACAAAAGATACAAAATGGGTTAACCCCTTGTGAAAAAAATTAACCAACATATGGGATGCTTAAAGTTAAGATTTTGCAAACAATGTCTAAACTGAACATACAGTAAAATGCTCTATAATTAAAAAATAACAGTCCCTTAAAATAATTATCAATTGCCTTGTATAACAATTAGGTATTACTGTAGTATCTTTTAACCAAAGTCTTACGGGTTATGTTAGCAACATCCTAAAAAATTTTAAATCTTGAATTGTTATACAGAACAAATGATAGATGGCTAATATAGATAATCCATTATGTGTATTAATGTGAAAAATTTACCTTAGTATGCAACTTATTGCACCAAGCCCTTGAGTTATACTTTGTCTTTTATTTCCTACAAAAAAGAGTCGACAGAAATTGAAAGTAAAGCAAAAGGGGTTGTTTTATTTTTCTTATAACTTTTTGTTGGTAAAATTAAATATAATTTATATATATACATTTTATAAGGCGAATAATATGTTTAGATTTTTTTTTAATAAAAGATATATACATTTTATTTTTGTAAAGATAAAGAGTGGTAGACAAGTGTCAAAATCGTAAATAGACATGTCAAGATATCTGGAAATGATACAAAAGGCAAATGTGCAATAAATACTTTGAATAATAATTATTAAATTATTATTATCTAATAATAAAATTATTATTAATTAATTATCATAATGAAATTAATTAGTAGAGTAATTAAAAAGTAATAAAAACTCACCGAATTAAGTCGAAGTAAAATTGTGATACCAACCCTAATGAGGGAAGATGTATGCGGTGAGATATATGGGATTTGTGTGCAGATTTGTGATGATGTGTGTGTGCATAAAATGTCCCACGTTTATTCCTTGTTTTATATACAAAAATGGGGGTAATTTAGTCATTTGATTTTGTTTATATAATATTTTATATCTTATTATAGTGTAAGTGTATATGTATATCAGTATATGTATATGTATATGTTTAGTGTTTACATTATTTGAGTTTACTTTTCAGAAACATTACAAAGTACAGAAAGGTGGGAGACACAAATTAACAATTATTGTGGTGAGTGAATTTGGTACTTCACAAAGAAAAGGAAGTGGTCAATATGCTGATACAAACTTACAAAGCCATGGTTGAGATGTTTCTGTTTGATGTGTTTGACTACACGATTTGATGTAATATTTGTTGTTAGGAAATGGTTGGTACATGTAAAATGCAGACGTTAAAGCGAAAAATGCCTTTGGATACAGGTTTTCAAGTTGGCAAATGATAAATCCTGCTAAAGATTAGTCTAAAAATCCTTTTAAAATTATAAGAAGATGATATGTGGTATTCACTAATTCTCTTTTTTAATTTTGTCTTCTGATTTTTTTTACATATTTTCATCTAATAATTAAAAAGGATTTTTAAATTATTAGTTTAAGAATATTTATCAATTCTTTTTCAAGTTTTTTTAAAGAAAGATAAGTGTTTTGATTTATGTGCATATGATCTAAGTCATCTCCAATGGCATATATTAAATGTTATATATCGATCACATGAGTAACAACTTAGTATATTACTAGTCTTAATACCCGTACGATGTACGATAACTATATAGATTGTATCATAAAAATATACATGATTCGCGAGTATTAAATAAATTGTGCTTAAAGTAAATTGAAAAGCGAAACTAAATTATAATAAACATATAATAAATATAATATATGTTTAGTTAGAACTTTAGATAAACCTTAAAGTTTAGAAAACCACATTGTAACAACTGACTTTTAGAAATATGGATTTCAAAATTCTTTTAAATAAAACAACCGTTAAATGCGGAAACGTCCCATTAAAAACTTAACCATGTCCTAATGGAAATGTCGATAAAGGTTTTGGTGTTACTTATTGCATCATAACGACAATACAAGAAATCCACATTCAAACAACCAAACAACCAAACTAAATATCCAACGACATAATAATTAAAAGTCTAAATAAATGAGGCAAAGCTATGGCAACATAAAGTCTTCATAAAAGTAACCATCTACCCATGCCTCACTCTAAGCAATCTTCAACGACCAACCTGGGGAAACACAACATATTTAACAAACAAGTGTCAGCTTTTAAAGCTGAGTAAGATAACCACAGGTTATAAAACGGTTGGCAGTTCAAACATCTTTTAAAACTATCATACGCATGTTAAGTAACACATAACAGCAACAACAACAAGCATTAGGAATATCATATCCTTAGATGTGCCTAGCAACCTCATCAATCGACAATAAGCATCTCAACAAAGCAACATCAAATTATGCCACAACAAAGCCAAGTAACTTATGTCACTTGTTATCAACAATATAAATTGTGTGAAGGCAGTCAATTGACCTTTAGGAAGCCTCACACCCGACATGATGGGTAGACCATTTGGTGGTCCATCGGCGTCGTTACGGATGGCATAACCAATCCACGAGTAAACCGGCATCGACAACAATGACCAGCCCACGCCATCCGGCAAACCCCAACAACAGACTGAGTCGAATGGGGGTTATCATGATTACCCAAAACGACAGCGACGATAGCATACTAGCCAAGGCTAGCATTTGTTAAGCTTAACACTTTCGACAATAATTATACTCGAGTATCATCATCAACAACAACAAATCAACAATACAACTTTTAAGGCCATTAACGTGCGCGTGACATGGCAATCCTACCAAGTCTAGTGTACTCGATGTACAAGCCAACATGTATCCAACTAAACGTCAATCTCAATCATTTCTAACACCTAAGCATGCATATCAAGTATAGCGAGAAATAAAAAATCATTAGCATGCATAAATAACACCCAAGTGACCTCCCGTGAGTTCCCATACCCAACATACGTATGAAAGAGCTTTATCAAACATTTATTATGAAAGCTAAGTTTTCGTTGTATCCCTCGTGTCAAAAGGTAGTTATCTTACCTCAATAAGCAAGCAAAATAAACTCTCGTCAACACGTAATAATGAATGTTCAAACCTCCAAAACCTACGATATACAAAGGAACCTAATTAACTTCTAATTAATTAAATTCCTAATAATAAATACTCACTATCATTGTCCTCATAATGAAGACTTAAGATGATGCCTTATTAGTACATCTTAATATTTCATATACCAATTTGAACTATAATTCTTGTTATAATAGTTTTAGAGAACAAAACAACAATAGAATAGTTTTATCACATTTTAAACTATGAGAACCAAAGATGAAAATCTTGATTCTAAGCTAAAAAGGACCAAATTTACAAATTCTGGAACTACAAGGACCAACAGTGTCAGGTTCGTAACTGTAAGGACCAACAATAACAAGTTTCAAAACATCAGGGACCAAAAGTGACAAGCTGCGAAACATTAGGGACCAAAATTGACAAACATCAAAACATCAGGGACCAAAAATGTCATCTTCAAAACTTTCGGGACCAAAAATGTATTTTCTGAAACATTAGGGACTGAACACGTTAACTTTGAAACTACAGGGACTAAAAGTGTAAATTTTGATAGACGCTGACATCAGCATGCTGACGTCAGCATGATGTCACCTGAATGGACATTGGAGTCGACGGGTTTTTGAGAGCTGCTCTTTCTATCAAATCCTAAAACGTACATGAACTTCAAAACGTGATTTCTATTTCGTTACTCATCGGATTTAGGCGATTCTTTTTGCAAAACATTCGTTTTTCATCAAAGAATATATCCCCAGAAAATATTTTATTTTAATTCTCTTTTTAATGATAAAACGACATAAATATTATAATACATATATAAATCTTTAAAACGAGATTTCCGATTCGTTATCCAACCAAATCAAGTGATTCTTTTTGCAAAATCCCTTACTTTCAGAAAGGAAGATATTACAGAAAATAAATTTCTTTTAAGTCACTTCCATCCCCAGATTTCATAAATAAATGATAACTAACGTTATGAATACTATCGAAATCCATGTGCGTTAATCAAGATCCTTCCAAATAATTACATAACGTTAAAATACATCAAAAATAAACTATTTTACAGAACTCATCGCTGCTTGTATGATGGTCATCATTGAGATCTCAAATTATGCTCGAAAACGTTAATTTTCGGTATGAAAATCTCTAGACATAAGCAAGGATCATTTTAATAAATCATATATTGAAAAGAAAGACATACTTACTCTTAATCCAGAATATAGCCACGAATTTTGATGGAAAAAGATGAAGAGATAAGAAAGAAATAGCAAAAACTCACATAAGGGATCTTATAATTGTGATATATGTTAATTGTAAGTTTATGGTAACTTAAATATGGAGGTTACAAGACTTGAAAATTCTAATGAAGCAGATTTAATGTCTAATTTTCGTCCATAAGGCTTGGGCTTGGCTAAAGTCCACACAAACAAGCCCAAAAAGTCATATTAGCCTAAAAACTAATGCCCGAAGCTAATATATACACTAACGGATGACCAATTAACGTCTTAGACACATAATGGTGAACCGACACACCATATTAACATCTCATAACTCAATAACATAATCACATATAAGCCCATTAATCATCCTCTAACAACACAAATATTAGTTAACGCTTAAAGAAATTAACGACACAACAAACGGTTAACGTTTGACTAACGGAAGGTCAACATAAAATATTTAGGATGTTACACACATCAAAATCGGAATTTGTAAGCATAATAGATGATGACAAATAACCTGTGATTTCAGACTGTAAACTCAAATTTTTGAAGTCTTCACGTTAATAACTTATTATAATTAATATAAGTAATAGGAGTTAAGAATTGAGAAAGAAAAAGAGACAATTTATTAATGAGAAAACGATATAATATCTTTTGTATCAATAAGCCAAGAGTTAGATTTTAGTTCTAAGTCTAATAAGAAAATTGAATTTATACACAATAAAAAAAAGCTAATTTAACAAAAATAAATAAATTAAAAGAACACATGTCAATTAAGAATTACGTCATGTGTCGTTTCAAGAATTGGTTTTAAGAGAAAAAGAAATATATAAATATAGAATCATGAATTGGTTTTAGGAGAGGATTTAGAAGAAAAAGAAATTTCAAGCGATTATTTTTTTGTTATTTGGAATTGAATTTAGTTTGATATAACATATAGCATGTCGACATCCGTTAGATATAAGGCTAGGCGGAGTGGGAGTAGGCACCAACCGGTACCGGAAGTAACACTGCTCCGACCCCCCGGTACCGGTGGGGAGGGGAGCAACGTGGGCACAGTGGTGCCGGTTTGGGTACCCGCTTTGTGACCGTTGAAAAAAAAAAAAAAAAAAAAAAACATGGGGCCCACCTCTTGATTCTCTCTTTCTCTTCTCTTTCTCTTTTCTTCCTCATTTTTCTTTTCTTCTTCTTTCTGCCGAACCACAACCCCCTCCATTCTTTCTCTTTATTTTTTTTTCCCAACCAAATAATCCATTTAAATCCTCAAAAATGAATAGGGGGAAGAAACCAAAAGAACCCACTTACTCAAATCTACCCAAAAAACGCAGAAACGCGCCACCGCTAAACAATCGCGATATTATGCCACCTCCTCCTTCGCAAAAAAATACGGCCGAAGATGTGTATAGGCCACAACGTGTTGAAGATTTCTTGAATAGTATGGATCCATTGTTTTTCGATTCTGTCCCGTCAAGTGTGCAACCGAATACCGGGTTTTCGGGTTTTGCGAATGAAACTCAAACCGGGTTTTCGGGTTCGCGGGTGGTTCATCATCACACTTCGCGACTCAGCAGGTTGAAGATGAAGAAGAAGAAGAAGAAGAAGAAGAAGACGTGGAGGAGGAAGAGGTGGAAGCAATACCCGAGACCCAAGTCTCGGTTAAAGGTAAAAGAGAGTGTCGAAATTGGGGGAAGGATGAAGAGGCGTGTTTGGCAAAAGCTTGGTTAAACGTTTCTGAGGATCCATACGTCGGAAACGCCCAAACGGCGGGTTCGTTTTGGAAGAAGGTGAAGTTTCAGATGGACTCACACTTGAACCGTGAGTCGGGACGTACTCCTGAAATGTGTCGGTCGAAATGGAAGGATTTGAAGCATAAGGTGTCGGGTTTTTGTGGTATTTACAATGTGAAGAAAAGTAAGATGTCGAGTGGCCAAAGTGACGAGGATGTGTTTAAGGCGGCCGTGGCATTGTATATGCGGAAATACAATAACAAGTCCGGGTTTCCGCATGTAGAGGCGTGGCAGGTTTTGAGGGGAGGACCGAAATGGTCGGAGGTTCTTACTTTGGAGGGGATTTGTGAGGAGTCGGGTAGCAAAAGGGCAAGAACGGAAGGGTCTGTCCATGTACGTTCATCAGGGGAGCCATCGGTCCATATTGACTTGAATGAGGACCACTTGGACCAAGAAGAGGAGGGAGGGAACGACATGGATGATGCACCAGTACATCAGGCTAGACCCGTGCCACCCCGCCGTAAAGCTAAGGCTAAGCATACTACTCCTTCCGCCTCTACTACATCTGAGGAGTTCTTGAAGATGGTCGCGGAGTTGAAATGCGACAATGAGGATAAAAAACGAGCTCGGGAGGAGAAGATGCAGATGCAGAAGGCGATGATGGATAGCTATATGGCGGCGGAGGAGGCTAGGAGGAAACGGGAGGAGGAGATGACACGGATGGTCCAGAGTCAGCAACGACAGAATGATATGGACTTCGTGATCAGGCCACACGATCACCTCAGCGGGCCGATGTTGGAGATGGTTTTGGCGCAGAAACGCGCCCTTTGTGAGCAGTACGGATGACCGACGCCTTAGTTGTATCTGTGTTTTATTTGTGTTTTTAAGTTGTATTAGTTTTAGTTTATTAAATAAAATGTTTTAGTTTTAAAAATAAATAGAAATGAAATTAAATAGAAAAGGGTGGGGAGGGGAGGGGAGAGGTGGTGAAGTGCTCCTAGGTTTCGGGGAGGGGAGGGGAGGAGAAGAAAAATCAGGGAGGGGATGGGAGGAGCGGGGAAGCTCTCCCCCCACCCTAATATATATTTAATAATTATTATAAGGAAAGTAAAAATTAAATAGTTAAGAATTTTAATTTGATTTAATTAAAGATATACTAAAAGGGACACTTGTCGTCCAAGTAATATTAAACAATACCTCAATCATATTTTAGTATATTGTCTAATTTAACACATTGAACTTATTTTATTTCTAATCATATTAAAAACTCAATTTGTTTATGTTATATTATCAATCTATACAAAATTAATAAACATCATATCAAATATAAATACAAACTTCCAGAAGAAAAAAAGTTGAAACTAATCCACTAACTCAATTTACCATAGACTTGTTTGAGAGCAAATTAATATGATAAACTTGTAAGTATACGGGCTCTAAAATGAAAGCAAACTGATATCTAGCAAATTTTTACATAAAACATCTTATAAAAACATCGAATGTTAACCCTGTGTCACTTTAAATATATGATGTTCTAACAAGAAGATAAAATATACAATAAATTAGAGATGTAGTTGCTCATAAACCAGAATTATGAGAAAACATGTAACAAAATATTGGATAATAATTCAAACTATTGCTTTATAAAACGTCAATCTCCACAGCCAGCAAGTTTTACTAAAAGCCATGACCAAGAATATATATTATATATTTAGCTTTGATTTGGTTTGGTTTGGTTTATAGTTCAATCTTTTTCAAAGTTTGAAACAATAATGCCACCACTTTATTCCCCTTGATAAATTCTGTTGAACAAAATATAAGCATAAATACATACTTTAATTCAAAAAATAAACCAATATATTGCGTTTCAATAACTAGTAGAAAGGCCAAAATCAAAATTATACTCAACATAGAAAGAAAAAAATAATCCTAATATCAATCATTATCATACACAACTTCCCATCTCTAAACTTCAGTGACCCCATAAAAACACACAAACCTGCAAACCGCTCAAGGGAATCTGAGATTCTGAGAATGGTATCTTATGGATATGTGGAGCATCATGATGATGATCCTAAAGAATACGAACAAGAAGAATGTCCCACATCAATCTCTATTTGCAGTATTGTTTTTCTGTTTACTTCTCGCATTTTTTTGTTTTATGTAATATGTATTAGTATGAGTATAATGAACAAGGACATTATGCATTTATATAGCAAAAGAAAAGAAAAAATTATGAGAGGCCAAACTATGCTTGATACTAATGCTAGCAGCCATTTCGTTCTATAATGCAACAGCTAGTCACTGATCGGGATGTAGAGTTCCATCTCCTGTCATATATAAAACAGAATTAATAGGATTAACATTTTATAAAACACATGTTTCCACTATAAAGGCTTCACAAGTTTTCTTCAAGAATATTATCACAAAATGAAATATCCAAATACAGGGTCCAAGACTAATGCCATAGAATCATATAGATTACATCACTATTAACCTGCATTTGCAGAATTAGCTACATGCATCATTTATTACAGTGAAAATTGACATCTTAAAACTTAGATATTCACTAAAGAAATGAAAGCAGTCACCTTCTGCCAGTTTTTGGTATCTATTAGCCCATTATCATCAATTTTACAAATAAGTTGGTATTGATTCAAAAACCTCGTTCATTTGATTCTTGCAGAAGGGCAATTCGGACCTTCAATATACATAAACATTCTTAAACTATATTTCTGAACATAAAAGTTGCAAACTTTATAACAGGGAGCTGCACATTACGAAGACAAGTTTGCATTTTCATATGCAGCTGTTCAAACTGAAATATAGGCCTGACCTGATCACACACAGGGCAAGTGTTACTTCTTTCCATCCATTCGAGAATGCACGACAAGTGAAAATGATGCTCGCATTTGGTGACTATTTTCGGATTTTCTTCATCATATTCTGCAGAGTATGAAAGACTTTAGTATGTCATTGTCAATCATATTAAAGCAAGATATACCATAGATGAAAACCTGATCATAAACAGCGCTTAAATGACCAACTATGGTAGGATTTGTCTCAAGAAACCACCAACCCACTTGAATTTGTCACGAGACAAGTGTTACTAGGCACCAAATTCACATATAATAATAAAAAGTTTAATTACCCACAAGTTAGTTCTCACATCATCCTTTTGAGTGCCATAAATCAATTTTAAATAAAAAACTTTATATAGCAAGTTGCCTTGAATCAATTTTAAATAAAAAAAATTTACTGCCTTAAATAAGAAGACAGAAATTTGACGAAAGTTGATTTAGTTAATGCAGTGTGCTCACTAATTCATGAAATGGAATCAAAGTGCTTGAATAAACCTAACCAAGTAACATGTACTGCGACTAACCTTCAAGACATGTAGGACACTCCTCTGGAGCTACAAAAGGCGTGCTTGACTTCTTGAGTTCATCATACTTGTCGAGATCAGTATCAATCTCGTCTGCCACAACAGATTCCAATGCTTCTTTGGCCACATTTTCGCCACTATCATCGCTAGCTTTTGTTTCTCCAATAGGGACAGAATCATTTGTTTGCAGTAGCGGTTGTTGCTTAATAGCAGAACCGTCTATATTGTTTGCAGAACCTTGAGGATTTGCATCGTATGGTATAGGTGCTGGTGGCTGCCTATAAGTGTCGGGTATGGAAGTATCTAAATTTGTATCAACTAAAAGGCCTGTAGGTATAACAGAAGCTGCACTACTGCGGATTGGTAATGGACGACGCTCCTGAGACACTACTGGATACTGCATAAGGAGTGAAAATTTCAAAAACAAAAATTAATGAATATGAAAAACGATCACCGGGGACCAAGATGCAAGATAATAAAGACTTGACTAACATGATACAATCGATCATTCCAGTCTACCCGGTTTGTAGAAGAACAGCAGCCCATTTGTACTGACTATGTGTAGTTTATCCAAAAGAAGCTAATGACAATAATCTCATTCCTTTCTGTTGACAACAACACGAAATGTATATGCATCACATACATGAGAAGCCCAAATCAAGAATTAGATGAAACAAGAATGACCATGAACAACACTATGAACTTCAAATGTATGACAAAAAGATAGTGTGCACCAACCCTCCATTATTTATTTATTTATTTTTGTACTACAATCTACTCTATTCCTATATACAGCTATACTACCCCAATAAACACAAATTGAACACCCTGCTCTTCTCACCAAGACCCTCTAGCAAGTGGGTTAACCCCGCATTGGCTTATGTATCATTTACTTGACAAGATTGATTCTAACAAACACCCCTTTATTCATACACCTCCCTCCCTCCCTCCCTCCCTCTCTCTCTCTCTCTCTCTCTCTCTATATATATATATATATAGTATGTCCATCGTCCATGATTTGTGACAGTGAACAACAATAACAATAAGAAAAACAGAAAACTATATATATCATACAAATAATATTAATATGTAAGTATATGGATGAATTAGTATTATTGAATAAAAAAACAGAAAGACTGGTACTACAACCAACTAAGCTCAAATTAATTCCAAAATTTTCTTTCAAACAATTACTACATCACAAACAACATACTGACTCTACACACAGTAAAAAGTAATAACACACTTTATTATTATTATTTATATATATATATATAAATCTCTCTGTGTGTGTTTATGACTGTGAATTTTACCTTAATTATAACCGATGGGATTGGGATTGGGATTGGGATTGGAGTGGGGTGTGAGGAGTTTCAGTTGTTCCGATTGATTATGATTCCGTCTCGTCAACAACGAATTCCGTTATTACAATCAAATCCAAACAGAATTTCAAAATACTTTATATTTATTTGATGATTGGGAATTGGAATTGGAATTGGAATTGGAATTGAGATAGAGAGTATGTATGTAATTATTAGATGTATGTATTGGATACCTGGACACAACTCTTATGACGTGATGACGCGTGTAACTTCTTTTTGAATATTAAAAATTGAAAAGAAAGAAAAATCAAAGTGTTGATGTTGTTGTTGTTTGGTGACTGACTTTTAACAACCTCCTCATTCGTCCACGACCTTCTCTCTCTCTTTTATACGACTCATATGCCGCATAATGCTAGGAGGAGACCGCTACTCATCCGGTACCGGATTAACACCGCATTGATCTTTCGGTACCAGTAGGGTAGGGAGTAACTTGGAGACAGTGGTATCGGTTGTGGTGTATATGTTTTTGAACGTTACAGCCATAAAAATTAATTAAAAAAAATAAAGAAAAGAAAAAGAAAAGGGCAGGGAGGGGAGGGGCGGTGAAGCATTTCTAGCATTAAGCGGCAGGCGGGGAGGAAAGGGGAGCGATGGTGAGGTGCTCCGTCCAGCCTCGAACTTGTTGTAAATGATTGTTTTCCCCATTGTTTACCATTTTCTCAATATTATAATGGGCGGTTAAAAAATAACCGAATAGGTTAACCGATTATTATTAATCGAAATCGGTTAGATGGGTTACAGTTTTAAAACCTAGAAACCGGTTACTAACCGGTACAAGTTGACCGTAACCGGTTATTGGTATTTCAAAAAACAATCGAAACCGGTTATTAAAATTAATAACCGAAATTGGTTAACCGCTTCTTGTACCTCTAGTAGCGGCGTAGGGTGATGGTGACAATGGTAGGATAGGTGGCGGGTGGTGGGGGCGACAATAGTGGTAAATATGAAAGTAATTCATGTTAAAGGAGGTAGTGTAGTTATTTTAAGGATTTAAGGGTTTATGTTGTAAATTATTCCATTAAAGGTAATATAACTACATTAGGTGAGAATGTTTAAATTAATGAATAAATAAGAATATATTTGATAGTTTGAAATTTGAGAAAGACTACCTCTTTTATATAGGATTATAGACTAACACTTTAAAATAACCACAGTATAAATATAAATATATTTTACAGGGATTAATATTGCATAGCAAAAATAACTCTCTTAATATATTAGATAATTAATGAATGTCAATGAGCTAAGTGTGTTCAAAAATATCCGTATCCGAAACCGTTATTCGAAAATTCGATCCGATTTTATCCAAAAATTTGGATATCCAGAATTTTGGATATCTGAACTTCGGATATCCAAAAATTCGGATTCGGATTCGGATAGTGATTTTTGAAAAGTTAGGATATTTCGGAAAACCTTATTTTTTTTTAAAAAAATCAATATTTAATTAAATACCCAAAAGTATCCGAAAATATCCGAGAAATTTTTAGTCAATATCCGAAAAATATATATATTTTTTAAAATTCCGATATTTCGGATAGTTCGGATATTCGATTTTGGATATCCGAAAATTTCGGATATCGGAACTTCAGATCCGAAATTTCGGAGATATGTTCGGGTATTGATATCCACTATCCGAAATTTCGGATATCCAACTTTGAAAAAATTATGTTCTGAAAAATTGCTTGTGGACTAGTGTAAAGGCATGGAGGGTTTTTATCTGGTTCAAATTTTAGCTATGTTTTATGGGTTATTTTTATGAAAAATAATGATGTTTATTTTATTGTCTTTCCAAACAAAACTAATTTATAAAGAAAGAAAAATAAAGTGAGTTTTGACATTAAGTAATTCCTATAAAATAACAAAAAGAAAATTATTTTTTGTTTTGCTTGTAATCAAAGGCCTCAAAGGTTCAAACGAACCAAGTTTATGCCATTATTCAGCCCAGTCTATAACCTTTTCTTTGTTTTCCTAGGCCCATAACTATAGAAATTGATTGGGAAATATTATGATGATATATTGGTATGTACATTGTACAAACCACTGATAAAACCAAATGTAATACTTACTATATCCATGACTAATCTATATTTATACTATCTAATAAAGTAAATGATTTTTTTTTTCTAAACTTTCAACTTTTGAAAACCAAAAGTAACATTTTTTTTTAATAAACATTTCTACCTAATGTATTCATCTTTAATAAAATAATTTACAATATACATCTTTCAACTCTTAAAATAACTGCAATATCACTTTTAACATCAAAGACTTTTACATTTACCATCATTGAGCCACCACCACCATCACCGCCGCTTTCTATGCAGGAACTTGAATTATGGACGAGTGATACAAAACAGTGAAATAAATCGTCCAACTAAGAGATAATTAATCTATATGATGGTATAGATTGAGTATCTAGTATATTCGTTTCTTTTAAATTCAATCTTTAAAAAAGAAAAAACTAATTCAACACATTTTTGAAAAGATAAATAACCAAAACTATGAGAAATTGAAAAGTATAACAATATTATTGATTTTTACATTACAAAAAGATCTCGACTCCTATGTATACCGGACATAATAACTTAGAGATACCAAAGAATATGAGCAGATATTAATGGATCCTAACCCATTTAAACAATTTGCTTGTATCATACTAAAATAACCTATATCATCTAATCTAATCTAATATCAGATATTAGATTATAAATAGATATAGATATGATATTCGGAACGTTTGATTTGTCGGTATTTAAAAGTCTCAATTTTCAAATACCTGAAATGAAAATATAATGGGCCCATTATTGGTGGGAGGTGATAATTACATAACATCTTTTTATCATACACAACAATGCATGCACTATATGATTGTATTGTACAACTATATAATGCATACAAGGTTGTGTATAACTAAAAATGTTGTGTAATTAGGATCATTTCACTTATGGATATGTCTTTGTAGATTGGATTGATGTTTAATAACATCTTTCTATCAAAACCTTCCCTTAAAAAATAACAACCCAATTTTTGTAGCTAGTTAGTCATGCTATATTGCTATGTACTTTAATTCTCTTTCTTTTTAAAACTCTAAGAATATAACATGTGAATTCTTTAATTTAATTTTTTTTTTAATTCTCTCTTTTAATTTTATTAAAACTTATAATTAGGATGTGTAAGTGTAATCTAGAGGAGGTGAATAACTGACACCAAATTTTACTTCTTTTTGATTACTTATGTTTGAAAAACTTATTTGAAACTTGTTTGTGCTTAGCTTCACTCTATCAAACAATATTTACGTATGTTTGTAATAAACTTAAAATAAGTAAAGAGATAGAGTAAGAAATATATCACCACACATATGAACACCACGATGTATAGTGATTCGGGTGAATGTTAACGAATTCACCGTAATCCACTCCTTGATTCACAAATCAAGAGTTAGTAGCACTAAAATCCCCCAAAACCGGTGGAGAGTCCGCGGGTACAATCTTGACACTTCAAGACTCACTAATTCCTAACCACTAAGAAATATCAATTCTTAACACTTCAAGAATTATCACCACTCTAACCACTAGTGTTGATAAACACTCAAGAAGACCTATTCACCAAGCTCTTCTATCACTAATCACACTCACTAGTGTGATATTACAACTTGTAGTAAATTGACAATTATACAAATTTTCACTCACTACAATTTTTCACTCTTGCTAATTTCTCAAATTGAAAGTAGATATGTATCTGAAAATGATCACTTTGAATCTCAGGAGGTTTTGTGTATGCAAGCGGTGAAAATACTTGAAGCCAATATTGGAATATATAGGAAGAGAAAAATTCAGCCTGTTAGAACAGACAGACGCATGAGCAGCCGTGCTCAGTGGCCATGCTTCCTGCAGATTCACTTTATCACTTGGTTCTTGGCAAAAGTTTCAATCCGTTCAAGCAATGTCAAAATCAAACCCAAACATCTTTCCATTGCCATAAGAGTATATAAATACTATTTAGAAAGAACATTAGATGCTTACTTCTAATGGAGATTTCTTGAAGAAGGGAAGATCACATGAGGGTTTTGAAAATGAGTAAAGTCACTTTGTTTTGTTTGAGGAAAAAGGGATAAGATTTTGCTTTTTCAAATGGGTAATTTTATTTCTAGAAATATGAGATAAAACACTTTATAAGTGTTAATATATTAGACCCAACCCATTTGACTTTCATTGACCCTCCAACACTTCGTAAAATTTTTAGGCCAAAATGTGTGAAAAACATAAAGTGAATATATGCCAATTCTAACAAATTGGAACTCCTAGATATGTTAGAATAAGCATATTCTGAAGGTTACAAGTCACGAAAAAATCAAACGGACCTTACTCATTTGATCAAATTTGGACAGACCTACTACGGCCACAAGCACGATAGGCCGCGCTTGCATTAGTACTCAGCTATAGTGCTACACATTTGCTCAAACATGAAGTTTGCGGTTTTTAGCTTGGAAATAGCGTATACATGCATAAATCAATATTTATATCCTTTAACAATCGTTTCGTGTATTGTTAATCATCATTAACACGTGAGAGACGTCTTTATTCACTTCATCATGCCTAATATGCACCAACAGGATGATATATAATTACTTTTATAAATTGTTAATTAATCAGTCTGAAATAATTGCATTGCTTGGCCATATCCCAATATTGCTTTCTTATGTTTTTTTTTTAATAAAAAAAGAGAAAATTACATTTTTGGTCACTTAAGTTGGCAGAATTTCCAGTTATTGTTCTTAAGTGAATTAATTACAGAAAAACCCTGAAGTTGGTCAACTTTTTCACTTTTAACTCTGTAACTAACAACCGTCTATTAGGTCCGTTAAGTGAATGACATATTCGTTATTTCACCATGATCCCTTCTTCTCACACTCAAACATAAAGCAGATTCGTCAGGTTTTGCTAAAAACAAAATGTAAATCACGACGGCCGAAAATTTGAAAATCACGATCGAAAAATTAAAGTCTAGATTTATGTCTTGTTAATTAGCTCCGAATCAGAACACGAAAAATCAGGGGGCAAGATTATGAAAGAGAAAATTAGTGGATAACCCATGTCATATTTTAATAGTTTTAGAAAGATTTGTAGGCTATTAATTGTTTAGGAGGATTGATCAATTTCCTTATAAGAAATCATCTCAAGTTGATGACTAAAAATAAATATAAATTAAGTGTTGGATAATGATTGTTAAGATTTTTAAATTAATAGTTAAATATTTTGATAACATAGGCGGAAGTTAATTTGATGAAATTGAGCGATCTGATTGGTTACTAAGTCATTAGTTAACTATCTTATAGTATTCTAGACAGATGCCAACGCGATATAGCGGTGATGGTGGTAACAACGACTGTATGACAACGACGGCAGTGGTGGTGCCGATGTGCGACGACGGTGGTGGCGGCGTGGTAGTGTTTGTAATTTAATTGATGTGAGAGGAATTAATATGGTTATTTAAGGGTTGGGGGATTTATGTTGTAAATTATTTCATTAAGGGTATTATAGGTATATAGGTAAAGATGTTTAAATTAGTGAATAAAGAAGAGAGGTAATATGGTTATTTTAAGTTCTTAATTACTTAAGGGGAAGAGCAGTTTGTTTTATATAGTAGTATAGATATTAAGATAAGATTAAGAAGATTAAGATGTAATGATTTAATTCTATAATCTTTATAAAGAGAATTAGGATTAAGAAATTAAACATATATTTTTTTTCCAAAATATTCCTACTTAAACATAAAACCTTATATACCTCCTTTCCCCCATTCTCTCTAATCATTACATACTCTCATCGATCTTCTATCACCCTCCGCCGTCGCCTTCCTTCTCCACAACCTCCCTCGATCTCCACCACCGTCTGCACTTTATATTATTCTCACCTTCTAGACGCCGCAATGCGCGGGCACTACGCGCTATGCGCCGCAATGCGCGGGCACTACGCGATATGCTTGTTTATAGAAATATGTTAACGTACAATTTTTGGATTGTTGTTCGTAAGAGTCAACCTCAATTTGGCGCGAAAAATACGTTACATTGGCGAGGGAGGGAAAGAAATATATTTGGACAAGTGTTTTAATTATTTAACTATAATTTAATACGGAGTAGTAAAAATAGAAAAAAGAAGAGTGAGAATTTTTAAAAGCAAGTACCGAGTTTAGGAATGGCCAATGGGGTCTACATTTTACTTGTGTGAAACCTCTAAAAATTACGAACGTAGACCCCTTTCTGTTGTTTCTTCAACGCTACCTTCAAGTTTCTTGAATTTACTATTCAAATTACTTAAAAAATGGAAATTTATGACTGAAATTAGTCTGATAATTCTATTTGTTTATATATAATAAGGAAACATGAAAACATTTGTTACACCAGCAGGAAGGTGTATTCCTTTTAGATGTAAAATGTTTTTTTTTTTCTTGATAATCTCGAAATTGGTTGGAGTACGAGTATAATAAGAGAGCCTATCATATTGTGATCATGTCACACTAAGTGTCCATCGGGCTCTTTCACGTTATCGGATCATAGGTGATCGACAACATCAACTCGAGCAAACCACAATGCCACATATAGGTCAATAACTTATGCTTTTAGCAGAGTAAACATATGATATGGTAAGCTAATAATCATATTGTAA
Organism: Erigeron canadensis; assembly: GCF_010389155.1. Classification (NCBI taxonomy): domain Eukaryota; kingdom Viridiplantae; phylum Streptophyta; class Magnoliopsida; order Asterales; family Asteraceae; genus Erigeron; species Erigeron canadensis. The sequence goes on along the minus strand of NC_057768.1, from coordinate 49,007,300 downwards.
TTATTACTTTTTGAAATATCAATTTTATTGCATTTCATCCCGGAAGTAGCGGTGAGAATATTTACACAATTTGTCAAAACATAAAAATAACCAAAAAAAAGATTCACCAAAAACTTACAACTAAAACATAACAAAGTCTGTCGAAACTAACGAGTGATGAAAGCTATGGGGTTACGAATCTAGTATGTCAATCACAAAGCATTTGTAGTCATGGAATTTCTATATGTGATTTTATGTCGAAAGAGAATTGTTAAATATATTGAAATGTATGTATTCAACTTTGATCATGTACATGCATATATGCACTTTTCTTTATGTGTAAATGGAAAATGATATATCATTTTAAAAATTAGCTTAAAAATCATTTTAAAACCATAAGATAGTGATACATGAATTTCATCAATTTTTTTCTTTAATCCTATTTTTTGATTTTATCATTAGTCATTATCTTAGAGGGTGTTTGGGATTGCGTTATAATTTGATTATTACGTTTGTAAAACGCAAATAATCTAAAAAGGTGTTTGTATGAAAAAGTGATTATTGGCTATGAAAACGCAATTTTAAAAATACATGTACCTAGATGCTTTTTCAAAACGCACTTTTGAAAACGCATAATCTATTTTAAAAACGCAGATTTTGTTTTGTGATCGCAATACCAAACACCCCTTAAAGTTATGAAGGTTTTTAGCCTTTTAGGCTAATTATCTAAGAAGGATTTGTCATTTTCCATAATGTAAAAATAAAATTTGTAATCAGTAGGCACCGTGTAAATGAATCGATGTGAGATGCCAATTTTTTATGGCATAAAAATAAACAAAAATTCATGGGATTAGAATTGACAAAGATGAAGAGCGAAGGGCTAAAAAAGAGAAAGAACAAATGAAATAGGGGTAGGTAGTCATAATATTTAGGCATACTATATGAATGTGCGGTCCAGCTGCAGCGGATTTCAAATCAAAATCTATAATAGAGTAATTTTTTAAGAAAATAATTAACAGATAAGATTTTTCAGATCAAATCATTTGTGAAATTTTGAGTTTTTCATTCTATATTCGCAGTTTAAATCAGGATGTATCTATCTATAAATATTTTTGATTGTTTTCGAACTGATAACTTAATTTATTTATTTTTATCTAAGTAGGTTTAAAATTTAATTTATGAATGAACTGCGCGCATCCGGATGGAACTGCTGAATAAAATGGTACTCGTATTATTATTAATCATTCAGATTATAAAACACTAGTTATTTATGAAAAGGAAATTCTGTGTATGTAATGTATGTATGGAGAGAGACAGAGAAAGTGACGGGTTATGTGGAAATTGCCCGGTAGATAACCGTGTTTCCCTCCTTCTATTAACCGACACGTCTCTGATAGGCGGTAACTATCTATTTTGCGAGATACTAAAATATCCACATTTTACTGTTCCAGTCCGGTAGGCTTCAATTCATATCCTCGAGCCAAACACATGCTCTTTTGTCCCAATTGCGATATATAGCTGGTAAACAAATTGCTATTACAGAAAATTTTAGGTAAAGCATGCAGTACCTGTCTTAGATAAAACATGGTAATTATGTAAAATTTAAGAGAGGTTATGTAAAATTATGGGGGTTATGTATGTTTATCAAATTTAAAGGCTTAATTTGTAACTTTTTTAAAAGTAGCAGTACTTAAGTTTAGGTAAAGTCTGCAGTACGGATCATTTTTCCTTACTATATATATTTAAGCCCATAGTTATGAACAGTGACCATGGGCTTTAATATTCTTACATGTTACCACCATGTGAAACTATTTGATTAGATGATTTTACACTCCGCATCATTATTCGAATTTTGGCATATTGCATTCCTTTTAGTTTTTCTCATTTGTTTGTATTTTATTTTTTCGAACATATTTTTTGTGAATGGCAATTCGTATGCGTGGGGAGTTGCTATCCGTTCATGTCACACCTTGCACCACTATTCGGGTTTTGCCACATTATATCCTTTTCGTTTTTTTAATTACGAGTTACTTTTTGGTTTTATCCCCACTTTTTTTTTGAGTCATCCAACTTTTCTGTGTCACACCCCGTATCATTACTTGCATTTTGCTACATCGCATCTATATGAAAATTGAACTAATATGTTGATGTTTTTGCCATATCATATCACGTTCGGGTTTATACTACGGGTGACTTTTTGGTTTCTTGCACACTTTTAAACAAATATATGTTTTTTGGTTTTTGCACATATTTTTTGTGAATGACAATTCGCATGTGTGGTGAGTTGCTATTCGTTCATGTCACACCCTATACCACTATTCGGATTTCGCCAAATTACATCCCTTTCAGGTTTTATTACGGGTTATTTTTTGGTTTTTTATTTTCCCACTTTTTTCTGTTGAGTCATCCAACCTTTTTGTGGCACACCCCGTAACACTACTTGCATTTTGCTACATCACATCCGCTTAAATACTAAACTAATATGTTGATGTTTCGGGTTTCTATTACAGATTACTTTTTGGTTTCTTGCACACGTTTAAATAAACATATTAAAAACATAATTATTTTTAATTAAGCGATTGAAAGTTCAACACATATATACTAAGTGAAAAGTTATTTTGAGAACCTTTTTTTTTTCGATAACCTTTGAGAACTTTTCAAATCAAGTCCAACCGATGATTATTCTTTATAAGAAAATTGCTTTTTGATTGTTTTCTGGATAACTTATGTGTAATTTTGAATTTATAATTGTGTGGGGGCATGTATTATCATCCGTTATACAATTATGTGGAGATTTGGATTTTTGATCACATGTGCATGAATATTGCTATGATTACATGTGATCGACTTGCATACATGTGATCATAGCAATATTCATGCACATGTGATCATGAATCCAAATCTCCACATAATTGTATAACGGATGATAATCCATGCTCTATACAATTATAAACTTCAAAATTACACATAAGTTATTAAGAAAACAATCAAAAAATAATTTTCATGTAAAGAACAATCATCGGTTAGGCTTGATTTGAAAAGTTCTCGCAAAAAAAAGGGTTCTCAAAATAACTTTACCCTATATACTAAAATAATAACGTAACCATTTTAGCAAGACAATTGAGACCCCGCAGGTCCGATATTTTCTAGTATTTATTTATGTCCAAGATATATTTTAGTAAGTATTTTTTATAAAATGAATGACATTAACATTCATAAAGCTTCTAACTATAAGGGCACATATACTTATTTGATCATCTAAAATTCACAATCATATTGTTATGACTGGCTTTGAATTAACTAGACATGGCTTAAAAAGATGATGTTTGATTCTACCGATCATGATAATCGGTATTAGTTTTATAGAGTTCTTTAAATTAAATTTGACTCATGAATAAACTTGCCCTTAGAAAAAAGTTACTGATCTAGAAATAAGTATACATAATTTACGATCGATGTTTGGATACACGGGTCTAAGCACTAACGATCTTTATAATACCAAATGGATATTGCCTGCGTAATTCTCTTTTACATTTTTATTAATAAACGGTTTTCATGACAATTTTTAACTAATACAAAGGTTCAAAGCCATAAAAGTGTGATGTACTTGTCCTTCAATTTATGCGACGTACCTTAGAAGAAATACACTAATATGATAATATAAATCACTATGATCAATAATTCAAACAAATGCTAACTGGGTAGAAATGTAAATACCTTTTACAAGATAAAACCAAATCTATGTGAATCATAACAAATTTGTGTTGATGTGAAAGATGCATAATCCATATAAGGGCCCATTGGTTCGACCTTGTCAATAGTCCAACCCAACTATCTAGTTCGTCCTTGGTCGTTTGAAGACTCAAAGTGTATCTAGCCTTAAAATTTAAAACTAAAAATAAATTAGGTTTTTGACTTGTTATAGAAAATAAATCCTAGGCATTTGGTAGAAAGGACTAGTGGAGTGGAGTGGAGTGAAGTGGACTGGTGAATGGGTACTATCGAGACCGTATAATTTGTCTTCACACAACATCCATTTAGAAAAAAAACATATACTATTGGGTTTTTGGCCTTTGTCCACCAGGTTTTATAGACCATCTTTAAGAAAGCAAATTTACGTATTTATTCATTTTTATCATGCATCTATGATTTTTCATATGTTATCATCTCATGTTTAAAAAGATCTTTAGCCTATTTACTTAAGAAGATTAATCATTTCCCATTGATTTAATAAGAGTCATCTTAAAGTGACATATGACATGTGGTGTGAATCAATCAACAAAGACAAGAAAGAAAAAGAAAAAAATGTCTTGATTTGACCACTAAAAGATTTATTTACAAACTTTTGGTTGTAATTGATTTATCAACTTAAGGGGCAAGGGTGTAGTCGGCAAATTTTATCGGCAAAAAGCATCGGCAAATATCGGCTATTTGGCAAGCCTATAACATGTGAATCGGCTAGTATCGACAAGTTTTGACAAGTTACATCGGCTAGTTTTGGCCGATGCTAGTGAACGTTGGGTGTGTTTAAATTGAGTGTTGGGAGCATATGATTGGTTGGGAGCATATGATTGGGAGCATCAACAAACATCGGCTATTTGACAAGCTATACCAAGAAATTTGGCAAAGATCGGCTAGAATTGGCAAACATTTGGCTATTACACATGGTACCTCACCATTGGCTAGATTTTAAGCCAAAACTTGCCAAAGTGTCAATAATCGGCACTACACTCTTACCCTTAACATTTCTTTTCCTTAAATATCTTTGTAGTTGTCTTTTTCAATAAGAAAAACAAATAATTGTTAGAAGTTATTAATTTATCTAACCTAGTATTTTTCTTCCTTGGTTATATCAAAGTCTTTACTAAGCTACTAACCTCATTGATATACATAGAAATGCTTTTTAAAGGTAATTATTAATAGCTTTTTGTTTTTAAATATTTAAAAATAGTAATTTCTTTATAATACAATGTTGGTAAAAATATTGAATTGCTTAGTCATAAAAAAAAACCCAATGTTACATATACAAATTAAAACTTACAAATAAATGTAACTTGTGTTATAAACCAAACAATAAAGAAAAAAATGGGGATAAAGAAAACTTGATTTGATTGGTTATGAATGTGTTTTTAAATTATTTTTAAGGGCCTGTTTGTTTTATATCCATTAAGTGCTGTGTAGATTAAGTGTCTGTCTGAATTTAGTGTGTCTGAAACGAGTAAGACGATAAATAAATAATTGTTGTTTGTTTTGTGTGTTGAATTAACCGACTGAATAATTAAGATTACTATAACGTCCTTGATAGGAATTAGGGAGTGGATAGTGGGGTAGTTATCAAGGATAATTATGTAAAATATATTTTAGTTGTAGTTTTTAATTAAGTGATGACTTATTAGATAAGTCTTAAACAAATATAATTTTCAACTTAGCCAATTAAGATTAAGTCATGACTCATAAATTAAGTGGTAACATTTCTCATTTTTGTGTAGTACATTTCACATAACAAAAACTTTATAATATTCCCTAGGTTTGTAAATAATACATTTTTCGTGACAGAAATTATGTGTCTTGTTAACAAAATGTGCCATATCAGGTATATCATCGGGTCGGGTACATGGAATACGGATATTCACGTGTACGTGTCAAAGTAAAAGTAACAGAAAATAGATAGTATATATCTACAATTCTACATGTCGTTATTTATATGTACAGCATGGCTCGTTTTGCAATTCAAAATTTCAAAAAACTGAGAAGACGACAAAAAAGAAAGAGCCGAGCCAGAGCCAGAGCCAGAGCCGAGCCGGGGATGGAAAAATAAAACGGGAAGAGCCGGTAAAAAGGAAAAAAGCAGGAAGATTGTGGTGTGATTAATTGACCGTACACTACACAGTGTGCGTGTGTGTATGTGTGTCTTATTATTCATTTGCAGGTCGTTTCCAATGGCAGGCAGTTGGTAGGCATTTACTGTGTGACCCTTCTCTCTCTCTCTCTCTCTTGATATTTTTGTGCTCTGTTTATTCCAACAACACAAGAATCTTGATTTGATTTTTTACATTTTTTTCATCATCATACACGCAAAATATCTCACACTTTCTCATACATTTTTTTCTCTCCCTAATCAATATCCTATCAACATTTTCTTCTTTGATCATATTTTTTTATGCTCAACTCCAGTGATGCATGAGGTAAGCGGCAGTGGTTATTTTTCATGCATTTTGCTTTACTTTCCTCCTTATTAATTGGAACTTATAAAGTTATAATTGAGCTAAATAAATAACTGTGTTTCTCCATATCGCTTTTGTGTTTGATTATTTAATAAGTACAAATTCACATATATGTATAATTGATTCTTTTTTCAATGCATTTTTCATTACCCATTAAGCTTAATCATTGATTTCTGATATAAAGTTTGGATCTTTGATCAAATTTGTATATTTAGACATATATGGGTTTTGTATTAAGAGTATTATTTTGTGCTTGAAATTGATTAATAATATATAATACTAATAAAAGGAGTAAACTCCAATGTATTATACAATTTTACATTACCATTAAGCTTATCATTGATCTTTAAGTTGATACTCTTTCTCATGTCAAATTGGGATGGAATAATTATTGCATTTTTTTATACAGATGGGTTCTGCTTTCAAGGATATTTCATATTTAGTTGAAATTTATATATATATGATAATGATTATATACATGGTTCCAAAGTTTTTTTGTTATTTTTAAGAGCTTATAAGGATATTGTTTTAAAATTCAAGTTGGTGTTCTTGAAGATCCATATAGTAAAATTGGTATTCAAAATTCAATGTTCAATATACAAATGATATATACTCGTATATTATGTCTAGATAATATATATATCCATTCGTTTGAATCATTTAATATTTTCAAACTAAATCCGTGAAGGGTAGAGAGAGATCCAATGACTTTTGTGGGTCATTTTGCATTCAACATTCTCTTAAAAGTTTTGTGTCAGAATTTAATAAAGATTCAATTTTTTCCTTTGAAGCTCTTCAGATAAAGACTCAATCTCTTCGCTTTCTCTCTCATCATTTCGAATTTGATTTCAAAGTGCAAAATCTAACATAAAAAAGTTCTTTGCTTGAATATATGATTTTCTACATCCGATGTTCCTTCTACCTGACTTTGGCAGAATTGTTGTTGAAAGCTTGAAAATATATCCGGAAGTGTAAAATTTAGCATAGAAGTTGGAAATTTGCATATAGATAATTGTAGTCTTGTAGTGTTTCTAATGACAAACTTTTGTTTTTTTGATCAGGAAATTGAAGTTGGTTATGTTTATCTATATAATTGAGCAAAGTTTCTATTTTGGGTGTATTTAGCGTCTTGTTCAAATTTATGGATTAGATAGGAGAATCACATAAAGATAAAGGTTAAGGGTTGTTGGAATTTAAGAGGAATGTTGGAACCGGAAATATATTCGTCTCGAGGCTGCTCTCCTTTTCGTGACGATAGTGGGGACGAAGAGCTTTCTGTTCTTCCTAGGCATACCAAAGTTATTGTGACTGGTAATAACAGAACAAAATCGGTTTTGGTGGGACTTCAAGGCGTCGTGAAGAAGGCTGTTGGTCTTGGTGGATGGCATTGGCTGGTATTCCTTCAATCTTTTTCCTGCTTTTTTTTAAATTTCATATTTCTTTTGTTCACTTTGAATCTTTTGGACACACTAGTTAAGGAGGAAAAAAAGGGGAAAATAGCATGCCAAAATGATTAGGATTGTACATGAATGGGACCATCATAGTTTGATTTTGTTTAATAATGTTGTTAGTAGTAGTGGTGACAGTAGATGTAATCAAATGTAGTATCATGAAAGTGAAATGCTTTTTCTTTAAATCTTTGGTTGTATGTTTAAATTTTGTTTTATATCTCAAGTTGTATAGGACTATAGTCTATAGGCTCCCTCTATTCCATGAAAATTTGAACACATTTTATTTTAAGTTTGATGGAAAAACTGCATTTTCATTGCTTATGTCTTGTTGCAAGCTAAAATGACCTATATGCCCTTGTCACTACTAAATTATCTTGTGTTTTAAAGCCCAACAAGCATCTTTTATTTTGTCACTGTTGTAGGGGACTAAGGGTATAAGTGAAAGGTGTCAAGAAAGTAAATGCTATGTCTAGAGATTCTTGGTGATATGCTTCATAGTTTATTTCTCAAATATGAATACCATTAAACTCTATAAAATTTGTTCTGGGCTTCTTAATTTAAAGTACAATTACTTATTTGCATATGTACATTGCTACAGATGACCAATGGTACCGATTTTGGTTTACAAGATTCTTACAGTTTGGCGTAATTGAAGCACGTAATTGAGTGAGATATCATGAAAATGAAATGCTTTTACTTGACATTGCGGGTCTTATCTTTCTTTTACTTAAAACAGAACCTTTCAATTTTTGTAACATTAACAATTTAAATTGGTTAACTTTATTGTTATCTTTCCATTTTTAGAGGTTCACAACTTTTCCCACTATTGGGTGTCATATAACCTGCAATTGGCAAAATTTGGAGTAAACTTTTGTATTGGGCCAATGTATTATTGATTGACTAGTGGTCCAACTTTTGGTAGGTTCTGAAAAATGGAGTTGAAGTGAAGCTGCAAAGGAATGCTTTGAGTGTACTTGAACCACCAACCGGTCTTGAAGAAGATTATGAGTTTGATATTTCTAGCAGTGGCTCTGATGTTAATGATTTTCGTAAGTTTGTGGACTCCCAAAATGTCTGTTGTGGTAATGGATAAATAGATTTAAAGTTTCAAACAATTAAACATTTAAGCAGATTTGTTCTTCATTGGCAGCCACTGTTGCAGAATTTAGCAAACTGGACAAGCCTAGAGTTCGTTACACAAAACCGTGGGGTCCATCTCCATCACTGAAGTCTACTAGTCGTAATGCTTGTAAAGAAGCCCAATCCAAAATGAATGCGTGCTATCCTGTAAGTTGAAACAAATTTAGTTAATTAGACTTGTTTTTATTTATTTGACAAGAGACATGAATCAAAGAGAGGTAACTTGGTTTGGAACTTGATAATTTAATTTGTATATCGAAACTCGGAAGTTGTAGTTCAAAGTTTAAGCATGTTAGTGTAGATATAAATGAATTTAAGAACTAGGCTGTTACATGAACATCCTAATATGAACAATGGATTGATTTGTTGATGTTTTCGTATGGATTATGAACAGAAAGTGAACTTCTCGAAGCTAGGAATCAACACATTATTTCGATACTACAGTACTTTTAACCTTGTAAGTTTCGTATATCAAACCCAATTTACATGTATACATTTTCCATGTTTGGACACATTGCTTTAATCCGTGATTCTTTTCTTTTTCAGGGAAACATTCACACCAAGCTAACAAAGGAACACTTGGTTAATGCAGTTCACAAACATTTCGCTTCACAGGTTTGTCTGCTGTGCTCTTTTGCTCTTTCGCTTCACAGGTTTACCACAAGTTCCTTTCTTTCTATATCTTTAACGTTTCAGTAAACTTTGAATGTGTTGACTATATCAAAAGAAAAGGAAACTTTGATTAAAAACGATTAAAGAGACCGTATGCTTTAAGGTTTCAGTAAACTTTTATGTGACGTCCATCCCGTTTCTAAATTTGACCTGCTTCTAAATAAACTGTTGACGGTCGTGTTCTCCTTGACACAGAAAGTAGGCGAGATGGAAGCGATATTGGAGTTCATAAATGCAGCAAAGAGACGAAAATCAGGAAGAAACCATAGGGACCTAAGTTAGATAGAGGATCTTGAAATGCTAGTGGTGTGTGCGCGTGCGTGTTGTTTGTGTATACATACTATTATACTAACCGATTAGCGCAAACTCTTAATTGTAGAAGAATTAACCGCAGATAGAATAGCTTGTTTCTTTGCTTAACAATACTCTCCCTCCCTAATCTTTAACCCTGCTGTAAAATCGAGCTATCTTCCAGTTTATGTTTATATACTAAATCGTTTCTAATTGCCATTAATCTGTAACTTAGAACATAATATCTAGTTGTTTTTTTTTTTTTCCGTGTGTGGATGTGTGTGTGAAACCTGTTGGTAGTCCATGTGTAAGAAACCACAACTAGAACCAAAAATCTGATCTAAAATCAGATCTAAAAACAAGAACAATCGCCGAATGATTATTTATTATTAGAGTTTAATTTTATCAATTACAAATATGCAATAATCATCAATCGATGATTATAATCAGAATAACATATATATTGATGTGATATATATGTCAGGATACAGAAATATGAATAGAAAATATTAGAGAAAATATATGAAGAATTATGAAAATAATTTCGACTGTAGCCCTAATCGGGTATAAAGGGAGTATTTATACTCCATAAGAAATAGAAGTCCACAGCTTTGCCCCCTCCTTCTCTTCATGTCTTCACTTCAAGTCCAACCACCTTAAACACTTCTCACTTGTCCAGATTTAGTCCCTCTTGATAATAAATTGTTACCTTGCACATCCAACGGACAAAATTAGATAAATAATTAACAAGTTAAACTTGTATTTTAACATCCCCCTCAAGTTTAACTTTAAAAACATCCTCAAAACCCAATTTTTTGCATAAAAAATGATGTGCTTTAAATGTAAGACTTTTGGTGAACAAATCTGCTATATTCAAAGCAAATTCAATCTTAATTGGTTTGATAGTGCCTGCTGCAATTTTTTCTCTAACAAAATGTAAATCAATTTCAAAATGCTTTGTTCTTTCATGAAAAACAGGATTAGTGGCAATTTGCATAGCAGATTTACTGTCACAATAAACATTTACAGGCAGTATATTATTATCAAAACCAAGATCCTTAAGCAAGTTCAAAAACCACATAATCTCATAAGTAACAGCAGCTAAGGCTCTGTATTCTGCTTCAGCAGAAGACTTAGCCACTGTTGTTTGTTTTTTACTTTTCCAAGATACAAGGTTCTCACCAAGGAAAACAACATAACCAGTTACAGATTTTCTAGTAGTAACACATCTAGCCCAGTCTGAATCAACATAAGCAGACAAAGATAAGGAAGACTTACAACCTTGAATGTGAATACCTTTACCAGGTGAACCTTTAAGGTATCTCAAAATTCTCAAACCATACTAAAAATGTTCATTAGTAAGAGCATGCATAAACTGGCTAAGACATTGAACTGCATAGCTTATGTCAGGCCTTGTTAATGTGAGATAAATAAGTTTACCAATAAGTTTTTGATAAACAGTTATGTTATCTAAAGGTTTAGACTTGTTACCAACACCTTTCATGGTAATATTAACTTCAAGAGGAGTATTGAAAGGTTTACATCCAAGTAATCCAAACTCATTCAACATTTCTAGACAATATTTTCTTTGGGATAAACATAGACCTTTTTCAGTTTCTAAAACTTCAATTCCCAGAAAATATTTTAGTTTACCAAGATCTTTAATTCTAAATTTGGAACTCAAAAACTGTTTAACTTTATCAATTTCAGAAACATCACTACCAGTGATGACAATGTCATCCACATATACAAGTAATGCAATTAAACAAGTATCAGAAACCTTAGTAAACAAAGAATAATCACATTTACTTTGAGTAAATCCAAACTCAATAAGAGCAGAAGAAAGTTTGGCATTCCATTGCCTTGGGGCTTGTTTAAGACCATATAAAGATTTAACAAGTCTACAAACCTTTTTCTCATCAGAATTAAACTAACCTTGAGGTAATTTCATATAAACTTCTTCATATAAATCACCATATAGGAAAGCATTGTTAACATCAAGTTGAAACAAAGGCCACTTATTTGTTACATCAATAGTAAGAAGAGACCTAATAGTAACCATCTTAACCACAGGTGAAAAAGTTTCATCAAAGTCTATACCCATTTTCTGACTATAACCTTGAGCCACTAACCTTGCTTTATATCTTTCAACCTCACCTGTAGACTTATATTTAATTTTATAGATCCATTTACAGCCTATTGCAGTCCTACCAGGTGGGAGGTCAGTTAAATACCAAGTCCCATTTCTATTTAAAGCTTCCATTTCTAAATTCATAGCTTCTATCCACCTTTGATCTTTAACAGCCTCATGAAAATTAGAAGGTTCAATAGACTTATTCAAATTTGACACAAAAGCATAAATACCAGAACTAAGATTGGCATAATTAGCAACCTTATTTAGAGGATACTTAACTTTACCATCAAGTTGAAAATTTTCCAAATTCTTTGGAAGTTTACTCTGTCTAACAGTTCTTCTAAGAAAATTTTCATTCTCAATTTGAGTTATGCCCTCAGAATTATCATTATCTTCATCTAATAAAGTTGCAGGATCACCAGAAAACCTAGTAGACTCTTCTAGATGTTCAGAAGTACTGCCAGAGGTTTTGCTAAAGCTACTGCCACTATTAGATTCAGTGTTCATGTCTTCCTCTTCATCATAGGGACTTTTAGAGGCAATATCAGTTTGAATTGGTGTATCATATATGTCAAAAAAATTAAGTTGATTTATATTTTTAAAAGAAGTTTTATTATCAGTTTTCATAGTAAATGGAAATATGTTCTCATAAAACTTAACATCTCTTGAAAAAACATAAGTATTTGATTCTAAACTAAACAACTTATAACACTTCTTGAAACCAGAATACCCAATCATAACACACTTTTCAGACCTAGAATCAAATTTATCAAACACATTTAATTTTGTAGCAAAACACAAGCATCCAAACACTTTCAAATGACTTAAAGATGGTTCAGTTTTATACACCAATTCATATGGAATTTTGCCTTTTAGAATTGAGGAAGGAGTTCTATTTATTAAGTAAGTAGCAGTCAAAATACAATCACTCCAAAGATACAAAGGAATTCCCCCCTGAAACATAAGAGACCTAGCAACATTAAGAAGGTGTCCATGTTTCCTTTCAACAACACCATTTTGTTGAGGAGTATAGACAACAGTAGTTTGATGAACAATCCATTCTAAGTTAAACAAATTAAACATTTGATTATTCACAAACTCAGTTCCATTATCACTTCTGACAATCTTAACCTTAACATTAAATTGAGTTTTAAGAATATTGAAGAAAGAAAGCAAGTTATCATAAACTTCAGTTTTAGACTTAAGTAAAAAAGTCCACACAGCCCTTATATAGTCATCAACAACAGTTAAAAAATACTTATGACCCTCTTTAGATTGAACTTTGTATGGACCCCAAACATCTAAATGTATCAAATCACCCAATTTTTTTGTTTTGTGTTCACTTAAAGGGAATGGTTCTCTAACTTGCTTAGCCTTATGACAAATGTCACAAGGTTTCAAATCCTTGTTAGATAGATTTAGCTTTTTATTAAAAACAGACAAAGCTTGGTCAGCAGGATGACCAAGCCTTAAATGCCACAACAATTTTGACTCATAAGGTAAAGAAGCAGAATTACACACCACAGTATTGCAAACAGAAGAGTCATCAAACACATAAAGACCACCTTGTTCACTACCAGTCCCCAGAAGATTCTTTTGTTGTGAATCCTGAATATAACATTTATTTTCATCAAAACTTACATGCAACTTATTATCTCTACACAACTTATGCACAGACATAAGATTAACAGAATAGTCAGGTACCACAATAACATCAAATAAGATAATACCATTACTTAAATGAAGATTTCCAATTTTTTTAACAATAGCACAAGTGCCATTGGGATGACCAATTTTCAAATTCAAGTCAGATATATCAACAACATTACCCAAACCTTTATTAGATACAGTCATATGTTGGTTTGCACCAGAATCAATGATCCACTTAATAATAGCATTAAACAAGAAAGCATTGCAAGACAAGAACCAAGAATTACTACAAACAGGAATACCTGCCATATTGGCTTGCAGATTGGTAGGAATAGATTTGGTATCAAGAAGACTAAGCAATTGAGTTACTTGGTCTGCAGTCAAAACATTTTGCACAGAACTAGAAGCAGAACCATTAGAATGAGAAGTAGAAGCACCATTTTTATCCAAATGGGCATTGTTGTTAGAGAGTTTCCCACCAAACTGACCAGATTTCTTATTAGCAAGTTGAAAACATCTTTCAACAGTATGACCAATTCTATGACAATGTGTACAGTTAAGATTTGGATCTGGAGGTCTGAAAGTCCTTTGAGAAGGTTCAAAAGTTCTTCTTGATTCAAAGTTGTTGTCAAAAGTTTTCTTATTATCAAAAGATCTATTGTTGTTTCTAGAAAAGTTAGTTTTTGCAACAAAAGATGTAGCATGATTACCAGCAGTCTTATCGGAATACCCACCCCTGTGGGACTCTTCTCTTGAAACAACATTAAAGGCAGTCTTAACAGAAGGCAAAGGATCTCTCATAAGCAGATTAGATCTAACAGACATATATACATCATCCAAGCCCATTAAAAATTGCATCAACTTCATCAAATCAGTATGAGTTTGTAACTGTTTAGCAGCTTTACAAGAACAAGCAGATAATTTTCACAATTGCATCAAATTGTTTCCACAAAGAAGTCAATTTATGATAGTATTCAGACAAGCTTGAACCATTTTGTGAAAGACAATTAATCTTTTGATGTAAATTAAAGATGACAGACCCATCTATTTTATCATAAGTATCTTTTAATTCATTCCATACAAAAGCAGCATTTTTAGAATAGATCTGTCCTAGATATAACTCTTCTGAAACACAACCAAGAATCCAATTTAACACAACTGCATTACATCTGTCCCATTGTTTAGCAAGAATTGGATCATCTTCAGATTTAACACAAGTACCATCAATGAATCCAGTTTTATTTTTAGTTTCTAAAGCCAATTCAATAGCACAAGACCACACTTGATAATTTTCAGTACCAGTCAACTTAAAACCAATCAAAGGAGTACTCAAAGTATCCCTAGCATGCAGATAGAGAGGATCACCAAAATCTAGTTTACTAATTCTAGTCACATCTTCATAAGTAGTTTCATCAGGATTAAACCTAGTATGTCTAGGTGTAACAGAAGGTGTATTACCAGTATGAACACTACCAGTATTAACAGGAGGAACAGATCCAGAACCAGACATTGTAAAGACTAATCACACAAATAAACAAGTAACAAGAAGAGAAACACAAAAACAAAGTAAACAGAGCAGACAAATAACCAAGTAATCAATCAACAAAACTCAAAGCACATAAGATCCACAAATAATCCCTTCTCAGACAAAAAACAAGAATTAGAAAATAGATCTTAATCTCACAACAGCACCAGAGGCAGGATTTCTAACCTCTCGTATGAAGGCAGGTCAAGCATTAGCACTATTGTTTTTATGAGAAAAAGATATAGAAAAAAATTATAATATATATATATAAATTTTTGATCTGAGAAGAAACTATAAGCAGAAAAAACACACAATAAGCAAATAATGAAAAATAAAAGGGAACAAGAATACAATACAGTGCTTTCGGAAGAAGGAAGAGGAACCCTAACTATTTCTTGATTCACTTAGTCAAGAAATAATCAGGATCTGTAAAAAAACACCAAACCCTAGATCAAATCTCGATTCACTTAGTCGAGATAAAATCAAGGGATACGAACCAGAATTGCAGCGGAATCAACACAAATAAGGATTTCCAGAAGAAATCCCCAAAAAATACGAAGAGAAAACCCTAAAAAAATTAGGTTTCCAAAATCAGAATACACCCTAATTTGGAAGAGAACAATAACAAGAAAACCGATCAAATCACCGTTTTGGCTCTGATACCATGTAAGAACCCTAACTTGGCTTTGATACCATGTAAGAAACCACAACTAGAACCAAAAATCTGATCTAAAATCAGATCTAAAAACAAGAACAATAGCCGAATGATTATTTATTATTAGAGTTTAATTTTATCAATTACAAATATGCAATAATCATCAATCGATGATTATATATAATCAGAATAACATATATATTGATGTGATATATATGTTAGAATACAGAAATATGAATAGAAAATATGAGAGAAAATATATGAAGAATTATGAAAATAATTTCGACTGTAGCCTTAATCGGGTATAAAGGGAGTATTTATACTCCATAAGAAATAGAAGTCCACAGCTTTGCCCCCTCCTTCTCTTCATGTCTTCACTTCAAGTCCAACCACCTTAAACACTTCTCACTTGTCCAGCTTTAGTCCCTCTTGATAATAAATTGTTACCTTGTACATCCAAAGGACAAAATTAGATAAATAATTAACAAGTTAAACTTGTATTTTAACACCATGTTTGACATATCATCAATGTTCTAACTTTTTCAATATATTTTCTTGTTATTGACATATTGTTACCAATACTCTAAATGTCTAAAAAAAAAAAAGTTAATTTAGCGTTGGAACAACTTCTAATATTTTTCAAACAATTTTTTCCCCCATTCATCACGTGGTGAGTTGGATTGTGAAAAAGGATGCTAGCAGCAGACTTGTTTTTCTTAAATTTAAATGGTAAAATGATGTGGAGGAAATGTTACGTCCAAAAAAAACGTGCCTAATGAATGTTATCCTAGAAGCAGATAAATAGTTATATCTATTTATTACATTTATTAGATAGGAGCTTTTTTCTAAAAGTTTAAAGCTTAAAGCTAGCTCCTAAAAACATACCCTAATATATTATCACCAAATGAAGGACTGTATCTATTATTATGATACAAAATATAGATATACATCATTAAAACTTGGGTCCAGATATTACGTGTTGTAGTGCATAGAGGTTGAAGACATTTAATCATATTTGTTTGTGTCATAAAAATTGAATATATTTACTTAGTATTTTCAAGTAATATGTTATATGTATAATAAACAAATCATCATATCATATACACACTATACAAATACATGCGAGGTTTATTTAATTGGCTTTATAAAATAAGATACGGAATTTTCTTTTATATCTTCTCATCTTATCACGTATATATAATACTCCCCCGTCTAATTAAATGTGATTTAGCTATAAACTTTGATCTTTAATATTTTATATATTATATAATACAAATCAAAATATTTAAGGTCAAAATTAATAGAAAAAGACTTTAAATATTCAAAAGATGACACATTTAGCAGGACGGAAAGAGTAATATAATAAGTGGAGCCGTGGAGGGCCGCCTTGTCTCCCAAGGCTAGAAACAATTATTGGACATTGATTATTTATACATTAGTTGAAATAAGAAGGGCTAATTATTTGAAAAGTTTCTCAACTTGTCACTGAAACCTTTTTTCGGGCTCCAACAAAAAAATAAAAAATAAAAATAATTAAATCTATTTGAGGGTATGAAAACGGCTAAAATTACTATAGTAGGACCGTGGCCACTTTTTGTTCACGTGTACAGTAGTTAGTCGGTTTTATCCTTATTTTTAAGGACTAATTACTTGAAAAGTCTCTCAACTTGTCACAAAAACCTTTTTTGGGGCTCCAACAATTTTTTTTTCAAATTAGACACTTTTTTATATTCCCTTGTACCATATGACATCTAGCCACTTCCATTTCAAAACCACCGCTGCCAGCGTCATAAACTTTATGGTGGCGGCTATGGAGATTTGCGGTGGTGTTAAGTAAAATGTTTAAATCTTTAACTTGGGTTATTTAATAAGAGTTGAACATAAGAATGGTTAAATGGGGACAAAGATACAATCAAGATTATTCAAATTGTTTCATGAGTTTTGTGACCGGATCTTTGTGGTGGTGATGTAGGGGTGGCCGGAAAATTTGTATGTTGATGATGAGCTGACGTTACCATAGGAAATATGTGATTATGGCATCCCAAATCTGTAATGGCAAAAGGGTAGTCAGATTTAGATGGTGTCGACGGTAGGATGGTCAGAGGTTATGAAGATGGAATGGAGATGGAACCCAGAAATATATATATATTATATTTTGGTGTTTTTGTATAGAGATATGACTTGGAATTTCTATGTAATCCATAAATGAAATAAAATAAAAGAGAAATTACATTCAAAATACTTTTTGACCGGCTACTTACACGAGACCCCACAATAGTAATTTTAGCCGTTTCCCCCAGAAAAGGTTTCATTGACAAGTTGAAGGACTTTCCAAGTAATTAGCCATATTTTTAACTGGCTACTTGTACGGAATCTCATAAAAGAGATTTTAGCCGTTTTTCTTCCCCCGAATAGAACTTTGCGCCAGAAAAGGTTTCAATGACAAGTTGAAGGACTTTCCAAGTATTTAGCCCAAAAAAGAAATAGAGTAATCATTGGGGGAAAAAATTAACAAATACTCGTAATACCAAAGGGAGGTAAAAGTGAAGGTGGTTTGTCTCTATATGAACGCCGAAGAAAATACATTTGCTAAAGGACAAAGTTTTTTTTTTTCAATTTATTTATTTATTTTTAGAGAGAGTGTGAGATATATAACTACAAATGTTATATCTGTAAAACAACACTCACTTATTTTATAAATCTCTTTATGCGAAATGAAGATATTAGTTGAAGCTTTAAGCCTTCAGCGGAGGTTGAACAATCGATTATAAAGAAAAACAGAGTTCTAACATCAAATGGATGTGCCATATGAAATCCCATCGTCAATCTGTTTTATGTATCTAGCTAGCTTCACTAGTCAAAGTATCTCTCGGGTGGCAACACATTATATTATTGACACCGGTTTTAGAAGAAACCCTTAGCAGGGGTCTGAAACAGAGATACCAAACGTGGTACTCGAGAGTGTCACATAACCACGCTGGATACCCATGAACCCGGTTTCCATCTGATAGCGTAACGTATTTGAGCAAGACATGTAACAAAACGGTTGAAGATTGCTTTTATGCTTGCCATTCCAATAACCCATAATGTAGCAGCAAGGGAGAACATTGCCTAGATGGCTATACCTCCTATTACCCGCGTAGGAGAGATCCTTATCTTTTTCTGGACCTATTAAGGCCGAAACTCTTTAAGGAATCATAACTTCTGAGATTCATAGATGTTGGTTAGGGGTAAATCTATCTTTGACCCATCAATTAATTATACTATTATTTTCATATATAATACATATATACGAGCTAATCATAATATAATGAACACGGCTAAACTCCTAGCATAAATCAAATCTCAAACACCATATGACTTGAAATGAGAATAGGAGCAGAGTCAAGTATTTTTGCTTGCAATTTTATGCAACAATTCAGGTACCGTTCAACTATGTTAAAGCTCACTTCAAACAACATTACAACCATTCTCTATCATATTGTGGTAATAACACATACATAGTATATACCAAATGGAGTTGCAATATGTACAATCCCAAAAATCCTCCCTCTTAGTGTGAGTAATTAATGGTTACTATGTGTCATGTAGAACCTTTTTATGCTCTAAAAGCTCAGATAAAGCAACTCTCATCTTCTCCACTGAAACAGGTTTCAGTATAACTCCATCCATTCCAACTCTCAACAGGCTTTCTTTTGCTGACTTGTCTGTGTGGCCGGTAAGGGCTACTATCAGTGGTTTTTCATGGCGTTTTGGGAACTTTTCCTGCAAAAGTCTTGCAACATTGTAACTGTCGGAACCAGGTAACGAGACGTCCATGAAAACAACCTTGTGTTCTTTGGTGATGACTTGTAAGCAGTCTTCACCTGAGCTAACCGTGGTCACATCACATCCAAGGTGCATCAGAAGCCCCCTGGTAGCTGTTCTGCTAACACTGCATTATATCGATGACATGAAAGGTGATCTGAAGTTCAAAGTCGACTAAGCATGCACTCATATATGTATGTCTGCATATGTTCATGTACATATATGGCTACACCCAACTTTTCCCTAAAGTGCTCATCTTTTGACAAGATAATAACATATAGTACCTTCTTAGAGCTGTTGTAAACAACTAACTTTCGACCTTTCCTTTTGAAGAAATACAATGGCCAAACAAAATCATTAACAACCTCCTATCGTTTCTCTAAACAGTCATTTTGCAGTTGGAGATACTAATAGTTATCTATACTCCTTTTATAGAAATTGTCCAGCGGTATTAAATTACTAAAAACTTAAAAATACTATATACCCGTTGTACCCCTACAACTTATATTTTAATTAATATCTATCTTAATAGTCAAACTTTCCATTCATGTAATAAACTCATTTAATATATTTTTTGAAAATTTTGTATGAAAATCCCAAACATGCCTTACAAAAAACAAATAAACTTTTTCATAATTTAGTATAAGCATAAAATAACTTTTTTCATTGGAAAAATTCTTTTCTAACAAATTACATTATCTTCTCAACTATTAAACCACCTGCCCCTGCGGGAACCACCATAAAAAGTCATCAATGTCAAGAATAGAAAATATTAACCTCCGCCGCATTGCGTAGACACTATAGTAGTGTCTTAACATTAATATGCATGTCTTAGAAGTTACTTATTAAAAAAAAAGCCCTTAGGGCTTACGAATTGGTAGCAAAATTCTAAAAAATGGAAGATGATGACCAAACTCACTAACCCGTTGTCATCGATGACTAATACTTTGAGTCCTGAAAAACTTGTCTGCCCAAGTTTTGCCGGAAGTCTCATATGAGGGAGTCTGGATTCATTTAAACGTGCAGTATATCCGAGTTTGACATAAAAGATTGCAGTAGATCCCTTGCCAACACCTTCACTTTCAACCCATATATTACCTTCCATAAGATTCACAAATCTGCACGAATAATATAGGTTAACGAATATGCTGATTTGTCAATGATCCAGAATTCTTTACACCATGTCAAATGTATATGTGAGTTTTGAGCGTGTTTGCTTGATATCGTATAATCAGAATCATGAAAAGTCCTTTCCAATGAAATGGAAAGTAGGAAATAATGTTTGGATGCGCTGCTGTTATTAAAAGTCGTTAATAAAAAATAAGATAATGTTTGGTGTATTTAATTATTTAAGAAGCTAATAGGTAGAAGACTAAAAGTATCAGTACATGAAAAACAGAATAGCAGCCATTTGTCAGCTAGGAATCTAAATTTTAATTGAGTTTATAGAATCGATAAATAACTAAGTTTTATTTTGCTAGTTAGTATGAAAGTGATCATATAAAACTGATTATCCAAAACTCAATTTTTGACCCATTAAGTGATCAAATTGTAGGAGAGAAAATCGGTTTATCTGAACATTAAAACATAATTAATGCCACTTCAAGTCAGTATAATCAGATAATTAGATCAGAAACGCAATTCCAAGCACCCCCCTCAGTTTCTTTTCTTTTCTCCTTATAATCAACAGATTTAAAAATGAAAATGCAGAAATGAAAATACGAAGATTACCTTTTACAAATGGCAAGGCCAAGTCCACTGCCACCTGGATTTCTACTTGTTGCTGATTGGTTTTCTGCAAATTTCGTAAAAAGCTTAGGGATGTCTTGTTGGCTAATTCCGATTCCTGTGTCTTTCACCTATATTAAAGGACTCTGGTTAAGAACAGAACTCATAAGTCGTGGCATTAAACAAAGAAATAACGAAAAACGCACCTGAACACGCATATAAAAACTATTATCACCAGGGATTGGAAAAAAATCAGGAGATCGAGGATCCCTTAAAGAATCTGGTTTTGCCATGACAGCAGAAATCGATATGCTGCCTTCTTTTGAAAATTTCACCGCATTCCCAACGATATTTAGAATTATTTGCATAAGTCTCTTCTCGTCACCAATGGCGTATTCTGGCAAATCCGAAGAAAGGCTCAATGTAACAAACAACCTTTTGACTGATGCAACTGGCCGAATCAAGTTTAGAACCTGGGAAATAGACACAGATCCGTCAGCGAAAAAGTATTGGGGGGTTGTTTGCACTTAAGCTGCCTAAGTTGCAGTAATAAGATATTCAGATATTTGACTGTTAAGCGCATTCTGATTATTCTAGAAATTAATAACTGTTATGACCAAAAGTTAAGTTTTCATGGAAACAAAGAGAGATAGTGATTCATAAAAATGAAAATAAAGTCTCAGAAATTAGGTTGAAGTTTTATCCATAGACAATCAGTTTTGCTGCGATATGATATTGATCTGACAACTGATAATTTGACTCCTAAATAAGCATACAATTAGAAGCAAAATCTCTTGATCCAAACATCATAAACTGGCTCTTGAGATTTTAGTTTTATGTCATGCTAATTCAAAACTTGGTTACAAAATGCAAATACAAACACCTCCACTAGAACAGCTATTAAGTAAATCTAGAGCAAGTTATTAATAATATGAGATAAGAAACTACCTCCTTGAAGAGAGCATGAAGGTTAAAAGTTGCAGTATCAAGTTCAAGGCTACCATCTTCTAGCCTCGAAAGATCCAATACATCATTAATTAGTGTGGCAAGCAAGTTACTGCTCTTGAGGATGGTCTCAACCATGAGCCTTTGCTCTGGTGTCAAATCAGTTTCTTGTAGTAATGACGAAAGTGCAATAATTGCATGCATTGGAGTTCTCATTTCATGGTTCATAACAGCAAGAAAATCATTACGTGCTCGAACAGCAGTTTCAGCTTCTCTTCTTGCAAGATCAAGGGCCACATTTTGCTCCATAAGCAAGTCCCGGGCCCTCATAGACTCTTCTAAGATTGCAGCATGTGAAAGAGCGACAGCAACCTAAAAACCAAGAGAATCGAGTACAAATCACCTCATTTATGTGCCCACAAAAGCCTTCTAGATATACTTGATAAAAAAAAAGCAATAGACCCTAAAAGTCTAAAACTAAAGGCAGTGATATAGGCAGTTTGGGTAACAGGTCGTAAGAGCTTCAGAATGAAACAGGTCTTAGGTTCAGGTTCAGGTGATTCACGTGTACCTTTTTTTCCCATTTAGCTATATTTCTTAAAAAACAATTAATTAGTAACTTATGATTACAAAAACATTATTATTACATAAAGCATGTAAATCTTTGATTGAGAAACATTTGTGAGACTACATTGCATGAAAAAAAGACTTTAGACATTTTAACCCGTTTTCCCTGTTTCGGTAAGTTTTTTCAGTTGACCTCTTTTGAGATATAAACTCAGCCTAGTTGGGTTGAAATTCGCACCTCTACTAAAAACCAAATTTAAAGGAAAAAGACTCATATTTATTCAAGAAAAATAATAAAATATATAACGTGCAAACCTGATCAGCGACCACTTCAACAAGCTCCAACTCATGAACATGCCATTGCCTTGCACTATCCGAAGGAAGCATTAAAACCATCAATGCATAACGTTTTGTTGTTAGTTCTGGCCAGTCATAAATCTGAAAATTACTGAGATGTAAAAGCGGGACCCTCACAGCAACAACCTCCCCAAGCATATATTTGCCAGAAGCTGGGCGAAGTCTAGCAACAGGACTATTAGGAGATATCTTAACAGCACGGTTAGTACTAAAAACTTGATTGATTGCAGGAGACTGAATCGGAACCGTAAAACCAACTGGATTTTGATGGCGAAGAGTATAAGAGAGTTGAAGCTCTAAACCACTACGAGTTGGCATCCAAAGAGCACACTCTTCTAAGCCCAATGTTCTCCCCAATTCAACAAGTGTCGTCTTTAATATAGTATGTCTGTTAAGAGTGCTTCTAATTTCATGGGTTAGCATTCTAACATGTCGACCAGTTTCTTCTTGTGTACGAATAATACCCATTTCACGATCCAGTTCAGCAGCCTTATTTTTCAAAAATAACTCTCTAGTTTTCACACTAAGTAAATCAGGTATAATGTGTACTAACATAAGTGCAGTTGCACACGACACTGCCGCAGTCAAAACTTTAGCAGTGGTCATTACAATAGCTACTGTTCTTGTATGCACATTAAATGTCCATAAGTTAATTAGATGTGTAGCTCCACACAGTACAATAAAAGCACCAAACTGAACAAGTACCCATCTATAGGGAAAAACGGCCGACTTTTTAACAAAGTATATCAACTCCAACGGAATGGAGAAATATGCAAGAGCAATAAAGAAATCTGATATATACTGATACTTCATCAGCAATTCATCAGCCGGCCATTGTGGCTCGATGCAATTGCAAGAATCCATCATTGTTGAAACAAACCACTTCTCCAGACGTAAACTAATTTACAACATCTGCAATAAAATTCCAATTTAAAAATTCAACACCAAACAATTGACTAAATTAATTCACAACCATTCCTTTTGCCCTAAACTAAATAACATGGCCACCATAACTGTAACGCCCCGCCCACCACGGCCACATATATTGTCCATTTTACCCAATTGAAGCACGATTAAAACCTTTTTGCCACTCTTGTCTGAGCACACTTAACTGCGGAGTTCTGATGAGATCCCCTTGACTTGTGGCCCGAAAACACATATATTAAAACATATGTTTTAATAAAACTAAACTATATCCTCTCTTACAAAAACTATCAAAAAATTTCGCACGAGTTACATTTTGGAATACCTCAAATCAAAATTCTAACAATAGTAGAGATCAAATACTAAATAATATACACAAGTGAATGCAAATAAAACACACAAAATAACCCAATCCCGAGGTATGTTAGGCCCCAAAAAACAAATAATTATAGTTAAAAATAAGAAAACAAAACCCTAAAGTGAAGTATTAAAGTAATACCTTGAGGAGCATAAATAATCACCTGAATCTGTGAATTGAAGAGCATGAGATATAGATACAGATAGAGAGAGACTGACTGACGGAAAAAGACAAGTTTGACTGGATTGATGATGACGACGACGACGACGGTGATGGTGGGTGGGCTTTGTTCTAGGATTCAACTTTCCTTTTCATACATACACAAAGCCCGAAACAGAAGCACGTTCAGTTTGGTGGTTTGGACTAAAAACAATGTCTGTCTGACGACATTTCCTATTTTTGATCGCTTTCTTTTTTTATACAATCACACACACCTAAACCTAACCTAATTACTATTACAAGTAGTTAACTGTAATACATTATCGGCCCCATCCACTTACTTTCCATTTATACCTCATGAAGAATTAACTCTTTTTTTTTTTCCTTTGAGAAAATTAAACTTTTGGTCAACATACCAATTATACCATTTAAAATATATAAAACAGCAAGTTTGACTAATAAAGACTTAAGTTTGTCAAATATATATTTAATCATCTAAACTAAACGGATGTTAGATCTCTTGCTGTCGGATTGCTACACGAAGTTTCTAGCGAAATTCATCTTTAAAAAAAAAAAATCTAAAGTAATAGTATAATTTGTTGATCTATTTCTAAACCAAAAATAACTAGTAGCCTTAATCTCGTGAGATACGTTCTCTTCCGTTATTGTTTCTTCGTCGAATCTCTTTTTATTCCTTGCACGCCAAAGTGACCAACAAGTAACAAAAAGCTCCAAGTGTTCTTCCGTCCCAAAAATGTTTTTGAAATGCTAATTTTGTACCATATAGAAATTGTAAGATCACAAGAAACAAAGAATATGTTCCAGATTTTCTTCCATAACGTCGCACATGGCACATCCCAAGCTTTCGAAAGCCACATTCCTGAGTGCAGCCATCGTCGGAATCCTATCCATAGAAACCCTTCACATGAAGATATTGCAATCTTTAGTGACCAATTTAGACCATTCAAAAACAAAACGGTCGCTAAAATCTTTATCACTTCTCAAAAAATCTTTTACAGTTCTAACTGATAACATATTGTCCTTCCTAAAACCATCAATCTGTTGTGTTTTTCAAGCTAATCTCAGCCATTATTCTGTCTAGCTCATGTCATTCGACCAACTCCTCTATCAAAGTTGGATTCTATTCTTGTACCACTTAAATTATAAAACAACACTGCCACCTCTCCAATAATCATAAGAAAAATATAGATACAAATTTTAAACTTAAAATTTCAGGTGACAAAATATTTACACAACACTCCCAATCCAACAATTATCATTCGAAAGACCCCCCTTTGAGTTAGACCGGGAGAAAACCCCGAACCGGATTTGTATGCACCCGCCAAGTAACCGCCTCACTACCCTTTCTCCTCTTAGTTTTTTACGAGTATTTTTTTTCTATTTATATAAGCCACCACCACTTCCATCGCTTTGATATATTTCTGTCAGAACAAAATCTCAGATAATAAGCCGATCCTTCGATCATGGGACACGGTATAATATCTCCAATTTCTAATTAATAAAACCCTAATTTTACCATCAAATTCAATGTAAAATAGTAGATTGTCTATATCTATATATATATACAAACAACTTATTGTATATTTTTATGTACTTCATATGTGCTTACAGGTGAGAAAAGTGGCAGACCTAGCAAGAAACATAAATCCTCATCCTCATCTGCCAAGGTTGTTGTAATTAGTTATATTATTAAGTTTGATAGATAAATAAATATGGATCCAGAAATTAGGGCTTAGAAGACTTAATTGGTGATTGATCAAACTGAATGAATGGATCGTACAGCATGAGGACCATAGAGCGGCTGCTTTTGAGGAAGATGAAGCATATTACGGTCAAGATTTTGGTGACGATGATCATCATTTTGATGGTACCTAGTTTGTTTCTTGGTCAAACAATATCAAAATTATATTTCTTATTTAATTGATTGAAAAATGTAATTTTATCAAGGTGACGGTGAAGGCAGTAAGAGAGATTTCACCAAACTGGAACTTAAAAAAGATCACGCCAATCGTCCGTTATGGGCTTGTGCTGATGGCCGAATCTTTCTTGAGACCTTTTCCTCTTTGTATAAACAAGCTTATGATTTCTTAATTGCTATTGCAGAGCCCGTGTGTAGGTAATTTTACATTATATATATATATATGTCTGCATCACAACTGCCTACAGTTCGCAGGGTGTTTTACTTATTGGCTTGGGTTGTTTTTGAACTTATAGGCCCGAATCAATGCACGAATATAACCTTACCCCGCACTCACTTTACGCGGCTGTGTCGGTGGGATTAGAAACTGAAACTATCATATCTGTTTTGAACAAGCTTTCAAAGACCAAGCTCCCAAAAGAAATGATCGATTTTATACACGCATCCACTGCCAATTATGGCAAAGTGAAACTCGTGTTGAAGAAGAACCGCTACCTTGTGGAATCTCCTTTCCCAGAGGCAAGTTTGCTCATTTTTGTTCATCTAGATTTCATACTTCAGTTACTACTTTCTAATTCGATGTTTATTAGCAGGTATTGAAGAAATTGGCAGATGATCCAGTGATAAGTCGAGCAAGGATTTTCAACGAGGTCTGTCTTTCTTAAAGTTTCAAGAGTCATCTCATTTTATAGTATTATATTGGTCTATAATACTGTGATTTGTAACATTTGAAATTAATGAATACCACATATGACTTAAATGATCATGTTTTCTCTAGAATATGCTCAAATAACATTTTTTCCCCCTAGTGTACGTGTGTTTTATTGAATCTCTATTATTATTTGCACTTTTCTTATTTCGGTCATTTATGCTTTTGATATATCTTTAGATTGTAGCCCCCTTGTTGAACATATTAGTAGGCTTCAAGATAAATTGTTTTCCTGATAGAATTAATTGCCAAATGTTTTTAATGGAACAACCAAATCTCGTGTTAGCCCTTCTCTCTCCTTATTTTTCTGATAGGATTAATTGCCAATCTTCCGATCAATATAATGATTTGATCTTTGTCTTGTTTTTCATTCAGGGAGGTGATGGATTCACTGTTGGTAAAACAACTGGTGAAATTGAAGGTACACATGATGAGTTGCTAAACGAAGCACAGTTGGCTGCTGTAGCTGAAGAAAAAGAAGCTCATTCGTTTGAAATTGATCCTGCTCACGTATGACTTTTTTTTAATTTTTTGACTTATTCACTTTGATGCATCTCTAAAGGCACATGTTTAGGTTGTTAAATTGGTTATTAGAACTGGTACTTTATGTGTTGTCAGAAATTTAGGCTGACATGACTTATCACTGAGAAAAAGATATGTTTCAACATATCTATTTAACAGGTTAAAGCTGTTCTTCTTTTTTGAACTGCAACAGGTCGAAAATGTAAAGCAGCAATGCCTGCCAAATAATCTAAACTATCCCATGTTGGAGGAGTATGATTTCCGCAATGATAGTGTGAGTTATCGATTAGGCTGTTGTATTGATTATTGAATTTGTAGTCATTCTCCTAAATTGATGATTGTTATTTTGTACGCTCTAGATCAATCCAGACCTTGAGATGGAATTAAAGCCTCAAGCACAACCTCGACCGTATCAAGAAAAGAGTCTTAGTAAGATGTTTGGAAACGGTAATGACATTTCTTGGATGTACTGTTTG
Source organism: Erigeron canadensis (assembly GCF_010389155.1). NCBI lineage: Eukaryota > Viridiplantae > Streptophyta > Magnoliopsida > Asterales > Asteraceae > Erigeron > Erigeron canadensis. Next base: position 48,979,088 of record NC_057768.1, on the reverse strand, counting down.
TTTTTTATCTTGTATTACAAAAGCCATATGTTATAGGGCTACTTACATTTCCCCTATATTTATATATTCTTTAATATGAATCTATGACTGAAGATGATTAAGGACAAGTGTATTAAAATTGAACTTTGGGAGACTGTCAACCCTTTCATTACCCTGTTGCAGGCAGAGCAAGGTCTGGTATCATTGTCTTACCATGTGGTGCCGGAAAGTCATTAGTGGGTGTTTCAGCTGCCTGTCGGATAAAGAAAAGTTGCCTATGTTTAGCTACAAATGCCGTTTCAGTGGATCAGTGGGCTTTCCAGTTCAAGCTGTGGTCAAACATTCGAGATGAACATATATGTCGATTTACATCTGATAGCAAAGAAAGGTTTCGTGGGAACGCTGGAGTTGTTGTGACCACATATAACATGGTTGCGTTTGGTGGTAAGCGATCCGAGGAATCTGAAAAGATCATCGAGGAAATCAGAAATAGAGAATGGGGTTTGCTTCTCATGGACGAGGTAAAACGTTATTTTATGTATGTCGAGTTTTCAACTTAATGTGAAACAGGAATCTTATCTTAGATGTGACGCTTGTTCAGGTGCACGTGGTTCCTGCCGCCATGTTTCGTAAAGTCATTAGTATCACTAAATCTCACTGCAAGCTTGGGCTTACTGGTATGCTCTTAGTTAAACAAATAATTTTGTGCAGGATTCTTTGACCTTCTTTTCTCTAAGGTGCATATACTTAATTTTGCAGCTACACTTGTCAGAGAGGATGAAAGGATTACAGATCTGAACTTTCTTATTGGTCCCAAGCTGTATGAGGCGAACTGGCTAGATTTGGTTAAGGGGGGATTTATTGCTAACGTACAATGTGCTGAAGTGTGGTGTCCAATGACGAAAGAGTTTTTTGCTGAATATCTGAAGAAGGAAAACTCTAAGAAGAAACAGGTATGATTGTTTAGAAGGTTGTTACATCCATATCTTTGAAATTTAAAGATATTTGGCCACTGTTCTTATTCAGTCTGTTACTGAAAACTGTTTATACCTGGCTTTATCTCAGGCACTATACGTGATGAACCCGAACAAGTTTAGAGCCTGCGAGTTTTTGATACGATTCCATGAACAGCAACGTGGCGATAAGATAATTGTTTTTGCTGATAATCTTTTTGCACTCACAGAATATGCAATGAAACTTCGCAAACCGATGATTTATGGTGCCACAAGGTCCATTATGGCTTACAGTTTCTGAATCAACCTTGTATCTTTGCCTTGCATGTGTTTAAGTGTAAAGTCGTATATATCTTGTACAGCCATATTGAAAGGACAAAGATACTGGAGGCTTTCAAGACTAGCAAAGATGTTAACACTGTTTTCCTTTCAAAAGTATGTCCCAACTCTCCTTTTGTTTTTTTTTTTAGTTGTAACTTTGTGTCTTTAGTATTAAATGTTTGAAAGCAATTTTTTGGGTCCTTGTAGGTGGGTGACAATTCAATAGATATTCCTGAAGCAAATGTAATTATTCAAATTTCATCTCATGCTGGTTCAAGACGTCAAGAAGCCCAACGGCTCGGGCGTATTCTCAGGGCAAAGGTATTTTTGGTTTTGTGCTTTTACCTCTTTTTGGTTTGTATCGTAAACACATAGTTGACTGACCTCTATGATGATTTATTTTAATGTTGTTATCGAGTATAGGGTCGTCTCCAGGATAGAATGGCAGGAGGAAAAGAGGAATACAATGCTTTTTTCTACTCCCTAGTATCTACAGATACACAGGTACTGCTATTAATGGTTATCAGCTTGGTTGATGTTTGTGTTGCAACCCATTGCAAGAACATTCAAATACTGGATTCCTTATCAGTCGATTTACGAGTATTTTTGACATGTCCGTTTTTTTAGAAGTTTCACCATAATCATAAATTGGAGAATGAAGAATATATTTGTCAGATTGGGAAATGACCTGCGATAAATATTTTTTTTTACTAGTAATTTGAAATGTTACCAATGAACTTTTGAATCTTGAATGTGACGTAGGCTGAGTTGGGTTTTCACTTTTCATAATGCAGGAAATGTATTACTCAACCAAGAGGCAGCAATTTCTGATCGATCAAGGTTATAGCTTTAAGGTAATTTGTTATTGACTTCTCGTTAATTTGTTTCTTATACTAATTAGAATGGTGTAATGTGTTATTGACTTCGTTACTTTGTTTTTTATACGAATTAAATAAACAGGTGATAACAAGCCTGCCTCCACCAGACACAGGGGCAGAGTTGAGCTATCACCGTCTGGAGGATCAACTGTCTCTTCTTGGGAAGGTCTAATAGTGTCCTATCTAGTCATCCTGAAGTTTTCAGCTAACTCATAGCATGAGTGTTGTATAGGGTACTTATATAGTTATGTGTTGCTTCTTTGATAGGTGTTAAGTGCTGGTGACGATATGGTTGGTTTGGAAATACTGGAAGATGATACAGATGAAGTAGCACTTCAGAAAGCTAAAGCCCGTCGTCGAATGGGGTCTATGAGTGCCATGTCAGGAGCTCAAGGGATGTATTATCAGGAGTTCAGGTTTGCTTTTATGTTTCTCTTTTTGTCAGCTTTCACTTGTGTACTAAAACCCTACTCAAGGCTTCTTAAGCACCCAATTAAGTGTTGAGTAAAGGCAGCAATTAGCCCATGTCGATCTGCAATTTGTGTTATTTTTATCTTTAAGTTGTCAAATGGTGACATCTAGATAATTTTATTTCTGAAATTGGTTTGGAAGTTGCCCAACATACTTTTTTAAAGCATACAACCTCTGACATAACTACACATTAATAATGAACTGTATAGTTGGCTACCTACCCTATTGTACCATTATATAAAGCCCTCTCCTGCACTAACTCCCTGTGGCGGCAAATCATCAGGAACCACTTGAAACTGCCAAAATCTGTCAGAAACCTCATTAAGCGGGTGCATTTCGGGGTATTATGCTAGTGAATATATGCAACAACTGAACAGAGATGTTTGTGGGCCAACTCAACCCTTACTTAAAACCCGTTGTCTCACCTGCCTCGATGATAGGATTAGCAACTCATTAGAACCTGGTCGTTGAAGCAAGTGTATTGCAACAATTAAAATTTGACCTATAAATTTATCAATCTTGGATATCATCTATATGGTGCTTAATTATGTATCAGTTGAGCAAGTATATGCTTCCAAGGTTTGCCTTAGAGTTATATTAATGACACTTGTAATTAGCCTGTATTAATGAAAGTATTAATTTATTGTGTCTGATGTGCAAAACAAACATTGTATAATAGACCTTTACATCATTGGTCGCGTGTCATTCCACGGAGTTGTGACAATTTTATATTTGTCTTTTCAGGAATGGACAAAAAGTAGGTACTAAGAGCAAGCCCAAGGATCCAACAAAGAGACATTCACTTTTCAAAAAGCGTTTTGTATGAACCCATACCATTAGGCATTAATTATGTCGTCAAAAGAGGTTCATGCATTGGGCCTATCTGTACGAAAATGATGACCGAGATCTGTTTTGCTGGTTGGCATGGAATGGCTTAATGCCCACTTTTCCTTCTCTACAATACTGGGGCATTCATAAAGAAAACTTGAATGTAAGGATTCTATTGATTCTAGTTTTGCTTTGTCGCATTTCTAGAACTACAGTAAAAGATATGTAACAAGTCCGTACTGCGGGAATTTTGAGCTTTCTTGGAGAATGTAAAACATTCACAAAGGTGTAATTAAAGCATGTGAGAGTGATAAGTATTCGATGAAATATGAAGTTATATGCAGAGTATACATGTTAGTAAAACGGGTGGTATTAATTTAGCTGTCAGAAATTATTTTTTGCTTTTCACATACCCAGTCTATTTAATCATTATTACACATTTGGATTTTTCAATGCTTCAATTTTTTAGCATGTGCAGTTGGTTGCATGTAAGTCCAAAAGCTTTAAGAATACAACAAAAAAGAGATGTACAGGCAATAAAAAACGTTTTCTTTAGATGTACGGTATGCAGTTTTAACAGGGTGTCAACGAGCCGGGTGGAGTATTAAAAACTTTAAGCTCGACTTGTTTAGTTAGTATTCGGCTTGATAACTCTTTAAAAGTGTGTTCGAGATTGAGCTCGGATAATTTAGTATTGTTCGAGTTTGATGCTCATTAACGTCTGTTGGCATTTTTTTAAAACTATATTTCAAAGGCCCTCGAACTCTTTAAACTCTCCAATTGCTCTAGCGGATAATTTTATTTATGAAGAATAAACTTTATAGTTAAAAGAACTCATAAAAATTGTAATTTAATTATAAGGGGATGTTTGGCTCATACACATTGATATATGTCTATCTATATATTATTAAATTCCATTGACTTTTGTTAATCAAACACACCATCTCGATGACAACGCCCCAAGGGATGATTGAACAAAGGATGCGTTGAGGAGACATTTGAAAAGTTTTCAATTTCAATTAATAGATTTCAATTCTTTCACACACATTTTGTGTACCAAAATGCCCGAATATGCACTTGTAATTTTATAGGAAGTGTCAGTTTGGTCTTGATTATACTAGGCTTACGACTGCGGAGACGCCTGAGACATCTTTACTAACTACTTGTGAACATGACACGTCGATAAATTATCAACATAAAAATTGCTTCACAAATAACGTCGTCTTTTTCCACACTTATGTACCACAATAAAACAAACGATGACAATTTTTCTTTTTGAGAAACAATCAACCTAATGTTACAAAATTAACTAAAATTAAAAGATGGCAATAGTGTAGTCTAATGTTACAACATCTATTCAATGGCAATAGTGTGTTCATATAATGATCCTACATTCACATGTAAGCACATAAGAAAAAGAAGAAGAAACAAAGACAACTCAATGGGTCACTTGCTTTATTGTGTCATGGTCTTGGATGATTCCGTCTTATCTCTCCAGACAGCCCACACTTCATCAGTTCTGAACCTCTGAGTAAAGGTTGATTCTTCAAATGGAGTTGTAGCTCCATGGGCATATTCAAGAAGGCCCGTATAAGCAATCATTGCCCCATTGTCGATGCAATACCTATCATCAGTTGCAAACAGCTTGCCGCCCCTTTCACCACACATAACTTTCATCATCTCTTGTAACCGTTCATTGCACCCAACACCGCCAACAATCAGAACATCTTTCTTGTCACAATGAGCCATTGCTCGTTCTGTGATCTCAACAAGCATAGCAAAAAGTGTTTCCTGGAAGTCCAGTCAAGAAGTTAGTTACAAATTAAAAGTGTGAAAGATTCCACTTTGACTAAAGTAGGTATTCAAAGATTTTAGGGTCTTTTGGAATCGTATTAGCTACCTGCAAAGAGTAGCATAAATCTGCAGGGGTACATTCATTGCTTTTTAACTTTTGATCAGCCTCAGCTTCAATGTAGCTCAATATTCCACTAAAAGACACATCCATCCCTTTTACAACATAAGGGAGGTCTATAAACTTCTCTCCCTTCTTCGCAAGCTGACGAAAAATACAAATAACCAAACAAAATCCAGGGTTAGTAAGCACAGATAAATGAATCCATCTTCAATGCATACTTATATGGTTACCCACCTATGAACTTGCATATTCTTTTCCCCCCATACATATACTAAGTTACTACTAAGTTACTAACGCATTATATTGAACTCATAATAGATAAGAGACTAGTAGACCTCAATCAAAATAATCTCTCCATTTTAACGAGAATGCTAGAAAAGGTAATAGTTTTATATAGCAAACTAAACAGAAAAAAAAATGTTACAATATCACACCTGCTCAATATTGTACCCCGGGCTAGGATCGTTCGACAACATTAAAACTCTAGCAAACCGGTCCAAACAATTACCTATAGCTATATCAATTGTCTCCCCAAATATTCGGTACCTGCCCTCACTGTATGCAATCACCTGTTTACAGATAAATAAAATAAGAATCGATATAATATTAGGAAGGGTAACTGACTTTTTAGTGATTGTGTATTTGCTTCTTCTTTGTACACTAACAATTGTTTTTGCAAAAATGCCAACAAAACATTTCATACCATTTGTCCAAAGTTACTACATTTTTTGCGTGCAAAATATGACATTCTGCCTAACTTCTTTTTCTGTTAGTATCAATGGTTTAAAAAGCCATTCACTCTTGAAATTACGAATTACAATAACAGCAGTACTAAAACAGTCACCTGTGTGTTTCCGCCACTAACATAAAGAACGACTGGATCATCAGCACCAGTGACAAGCCTCCCCATTTCAATATGAGCAACACAATGATTCACACCCACAATGGGAATCTTCCACAGCTGCGAAAGGACCCGTACAACGATAGCAGCAACTTGCAACGGAGCACCCATTCCTGGACCTTTCGTGTAACAAAGGCAGTTAACATCCTTTAACGTAATTTGAGCAGTTTCAAGCGCTTCTTTGACTAACGGGAGAACATGTTCCAAATGATGATGCGCAGTTTCGCGAGGGAGAAATCCTTGACCCGCTGGGGTAATGTAAGTGTGTCGTGGGTTCGATAAAATCGTCCCGTCTAGTGTCACTACGCCAACACCAATCTTGTTGGCTGATCCTTCAAACCCCAATGCTATCATTCTTTTCATCTAAAATATAAACCATTTCATCAAGTGTGATTATATATTTACTTTATGAAATTAACTATTTAACTAATATGTATGTGTGAAAAGTATGTGTTGTTCATTGGGGAATTTTATCAAACAGTTGGCGTGCACATAGAAATAGCTCAAAACTATGTAACAATAAAAGATTATACAACTAATAAAAAAATCTTGAAAGATTTACCTGAACTTATTCCGACGTATAACGGGTTGACGGTGGTTTGGCGGCGGTGATGAAAAAAGAGTGAAAGAGGGGATAGGCCGGGGTTGAAATCAGCTTCGGCTTTGAAAAAGAAAAAGGATATGATTTTTAATTTTTTATACCCTTGCTAAGTTGTGGCGTGTAATGCGGGCTAACTGATAATATAAATAAAAAAAATTAGTAACAGATAGTTATATTATTAATTACAGAACAATTTATGCGAATATAGAAACTTTATATATATATATATAGATGAATCGATTGAGTTTCATATAGATTTTTTATTAATATAATATTCATAAAATATTATATAATGTAAAATAAATCAAAATACATAAGGTCAACATTTATAAATAAAGACTTTGAAAATTCAAAATACGACACATTTAGTGGGACGGTGAGAGTACATAATGTTTTTTCAAACGACGTTCTAATCTAGATCTACTCCTAAATTACACGCATGTTTGAGATGAAACTCAGGACACCTCAAAAAATCCCCAATTAATCCGCCCCACAAATGTGAAAAGTGGACCCGGACCCCTCAAGGTCAAAGACCTATGAAATGAAATATGTAATGATGTATGATGATACAAAAAATATAAAAATATGTAATGATTTTTGTATAGTTTGATGTAAATAAAAAGATTTTAAATATTTGTAAGGACGTTAAAGAATTATATGTCGAAGAGTGAAGAACGTCTAATGTCGTTCCTTAGAGATAGTTGTTGGAGTGTGATCATTTTATTATAAATAGCATATCCGGGAATAATTTAAGCCTACGAGGTCACACGAAATGACACGGTAACTCGATAATATTAATTGATATATTAAAGTAATATATTAATTAGTTTGATCACGAAATGATTAATTAAAGGGTTAATTATATTTAATTGATTAAAGAGGAGAATTAAAATGTGAAAATCGGAAAATGGACTTGGACCTAAAGCCCATGTAGGGGGACGGCAATATGGAGGCCTTTTTAAGCCTTTATGTTGCTTATTTTTCAAGATATGTTAACCCTAATTAAGCCCTATAAATAGAGACTTAATTCTTGGTTTTTAATATACTTTTTCACATAAGCAAATTCCTCCTTTTTCTTCCTTGCTTTGAAGTGGCCGAAATTCCTTCTTCTTGAGGGGTTTCGACTTTGAAGTTAAGGTTCAAGCAAAAGGTTGTTTGGTTTGTGATCGAGTACTAGCATACGTTTTTCGGGGTGTCTAGTGTGCGATCGTAGAGGGGTTTTGCTTTAAAACTAAGCATTACTAATAATTTTATTATTATCTTTATTGGAGCTTGCATAAGGTACACGACTCAATTCTAGTCTTTGTTAATTAATTTGATTGCATATATGTTTCGATTTTTTCCGTTGCGCTTACTCGTGATTATGTATGTTTATGTGTTCATATTCTAACAATAGTCTTACGTATACCATATATTCAAAACAATATACTAAAGGGATGCTTGATTAACGATGTTGGGAGGTAAAAAATGGGAAAGGTAATGAGTAAGCATGTTTGGTTAAGAGTAAAGAATCATTGTTTAATAATGGGAAATGGACTATATTCATTAAATTAGAGGAATGGTAATCATAGCCCACTTGATCTACAGTCGCTAGCACCATCACTTGCTCTATTTCCGTCGCAGCCACCACCTCCACCTGTTTTGCTGCCGCCGCCACCTACACCACCACCTCTATTGTCGCTGCCCCACCGCTACTTAATCTTCTGCCGCCACTATCACCTGTCACCACCACCATCTGTTCTATCGTTGCCGGAACTACCACCCCCCTGCATGCTCTAGAGCCACCGTCACCACATGTACTACTACTGCCATCACCACCGAAACCACGTGTTTGCTATACAGCGGTTTCTGCCGCCGTCACCAACACCACCTCTTGTTCTACTGCTGCCTGCCATCACACCACAACTAGGTTGGTAGGTTTGCTTATTTGCTACTCATGTTAGTTACAAGAAACAGGCCGGCCTCTTTTCTTACTTGCGAGCATCTTTTGTAAAGTCATTAACAACCTCACTTCAAGCTTACAATGGGAAGGATTCTTCAACATTCTTTTCTCTAAGCAATGCGACCAATCCCGAACTTTCTAAGGAATAAGAAGAATATGCTACGGAGGTTGATGACCAGGTGCACGTGTTTCTTGCTAACATGTTTCATAGAGTCATTAGCATCACTAAATCTCACTTCAAGCTTTGCCCTTATGGTATGCTTTTAGTTACATACATTTCTAAGTGAAGGCTAGGATTCTTTAAACATTCTATCTTCCCTTTCTCTTAGTAGTCTGACGAGTCCCAAACTTTCTGAAGAACAAAAAGAATCTGCTATGGAGGTTGATGACTGATGACCCCGGCGGCTTTACTGAGACATTGGGCCCATAAAAGAACTTACAAGGGACCTCAGATTCTACATGTTTAAACTCCGAGTTGGATACAAATATATAACTTCAACAGATTTTTAAGCACAATTTATACAACGGTTACTTACTATATTTATGTTTACAACTCTAAAAAAGAACTACACCTAAAACATGTAAATAATACACGGGCATTTTCTAAAAGTATCAAATTTCTAAATTCAGGTTCAGGATCATTTCTCATTCTCTCATTTCCATAATCAAAACTCTAGATATACGGCTTTCGGGATTAATCATAAAATTGGGGAAACCAGGAAGCTTTTGAGGTTTATTTTCTCGATTTGATTGGATCTGCATTCATTGGTTCCTAACTCGGCTGATTTGATCAAATCAAAAATCCATTTATTGTTGAATGTTTGAGATTGATCGGTTGTGAAAGGAATCGTACAATGGGTAAGGGCAAGGAACATGTTCACAAGATGAAGCTCCGTAAGAGCTACCAGAATGTATGGCATACGGATCTTATGAGCATCATGGCTGCAGATACTCCTTGTAATATAATCTATATCATCCATAATTTCGTTTTCATTACCTTTATAAGTTTTGATTCCTTTACAAATCAATTATAATTCATATGTTTTCTTTTCCTGTTGTAGATTGCTGTTATTCGTTATTCTGGTAAGCGCCTCAATCTTTGATGATATTTCCATCAGCTTATCTATAACAGATCTATTTTTAATATCTTTGCATATAATATAATAAAGAGGAATCTGATTTAGATTCATGATCAATATCAAAGACATATTTAAAATGTACATACTATAAACTCCAATAAACGGAGCCACAAACGTAGAAAAGAAAACCAACCTAATGGCCATATAAGGTTCCTAATCATTAGAAAAGAAACCCTTCATATGCTTTCTGCCTAGGGGACATATAGTCCCTTGAATTGAACCAACAATTGGTGTCTACAGAATTCTATCTATATATATGGGGTTCCAACATTTACTAATGATCTTATATCTATAATCAGTTTCCTTACTAATTTACTATTGATGTTTCTTAAACGCTTTTAAATTACAGTGGACCATGTGCATCATACAAGCTTCGTAAACGAGCTCTCTATGGTGACATGTCAAGGTAAATACTTTTATCCCAACAACTAAACTTGATGTATTGAGATTTTTCATCTAATAAACTGTTAAACTTTCGTCGCTTGATCTAGGTATACATGTTGTGGTGGATATATGCCCTGCAGTGGAAAATGTCGAGAACGTAAATGCCCTAAGTTTTGTCTTTGCACAGAGGTATATATATATTCGTTTTAGAAAGAATAACATTTATTGATTATAGGCTGATGCTTGACTAAATTCAAAGTTATACTACATATGCATACAATGCTTACATATCTGTATTTATCAGGTCGTATTTTGCTTTGGAAATTCAGTTGCTAGTACTCGCTTTATGCTGCAAGATGAGTTCAACATAAAAACAACGAAATGTGATAATTGCATCATTGTACGTAATCTCTCGGTGTCAACTTTCAAGTTACCTCATACATATCATTAATTAATCCATCGATGGTTTGATCAATTTCCCATTGTGATCAGGGTTGTATGGTTTGCCTTCAACAAGTAGCGTGTATTTTTTCCATAATTGCTTGCATTCTTGGAAGTGATGAACTCAATGATGCATCTCAATTGCTGAATTGCTTAGCGGATATGGTTTTTTGCACGTACGTTGTCCATTTTCTTTTCTCTTCAATTTTATACATGTCGTTAAAACTCCAAATATTTATATCGATCTTGTGGTTTGTTTTTGCAGGGTTTGCGCATGTATGCAGGTATTTGAGTCTTTATCTTAATGTATCAAAACCATAAAGAGCTTTCTATGACCTAATTTAACGCTTTCTTATCATTATCACTTGTTCTTGAACTTTTTTTAAAAGGTAACTTAATGAGTGGGTTGGCTACTAGAGTTATGGGTCAAAAACTGGAAGTTTTTGTATTTGGCTTGAATGGGCTAGTTTGGGTTGACCTTATTGTCCCTTTTTTAGTTGATTTCAAATAATAATTTTGTGAATGAATGATTTAGAAGGTCTTATGTATTATCAATATGTGCACTTTGGGCAAATTTTGACCCGTTTGACCCATTTCCTTTCAATATTTTACTAAGTTAGCATAACCAAATTAATCACTCATAATCAAATAGATTGAAATTGCGACCTCTACTTTAAACAAGATTGTTTAGATTGATGATCTCTTAGAACTATCAAAAAAGCCATTGTGCTTTGTTACATTAGTTTCACTAACGGAATTTGGTGTGGAGTAATTGCCTTGCAGACACAACACAAGGCTGAAATGGACAAACGAGATGGAAAATTTGGAATGCGTCCAATGGAAGTTCCTCCGGTCCAGGAAATGTCAAGAATTGATCAGTCATATCCGCCACCACATTTACAATACGGACAACCACAGTACGGTTACCCACAACCATATGGGCAACCACAACCTCCACAATATCAAGGCTACCCACCTGCCCACTATCAAGGCTATCCTCCACCACATCAAGGCTACCCACCCGCCCCCTATCCAGGATACCCTCCTTATCCTCCACCACTACCACAACATCAAGGCTACCCACCTGCACCTTATCCTTCTCAACCTCCTCCATCTCATGGTCAAGGCCACCCACCACCACATTATATGTAAATTAACCATATCGGTATCATGTGTTATTTTGCAGGCAATAACGTAAATTAAGTTTCTTGAGTTGTTATATAAGTAGCAGTGTAGTTTCTACTAGGTAAATACTTCTTGGTGAGACTAAAATCTTTCATAGGTTGTGTATATGCATTTGTATTTGTATATCATACAATTATCGATCATGTACTTAGTTGTAAACTTTTGAAGTAGCTTAGGTACTTGGTTTTATAAATTCACTACTGGAATATTTCAATCTATAAGCTCTTTATTTTTTTTATTTTACTTGGACCAGCCTATTAAAAAATAAGTACATTTAGAGAGAGAAACGGAGACTTGAGTTGGAAGGATTAGAATTGTTTCAATTTTTGTATGTAATTGTATACCCTTGTACATTATAAGTTTCTTTAAAAAAAAAACAACTACTCGTAATTTAGTTGGTCAAATGTTATATTCAATTTGCTCTTGTGTGGAAGTAAGTAAAAAGGGTTAGTGCTAAAGGCGGCTTAATTATTAAAACACACACACATGAGAATAATGTAATTTCACACGTCACACGTGGATTGATTAAAAGAACTTTATTTAATAATGCACCATATAATGAGACCAGTGCTCAGATCCGTTCATTAGACTGGTAGTCTCAAGATATATAAATCTTATAATAATTGTTAAACAAAAAGTATTTGACCAATATCACAACTTAATGAATACGAAAGCTAAAGAAGAAACTTAATTAACATATGAAAATTAACTTCATATAAATATTGATTCCAGATCACAACTTAATTAATACGAAATCTAAAGAAGAAACATATGGTAATTAACTCCATATAAATATTGATTTCAGTTTACCTTTTTTTCAACCTTAGTTAAATAAAAAGAGAAACAAAAAATGCAAAGTATATAATTTTAAAAATACATAACAATTCATCAACAAAGACCATCTTGAACGTTTTAATTGTCTTCGGGTTGTTCACAACACGGAGTCGTAGATGATGGTTAACATGTGTTGGCTTATAAGATTTTTTTTATTAAAGGTCGGTATTTTTTATTAAATAAATATTACAAAAAATGGATGATTAATAAGGAGGGAGTATTAGGTTAAAAGAAGGGGATTAGAGGTGCTAAGTGTACTCCCAACCTCATCTTTTAGTTATATTACTAGTCCTAATACTCGTATGATATACAGTAGTTATAGAGATTGTATTATAAAGAAATTCAAATATCTCATAAATGATTTGTGAGTATAAAATAAACTGTAGTTAAAGTAAACCGATGATCGAAACTAAGTTATAATAAATAGTAATGATAAATATACTATATGTTTAGTTAAAGTTTTAGATTTACCTTAAATTTTTAAAATCACATCAAAATTGAAATTTGTAAACATAAAGAATGACGACAAATAGTCTTTTGATTTTGGATTTTAAACTCAATTTTTTAAAGTTTTCATGTTATTAACTTATTATAAGTAATATAAGTAATAAAAGTTGAAGAAATGAGAAAGAAAAAGAGACATATTTATTAAAATTTAGTATAATATGTGTTTTGTATATATAAACTAAGAGTTAGACTTTAATTCTAGGTTTAATAAGTAAATTGATTATATATACAATTAAAAAAGTTAATTTAATAATGTAGATAAATTAAAAGGATACATGTCGATGAAGGATTACGTCATGTGTTTTTTTAATAATATGTCAATCTTGTTTTAGATTTTTTTTAATTTATTGGTAGATAGATGGGATGGGGAGTGTTGGCACAAATTTAAGTTCGGTGGACTTGGTGATGCTAGTACTGGTCCTAACTAATTACTACTAAAGATATGATGTGAATAATTCAAGTCAACAAAATTCAAGTCAACCATTGTTGTTGTTGTTGACTCAACCCATCCTGATCTAAACGTGACTGCTATAAGATTGTAGCATTGTATTTTGATAGGCTTTTAAACCTTATCGATCTTTAACTAACAACGAACAATAATTTGGTATTTTTGCAAAAAAGTTTGAACATTGATGGTCTTCAATTTTAGAGGTCACTATAATTATTTCAATATTAATCATCAAAATATGTAACAAGGCATGTATTTTGGTCTGTGTGGGGAATTATTGTAGCGAAATAAAAAGGTACAACATCATTATTAACACGTTATATATGTTTTGGTTTGTTCTCTTCTGCGATGCCTATTCTTATATCTTGAATGCGGCGTTTATTTTCCAGTTAACCGTTTTGTTGAACCCTCTATGAAATCTAGATATTTTATGATTTATAGGATGGACATAGTATAGACAATCGAAAATTACAAAAAGTGAAAGAAAAAGAATAAATATAATAAGAAAGAGAAAAGGTGAAGGGATGTTGAAAGTTGACTAGTGTTTGTGTAGTAGACTAATAATAAATACGCGTTAATGGGATGATTACTTCTACGGGCTTTCCAGATTGGATCACTAGCTACTTACAACCAAGGAACCTTCTTATTTCCTTCTTTGTACGTAGTAATATAGTCCGAGTAACATTTTTCTTATTTTAATACTAGCTACTACCGTATCTAAATTTTAAAAGACAAACAGGAAAATTAAAGCTACATCAGTTTCATGTAGTTCTGCCTTACAGATCGATAAAGAAGAAGCCTACCTTTTCATACCTACCTACCTACCTAGTAGACTAGTAGTAGTGTTGTGTTATAACAAAAGATAATGGGAACAACTTTAAGCTCGATACCATAATTAGATACCAATCAATTCACCCAATATGAGACATATGATATCGGTATAATACTTTCATCTTAATTCTCACATAATTTAGACACCTTAAAAAATGCAACTCACATCTTTAAAATTTCACATCCAAGTCTAGGCTCCATTAGTAATGAACTAACATGCATTGGTGAATGATTTATTGTCTTCCTTTGTCTCAATTGTAAGAGACCCATTGTGACCAGTTAACTTATGATCTATACTTTTGTCGATGACTCAATAAAATTGTGATAATTTGTTGGTTCATATATATCATCTAATAAGATGAAGAATAAAATGATGACTATGGTCATGTTTTGAGCACAACCAACCCGGATGCGTCGGGCTTTGGCATGATATGACACCATAATACCATATATAGTTTGCTTTACATGTACGTAATAAGAATAGTTGGTTAGTTTAGTTAGTTATGATTGTACAATTTACATGACTTATAACAGTATGATGACTTTGGGAGTAAATTATGTATCTAAAACTACTCAAAAGAATAAAGATGTAAGATTCTTAAACTACTCTAATACTAATTTAATATCAATATTAAAGATTGAATCCGGATCTTCTATCAAATATACTAAGTTACTAACCCCATTAAGTTTACCAATTTTTAAATATTTAGTATATGTTGGATCACACCATTTTATAGGATTGTTGCATCCGTATGCAAACTTCCCTCCTTTCACGAAGCGTGCGTGATCAATTCTTGGATACAGTTGTACCTCTTACATCTAAACATTATTTTTCTATAACGGTTTGCTAAACAAAATAATTGTTATGTACGCATTTTTTTTCAACGGCAAAATTTCATTACTCAAGGGTGTTATCGGTTTTTCCTTCGGTTCACTTTGATATATCGGTTCACTTACCTCCCATTTTCCGGCACTTTTTGGCAAAGTGTCCATTGGCCATTTGGCCTAGTAGAGCCGATTGTAGTTTTCTTTGGTTTCCTTTTTCAGCAAATTTCTCTTTTATTTGTTTTTTTTTATTTTGACAAATTTTTGACAACTTTTGACCTTTAGTTTTCTAACCCTTAACAATTTGGTAAATTTTTTGAAGACCACACGATATATTTCTATCGGTCATTTTCTTGCCAAGAGTTGTGAAGGCATCCATGACTCTAATCAAACATCAAGTAACATCTTAAATTTTTACCATCAATAATTTATGATCATATTTCATATTTTACCTCCAAAGAGACAAAGTTTGCTCAGACAAAATCTCTCCCCACTTTTTTATGCATTTTGTTTTAACTCATTTTTATATTACGGAGTATAATTTTCAGAATTTCCAAATGGTTGGAAAAATATCCTGTAATGGTTAAGAACTTTAAAAATATAGTTAAGAACTTTAAAAAATTTCCCATCTAAATAGTTAAGCTAGAACTTTAAACTAACTGCATGCATTTTAAAAAAATATCCTGTAATGGTTGGAAAAATATATAATACATTAATACCTATAGCAAAGCCAAAAACACGAAGTCACATCCCTCCACATTTCCTTTTCTATTTAGCAACTTCATGAAAAAAAAATTAATAAATAAATAAATAATATGAAGGAACTTTAACCATGAAAGCTCTGCTTTTTTTTTTTTTTTTCTTCTATTACTTTTTTGACATATATATTTGTGTATACATATATATTCCGTATAATACAATCGCAGTATCACCGTTCTTTCTCTACTAACTAAACTAAAAAGTTAATACCAAAAAAAAGGGGGAAAAAAAAGAGACAAAACTACTATTGGAATTTAATTCCAATGTCTAGAATTCACTAACCATCTCCGACGACGACTCGTCGTAATACTCACCGATACCGGAAGCAGCCCACAACCCTTCATTAAAAGAATCTTTCAAATGATCAGGTATTAATGGTGTCCGGCAAAGTGGGCATGTTTTCTGATCATGGTCCATCCACCGGTCTAAACAACTCCTGTGGAATATATGCCGGCAGTTTGTCAGCCGCCGGATTTCATCTCCGCCATCAAACTCATACAAACACACTGCACAACTCTCCGGCGGATCCACCAGCTCAGAATATTTCACCACCGTAAGTAGTTCCCGGAGGAGCATAGCCGACACAGATTGGAACTGATTGTATGACTCTGTTTCGGTCGGGTCGGTTGAGAAATCGGGCTCTAAAAATTCGCCTAGACCCAGTAGCCGAAACACTCCCGAAATTATTTTCCGAATTAATCCGAGTAATGTCAATACATGTATCAAAAGTTTTGGTAGAAATAACTCGGTATATCCTACTGGAAAACCCATAGATCATTCAAGAAAAAATAAAATACTAGTTTTAAATAAATGAACCAGAAGGTTCCAATTTATAGGAAATTTGGTATGTTTTTTGGGTCAAAAATTGTTGACGTAGAGGTTGGATTGAAGGTGAGATGATATGGATACGTGCCGTGAGATGTATGCTATTGTAGGTGTGTATATAACTATATATATAGAAGGGAGTGGAAATGAAGGGTGTTAAGTGGAGTAGAGTGAACATGAAAAGGGGTTAAAGTGAAAATAGTGAGCAAGTCAGTACTATGATTGGACCACTGACACGTTGTATGAAAGGATTGATCACACGTTAAGTTGTTGCTATCCTTGTTTATTTACTCAGTTACTTGGTTTTTACATATTTTTTTAACTTATATCCTATTTTTAAAGTAATAGTCTAATTTTTTTTTAATCATTTGATGATAACATATAAATAATTAAAAGATAAGATTAAGAAAAAAATATAACAATAATCTCATGTCAATTATGATTTTAGAATGATTTTTAGGCTAGTATTTAAAAAGATATATATTAGAATAAAATAAGTAATAAGTAATTGATCCTAAAATGATAATAATAACAAAACAATATTTTTTACCATATATAAAAATATATACATTATATAATTTAAGCTTTATTTTTAACAACCCTATAAAGAATAACTAGATTATTTTCCCGCGTAATACGCCATAAATATTTATAAATTTACTATAGATTTAATATGTGATAAACTAATATTTTGACAAGTATAAGATAGATATGTTAAAATGACAAGGGTATCAATTTAAATAAATTTTGTTGAAACGTTGAATTTGTTACTAAATATTCTGGCAAGGCACCAGATTAAGAAAAAAATTACATCAAATGACTCAGGTTAATTTGCTACACGGTCCAAGAAAAAAAAGTGTTACGACGTGTGCTAATCCAAATAAACAAAACATATGCAATATAAAATAGGTCATCATTTGTTACATTGTTATCCCGAAACTGCACATTGTTGCGATGTTTTTCAATGACCATCACCAAGTAAATATATCTTTATATATATATATATATATAGTTTCCTTATTTTGAGAACCATGAGAACTCTTAGTTTATATATATGTTTACATGTTTTTTTTTGTTCATTCACATGTGAAATTATATAAAAATGTATGTTGTAGATTTCAAGAAACCTTCAAAATAGTCTTTTGTGAACTCGTGAATGAGTTTGTTCACGTTTTTTGTTCACATGTAACAAACGGCTATATATAAGGTTTTGAAAATTTTTTATTCTGCAACATATGCTTTTATAACATTTCACATCTGAATGAACAAAAAACATGTGATCCAATATAAAATTTAAGAGTTCTCACGGGTCTTACAAAATTATAGGTTCTCAAAATAAGACAAATGGTGTGATATCACAGGGACTAAAAATGCAATTTAATCTAATAATAGACAATAAATAATAATACATTACAGAATCATATTATTATCGGTGATTAATGAGCCTTTTAAGTTATTTTTTAGTTGAACATCAAAGATAGAACTAATTTTATAAAACCGACTAGTAAGATAGTATATGATTTAAATTACAAAATACAAGATGAAAATACAATGGTTATTTTTTACTTTTGACTTATACAATAAAAATTGTAAAAATAAATTTTAGATTATTATATATACTAGCTAATTAACCCGAATTCAATCCGGGCATATTAATAAGAGTGTTATAAAAACCTATTTTCATTACTTAAGTTGCGACAGTCTAATGGTACTCATGACCTCAAAATAATAGTCTCTATAATTGGTTTACTAACACGCATAATATACAGATAATTTATAAATATATTATGAAAAAATTATTTAGATGATGAAAATTAAAAGACCATATATAATATATTAGAGTATTGGAAAGAAAATAAAAAAATTTGTTTAAAAAATTAACATCGTAAAATAACAAAAATAAAAATGAAATAAATTTTAAGAAGGAAAATATTTGTGACATCATAAATAAATTAAATAAAAAAGAACTAAGTTTTAAGAAAAATTTTGAAAGTGACAAATAAGCAAGTTTTATTAAATGATGATGTCACACAAATGTTCTTTTATTTAGTATAAAGATTGGATTAACAGGATGTTGATCAGGAGCACATATGTTTTTTTTTTTTTATCAACAATAAGTTATATTTTATTGTTATTTGAAGTAAGAGAATTAAAGGTATAATATAATAGGATTGAAAAGGTTGGTTATAGTATGACATAATGTAGTTTTATATATTTTATTTATTTAAAGAGATAAATATAAAATATTTTTGATTTTATATATAGATATCTTCTAATAATAAATTAAGTACGAGTAGTAAAAAACAAAAAGAAAAAAAAAACGGTTGGTATCCCGACCAGACTTTTGGTAATTAAATCAGACTATTTGCAGCGATAATCGCTGCAAATAGTGGTATTTTTGTCCATATACAACTATTTGCAGCGATTACTGACAGAGGGTCGGTTATTTTTTACCAGATTTGTCATTACAGACAGCGGGCCCACACTATTTGCAGCTACTACTTGCAGTCGCTACAAATAGTAGATGTGGTTGAGATAAAAAAAGTTTAGTTGAGACACAGTGCGCGAAAAAAAAGTGGGAGGGGGTGGGGAACAAGACATGGATTCATTGTACCTCGAGAATACTGTACTGTGAATGGTCAGTAAAAAATCATTTCTGTATAGGCCAAAACTGGATTTGACTCGACATCATGTTACCTGCAGTTAAGTTTGCCTGTTTGTACGTCATGCAAATTATTCATGTACATCCATGTTCATCGCTTGCAGACTAACATTGAACAACTTGCACACTAACATAAATGCTTTAAATATTTTTTAAAAAAAATAAAAATAAATCCTCTTAAATATTAACTTAAAAATATTCTTAAAACAATAAAAAAAGTAACATGTGATATCCACGAATTCTCTTTTTTTAATCTTGCCCCTGATTTTTTCGCATATCATCATCTAATAGTCAGTGGCGGATCTTGGAATTTTTAATGATGGGGGCCAGTTTTTTTTTGCCATCGATATGTTCCGACTATTATATTATGGTTATGCAATACACTAAATCGGGCCGGGGGTCAAACAAAAATAACACTAATAATGTAAGTTTTCATTCAAATTACCAATACATAGTTTTTAACCAACACAAAACTATAAACACTCATGAAAATACCAAAAGAAAAAGTGTGGATTATAGATTGTGGGAGAAAGACCTTTTTACGTGGATTGTTGGCTAAAACATAAAATTATGAATGAACTAAGTGACTTATGGGTTATAAAAGCTAAAAAGGTAAGTTTTAATTTTTGCTGGAGCCTGAAACTTAAATAAAGGGAGGAAGACCTTTCTAGTGGATTGTAAATTGTGGGTTAAAACATAGAATTATGAATACACTAAGTGAATTATGAGTTATAAAAATTAAATAGGTAGATTTTATTGTACTGTAAAATTTATTAAACAATCAAAAGTTTTTAAAAAAGTAAGCCCTGGGAGACGACTTAATAAATACAAATTTTTTGACAAAATACGGATATATTAGTACACTAAGCGAAAAAATGGTGGTGGCTCGGGCCCCCACTGGTCCCCAAAAAGAACCATCCTTGTTAATAGTTAAAAGGATTTTTTAGTTATTTTGTTAAAAAAAATAATCATTTCCATATAAATATTAATGAAAAAAAAAGAGTTATTTTAAATGTTAATTCACCAATTATGATATAAATTTCAATTTACATAAATACTAATCTTTTCTAATTAAAAAATTATCTTCTAATATATATTTGTAGTTTATAGAATATATATTACAATTAAGTTATAGATTGGTAAGGTATTTGACCTTTGAAAGATCCATCTGGGTTCAAGTCTCACTTCTCACATTTGTGAGGGTGGATTGATAGGAGTTTTTCAAGAGTCATTATTTCCAGACATACGTGTAACTTAGTAGTAGAAGTAGAATATAATGTCGTTTAAAAAAAATAAGTTATTAATCAGGGGAAATGATTTAATCAAATAGCTTAATAATCTTCATAACCATGAGATGATGACAAATGAAAAATCATGGGACAAGATTAGGAAAGATAATTAGTGGATACCACATGTCATATTCTTAATGTTTTAGGAGGATTTTTAAGTTAATTTTTAGAAAAATTTATCATTTTCATATTAATCATGTCGTCAACTTAGTTTGTTTATAATGTACGAAGTAAAATGGAAGCAAGATAAGGTCACTTTTCTTTTTACAGTAATTTTTTTAGTTGATAGAATGTGTTTTATAATTTAATATAACTAAAATGTGATATAATTGATTTTTAGTGAGGAGAGGATTCGTTCAAGTTAGTATTAAATTGATTGGTAAAGTTGAGGGAATCTCAACCATTGATTAAAAATCAAAGGTCATGATTTAATAATCAACTTTTAATCATAACCATTGCTATTTTAATCAACGGTTGAGATCCTCTCAACTTTACCCCTCAAGTTGAGGTAATTTGAGGAAATCTTTACCTTTTTTAGTGTGTTGGACTAAGTACAAAATGAGTTCATGTAAGTATTTGATATTTATATTCATGTTTGTGTCAACATTAATTTGAAAGAAAATGCTTTCGAATACATTTTACATTTTAATTTTTTGTTCGCTCAAAAATATATACGTTTGATATATCAGTGTGCACATAAAATAATATTGAATATTTAGATATTTATATTTTAACCTGACATATTTTAATCCGTAGATTGTTTAGAAATCATTAACTTTCTTGGGTCCATCGGACCCCAAGAATTCCTAGTCAATTTCTATTTAGAAATTATTAACTTTATTGGGTCTACTAATGATATTATTAATAAATTGATTATAATACTTATGTTATAAATATACCTCTTACATCAATAGCTACACAACTCGAAGCCACCACCACCATTTTGTAACTTTCGCCATCACCATACTGTCGTCACTACCATCACCAATGCTATCAGTATCATTCATATATCCATCCACTATAACTATATACATACGTTACAATCGGAAGTGTCAAATATATAAATCTAAAACACAATGACCCACTACGCACTAAAAGTCGACAAAAATATTGTTATACAAAAAAATATTAATAGATGTATTTAGTTTGATTAGCATATAAGCATACTCTTAAAAATCAAAAGTTGACATACATAAATTCAATTATTTCTTCGAAAATTTCAACTTTTAATCAATCATACATCTTTACGTCAGTTTTTTAGTGTACGATTAAACCTATTTTTTTTCCAAACATTCAGTCAGAACAAGACATTAAGAAAACCTCTTCATATAATGGTGAATTCTTACATATACTTTAGACATCGAAATGTTAACTGTAAGTCGTTACCAGTATTCAAAGGACAAATCCTAAAACTTATCATCCCTAAAGATGAAACTTAAAACCTTTAGATAAAATCTAGGAGTGCCTCCACAGCATTGACATTATACCTATTAACTTAATCATATTTATTAAACTTTTAAGTGAAAATTCATCACGAAAGAAACAAATGAGCATAACGAAATTTAAATACCACATTAAAAGCCCGGCCAAGTGGACCGTGCTATTTGTCATGACTCCTTCAGTCGAGTTAATACCTAAAATGGTATAGTTGAAAAATATATTTATCAAAATGGTATAGTTTAAAAAATATTTGTTTTTAGTAACAATATTTACTAAAATGGTGTTTTTATTAATTTTTGTAGTATTTTGACTAAAAATTATTGATTATATACATGAGCCCTATTTCTCTTACATATCAAATAAACTTTATTTCTCAATTATATCATTGATGTTGCTACCTCATATTTTTTTATCTTAAAATTTAAATCATCAACGAGTAAAGCTTTGGCTACTTGGTGAGTTTAATTGCTTATCATATAATATAATTTTTATTCTTATTTAAAATTTTATTTTTTTTATATATCCATTCTCTATGAGTACCAAACAACGAAATCTATTCTATTTCCAAATACTCATTCTCATTATTTCTATTCTTTATTATATTTCTATTTTCTATAAATCCTTCCTACCAAACATCTTTTAATATCTTTTGGTCCAATTTGATATCAACATGTTTCGCACGTGTGGAATGGTGGATCATCTCATAAGTTTTAAGTAACCTAAATTGAGTGGGCTACAAAAACTATATTGCGAGATGTTTGTCACAATTAGAATAATTACATCACATGACCCGATGTTTGTTCAAAAATTCACTCTTGATCCTTTAGTTATGATATTTGTTATATCGATGATATTTTATGCCATTACTGAACCAATTATATGTTTTGTACGGTTGTTAATTTTTTATTTTTTTTAGTAATTTTTTTTTTCTACAAGCAAACATTTTCTCTTATTTCTTAACTCTAAGTTCTAAATTTTTCTTTTTTCATGATTAATTTTATGGTTGAATTTTTAAGCAATAACCAAATCTACGTCTCTAAATACATATATAGTACACACAAATATAACTTTAAATATACGTCTCGATGTTTTGGATATTACATCTAGATAAATAAAGATTCGTTAGAAAGATTTTTTAACATAAACATTACCTGTTACAACTAAATAAGAAAAAAAAATCAGTTTGCTTATATTTAGTTGTTGTGTTTGATAATGTGATTGAAAAAGCAATAATCTCTATTTAATATTTTTTATTCATACCAAATCAGAGATAATTTATTTGTTTTTTCCCCTTGTATTTTAGTCAATTCAATCTTGATAGTAAACCTTAGAATCATATGAAACATGTGACTTAGGATGTGCATGTTAATTAATCATTAACCATTGCAATTTTGTGGTTGGAGCACTAACAATCCTGGTGGATGAGGTCAAACTACTTGAAACGTGTTTTTAATATATCCGAAACGAAATATTATTGGGCCAACAAGCCCATTCTAGTCGTGGTTTTCCATGCACGACAGCACGAGTATTATGTTCTAGTTGAACTTGAACCCATCAATCTGTTAACAACTTGCTCGTATATAATTGACACTACAAAAAAAATTTTCGTTTGTACCCACCATATTTTAAAAATGCTAAAAAACTTCAAAAGTTGTTCGCACTTAAAAATGTGTATAAATAATCTACACTAAAAAATGTGAAAAAAGTTACAAGTTTCACATTTAAAAGTACGAAGAAAATTTTTACACACTAATAAGTGTGTAAAATATTAGATTTGTACGCACTTTTAAATGTAAAGATAATTTCTTTGCGGGTGATTTCTATGCACTATAAAAATCATTTCTTCGCAGGTGATTTTTACACAAGTGCGAAGAAATCGCCCGCGAATAAATGATCTCCACACTTATGAATGTATAAAGTATAAATTTTGTACACACTTATTAGTGTGAACGTTTTTCTTCACACTTTTAAATGTGAAACTTGTAGCTTTCTTCGTACTTTTTAATGTAGACTATTTTGTACACATTTTTAAGTGCGAAGTATTCAACAAAATTTTACACACTTTTCAAAAGTGTGTAAAAATGATTAATTTGTTGTAGTGTGAATATATATATATATATATATATATTTTAACAACAGTGGTGATAGTGATTGGACTCAGCGGCATGCCTATTCATCGTCGGTAGAGATCGACCACGTCACCAGCACAGTCAATCCGAGGGCATGACTGGCGGTGTAAGTCCTTCTACCGTTCTAGAGGAAACGAGCTAAACGCTATAGAAAACTCTCATGCCCCACCTCATTGGCAAGGACAACATTTTAACATAATCATAATTTATGTACAAGTAGTTAAGTGATCGAATAAGTGATAATATATTAATTAAACATAGATTTAAGAGATATTTTAAGTTATCTGCCATTATTATTGTTGTTGCCGTCTTCGTCTACTATATTCATTTTAATATAACTTAATTGTTAACGGGTGGTGTAGCTCAATGGTTATGGATATGATGATCGAGAAAACATTTGTCATATATGTAATGTAAGGTCTTGAATTTAAATTCAGACACCTTCAATGCCACAAAGGTTAAATGAGTTAGGTATTCCCCACATTATAAGCCGGTTTGGATCGGTAATTATCAATATTTGCCCCCACAATGGCACAATATATAACTCACTACTAAAGGGCCTCATGAGCTGACAATCAATCATATCCGGATTAAGACAGTGAAACCAGGTTTTTGAAACCGATGGGCAATAAGCAACCTATGGATAAACCTTAAAATGGGTTTCACGAGCCCAACAAAGATATTGCAACTTTTAAATTTCGACATTACTAAAAGCGGAGTATTTTAGTTATTTCACAAATCTTCTTACAAAGTTATATATGTTGATTTACCTAAACTAGGTATCTTATTTCATTTTTAATTTTCTCAATTTAAAGAAGAGCGATAGAATCATTAATTTAATTTATATAACGGCCAGAAACACCATATTATTTTCATGGACCGAACCATGAAAAATAATTAATATGCTTAATTTGTATGTTTAAAGATAAGTTTAAAAAAAAATCAAGCCATGTGACAAGATAAAAAATAGAGATAATGAAAACCGGTGTCATGTAATGTATAGAATATGCCTATTTTTAGGCATATAAATAAATTAAGTATATATATCGTTATCCAAAAACCATTTTGGGGCAAATATGTTAATATTTCTGGGCTTTGAAACACTCCAATTTGTTTTGTATTTTGCAAAATGTACTTTCTAACATAATTATACTCCGTAAGTGTTAGTGTATTATTCGTTAACTAGATTAAACCCATGCGTTGCATGATGATACTTGTTGTCGTAAATTTTTTTATAATTTAAAAAATGCATCTTTCAAATTTAAAGTATAAGACAATGTATTCAAATATAAACTAACTTATTAAAGATAACCTAATGAAACTTTTTTGTAATATCACATCATAAATAAATATATATATTTTAATACTAATCAATGGACTTATCTTTTTAATAATGCCTAACAACAAATGAAATTAAGGAATAAAGTGTATAAATTATATATCATTATAAACCATTAACATAAGTTCATATTTAATGCATAAAGCATAAACCGAAAAGGTTAATTCTTATGACATGAATAATTTATTGATTTTGAGTAAGAAATTAGATTTTTATTTAATAACTAAAGATAAAATAAGATCTTTTAAAACTTATTATTATATTGTTTAAATTATTATTATTATATTTATATAAGATCTTCCATATATTTTATTTATATTATATTTACATAAAATCTTTCATATATCGATTTTGAAACATGGATATATCTATCTTTGTATTTTATATTTATATTATTTTTCAAATGTGTAATCTTCATATAGATTTTGTTTTTATCATATCCAGCAACTTCTATAAGAAACAAAATTAAATTAAATATTAAATATTTATTAATGATGTACATGGCAAAAAAAAAAACCAAATATCTAAGAAAATTACAACTAAGAAAAAAATCATATTTGTCATCAAAATAATAGTGTTACATAAGATTTTTTATATCATCTCTTAGTTATCTAGAGATAAATTATTTTTTAATACTTGTGCATTTTTAAACCTTAAATAAAATATAACGAATTACTCGTAGATAGTAAACCATTTTAAAGTAATAACTACAAACTGATTAGCTCATCATGCGCATTACTACGTCTATAACCTTAAGATAATTAGTATAGCTTCACTAATGCGTATTTTTGCAACTAAAGATGATTTTTTTTCTTTAACCAACACATGTACATATTTGTAGTTTTGTACTAAGGTTTGCCTTACTATGAAGACTAATGTAAATAAAGGCATTAATGTAACATCGTTGTTTGTCATGGTCACCTTTGGATTTCAATTGGTTGGCATCAACCATCACACTTCTTAATTTGTATGCTAAACATTACACGGTGCTATTAACAATTAATTATGTAATTTTGTTATAACATTATTATCTATATATTAAACTCAAAAAACCTCTTATGGTTACAATATATCCAGCAAATTAACATTGTACTCTTTAAGTGCATAACGCTAATTGGTTTCAAAAAATTAAAGCTTTCAAACATGATCAGTAAATGACTGTTGAAACTTCACTTAATAAAAACATGATATTAGTAAAGTATTATTTTATGATTGGGGATATATTGACTGTTATGATCTTCAATAATCTTTTTTCCAGCATTATTAGTTTGAAGTTTAGTATGATATGAAAGCATAATTAATTGAAGGGGCTAATTGGCAATAATTAATCCAACGTAGCAATGATATGATGGAGATATTCTTTAATTCATCACATGTCCACCATGACATGATGATAAGATATATACATGTTGGCGAGATTCTTGGTCTTTAATTTTACATACTCATGGTGTGTATTAATCAATGTTTGCCATGCCTGTAACTAAGGGAGAAATTTAGTAACTAAGAGTAAAACACTACATCCGTCTCCCATTCTCCTGTCCATATATGTATGTTTAAACTCCATAATCATCACGCCCAGAAGCGGTGCCAAAGGAGGCAATAGGGTCTGATGATACGATGCCTAAGTAAATTTAAATTTTGTCATGAATTCTTAATTTTTTTTTTAAAGATTTTAAATTTTGTCTTCTTTTGATTTTTTTAGTAGATGTTTTAATTAAATTTGCCTCTCTTTTTTAGTTTTTTTTCTAGTACCATCGTGATCAGCGATCACGATTTTTCATAATCTTGACATCATATCAATCGATCGACAACCAACGGCACAAGGACAATGCTAGAAAGACTCTTCCATAATTTTTACACTGTGCTTCATCTGATATGTATCATATGACCATCACATATATAGACACGTCAAAAATGAACTAGGCAGGCAGTAGGCAACATATATACATGCATATTGATGCACATATACTATGTTGTCTCTTCTTTGTGTTTGATAACTTTTTCGACAACCCTTGAATCAATAAGGGCGAAGGGTGTCCTCGGTATATAAAGTATCGGTGTCGGGTGTCGGACATCGCCGGTAGACGGTAAAACCACCCCGGTCGATAACTGGAGTACGTGTTAATCGGTGTTTCAACACCGATGAAAACGAACATTAATATTGGGTGGCTTAAAAATTTTAATCAAACAAATACTAAAATATTTCGAATTTAATCTAATAAAGACTAAAATACTAGACTCAAGTTGCATGTAAAGAAAAGTAATTGAACCGATTTGTTTTGCTTCATTTACTGATCTAGCTCACATGTGACACATAATTTTAAATTACAAGCTAGCTTTTCAAAAGCATATACGAGTAATTGTCAAAAGCAAAAGTTGTTGGCATCATTATTCCAAGAACATGCAGCAACATCTCTTGTAGTCATTTCTTGAGAAAATGTTATTTTGTCTTGATTATGTCCTTTTTTTCATTAAGATGACCTCTTTTTATTTTCTAACAATTCTTAACTAAAGTAAAATATCGATGTGGTAAAGTTAAGCAATCATGTTGCAAACCCGACCAACTAAAACCATCACCGTGTTGTTGGCGTGGTTTTCTTCAAGCGACTAAGATCATGACGAAAGGGAATTGAAGTGCTAATATATTGCAATCTATTTCCTTTCAGTTCATGCGTCCAAAATTCTGTATGATTGTCAAAAACGCTAGTATGATTTTGGATGTCTCGATAAAACGTGAATTTTTAGGTTTTTTTTTAATTATTTGGGTTATTTACAGGCAGGAATGCTAGTTTTTTTTATA
The DNA here is from genome assembly GCF_010389155.1 of Erigeron canadensis. NCBI lineage: Eukaryota > Viridiplantae > Streptophyta > Magnoliopsida > Asterales > Asteraceae > Erigeron > Erigeron canadensis. Next base: position 48,950,462 of record NC_057768.1, on the reverse strand, counting down.
TATATATTTTTTATTATTCAGATATGTGTGCGTGGCTTAATCTTGGTATCTTGTGGTTGTTTTGAACATTTCTTTGAACCCGGTATCTCTTGTAAATAGGTTCAGGATCATAACCATTATGCCACATTCGTGAGATTGTTTAACGTTTTCAATATAATCTTATTTAGTCATCCAACTAGGGTATTTGTGGTCCGGTTTGGTCTGGATTTGACTAAATTTCAAACCAAACCGACATATCCGGTTTAAACATATATCAAACCAAATTAGATCAAGTATGTTGTCTAACCGGACCAAACCAAACCATGTAAGCTGGTCCAGTTTGGTCGGTTCTACGGCTTCGAGTTAATTTTTCTTTCTTTTTATCTCCATATAATTATATGTATATTACATATAACTTTTTTCTTTTATCACACAACTATAATCCTAATACTAATAAAATCATTAAAAAAGTTGCTAATAGATTGTTCTTTATACTTACAACATCATTTTGTATCTTTTAATGGAAAAATTATGGAGCAATGAAGATAAAAAAAAAATAAAACGGTATATTAAAAATAAACTAAGATGAAAGTAAAAATAAATATATTGTATAAATAAATAGATGCTTATTAACATATATTGTTTATCTTAATATCTAGTAGATATTTACAAAATATGTGAACAAAAATATCTCATAATCTATTGCACATGTTGTTAAAATATGTAAATGTTAAATATCTCCGGTAACTTCGAGATATATGTGAAATCTTATATATATATATATACATATTTTTTGATCCGGTCCGGTTTTGACGGTTTGCTTTTTTCTCAAACTGTGATCGGACCAAGGATCCCAGTTTTTTTAAACTTAAACCGCCGAACCAAATTTTAGCAACTCAATCCGACCAAACCAATCGAAGTGCGCCGGTTTGGTCTGATTTTGACGGTTTGATGAACACCCATACATCAAAGATTTTGTAATTGAAATATGATATGAGCATTCACGATTCACTCGCTATTCACTCATTGTCCACTTGTTATTGTATAGGGCTGACTCGTTATTGGTTTATTATCAGGCGGTTCATTATTCTGATAGCAAGTGAAAGCAAATTATTGTTACTTTTGTTTATATTGTTGATTTGGTAGTTCCTATACTAGTAATGAGTTAGTTATGTATTAAAGACGTTGTAAGGACTAACATGAAGGTGGAGCGATTATGATATTTTGATTTGTCAAGCTTGGGGTAGTTATGTCCTAATCGCGTGTTTTGTTGGCGTCCTTTGGCGATTTTTTTTTGTGTTGCTTGAAATGATGTAATAAGCCTAGCTTGTATATTGGATGGCAACTAGCTAGGTAATATTTATAAAGCAACATAAAATTCAACTTAAAATTTTTATTACATGACAGGTGTAATTATTCGTTTTCCCTCCCAATCTTTTTTTTTTATTATTATTATGTCAAATATCATTATCATGTTATTAGGTTAATCATAACAATATATATATATATATAGGTCAATCATTAGGTTAATTAAATGAAAGTTTTTTTGGTTACAAAAAAACCTAGTGTATCCCGACCAACATTTTTGGTATCTTGACCATATCGCTCTAAAATAGTGTGGGCCCCCTGTCTGTAATGGTAAATCTGGTAGAGTAAAAACGGTCCCCCTGTCATTAATAGTCTGGTCGGGTTACTAAAAATATGGTCGGGATACCAGGCGCCTAAAAAAAGAAGATGCTATAGGAGATTGGCATTGAGAGTTATTTTATTTAACATGATATTGACAAAGATTAATATAGTGAGGGGGTGGGAGTGGATACCCCAACCCCAATCTCTCCAAATTTCCACATCACTATTTTCCAATAAAAACCTTCCACCTCAAACTTCCCCAATTCACCCCAAATCATCCCAAAATGGTGGCGCCACTCACCCCAACCCCAATTTCCACATCATCTTTTTTATTTCCATTTATTTTTACTTAACAAAATCACAAATTATATTAAAATTAAAAAACATACCCTTTTATTTTATTATAAAAAAAAACATTACATAATAAAAGAAACATTACACAATACAAAAAAAAAGAAACTAATCATCGACATACGCCAAATCTTGAGCCCATACGTGCTCCGTAAGATCATATCGAAGGCGATGGTGAACTTCTTCGTCTATCAACTCCGCATACACACTTTCATCGAACACCGGTTGCACTGGCGGGTCCATTATATGGACCGGTGAGATTGCCCTCTCGTTCCTCTTAATGATCATGTTGTGTAAAATAATACATGTATGAACATACTTTCCAATTTTGTCTTTCGTTTGAGGTCGAAGAGGTCGTTGAAGAATTTTCCATTTACCTTTGAGGACACCAAAAGCTCGCTCGACATCCTTTCTCGCCGCCTCTTGCAATTTCTTGAATCTTTTTTCCTTAGGGTCGGTTGGATACGGGTATGCTTTAACAAGTGTTGACCACTTGTTGTAGATCCCATCACTAAGATAGTAGCCACGTTTATAATCTCGGCCATTCACGCGGAATGAAGAGTCCGGAGCCGTTCCGTTACGCGCTGTGACATACAAATCGGATTGGTTCAACACGTTGATGTCGTTGTTCGACCCCGGGACACCGAAAAAAGCATGCCAAATCCACAAATCTTGTGACGCGGTGATTTCAAGCATAATAGTTGGACCGTTGTGGTCACCCCTCGTGTATTGCCCTCTCAAACGTCTAGGACATGCCGACCACTCGACATGTGTGTAATCGATGCTACCAAGCATCCCAGGCATATGATGTCGAAGCTCGTGGGCCTCGAAGATGCGTGCAACGTCGTTTGACGTCGGCCTGCGTAGGTTCTCTCGGTTATACAACCGAATGATGGCGTCACAAAAATAATCAAGGGTCTCACTTGCGGTTCTGGCTGCCATGCACAAGTACTCGTCATACTCGTCTGGTGCGTTACCCGTCGCGAGTTGCCTAACGGCGGATGTGCATTTCTGTATCGCCGTAAAACTTTTTCTTTTTCTTGCATCGTAACTTTCTTGGGAATACGGGAAGTTTGCTTCAATGTCGCGCACGATATCTAAAAACATGGTCTTGTCCATTCGAAACTTCTTTCGAAGGTAATCGTCTTCGTATTTTGGTTCTTGAACGAACCAATCGTTCAAAAGAGTGGCAAGAACAATTTCCCGACGTCGGTCCGTATACCGTGGAGTTTGAGGAGCACTAGAACTTGTCGTATCTTCAAGAAAGTGTAACGCGTTAAGAAAGAATTCCATAGAGCTACGTTTGATTCGTCGGGAGAGTCGCTCGAATTATCCAAATTACCGGAAGCCATATTTTTTGGTGTTGGTGTAAGAATTTAGTGATGAAAAGGTTGGGGTGTTTGAATTTTATAAAAGTGTAGTGAAAATGAGAATAGGTGTGTGTTGTTTTGGGAAGAAAAGAGTATATATATAGAGAAAGAGGTAAAAGACAAAAAATAAAAAATAAATAATAAAAAACACCCAACGGCTCCCTACCCCGCTCCCCCCTCGCCACGTGTCCAGCCACCATTCGTCCTTTTCCTGCACGCGATCCCTACACTTGTTTCTCTCTCCTCGGTCTCACTACCCCGTTTCCTTCCTTTCTTCCCCACCCCGACCCCCTGGCGGCGGTGTTCCCACGCGGGGCCGGGCTTCACCGTTCACCACCACACTTCCACTCCCACCCCTCTGATAAGATTAGATGACATGATGAGTTGGATGAGATCCATAGTAATAGTACAATACCCGTATCAGTTGTAACAACGACTTTTCTACAGAGTGACATAAGAAAAATTGATTTGAACGTTACTATTGTTGTAGTTTTATGACTGACATATACATAGTGTATGCAAACAACCATAACCTGTCAGTTATTTTCTGTCTTTCACACACAACACACCTTACACACACACACACACACACACACACACACATACACAACACCTTCTTGTATGAACCGCCATTATCATATAGAGTAACAAACAATAAATCTTGTGTTGTGTACTACTACTAAACCAGTACAACTTTAGATGCCAAATTAACCTAAAAGACAAGAAAAAAATACCACACCATTTTCATTCATTCATATTCATAAAAATAAAGTTTCCTATGGCACCTACAACTTCAAACCAACATCATCCCACCAGAAGAAAGCTTACCGCCACCTTTAGACGACGTCGTTTTAAAGAAACCACTATTTCCGCCACCGCCACTTCCCACCACAATCCTGCGGCCGTTTCACCGGAAAATACTTCCTGGTGCTGCCCTCCCGCTGTATCTTCCTACAAATCTTCGCCATCACCGCCGCCGCCGTTGTCACTAACCGCCACTAACCCACCACTCACTTCAATTCCGTCGGCGCCGGAATCTTTGAGCGAAAAGCTTCAAACTTTACAGCTGGGTTCAAATCTTAATAGAAATCCATCCATACCCACAATGTCAACCGCCACTACCACCGCCGTCGCCGCCATGTACAGAAACGACGGTAACTATCAAGAAACGTTACCATCTTCATTTACCCAATTCAACACCGCCCTGACCGCCGGACTTTTAAATACGGGATCGTCTCCGCCGCCAGCAACCTATAAAACAACCCGATCCAGCCCGACCCTCTTTGAAATGATGGCTAATGAACCGGATTCAAGGATCCCCAACAATGTCCTTAAAAGCCCCTCAGATGGTGGTCAAGTGATCCCACAATTGATGGTTGTTGACAAGCAATCTATGATGCAAAAAAGGTTGTCGGATATGTTATCATGTGGGAGCCCCGGAAACGAGTTTAATGACCCGAGTTCGAGTGATGTGAAGCTCACTTTGAGCTCGAAAGACGGGTTGAGTGTTTGTGTAAGTGTTCATAGGCAAATCTTAGCAGCTCATAGTAGATTTTTTGCAGATAAATTGTCGGATTTTAGAAAAAAAGTAATTGGACAACAATTAAGAGGTTTGATTGACAATATTAATCCTTACCTTGTTGAAATTGCTGATTGTGATGATATTGAGGTTTATGTTGAGTCGATTAGGTTGATGTATTGTAAAGATTTAAGGATGAAACTCATGAAAGATGATGTTCCTCGGGTTCTTGGTATCCTAAAGGTAATCTCCCTCAATTGTATTTTTATTGCATTATGTATTTTTTGATGTACATTATGAAAGTGATTATTTACTTTAATTTGTAATTATGCTATAGTTAATTTTATCTATAGGTTTAACTATTTTTGCAATTTTAGTTGGCATAACTACATAGATGTTGATTATAAAAATGTGATTATCGATTGTTAGTTGGCGGGTAAGAAGTGTAAAAGAGACTTGTATTAAATCTTATGAGCCCATTCGACCAACCCTGATATATATTAACAACTTCAAATGAAGAATTGCGTCAAATAAATTCATGTGTACATATTAAATGTGAACATGAGAAACGATGACGGATGACCTAATAGGAGATGTTCATTATGATACATTGATACATGAACATGGATTGATTCCTTACTAATTTGACCTTGGTCGCGTTTGTTTCACAGAATTTGATGGAATCTAATGGAATTGGAATTGAATTCCATTCCTTAGTGCGTTTGGTTGTTCAAAGAATGAGGAATCTCATTCCGTAGGAATGTAAACATTCCATCATTTGATGGAATCTCCATTCCATGGGGATGGAGGAAGGAATTTCATTCCTTCCGTTACTTGAATTCTCAAAAAATCAAAAACATTCCGTCAAATTCCATTACCTTCAGATTCCAATTCCTTCTAAAGATTCCATTCCTTCCAAAAACATTTTGTGAACCAAACGCGTTAACTAGTATAGAATCAGTAAACATGTCAAATGTTCATAACTTCATATCAATTTCCAAGAATGAATGATTTAGTCTGATTTAAAATAAAATGACAAAGTTGGTGCCTTGGACTTGACAGGATTAACAAATTTTGTAAGAATTTGGATGTACATGTTGAAAGTGATTAATAGAAAATTCTTGTGACTTCTAGTCGCAATAGTCATTTCTAGTGTTTAGTTAACCTACTGCTTATTTAGTTTTGAATAATCATTTGATTCTATATCCAACAAACTTGATCATCAAAAGTAGAGCAAAACTACTTATTTACCCTGTATATATCAATTACAGTATATCTTTATTTTTTTAAAGGTTATCAATTATATCCTAATCAAAGTCTGTTAAGCATTCAACATCTTTGTTTCTAAACATCCAGACACTATCTCCATGTTTAATTATCCGTTTTTAATCATACAATATCATATAATCACTATCAAGACAGAGATTCAAAGACCACCACCACTCATTGTTGGGTTTCAGGTGGAAAATCTTTGTAACAAGTCTTTAAATTGTATTTTAACATAGGTGTCAGCAGCAATCGGGTTTGATGCTGGGGTCTTAGCTTGTTTGGAGTATTTAGAAGCCGCTCCATGGGCTGAGGATGAGGAAGAAAAGGTTGCTTCTTTATTATCCGAGCTTCAACTTGAAGGTGATGGCGCCGTTGAAGTTTTAAAAAGGGTTTCAGTTGATATTACACCCGGGGATGAGGAAAGTCATGACAACCAAGAAGTACTTCTTAAACTTTTATATGTTGTTCTTGAAGGTAAAGATGAAAAAGCCAGAAGAGATATGAAAATTTTGATCTCAAAAATGCTTCATGAAAACTTATCTAAAATTGATTTAAAGAAAGAATCTTTGTACTCTGCTTGTGACAAATGTTTACATTTGTTAAAACACCATTTCTTGAAAGCTTCAGAAGGAGACCTCCAAGATGTGGCTCAAATCTCACGACAATCAGGTAATTTACATTGGCTTCTTGACATTTTAATCGATAGGCAAATTTCTGAGGATTTCTTGAAGTTATGGGCATCCCAAACCAAATTATCAGAAGTTCATTCAAAAGTGCCTGCCCTATATAGATATGAAATCAGTAAAGTAACAGCGCGACTCTTTGTTGGTATTGGAAAAGGTCAACTTTTGGCTTCAAAAGAGTCAAGATGCTTGCTTTTACAAACATGGTTGGCCCCTTTTTATGATGACTTCACTTGGATGAGAAGAGGGTCAAGAAATCTAGATCGTAATTTAATTGAAGAAGGGCTGAGCAATACTATTTTGACTTTGCCACTTGATTGGCAGCAAGAAATCTTGATGTCTTGGTTTGATCGGTTTTTGAATTCGGGTGATGATTGTCCAAATATACAGAGAGGGTTTGAAATTTGGTGGAAAAGGGCGTTTCGGAGAAAGCCTGAAATGCATAGAGAGTTTCAAATTACAAAGACAAATGGTGGAAACTCATGAGATTCGAGTATCATGGCTCCCCACTGTTCTTGATAACGGTGCGTTTGTTTCATCTTCTTTTTTGTTCATATAGGAAGGGTATATGAAAATTTGAATTTTCTAACTTAAGTTTACATCGGATAACAAGTTTTATTTATAAAGAAGGTAGTCACTCAACTTTATTCGTCATCGGATTATTGCCAACTTCAGTGTTCATAGTGGTTGGATAATGACCCTTGATATCAATAACAATACCAGTATGGTTCAAAATTTGTGCATGACCTTTGTAGTTGAAATGATTTGGAGCATTTAATGGGTATTTCTTATCCTCTGTTATATAGTTTAACTAATGTTTGTATTTGCTCACCTTTTATCAAAGTGTTTTCATGTAAAGGGTGGCTTTGTATCTTGTCATTTGGGATTTATAAACCATTAGGGTGTCACTGATTTTGAGATATCCAAGTGATGACATCTGGTGTTGGGGTATGCATTTAGATGTCTTGGAATCAATTCATTGTTTCTTGTCTGCACTTCATGTAATCTAACTTATTCATGTTCGACAAAGGACGTGTGTGGGGAAAAGGGGGAGGGGGTTACAGGGTGAGTTACGTTACTAGCTTTGGCGAAATTGATCCAAAAATAGTTTTCACTTGAGTTACTTTTGAATCTTATGCATTGTATCAACAAAGGATCTCTTAATTAGGAAGTGATTCTCGTGGTTCGACGTCTTCAATTTGATAATTACTAATCGTCTACCAGACCAGGTGTATATATTATCTATAAGCATAGTAGACTTCCATAATAATTTACCTTTCATCGATCAGTTATCTAATTGATTTCTTTTCACTTTTTCTTACATATTTTACTATCATTATTGAATTGGTGACTCATGGTGACACATACACCTTAAGATAGAATAAAAATTGGAAAGATTGATTATTAGGAAGGTTTGGAATTCCATGGGCGTGTAAACCCGAAACCCTACAATAATGGAACGACGGACATTAGGTTTCGTGACCTTCCAAGAAGGCCCCGAGAAGAGAGAGAGCGCTGGTGAAACATCTTGGGTTTTCAGCTTGTAAATAGTCTCATCTTGCAGTTTTCAGGTTCTATTTGGTGCTGGTTTAATATATTTACCGCTTTCCCTATAGGATTTTGACTAGTCTAAGTTTGCATTTCTTCAGCATGTACAAAGTATCCTTTTTATTTTGTGTTACGAATATACAGCTATCGACTAAACTAAGGTAGATCTAAATTCTAACCTCATCCGAAGAGGCTGTTCTAGAGTTTTTGCCAAAAACATGGCGACGTTTTGATATATGTGATATTGATAGATTGGACGATCAGACAAAAAAACCCGACATGATCATGTGGTAATCATTTTTTGAAATGAAAGGAGAGGAGTACTTTTGAAATTTTAATCAATGGTCCTCGGAAATGGAATTGACGAAATAATAAACACACAATGTTACGTGGCCCAAATTATGAGTGGGGGGAGGCTTGTCTTATTTGTCAATTTCTGTGGGCTAAAGATGAAATTATTTTTTTCTTACAAAAAGGCTAGAACTTTTTCTTTTCCTGTATCCAATTTAATCTAATCTTTATAAATTTTTTTAGTGAGAAACAAAAGCATGTTAAAGTCGGGAGCGAAATGACATATATCTTTGACAGATTAGGATTAATTGTCATTTAACAATGTGTTGATTTTTTAATTATCTAAAAATTAAAGACGATTGACTTATAGGTCATGTCTCTTCGAGTATCAAGCAAAACGTGTTTTGTATCCCTGGACGTCACTGCTGAATGTAGGATTAGGTATTTTTTGTCACAAACAAAACGACTTCGTTCCATTTGTAATTTGTTGCACACTTGCACTTGCATACATATTCTTATTATTGAATGCAAGGATGTGCTTGAACACATCGATAGTTAATTTAAGATAGAAAATCATGTTTGAGAATCAGTCAACATCATCACGCATGAAAATCATGTTTATAGGTCTTTTATAATTTTTCTATAAAAGTTTTTTTACCGTAGGCACATGTCAAATCATAGTGAGTATTTTTGGCGCTCCTATTTATTCATGTCAAGTGTGTTAGCATTCCTAAGATGACACCAAATGTGCTAGCATTTCAAACAAGATACCACCTATGATGGCCAAAGGGAATACACCACGTCTAAAATCATCCCAAACGCTGAAAGAAAAATTATTAATTCTCCTAACTAAATAGCCTAATAATCTTCCTAATGATGAGATGATAACATGTAGAAAAATCAGGAGACAAGATTATGATAAATAATTAGTGGATGCCACATGTCAGTTTCTTATAGTTTTAAAAGAATTTTTAAACTAATCTTTACAAAAATTTATCATTTTTCATCTTTAAAATAAGTGATGGCATTTCATAACAAATGGAAGCGTACCGACAACCCTTTGCACACTCCAACTCTAGTGATTGTCTTTTTCTACTGAAAATTATACCATCATTTAGAAAAATTTAAAGTTGCTATCAATATATATCTGCATTTAAGTTTTTTTTCTTAAATTTTAACCGTAAGTATTTTTGTTTGTAATTATGAGGGTGTTTAGGATTGAGTTATAAAGTGATTATCTGATTATTGCGTTTGTAAAAGGCAAATAATCTAGAAAAGTGTTTGTATGAAAAAGTGATTATCGGCTATAAAAACGCAGTTTTGGAGAAGCATGTACCTACCTGCTTTTTCAAAACGCAATTTTGAAAACGCATAATCTATTTTGAAAACGCTGATTCTGTTTTGTAATCGCAATACCAAACACCCCATATAGTATTTGATGAAAGTCTTATTAATTAAAATAAAAATAAAACTCAATTCATTAATATATTATATATCAAGTGTTTGATAACGCGAACACATATATTTACTATTAAAGTTAACTGAATAATGTTCGAAAAGATCAAATTAGGACATTAAAATATAGGACCGAGATTATATCAAATGAAATCATGTTTTCGTAAAGGGATAAAGCAAATTACTCGTATTAGACTTGAGGAAAAGTTGTTTGCATATTCAATATTTATATTGACTTTTTGGTATGTAAAACTAGGTGTTACTATTCACGACGTTCCTACGTTCATCGTATTGTGTTTGGCTTTATAGACTTGAATAGATTAATTTAAAATATATTTTCCGAAGAAAACAAAAGACATTGTAATAATATATATATAATAACATTATTAATGCCATGGTCAATGAACAGTGGCACTGTTTTATTGGTCTCGTCTATATCTCGCGTTTTTTCTAGATTTTGTCATATCGGATTTTGTTAAGGTTATTTTTTGTTCGGTTTTTCTTGATTTCATACATAGTTTTTTTTCTTTTGTGTTTTCTTTCTATTGGTCCACCTATACCCGCGTTTTTTCGGATTTTGCTATATCGGATCCCGTTAAGGTTATTTTTCTTTCGGTTTTTGTTGGTTTATTACACAGTTTTTTTGCTTTTGTGTTCTTTCTATTGGTTCATCGTATACCCCCCATCACTATTTAGATTTTGCCATTTTGGATCCCGTTTAGGGTTTTTTCTTGGTGTTCATCATACTTTTTTGACTTTTGTGTTCTGAATTAATATATTGGAAACTTTTACACAATATTTAATTTTTCCTTTGTTATTTCTATTTTCGTTAAGGTTATTTATCTTTTGGTTTCTCTTGGTTTTTTGATACCTTTTTTTTGCTTATATGATCTCTTTTATTGGTTCATCATATACCCTGCATCACTATTTAGATTCTGACATTACGGATCCCATTTTGAGTTTTTTCTTTCGTTTTTTTTTTTTTGGCATGGTTATCAATAGTCACCATGCTTATTAAAACTTGACACGCCGCATCGGTTATAAAGTGACACATCGCACGTTTCCTATAGTTTGGATTTTGCCACATTGCATCCTATTCGGATTTTGTCACGTCTTTTTTATTACGGGTTACTTCTTTTGTTTTTTTCACACTTTTTAATTGTCATTCAACCTTATTGTGATACACCCCGTACCACTACTTGCATTTTGCTATATTGCATCCACCTGATATCTGAACTAATATATTAATATTTTTGTCATATCACATCCCGTTCAGGTTTCTACTACGGGTTACGTTTTGTTTTCTTGCATACTTTTAAACAAACATATTAATGACAAAATTATTTCTATTAAGCTGTCGAAAATTCACGGCATATATACTAAAATAATGAACCGTTTCAACAAAGGAATTGAGACCCCGCAACGCGGGGTCCAAAATTTTCTAGTTACGTTGAAACTCCCAACATAGAATTAAGGATGGCACCCCGCACCCGCGGGTAACGGGTGCGGATACCTCTTTCCCGTTACCATGTCTGCGGGTTTTTTATGATCCATCAATTCGCGGGTATCCGCCAACGGGTAAAATATGTGATCCATGTCCATGATCTGCGGTTATACAAGTTCACGGATAGATCCGCGGGTTATTACTTTAAATTATAGAATACAATCAATTATCTAATATCCTTTGAATACTTACAGAGTTTATTCAAAATTCTTCCTTTCTCAATGTTTTCATCCGTTTAATTATAAACGCGATTGTCGAACGAGTATTCAATGAAATATTAGTTTGCTTTTTCCAGAAGATACTTTATACAACAAGATAAAAATAGTGTAGTAAAAAGAACTAAATGAATATAAAATTTAAATGAATGTGAAATTTGGAACCACACAAACAAAACTTTCTCAAATTCTACGCTAAATAACAATACATTAGACAGTATCATATTAATATATATCACAGGTATAATATAAGTTGTATGTAAAGTTAAATAATATTATGCGGGTTAATCCTATATGACGGATATATCCATGGGTATTTTTTTTTGAACATTATATCCACGGGTATTTTATATGGGTATCGCAGGTTCGCGGCGCGGATTTATCCATGATGGATATAGTATACACATCATCCGTCCGCGACCCACAAATGGGCACATATTTATATCCGTTATGTATCCACGAGTAAAAATTGTTGAAATTATCCGTCCATGACGGATGGGTATCCGTGGATTATGGATTTTTTTTCGCCCGTTGCCATCCCTACATAGAATAACCTTAATAATTATTTTAAAATATAACAAAAAACTTTAGATTCGTTTTTTTTATCATATATTTCCTTTTCATATGTGATATATTAAAGTACATTAAATAAAAGCTGATAAACAATAAAAAGTTTTATAAATAGTAGGATTGATATATCATCTTACAATTAATATCATACCTACAAGTCATTCTACGTATCTCTCTATATAATTAAAGAAGGAAATTTTTTTGATTAGTTAGTATTTATTATAGATTGTCATGTAAGATTTTTCATTATTTGTCATACTTACATTAATTTCTTAATTTTAAGCATTCCTTTAAATATTATTTTTTTTATCTAAATCATCATTAAGTAATAATAAAAAAATTAAAAAGCAAAAAAAAAAAAATAATAAAACATAAATGATAATAAGTCGGCTCAAGATCATCAAATTGGATAATATCTATTTTCATATTTTTAATAGTTTTTTTTTTCAAATGCACAATAGTCTTCATATTTTATATCATAAATATTATTAATTACATACTAATTTATTACCATTGCTTAAACTAATATTTCTTATAGATAATTGAACGAAAAGCATTTTTGGTCCCTATGTTATGATACCATTTGCAATTTTGGTCCAAACATTTGCAAAGTGGCGATTCTAGTGCCACAAATGAAAAAGTTTCGCAAATTTGGTCCATTTTTAACTTTCCATTTATATTTCACCGTTAGTGACCCCATGTGCTAGTCACGTGAAGGATAATACCATCTTTTCTTATAGATAAGGACCATTTTTGCAAAATAACTAAAACATAATTTTTGTCACATGACCAAAAGTAAAATTAATTTTTTAATAATAATTCTTTTAGTTACATATATGGATAAATAATAAAAAAATATAATATATATCTGTATTTATCTTCTTCTATCGTCAAAATGGAAAAAACACATCTACCAATCTACAACCACATATTCAAAGTCACCTTTCAAATCTTTAGTATCAATAACAACTACCATCTTCAATATCAATAACAACTATCATGATCTATCTTTAAAAAGAAAAAAAAAATATCTCCTTCTTTCTCCTCCACCTTCACCTCACCACCTGTCACCGCCCAAAACCACCATCGCAGCACCTCCTACCACCACAGTGGCACCTGTTTCCACCACCTATCTTTTTGTTGTTCACCACCACCAACCGGCCACCACCTATCATCGAACATCATCATCACTTTTCTTTTTTTGATATGGTGGGTTCTAGACATACATAAATATATATATACGTATATATATATAGATCTATATATCTATATAGATGGGGACTACGTAAATGGAAGTACCGGTGGAAGTGTGATGGTGATGTTTTCCGGCGAGTATTCAGATCTAGATATATAAATCGATATATATATTTGATTTATATATATGTCAATCAAATGTACTCTTTTTGATTTTTCCTTCCTTTGTACACTGTACTCAAAGAGCAACAGTCATTTACCTTTTTGGTATTTTAATTATTTTTTTTTTCTATGCCATTGTTCGATCACCACCACATTCAACATTTATTTGCTCCTTCAATTCCTTCCTTAAATAAACGAATTTTAGGAAAAAAAGGGTTTCGATAGTGTTATTTGGGGGAAAAAAGTTATATAAACTTATAAAAGGGTGGGTGGGAAAAATTATTTTTCGGTAGCTTTTTTGCAAAAATGGTCCAAAAGCATTAAATGGACGAATCTACCCCTCACGTGACATGCACGTGGGTCGAATAACGGAGGTAAGTGGACGGAAAGTTAAAAATGGACCAAATTTGCGAAACTTTTCCATTTGTGGCACCATAATCGTCACTTTGCAAATGTTTGGACCGAAATTGTAAATGGTATGATAACACAGGGACCAAAAATGCATTTCGTTCTAGATAGTTTATTGTTGAAATTTTATAAGGTAATCAATTTTTATAATCACATTGATCTTTTTCACCTCAGACATGTATTATTATTAATTATTATTTTAAATAAGTGAAAATAAAGATAAGACTAATATGGGTTAAGTCTTGTAGATATCAACTAAGTTTGCTTATTTGTCATTTTCTTTTTCCTTTTTTAACATTTTATGATACTATTTAAGAGAAATACTTAATAAAAGTCTATTATTTAAGGATTATATAATGAATAAAAACTTTCGGGATTTTAAACTTTGTCACATATCTATATTTAGAGTAAGAATTACATGACGATTATATCAAATTGATTTAGTATTAAATTACAATATAGTGATTTTTTTTTTTCTCTTCATCCCTATGCATTAAAATTGAATATATGTTGATGGCTTATTTGTATAATATATTTTAAATATCTTATTTTTTGGTTTCATTTATTATTACACAGTTGCATAATTTAAATATTATTAGACTAGAATGGTACACGCACAATGCAGCGGGGCTTAAGTAAGTCAAGTGTTGTTCCAAATCCATAAGCTTCATCAGTCCTGTTCTTTGAGTATATACCATAATGAGATTAATACCCAATATACATAACAAAATCAATGTAAGCTCACAAAACAAATTCGAAAGTTTTCGTAAGCATGCTAGGCATTCAACTAAAGAAGGTATCACACTATCGCAAGAAAATAAGACACACCAAGATTAAAAGGATATGAATTCATTGAGTTGACCTTTTGTAAAAGATACATTCATAACCACAAACATGTACATTAATTGTCTTATACTAATTTTAACCATAATCCCATCTTTTTACATTAATTGTCTTATACTAATTTTAACCATAATCCTATCTTTTTATGTTGCTCAGATTTAAAAGAAAAAGTTACCAGATTCATTATATATTATCCATCTCATTCATCCCATACTTTTAAATGATCCATAGCCAATAAAACTCATAAACAAACATTAAATAATGAGTCTCCCGATATTAGTAAGCAGCAGTACTAATAAACAAACATAACCCCCGTATCATGATTCCGATCAACAAATAGCAATATAAAAAAATAAAAATATCGATGTTCATAAATTGAGGAACTTTAAAAAAATATATGAAGGAAGTCCATAAAATAAAATTAGTTGGAGAAAAACTTAGTAAAAGAAACCTTCATATTAAGTAGTGAATATAGAATCCGCCGCTCCCATTGGGTGTTCAAAAAGTTACCAGAGCATGTCTACCAGACGAATAAATAATGGAAGGGGTGATGGCGGTGACAGATAAGGTGGTAGTGATGGCGGCGAGAAAAAGGAGTTGTAGTTTAATACATCAAAGAAAGGGAGAGTAGTGGTGGTCGTGGTGATGGACGGGGGCGGTGGTGGTCGGTGTTGATGATATTCAGATCGGGGATCTGATTGAAAGTGTGGTGGTGATGATAGACGTCTGTGGTGTTTAGTGGTGATGATTTGTGAGATTCCAACGGTTATGGAGTTAGGTGGTGATGACTGTTGTGATTCCGGCGGCCACAGGAAGAGAGAAAGAGGGGGATTTGGCTATCAGGCGAGAGAGAATGGGGGAAGGGAGGGGGACCCTAAATTTTCGTGGTTTTGTAGGGTATAATTTGTTTTTAGGGTAATTCAGAGGTATATGTGTGGAGGTACCTTTATATGTGTGAAGGATATATCCGGTATTTCAAAGGTAAGAAAAGTTGGAAAAAAAAGTAACAGTTTGTTTATATCGGTAGTATAAATTGATAAGTCCATTTATGATTAAAATATATTCATTTATTATGTAACCGTCTTTAATAAATAAGTTTAAATTTAAATACATTATTACAGTATTATACTTACTTCAAATTGGAAGATGTATTATTTATTTTTATCGGAATTTTATGACAACAAGTATTCACCATGCAATGCATGAGTTTAATCTAGTATGATATATATATATATACCATATTTAATAAAAAAGGTTTGTTACTAATTATATTCTTTTGGATCAATGAAATATGTGAAACGAAATATGGGGAGCAACATTTTTTTTAAATTTGATATACACCATATGTGATTGAATGAATGACTCGAGTCACTGGTCAAGTTTGCAAAAGTCAAAGTTAGTTAATTTGAAGATCAGAAGATGAGACTTTTCAATCATTAGGTTGAATTATATATGGCTAATTAAAAATTGCATTAACCGTTCTAAGAAAATCTTGTGTAGGTAGTTCGAACATATATATATACGGATCCGTATAATATCTTGTTGCAATTAACACGATAAAGACTATTTTATTATAAGGTAGAAATCCTCTCAACTTATCACAATTTTAGGGATGAAGTTAAAAAAATATTAATCATTGGATCAAAATTCAGTGGTAAAATTTAAAAATAAAGATTGAATTTTGACCGATGATTTTAATCTAATGGTCATGATACTCGCAGTTTTACCCCTCAAGTTGAGATTAACTTGAGGAAATTCCCACCCTTTATAAATAATACAGACAATGTTAAATGTAACCGTTATGGTTCACAAGGAATTTTATTAACCCAACTAAATTAAGCAATCTACCAACCCATTTTAGCCTTCCAAAGTCCTTCTAATCTAATTTTACTGACGCT
This sequence comes from Erigeron canadensis, assembly GCF_010389155.1. Taxonomy (NCBI): domain Eukaryota; kingdom Viridiplantae; phylum Streptophyta; class Magnoliopsida; order Asterales; family Asteraceae; genus Erigeron; species Erigeron canadensis. Next base: position 48,933,574 of record NC_057768.1, on the reverse strand, counting down.
CATTAAAATTTCAGTCTTTCAAAATTTACTTATTTTTCTTGTTTCTTTTTAATATTTAAACTAAATAAATTTATACAAGGACATACCATTCTGGTAATAAATAAGAAATATTATTTGTTAATGTTATTGTTCTAAATTAAATACAACACAACACACACACAATCCCTCAACTTCATCATTAAAAAAAAATTGAATATATATATATATATTCAAATTATATATGATTTACATGATGAGATTTTTATTCAACGATCAAAAACAACTAGTTGACAAAGAGAATTCACATCATACGGCTAGTTGTCACATTCCCTCTCCATCTATAAAAGCCAGACTCCCATACCTCCACCAAACCGACGAGCCTACCCGGGGGATCACGACATCACTGGTTTGGCGCGATAATTTGGCCAGCCCGCTGACCACTTCGTCTCCTCTAACTTCTCGATATATTAAAGGAGCGTTGTCGTTAGGTTTCTAAATTACAATGCGTTTTCGATATATTAAATTTCATTTTGAAACCATCAGTTTATAAAAGGGCTAAGTGCGTCAAAATGCAGTTAACTAATCCCAAAAAGTTATTGTGTGCACGAACTCTAGGTTTGTTTTATTGTATTCAGAAAACATATTCAAGAGTCCCATAGTATTCAAAAGTTACCGGATAAAAAGTTAGTCGGTCATAAGTTTCACTTTGACTCGTTGACTCCTCATGTGGCCTTCTTATGTGAACTTAATTTATTAAAAAATTGAAAATATGATATATATATACACATTTCGATGCAACCGGACATTCAACCCCACAATCAATTTCATCATTATTAAGCATTCAACCCACAAACAAATATTTTTTTTTTTAATATAAACAATAACAAACATATGCATATACATATATTACATATATAGAGGAAGAAAAACTGAAATCAGTAGTAAATCATTAAAATCCATCAACAAGTATGATTTCACAAATACCACACCATGTCCGGTCAAGTGATGTACTCTTGATGGGTTTCAATGTCAATCGGCCCATTTACACCATCTTTGTTCCTCATCATTACTTCTCCCAGTAATCTTGATTTTGTAGATCTTGACAGGGTTCCAATGTTCATCGGGTCATTTACACCATCCCCGATCACACTCGACCATCTCATGTCGCCGTCACACCACTACCGCCGGAAACGATGGACAGAAAAGCTAAGATGTTATTCGGATCTCCAAGTGGGTTTTTTGATTTCAGATCTATAACTCGTTATCATGACATCAATAACGATATAACATATCAAATAAGACTTTTGTTTTTTGTTTTTGGTCTTTTGGATGTAAATGGGTTTTTGATTCTAAATTTGTGAGTGTATATCAGTGCTCCCAAATTTTTTTTACCAAGTTTTATTTGTGTTTTATTGTTTTAGAAGATTTGTATGTTTTTTGTTTGGTTGTATATGAGATTTTTCAATTTTTTTGATTATTGATTTAGAAAATTGTAAAGGGTTACTGGTTTTCTGGAAATGATACATGAACAATGATATCTTTGTAAATAAATTATTTTATATTTTTCACGAGATCTGGAATGAGCATATAAAATTGCAACCGGCTCCACATGAGTTATCAACTTGGTTGTCTGTGACTTTAACCATTTATCTAGGTTTGTTGCATACAATAAAGTTAGACATGAGTTCGTGTACACAATAATTTTTTAGGATTAGTTAACTGCATTTCGATGCATTTAGCCCTTTATAAAATGACTATCTTTATGGGTTTGATAACCAATAAAATATATTAATTTATTCTCATAGATAGCAACCAAACAGATAAAAAGTAGACGCATTTCAAATCATAAAGACATTCTTTTTACACAAAATATTTTTTCACTACATAAATATATATACAACTATGTGATGCATAAGTGTATGATAAAAATATTACGTGTAAGGATTATCTCCTAAACAAAAAATAAATAAAAAATATAAATAGCTTAAATTGGGATCAAGAGAAAGCACCAATGCCATATGTTGCATAGGGATAAAGAGTAGACTACTCAATGTACGTAGGTTGGTCCAGAGAGGATTAATGGACCCCCACCTTCCTTACTTCTTGTACTTGAACATATTAATCAAAAAAAAAATTAAAAATTATACAGATCTATCACCATTTTTTTATCATTTCTTAGAAAAACACAAAACTATATACCCCCTCGTTTCAAATCGAATAATCATAATCATAATCAATATATATACGTACTACCAATTTATTACGACCATGTTAACTCAAAACAACATGTGCGAATGAGTTAGAGTGTGTTTTCCATTAATATATGGTGGTTTAATTGTGTGGGCCTCACACCCTGACATAAAATTCAAGCATATTAGGCCTATACTTATAAGCTACTGTTTTTAACCCACTTCTAACACTATTCATCAATTCTAGACACACCAAGAACATTTCTTCTTTATAGCCCCTACTTCTAACACTATTCATCCATTATTTTAATATATCATTATTATTTTTCACAACATTAAACAAACACATTTTAATTTAGAAAACTTTTATTAATAACAATACTCATAAGTATTTTACAGTTTTAAACCATATATAGAAATTAAGGTTTAAAAGTAAACTTTTAAAACTCTAGTTATTATTTCGAAAATGAACAAAAATTGGGGGGCTAAAACGAAAATTTGACAAATCTTATCATCTTCTCATCTATGTATACATATATAGATGATATATATATATATATACAAACACACCACAGCACACAGCCACGCTTCAAATTTTTTTTCTTTTTCTCTCAACGATTCAACAAAAAGAAGGGGGTTTTGATTTAGGATAAAAAAATATATATTTTTTTTATTTTGCAACGGAAAACATCAACTTGGGCCCCACTTTCTCTCCTTTTCCGCGTCTAAATTCAGAAGCAACCAACCAGACGCCAACTAGACGCAGGTGGTGCTACTAGTGTCTTCGAGGGAAGCTGCGTCGGACACACTTGAGACTGAGGGTGGACGGCTTATAAGGGACGGCCTTAGTACTAGACAAGGCTTAAAAACGCAAACGAAAAAAACATGGCCGAAAGTTACTAATCAAAACTTAAGATCAAAAATTAAGACAAGACGAAACTTTTAAATAAAAGAAATTACGTACTGTATAAGATAAAACCACTTATGAATAACAAAGTTTACTCAAAAAAGGAAAAAAATATTTTACTCAACTTATTAAAATAAAAAAAAATGTGAAAAGTTACTTCCAATGCCATTTATTTTCAATTCCATAAAACGTATATGCCAATATTTGTAACTGCAGTTGATCTTAACATAATTTTGTTAATATAAAAATTTATATATTTATATATCACATAATTGTACAATATAGTAAGTGTTATATATAGAGAGCCTTATTTTGAGTACCCATTTTTTTTAAAAACCTTGAGAACTCTTAAATTATGTATTGCATCACATGTTTTTTTTTTGTTCATTCACATGTGAAACGTTATAAAAATGCATGTTGTAGAAGAAAGTTTTTTTCAAAACTTATATATACCCATTTATTAACATGTGAACACAAAGGATATTTTATTTTATTTTTTTTAAAAGTTTCTTCTACAACATACTTTTATATACCATTTCACATGTGAACGAATAAAAAAAATATGTGATCCAATACATAATTTTAGAGTTCTTATGATTTTAAAAAAAAAATGGTTCTCAAAATAAAAAAAGTCATTATATTATATATATATATATATATCAGGGATGAAAATGCAGTGTACCTAATTTAAGTATCAAACTTCTCTTATCTTAATATGTTAATTTATAAAAATATGAGGCATGATCATTTAATCATTATCAATAAATATTAAAAAAATATATATATATGAGAGGATTTCATTACCTAAATTTAAATACATTACAATCATATATTCATTATTTTTCTCTATATACATATCTATTTATGTTCACTAACACGGTATCCGCGCAATGCGGCGGTAGTTGTGGTGGTAGGGGCGACTGTTGGTGGTGGAGGCGACGTCGAGTAGTGTTGATAATTGATGTAAAAGGTTAATATAGATATTTTGAATAAATGATTTTACTTTAATAATTAATGATATTTTAGATAATTCCTTTATAACTTTTAAAGAGAGTATTATTTTATTTTATAAAGAGTATAAAAGTATAGATTAGGTGTATAAATAAATTAGGATTAAGAAATAAAGGTATTTTGTGTATAAAAAAGTGTTGAAAATGAGTTATCTTTACTATATTATAAATCAAAAGTCCTTGTCTAAATTCCAAGTTTCAACATTTACATTCCCAAAATGCCCCCTATCAATTCTATATTTATTTAAAATAACTATAATACTTTTTCTCTCTCCTAAAATCTCAACCAATCATTTTTTTCTCTCCCCTTCATAAATCATTTATTCCCCCAATTCATTCAAAATCATTTATCTCAAAAACCGTACATCGATAAATTATAAAAATTATATGGGTGTTCTTAAAGTTTCATGTTTTTTGATTAGAAATGTCATTCGATATACTTTTGACGAATTTTGAAATCCGAAGACAGAACCCGTACGGTTAAGGTATTTGACTATCACACTCTATGACGTATCACCCCCACCATCTCACCGCTGTAATGCACAGATACTTACTCACGTATATTAAAAAAAAGGAATTATATGTAGACGGTAGAACTAAAAAAACTGACAAGCGGCTGAGAAAGCTTTGGATCATAAACTGGACCACCCGCTTTTAAATTGAGGGAAAAAAAAGGTTGTATGCGGGGACCAACTCACGTGTTATGCACGTGACAATCATAGCCACTTTGTGTTTGTCTCCTTTCTCACAACTTTAGTTCAACCAGGGCCATACTGAATTACTGATAATCTCAGAAGACGAATTGAAGTTAATAAAGTTTAGCTTTTTACCCCTATATTTATATACTAGATTATACTCGTCTTATGGACGGTATACCCTGAGTATAAAATTATTACTAATTAATTATGAGTGTTATTTTATCAAAGGATAACTCAAATCAAATATAAAACAAAGTAAATGTGATTAAAGATATTTGGACACAACACTTAAAAAGCGTTGATTGTATTAATTACTCATAAATTTTACGGTAAGACTAAAAGTGTTCTTAAAGATATATACTCGTATTATGTAAGTATAATTTGAAAAGAACATAAAGTAAATTCTAGAAAAAGAAACAAAACCAAAAAAGAGATATAAAAGATTTAAATCTAATATAAAAGCAGATATCAAAATAGGCATGTGAAATTAATAAGGTAAATATCTAATTTAACATTGATATTTTACAAAGATAAATTAAAATATAGAAAAAAATATATATATACCATTACCATTAATCCTTTTTAAAGATTGTAGATAGAGAAAGAAATTTAATATTACGTAGTTGTAACTTAACACATTTATCAAACTATTAAATATATAAAAAAAACGTACATGTAAAAAATATACCATAATGAATTATAAAGCCATCCAATAGTTATCCTGGCTTTTTAAAGTCATCCACCTCAAATTAAAATTAATACTAAACATGCCACATAGGATTTATCTTACGTGGCACCTCTATATTTTTTTTTCACACTAATAGATTTTCATTAAATAATATAATATAATTATACATATATTTTAAATATGACATATAAAAAAGCATATATATATAAAATTTATATTTATATAAATCAAACATATATAAAAAATCACGACTAACATTGCATGACATTTTTTAACTTTTTTATTTTAACTATAAACACTTCATAATTCATGACTCATAATCCATGATATTTTATTACCTTTTCTTTCCTTTTTTTTCATTTTCTATTTACTATATACACTTCATAATCAAACTATATATATTACGTTCAACATGTACACCTCAAATTACATAGCCCTTTATAATAATTTATCTATACATATATTATGTTTCACAGTTTTCTTCATTGTTAATTTATCATAATCATGAAGTATTTTTTAATTTGGTTTTTAATTTAAAAAGTTATTCTTAATAATCTATCTATATATATATTATGTTTCACAGTTTTCTTCGTTGTTAATTTATCATAATCATGAAGTATTTTTCAATTTGGTTTTTAATTTAAAAAGTTATTCTTAATAATCTATCTATATATATATATTATGTTTCACAGTTTTCTTCGTTGTTAATTTATCATAATCATGAAGTATTTTTCAATTTGGTTTTTAATTTAAAAAGTTATTCTTAATAATCTATCTATACATATATTATGTTTCACAGTTTTCTTCGTTGTTAATTTATCATAATCATGAAGTATTTTTCAATTGGTTTTTAATTTATAAAGTTATTCTTCTGCCGTATACCAATCTATATATATATATATATATATTAAAACAGTAAAAATCCGAGCCTTTTAAACCCTTCTTTCAACTTAAAGTTAACTTTAAACATTGCCACATAGGATTGTATCCTACGTGGCATCTCTATACTTTTTTTACAATATTTATCTTATAACCTCTATTTATTCTCAAACCAATGTAATTTATTTTATTAAATATAACATAAAATATTAAATCAAAACTATATACACAAAATTAAAAAAAAAATCAAAACCCATATTAAGATATAAGAAGACGTCCAATACATCTATTAATTTGGCAATGATATTTGACATAAATAATATTATTTATTAAAATATATACAACTTTGAATACTATATCAAATTTTAAAATTTATTTAAAGATATTATTAGGTTATACACAACCAAACAATTTTGTTGTTTCTCCTTCGTTCTCTTGGCCGAAACCTTAACCAAAATTGGTTATTCTAGCCACAAAAAAATGTCTATTTTATAATGATAATAGTAGTTATTTTGAGTTTTACGAATGAATTTCTTGATTGTTGGAGATAAAATACTTTATTTCCTAATTGTGTTTAGGATTATTTTTTCCCGTCACTACATAAGGTATTTTCTCAATCTTTTCAGCATAACTGAAAGCAAAAACTATAATGATTTTCTCTTATTTATCTTATTATTTTTTTACTTATTCGTATTGTATTTATGTGTATTTTATATGACTAAATTTTTGTCATGTTTAGTTTTTTTACTTTGTATATATTATTTCGTTTGATGAATATATAGATATCATGCATTATCGATTTACGTTTGATTTGTTAATGATATCAAAATATCTTATGTTAAATGTTGGTGTGTAATCACTATAGTAGGTTTAGTGACTGTGATATCAACATGTCAAAAAATACAACAGATGACCAGAGTAATCCGGTAATTAACCATTAACTATAACATAATCAATTTCAACATAATAAGCCTATAGAATAGCTATTTATTAATGCATAAAATAACCTTTTTAACTAGCCGCGCATCGCGCAAGATAAAATATCTAGTTTATTATATATTAGTATTAAATTAAAATTGTATGTAAATCTTTGCCTAGCTAACTATATCTTTACCTAGTATATATCTTAAATGTTCAAATAAAAATTATATATAAAAAATACGTATATGCACAAAAAAAAACATAATTGATGTCTATTATTATTATATTATTAAGTTTATTATATCAAATTTCAAAATACCAAAAATAAGCAAAACTTGTTACAATTTGACAAGTAAGCAAAAATTCTACATATCATTTCAAAAAAGGTGTTACATAAACATTTTTATATCCTCTTTTAGTTATATAAAGAGATGCATTTTAACCTAATTAATTAACCTATAAAACTTTTTAATTTCGTTTGAATATCCTCAACCCTCCATCACAAAGTATATCAAGGCCTCTAGTTTTATTCCACTGCCCTTGTCAGAATGCATGGATCAATGGGAAGTGGTAACAGCCTAGTGGTATGGGGTTTCACCTGTAAAGGCTTTCCTCTTTGGGGACTTGGGTTTGAACCTTGCAATGTATGATTTAATGGGGAGGCGCCCTCTGGAAATGTTTGATTGCTGGGTAGGTGTAGTATATTTAGTCTTACCTTCAAACCGTGAAAAAAAAAAAAAGAATGTTGTTATATGTTCTTTTGATAAATAATTTGGGTTATTCATGTTCTTTCGTTTATGGCCAAGAACAAACACAAACAAACATATAGTAACTAGCTAGAAATACTCATTGTCTTATTTTAAATGTTCAATTTTGACCGTCTGAGTTTTTTTTTTCTTTTAACTTTAATCGTAAATAATTTCGTTTGTGTTATATAATAGTTAACGAAAGGTGTATCAATGGAAAGTATTTTTAAAAACGAATTCATTTATATATTTCATATCAAGTGTATTACCTAACACAATCAAAACTACTTGCAGTCAAAGTCGAAAAAAAAATATTTTCAAAAAGTCAACGTAGGAGAATTAATATGGGACGAGAGGAGTATTAATTAGAGTGAAGGGCGTGGTTAATTTAATTTCATATGGTTTGGTCTAAGGTCACATTGCAACATACCTTGGCCTGCGCGCAACGGTTGGTTTCGGAATAAAGATTGCAAAAAGTCTTGTGCCAATTTGAATATTAGGCATCAAATGCCATAATGAAACGTAGTGTAGGTTCAAAAGTCTTGTCAAGCATTGTTATCAACCACTTTATCTTTTAATCATTCGTTTAATTTATCCCTATTTAATATGTCCCATACAAAATCTACCGTTTTGTAGACTAATACAAAACAGTTAAACAAATAACTGTTCAATGACCGACGAAAAGTTTAAATGTATGCATATAAGATGAACAAAAAGATGCTAAGCGTAGGGAAAATAAGTGGAATAATATGGTCCCATTCTTAGAAGGAGAGATAGGCTAGGTGTGGGATAATGCTTTAATAGATGTCTTAATTCGAATTAATTTGGAAATAAAGGACCACCCATCCCAATTCATGACCTTATTCAGACTGTAAATTAATCAGATTCTCAACCTTGTTGCTATTGAAACTTATACATATAGTTAAAGTTGTATAATGTGTTTGTTTACATAAAGGTTGTATAATGTTTTTTAGTTAATTAATTTGTTTTGACATTCTAACATTTATATTGGTTGCATATTAGAAGAGTTTATAGCTGTTAACATTTTTAAAGAAATTTAAGTTCAAATCCCGATGTATATATAACTAGTCCTAATACCGTACGATGTACGGTAACTATACAGATTATATAATAAAGAAATTTGAATATGCCTCGTATATGTGATTAGTGAGTATGAAATAAATTGTGTCTAAAATAAATCGATGACCGAAGCTAACTTATAATAAGGGAGGTTTACATAAAATATACAGAGTAATATATACGAGTATTTAGTTAGAGTTTTAGATTACCTTAAAACTTATAAAATAATGGATGACGACAAATATCCTTGTAATTTTGGATCGTAAACTCAAATTTTTTGAAGTTTTCATGTTAATAACTTATTATTAGTAGTATAAGTAATATGAGTTGAAGAACTCAAGAAAAAAAAAAGATAATTTATTAATGAGAAAAACAATTAATCAAATAAGGTTATAATGTCTTTTGTAATAATAAGCCAATAATTAGAGTTTAATTCTAAGTCTAATAAGGAAACTGAATCTATATACAATTAAAAAAGCTAATTTAATAATACAAATAAGTTAAAAGGACACGTATCGACTAAAAATTACGTCACATGTCGTTGAAAAACATCTTTTATGATAAACTGTGTATGTCTACCGTTGATTTAGTAATTTTTAGTTCTCGATGATGCATATACAGTAAAATATAGGTTGAAACATTTATTAATCATAATTGCATACATATAATATTTGATTTGTATAGATACATTTACAAAAGAATAATTGAAAAACAGTTTATCATTTAAACCCATAATAAGGTAAAAAAAACTAATGTCAAATTTTCAAATAACTAAAATACTATAACAATAATAACCAATATATTAATAACTAGGTATTGTACTCGCACGTTGTGCAGATATATAAATTAATTGCTCAATTAAATTTTTACCACTATTGTTTATTTTGTAGATACGCATAGTAAATAAATTTAGGTAAAACAATGCATGAAAAGTAAATTGTCAAGCATGTTATTATTTAATATGTAGAATAGTAAATATTTATATAAACATATTTAGGTTGACGTATATTTTTTATTTTATTAATATGTGACATGATTATCACAACACGCATACATATATCATGTTTATAGTCATGTTTAACCACTAAATTCATCGATGCTTCTTTAATATACAAAAAAATTATAGAAAAATGTCATACTCTGCCTAAAAGGAAAATCTTGTTCCAGGAGTACGTCCAGGGACTTACATTGACGAAGATGTTGTGCAAACAATGATAATTTAATAAGTACCACTTCCAAATAAGTCATAAAAGCAACTCATATTATGTAAGCGTCAACCAAAAAATATGATAATTTAGTTAGCGAGTACAAATGTGTAATGGGAGATGATGTGTACATCACTTGTTTTTGACCGTACATTATCAAATGTGCTTTAGAGCGTTGTACAGTACAATACTATATAGCATGTTTGGTGATGTACGGTCAAAATATGGTGGTATACAGATCACTTCCCATGTGTAATGGTCACCTAATATGATATAAAGAGAAATTCATTAACCTTAAATAAAAGCAGTAAAGTATCTTACATGTTGTCTTGTGCTTAAAAATTTATAACATGTCCAACTATTCGTAAATATCTAAAAAAATATATTAAAAAAATATGTAGTAGTTTTGTTCTTATCCAGAATTGTTTAAAACTAATTGGAAAGACTAATAATAGCTTCAATCACAATTAAAACCGATAAAAAATGATGAAAATTCTCAACTTACTAACGGGTTGAGCAAGCTTTCTTATAATCAAAACAAAAATAAAAAGAATTAGAAACTTCAAACAATCAATATCATTTGGAAAATGATTAATCAACCTAACTCATATGCCTAAAAATCAATCTAAAACCTTAAGAATTTGACATGTTGATTCCACTAATTCTCTTGCCTAATATTGCCCCCTGATTTTTCCACGTGTCATCATCTTACTATTAGGCATATTTTTAGGCACACCAATTAGGTTGATTTATCATTATCCATTTCATTTTATATAAATATTAGTATAAATAAAAAAAATACAGCCAATATTTATATAGATTAGTCAACCAAATTCATAAACACAAAGTGTCATCTAATATTACAAATACATAGATAGATGATTTATGCATATAAAATACACTGATGAATGAGTGAATATTGATTCATTACTTTGGTCAATGAAAAGCCATTTCTTTTAGTAAGATAGATTAGTAATGCTCTAAAAATTGTTAAGGTTTTAGGCTACAACGTGATTTTTTATTATTATTATTATTTTTTGAACAACTACAACTTGATTTAATGGGTTAAAAAGATACTCGCATCATTTATCTAATTAGAAGATTGAAATTCCTATAATAAATAAATTATTATATATTGTATTATATTACATTATATATACATATACTTATAAAACTAAATACTTTGTTATCTTTGCCTTAAAATTTGATCAGTTATAAATAATAGTCTTATTCTTCATACGGATTGAAGCATAACAAACATATATTTTTTCCGTTAATAATACTAATTATTACAATTTTTTAAAAAGTAGGTAGCTATAATTTCTCAAAGATATAGTCTTTAATTTTATTTAATAAACTTTATATATATATTTATTTAATCATTTTTTGGGGATATATATAAATAAGATAGAATATATTTGTTTCGTTAATAATACTAATTATTACAAATATTCAAAAAGTAAGTAGCTATAATATCTCAAATATATAGCACGTCTTTATTTTTGTTTAAGATTATTTTATATATGGGAAAATTTCATATATGCCACTAATAAGCTTCAAAATATCATATATGCCCAAATATGCCATTATTAAATTTGAATTATATCAAAATTATCCAAATGCTTTAATTTAATTAAAATAAAATATTTTAATTCAGTTTAAACTATAAATAACATTTGCAAATGACAACTATATCCTCTTTGTTACCCTAATAAACAACAATGTTGAAGTGATTCAATCAATCTGAGCAACTCGTCAGCACTCGTTAGGTAGATGTTTTTCATAATCTTAGGGAACAACAAAGTTCAAGTGATTTAATTCCTTATTATTTTGCAAATTCTATGTTCCGTGTATTCTAAAGACTACGTATTGCGATGATATACAATTCGAAAACATAGACTTGTATGTAAACACTTATTCTAGGCTTGGATAATTAGTTTTGTTATATAAAAATATCACAAAACAAACAATACTTAAGAGGTCGGGTATAAACATAGAGCAGACTTTGAGAACCTGTAACTTTTATTGTTTGGGTTCAAACAACTCAAGTTTTAAATGATTTAAAATCATGAACAAATTTAGGTCGGATACAAACGAAGACTTGAACCTACTTCATTGTGAAGGTAGTGAATCAAGTTAATATAAGAAAAGTTAGGGAATCTGTCATTCGATTATAAGTCTATTATCCAATTAGGGATTATAACAAAGAGGGTGTAATTGTCATTTGCAAATGTTATTTATAGTTTTAAATGATTATAATATTTTATTTTAATTAAATTTAAGCATTTGGGTAATTTTGATATATTTCAAGTTTAATATTGGCATTTTTGATATTTAAAAGTTTAGTTGGACATATATGATATTTTGAAGCTTATTAGTGGCATATATGAAATTATCCCTTTATATAGGATATGATTTTATAAATTCTATATATATCTTTATTTAATATTTTTTATGGGATATATATAAACAAGATAGATAAATAATGCTAAAAAAAAATATGAATATGCCATGTAAGGTTAAATCCTATGTGGCAAATTTATAAAATAGGTTTGAGTTTTTAGAGGCTTTGGAATCGTTCGATTTCCTACTGTTTTAATAATTATATAGATATAAATTGCCAATAAAAACGATTGGAGTTTTATAATGATGGTAAACACTCTAACAATAATAACCAAGAAATATGATTAAAAAGAGCTTACCAGATAAAAAGTATAGAAACTTTGTGATAGGAGTACGATACTAACATAGGTTACTTAAAATTAGATATCATACAATATTATATATTTAATAGTAATAACAAATCGTATCTAAAATAAGAATTTAATTATTTATAAGGTAATTAATTTATAGGTATCATTATCTTAGGGGGTGTTTGTTATTGAGATTGCAAAACAGATTTTGCGTTTTCAAAATAAATTATGCGTTTTCAAAACTGCGTTTTGAAAAAGCAGGTAGGTACATGTTTATTTAAAACTGCGTTTTCATAGCAGATAATCACTTTTTTACACAAACACTTTTTCTGATTATCTGCGTTTTACGAACGTAATAATCAGATAATCAATTCAAAACGTATTCCCAAACACCCTCTTAATAGGTTTAAGTTTTCTTAATAAATATGACTAAATGGACACATGTCACTTTAATATAACCCCACGTGTCAATTAATAAAGGCTTTAATTCTGTTTTAGTTTATCGGTAGATAGATTAGAAGAGTTTAGATACGACCACAAAACATCCTGGTTAGATGACATTTGAGTCTAAAAGTTTCAACTAACCATAAAAACCTTGTCTCATTACTTGTTTAAGAGATACTATTGTAACGAGGTCGGTTTGCCAACCTTGCATATATACAACAATTTATTGGTGGATGGTTTTAAAAAAGAAATTTTATCTTTTATATGGAACCAGTATTTCTATTTGGGCGTTTTCCCCTGAGAAAAATAAAACTATGATGACAAAAGTTAAAAAATATTAAGTCGAAAAACAAAATTTGTATGGCAAAAGAAAAAAATAAAAGTTGTGGTCAAAAGTACAGAAGATGAAACTTTGCTAACAAAATTTTAGAAACCAAAAGTTATGTCGTAAAAAACAAATAAAAGAAAAGTTTCGAAACGAGACTTAATAAAAAACAAAGTTATGTGGAAAAAAATACACAAGTTAAGGAACTTATACTTGTAAACAAAGTTTGTCTGACGAAAGTTTAAAAAACAAAACTTATGTGGCAAAAAGTAATATGGAAAATGTAAAAAAAAAAAAAGTTTTCGTGGCGATAGTATGTGATAAAAATAATAAAGAAATAAACTTTTGATGAAAAAAGTTAAAAAACCAAAAGTTATGTGACAAAAAGAAAAAAAAGCAAAACTTTGGTGGCAAATGTTAAAAAACTTAAACTTGAAAACAAATTCCGTTAAATATCTTTTGTAACTAACGTTAGTTAGCCAAACAACACTTAACGGTTGTTAAAACCAGTAATTATTTTGGTTGTGCAATAGCAATTTGTACCTTATGCAATGAGGGGAATACTTTTAGTTAGAATACCCCCCTCACATAGAGAAGTTGATTTTTAGTATTTATATATAATAATTAGTTGGTTTTATAATCTATATATTAAAAATTGTATCTGTCAATACATAAATCAGTAATAGTATGAAAGTCTGAACAAATAATCTTTTACATATATTATAATCCAGTAAATCTAAAATATAAATGATAAGTATTTTATATTATAAACAAGTATATAGAGATATTTATAGTGTGTATCTAACTTTAAAAATGTTTATTGTCGTACTTAATTATAGCTTAGTGGTTGAACAGAAGTTTTACATGTTGGAGGTTTCGAGTTCGAGATATGAGAATGACATTTGAAAGAATTTTACAATAAAGTCCTCCAGTGAAGCAGATTTGAGTCATGCAGAGGGGACAAAGTTTTATCCCAATTAATTGTCGTGCCTTCGGACGGTTTAGTTGGGAGTTTCTCCTCCTACTAGGTATTAAGAGTGATGTGTTCTTTAGCACGGACCCGATTAAGACAACGTAAGCTAGATCCTCTTTTGCAAGCAAATGATCCATACCTTTAAAAAAAATATTTAATGTTAAAATGTAACTTGTTCTGATAGAACAAAATAACTGGTTGTATAGTCATAATGAACATTTTTAAATATTAGATGCACACTTCATGTAAACTTATACATGTCCCAAATATCGATAATGTACATAACCGCATACATCATTGAATAACACGTTTCAATTTCAATAAAAGAAATCATGCTTTTGGGATTTTATAATAACGATAAATAAATATAACTCATAAAAAGAAAATCAACTTAATCATGATGACATTGGAAAGAATCTCTATCTCTATACTTAATAAAACAAAATTGTTTTTAAAAGATTTTTTAAAAAAAATTCCTATGTGGTAACATGAGATCCTTTCCTACACAATGTTTTACAAAAATTGACATCATAATTAAGTTTTAATTTTTAATTTTTTAATTTAGGTATTAATATATTTTTGTTTATTGGCTTTTAACGCCACTAAATTTTGTTTTATAGAATTATAAAAACAAATTGTGTATTTACTATCTTTTTTAATTTATTTATGTATCATTATTTTATAATAAGAACAAGATTATAACATTTAAAACTTTATTTTGATGCATTATAAATCTATAAAATTAAACAAATTTATAATTATTTTCTTTATATAGGATTTTAACGATACGTTGATTTGTCAAAACCAAAAACTCACACATTTTGTTTTATGCATCCAATAATGCATCTGCATCGAATCTATGAATCTTTAATTTTTCTACAATTATGTTGATGCATCCATGTATTAGTGTGTATTTGAGAAATAAATACATCATGCAAATGCATCAATTTTATAATAATATAGATAGTATTAGCAAATTTTGTTTAAAATCCCGAGTTGAACCTGGATTGATTAACTAGTAGAGATAAAGATTAAAGGTTTTTTTTTATAAATAAAAGCCACGTGACAAACTTTTAATATCTTAATTTAATTTTTAAGTATTTAAGTTTGGTTGATTAATTATTTATGGAGATTCTAATATGCAAATAATGTGTACTATGGTTCATTCTCTTTGATCAGGAAGTTGAAGCCCCACATACCAATATAGCTTGATCAGAATTAACTTCCTCTGCTTGACTTATGTTTCTTGAAAATTTGTGCAACAAAACAAAAAACCACAAGTACTCAAGAATGCATGTGGGCGGTATTTTATGTTTATATATAGTACAATTTAGGATTGAGATCTTCTAAATTTAAAATCTAATTTTATTGATAAAGTGAACATCTTGACATTTGGATTAAAATCAAATGTCAAGATTCAAAAATCATATATGAATCTTGACCTTTGATTTTAATTTAAAGATTAAGATGTTCCCAACTTTACCTATACAGTTGAATACAATTTTAAAGGATCTTCATCCTACAATTTATGTGCATTATATCAAGATTTATGAGGATCTGTACGTAATGGTACCCGCGTAATGCAACGATGTGTCGTGACGGAAGTATGGTGGTGATGGTGCGAATCACGACTATTGGTGGTTGTGACGGGTGATTGATCTAAAGGGGTAGTAGAGATACTTTAGAATATAAGAGACTAATGATGTAAATTATTTCATTAAGAAAATAATGATCATTTCACATCTCTTTTTTTTTCTAACTTATAAAAAAAAGTGCATAATCTTTATATATTAGTATAGATAAAAGATAGATTAATACTAGTAAGTAGTAACTTTCAAAAATAACATTTTAATTCATTATTTATTTACTTCTTATTTTTAAAACAACAGAAATTTTATTAATAAAGAGATCGATTCGTAAGGAGCTAGTAATCACCAACATACAATTACAAAAAGGAACGGAACCAACTAAATTAATAACAACAAAACGAGACTTCAGGGCCTTAACTGCGAAGAACGTAAGAGGGATACCAAAAAAATCCCCATGAACGAAAGCCGAGCCACCGGTTTTTACCCCATTGTGTTTTTAGTATGTTCCCAAACAGGCCCTGAAGGCAGTGACGGATTTAGAACTATAAATAAGGGTATGCAAAATTAAATGATTCTCATCAGTAAAAATTCGAAAATTATTTGGTTTTTGTGGATTCGGGTCCGGTTTTTAGCTTTGCTTTTGTTTTTTTTTGTTATCAACCTTTAATACAACTAGTAAAATCACATTTATATAATTTTACTCGTTAAAGTGTGCAATCAATTCTATTAAAAAGAAAACTTGCAAGTCAATTTATTCATATTTTTAAGTATGAATTTTTTTGTAAACATATAAAATGGGGAGATGATTCCCTAAAGTTATCCCAACTTGACTATTAGTCAAGTAGTCAAGTTGGGATAACTTTAAAAAATCCCCCTATAAAATGTACAAGCTTACTATTAGAGGAGATACACTCCAAACTATAAGATTTTTATAAATATTAAAAAAAAATAAACTATAACTTTTATAAGCTTTTTCATCATATTAGGAATATGTTTTGTTTAAGTATATGTGCCATAATTGAAAATAGGCGTCATAGTAGAAAATAGACTTTATGATATTGTTAGAAGCTAGAAACGTTATTCTACTATAAATATATTGTACTCTATTAGGAAAAATCTGTTAATTATTATACTATAATAATAAGGCAATAAAGTTAACCTAAAGTATTACTCGTACTTTGTAAAATCTACTCCGTAAAATCAAAATTGTGGAGAATATCTTAAAGAAACGACTTAGATTCCAAATTCTACAATAGCTTATATTTTAAAGGACTAAGTCAATAAATAGACTAAATCTAAGGGACTAAACAATACACTTATATGGTAAACATGGACTATATTGTAATAAGCACCTCATCTTCTCCACAAAAGATATGTAACTTTCTAACTTTCTCCATGGAAGGACTTTACAAAGTTTAAGATTTATTTGAACTCTATCGATCTCCTTCATTCAATGGGTATGCACCTTCTTTTTTCAGGTTATGCACTCTTAGGGATTAGACCGAATAAACCCTCCGAAAACTTTTATTTACCACTATTAGAAGAAGCCATAGGGTGTGCAAGTGCATACCCTATGGTGTACATAGATCAGCCCGAAAGGGAGATACTGATACATATTTACTATACATATTTATTTACTTCTATGGTAAACTATATATTTTCATCCCTATATTTCATGGGAAGGGATTCCCTCAAGTTACTCTATTTAACTAGTCAAGTTGAGGAAATATTGACCATTGATTTAAAATCAAGAGTTAAGATTAAAAGATGTTGTTTTAACCTTAACCCTTGATTTTAAATCAAGGGTCGAGAATACTCTAACTTGACCCCTCAAGTTATTTGTAACTTGAGGGAATCTCCACCCATATTCCACACCTTCTTGTAGAATTCATCCACCTCGGAGAAAATCTGGCGTATTTACACCTAGTTGCATATGCTCATATTTATAAAATCTGAACTTATTGCATATTGTTCAGGCTAAAGATCGACCCAGTTTGTTTCTTAGACGAGTTTTGGTGAGGTCAAGACAAACGGGTGAAATCGTTATTTGGTTTTACATAATGAAGAAAAACAAATGTGGGTTTATTTGTGTTTGAGGAAGGGTAAAAATGTGGTAAATGACATACCATTCATGTGATTTGAACGAGATCGACATGGTTAACGGATAAAACTTAATATCATCAACGAAAAGGATGAAGTGTGGACAAAATAGTCAACACAAGGACGTTTTACTATTTTTGACAGGGAAAGATAATTTATATAAAAAGCTAGGGACTAAATTTGCAGAAATTTGTTAGATTTAGTCAATCTTTAAACACTGGTATTTTAGTCATACCGGTGTGGAAAAATATTCCGGTATTATCGATATTACCGGAAATACCGGTCGGTACGATTATTTTAGTTTATTTTATTTTTTATTTTTATAAAAATCTTATAAAAAGTTGTTTCAATTTATCGAAAATAGTCTAAATACAATTATAAATAAAAAAAATAATACCAAATAGATATTTTATAACAAATATAAGTTTTAAAGTTCATATATCACAAAAAATAACATTAAAGTATCATAAAAATAATTTAAAAAAAAAATAAAAAATGCCGGAAATACCGATATGATAATACCGGAAAATACCAGAAATAACGGCCGATATTATATAGTGAAAATACTGAAAGAATATCAGGCTTAAACTACCGGAGTACCCTCCGTTACCGATAATATTTGCTGGTATATACCGGTATATAACGTTTTCACAAGGTAAATACTATTTGGTTGATAAAGGATACCCGGATAGAACATGATATCTTGTTCCATATTCTAAGACAAGATATCATCAATCTCAATTTCAACATGAGCCGCCAACAAATAAGAAAGAAGCTTTCAATCGTTGTCATTCATCTTTAAGAAGTCATATTGAAAGGTCTTTTGGAATTCTAAAGAAATGATGGAAAATACTTGATTGCATGCCCAAGTATAGCGTGTAAACTCAAATTGATATTATTATGGCTACATTATGCATTGCATAACTATATTCGTAATAGTTCTCAAGAAGACATGATGTTTACAGTGATGGAACAACATCCAAATTACATACCGCATGACGAACTTTGTGATATTTATGGGCATAGAACAAACTTCGAAAACTCTTTTGAAGGAACATATAATGAGATGAAATATACTCGAAATGAGATTGCTGCTTTAATATGGAATGCACGACGTCGTTGATTTTTTAATATCATTTTATATATGTTTGCATTTGTTTTTTAACTTCTTTTTTAAGTTACTTATGGTGACTTTTTTACTTTATAAGATTTTGTTTTTTTTCGTCATCTTATACTTTTAGGTTACAACTACAGCTAACATGCCAAACATTTTTAAAAAAATAAAAGCTCCTGCTAACAGCTTTGATTAAAAGCTACAGCTTACAGCTATAACTACTTTGGCCAAACATACCGATAATTATCTGCATTTATTGTGCTGCCTATTTCGACAAATTGTAGACTAAAATTACTATGTACATGTTTGCCTACCATTTTTGACTATATAAGATCATATTCTATAGTTATGATTCTACCATATATGTCTTTTTCATTTTGTTGAAAATCTATTTTACGGTATAGACGCTTATGACTTTCCCCTCTATGCCATGCGGTCATGATTCCTCTGGCATTACGACCTTTTTGTCTTAATCTTATATATATCTGTAAAACACAAATATTTAACAAAAGTGTTTGGGTAAAAATGATTATTTGCAATGAAAACTCAATTTTGAAGAAATATGTACTTACATATGCTTTTTCAACATGTAGTTTTGAAACGTGAAATTTATATTGAACAAGCAAAATCTGTTTTGAAAATGCAACAACAAACATCCCCGTAGTAACTGTCTACTGCAAGCTTCTTTTTTTCTTCCTTTTCAAACGATATGTTATTTTACTTCTACTACGTATGTTGATTATAATTTTAACTAGAAAAATAAAGTGTGATTTTGCCTGTAAATAAATAGCTATAACAATCGTTATTGATTCATTCAATCTTTTCTAAAAGTGAAAGTTCAAAAAACACTCTAAAACTTAAAAAGAAATTACTATTTAGACACGTGTCATATACAAATTAATTCATATTAAGGCATATCCAATAAAACTTTTTACAAAGCATTTATGCAGTTTTTATTATTTTAAAAAACCTTTATACAAATTTTTTTTCATTAAAGTGAAAAACTTTTTCTTAATAGTTTAAAAATCTTTAAGAATTTAGAAGAGTTTGACATTCTTTTTTTTTTTTTTGTTTTGTACTATAAAATATTAAGAATTTTATAAGTTTTTATGATTAAAGCAATAGCTTGATCAAAAGTTTAAAAAAAAAACTTTTGACAAATAACTTAATCATCGAAGATTGTTTTAGGTTTCAAATCTTAATGTAAGTAAAACTTGAAAAAACAAATCATCTCTTACTATTAATCGCACGAACCTGATTTACGAATCTAGTATATGCAACACCTGGAAACTTTCTAAACTTATAATCGAAAGTTTCCTTTAATATTAGATTATGTACAATTTTACTTATTTCCCCAACTGTATAACTTCCAATTAGGGTTTCAAGACACAACTCATCCTTATCAATGTAAGGAAGATTAAGAAATGTGGATAGAAACTGATATAACCGTGTATCAGGTCTTAGATTGATTTGTGAGACCTTCTGAAGATATTTTCCCATGGGTGATTGGAAAAGAAATATCAATACGATAGAGTCTATTCACAGAGACCATTTTATTTATATTTGAATGAAAGTCATAAACCAAATTCTCTATACTTGGACATTTCCAATTAACAGTATTATCCAATAAGACTCTTTCTAAAGCTGCAATTAAGAAGACGTCTTTATCATGTAAGGTCTCACAATAATGATAAAACCAAGTTCTTTACCAGGGTAATAATATAAGAGACCACAAATAGCAAAACTCTGAACAGTTTTCTCTTTTGAAAACAATGATAATTCATCCATCTTAACATTATTCACTTGAATTGGTGATAGCTGGTAAAACCCGCATGTAATATCATCCATCTTTTCTCACACTCCTCAACTGAGATTTGATCTAAAAAAATAGACTCATAAAGTTTATGTAACTTATATATATTTTCTATAAGTTCAAACATTAAGGCATGATGCTCAACAATTTTACTATAATAACATACAAAAATACTCATAATTATCCATCTTTGCATATATAGATAGTACGACTCGAACCTAACTAAATCATCTCAAAATTAAATACCTTATCAATAAGTCATTAACTTAATTGATTAACATAAATTTATATTAAAATGTTCATTTAAGAATAAGTTTTATTGTTCTGCTTAGCGTTAGACATTAACTTAAACAAGCATGGTACCCACACAATGCGGCGGCGACGATGACAATGATAGTGATGTGGTGACATCGACACATGGTACCCGTTGCCATCCCTGTTAATTAGAAGAAGATAATAAAAGATGTCGAGGGAAATTTTGACATTTTAAAGACAGAATTATTTAATAAGGAGAAGATGGATTTTGCTTTATAAGAGAGTAGAGATAAAATATTCCTTTCTTTTATCATTTTTAACGTCAATAATTGACTCATTTATTTTAAATAAATAGCAAACATCTTAATAAGATGTGATTATTTAATGAAATGAATAATCTAAAAGAAGGTGGGGGAGGTTTTTTTGTTATGTTGTAGTAAAAAACAAAAAATTCATTGTGCATAGTTTGACTTAATGCTTAACATTTATGTCTTTGAAATTTAGATAAAAGAAAATCCGGATTATGTGAATCTAATGTGTCTAATTATTAGTTAGTGCTATTTTACATGTTAGTTATATTTTGGATCATAGGAGATCAGGGTTTGAGTCTGAGCAAGCGAGGTTTTACTTTTAATTTAGCGTCGTGCCTTCGATCTGTAGCGGTTAAATTGGTGAGTTTTCCCTCCTCTGTGGTCCATGACTTCGTGGATCGGTCGCTAGTGACTGCCTGCCCGTATGGATATAACGGTTAGCCGGCCCCGTGGCACCAACGTTAAAAAAATACTTTTAAATGAGATTCATTTACATGCTAACTACGTGAAAATCGGAAAACTATATATATTGGCAGTATTTAACAAGGGCCTAAA